>NC_138756.1:1212268-1855476 GCF_965113315.1 Podarcis vaucheri | reverse complement strand
GCCCTCTTGGGCGAGGTTTTGCTGCCACCTGGTGGCACTTTTGTTCAATGATGCCTTTGAGGATTCCTGTTTCTGCATCCTAGTTTTCTAAGCTGCCAGGAAGCACAATCAGAGGGCCAGTTCTCAGCAACACCCCTTGAGATTTATGTGTGTCTTTGGAGCTATTTGCGCGTTTGAGGATGGGAGCTGAAGTTGCAGGCTTGTGGGGGGGGGGGAGGGCAACACTCAGAAAGTTCCATCCAGCCGAGTTTCACTCTGAGTACCCTCCCTGAAATGAGCGGGCCAAAGCTGTTCATCTCTGCCCATGTGCTCTGATTAGAACCAAGAATGGAAACCAACCCTTTGCTGCCAGGCCCAGTCGTCAGTGACCATTAGCCACAAAAGCTGCAGGGGAGCCTCCATGTGCAAGAGCAGTCTACCCCAGAACATACAATTCTTAGGGACCAGCAATCCAGAAAGCCAACAGCAGAAGTTCTTGGAAAACAGTTCTTTAAATCTGGAGATGATACAAGGTGTTTTGCTTGCCTTCCAAATAAGAATGTTGGGATCCACTATCGTTTCCCCCTCTCTTTTCTTGTATTCCCTGCAGAGCAATGGGTCGAATCGGCGATCAGCCCGCGCTCGTCTCTGGCTCGCCTCCCCTGCGCCCGCCCATCAGTGTCAAGTCTGAACGGGCTTCCCCGACGGCCCCATGTGCCTCGACTGGCCCCCAGGCCTCTCAGTGCGCCCGCCCTTCGCTCGCTGATGTCCCCATGGACCTACACTCCCGAGACGACTACGTCAAGGCTTACCATTACTCTCTCCTCCTCTCCCGCCCTCTGGCAGACGAGCAGAGGCAGCCCGGCGTCCCCACACGTCGCCCACAACCTGCTATGGATGAGTGGCAGAGATAGTGGCATGCTCAGCGTCTTCACATGTATGGATGGAGCCAGGGAGGGAGCATCTGCCTGAATGTGGTTGTGTGAATGTGCGAGAGCAGACTTTCTGTGGCCTTGAGCGTTCACAGGGAGTTTTCCCCAAGGATTTGGGGGAGCAAATTATCCCAAATTTGGGGGAGCAGGCTAGTTTCTCACATGCACAAAATGAAAACAGTGCCAGTGGGTGGTTTAGCCAATGATATTCTACACAGAGTAGACCCATTGGCATTAATACAAATAAGTAATTCGTGTCATTTAATTGCAAGGGGTTTCAGCTAATATCCGTCTTCCTCAGAACAGATCCTCTGAAATGAATCAATATGCATAGCTGTAAACGTTTCCCTTTTTTAAAGGGAAATCCCCTTATTCCGAATAGGATTCCTCACAAGAAAAGGGAAAAGTTGACAGCTATGTGATATGGCTCACTTTGTTCTATTAATTGCAGGGGTCGACTCTGAGTAGGAAGTCATTGGATGAAACCCAGTGGATTTACTCTGAGTAGCCAGGACATTTTGCCTCTTATCTCAGCTCCAGCAAACGTTGGAAATGTGCTCCCCATTTTAAAATGAAAGCTGGGGATTTGGAGGTTACAGCTCATGGGGGGGGGGACGTCACTTCCCCTCCTTGCCCTCCCCTCGTGGGCACCTATAGGTAGGGCAATCTGGGAAAGCAACTGAAAGAAAAGATGGGATCGTTGTTTCCCCACTGCCTGTTTCATCTAAATCTCCAGAGATTTGGGAGGAAAGTCCCCCCTCAAAAAAAAGGGAGGATTGACAGCAGATTTCAGGATTTATAAAAGCAAATTATTTCACCCCGTTGTGTATAAATCACTTGCGGAATTACTGGCAGCAAGCTCTGGCGAGGTCCCCTGGCTTAGAAAAAGGGTTGAGAGGAAATCCACAAAGGGAAGGACTATCACTGGCAGCTAAATGGAACCTCACTGTGCAAGGGCAGTATACCTCAGAATACAATGGACGATGCCTTTGGTAAGTTTTCTTGTTTTTGAGATAAGAGGGAGAAGGCCAGGGAGCCAGGAGGGGAATCCTCGAACCAGGGCCAGTTTGCAACATGGCGAAGAGATTGCACCCATCCCAAAAGTAAATAAATAAATGACTGAACATGTAAATCTTGAACATTGCAGGTGTGTCCTGCATTGGAGTCCATGGATGTAGTAAATAAACAAATAAATGTCTTGTGCTGTGGGGAGAAACACAGGATAACCCCCACCCCAGATAATCACATGACGCAGCAGGCACACACTATTTGGATGGCAATTCCAGTCAACTTTGGGGGTGGGCAGACCCCTCAAATATTTTATGGGGGATTGTTGAAGGGACCTCGCCCCTAGGAGTTGGCTCCTGTGCACAGAAGACAAAATCAGAATTGAATATTACCTTAACAGCAACATGAGTTTCAACAGGGATAAATGTAAGGTTCTTCACTTAGGCTGGAAAAAAACCAGATGCACAATATAAAATGGGGGACAGGTGGCTTGCAAGTTGTATAAGGGAAAAGGATCGAGGGGTCTTGGTGGACCACCACCTTAACATGAGTCCACAGCGTGATGCAGCAGCAAAAAAAGCTAACGCCATTCTAGGCTGCATCCACAGAAGTCTAGCGTCCAGGTCAAGGGAAATCATAGTCCCACTCTGTTCTGCCTTGGTCAGGTCACACCTGGAGTTCAGTGTCCAGTTCTGGGCACCACAATTTAGGAAGGATGTTGACAAGCTGGAAGTTGTGCAGAGGAGGGAGACCAAGATGATGAAGGGGCTGGAAACCAAACCTGCTTTCAAAGGAAGCGATCAACACCAAAAATGCATTTATTGAATATCTTGTTGTAAACCTCTTTGAGGTTTATTTAAAACAATAAAGAGGTGTGTAAATGTTATGAAATCAATTCCACCCCCTAAGGAAAAAAAATGGCTAGAAGGGGAATGCTTTGGGGAGGAAATAAACCTGGGGTGCACGCCTGGAGAAATGACAAAGAGGAGAGGGAATTTGACCAGCCAATTGCCTTGAATAATAGCAGGATATCTCCTGTTTTCTAGAGAGGGTTTGCTGATTGCCATGCTATCATTAGCATATATGCAAATTGGGCCATTCCTAGACTGCACAATTCTTAGCTGGGGGTTGTTTGCGTGAAGTCTGGGTTTGCTATGGCAACCGGCGGGTTTTGAATAGAACCAAAGAGAGAGGTTCACAGTCAGGGTGTGTGTGTGTGTGTGTGTGTGTAGAAGAGGAACTGTGAGGTTGAAATCCTATTTGAAAAACAATTTCTGCATAAATGCACTACATCGAAGCTAAATCTTGCTATCAGTACTTCGTCTGTGGTTTTGTTTTTAATTTTAAATGATACCAAATCTGGAACATAAAAAGCTGGCTTCCATTCTGAGTCAGGCCATTGGTCCAGCTACCTTAGTATGGCCTGCTCTGACTGGCAGCATCTCCTTGGAGCTGTGGAAGGGACTCTTTCCGCAGGCCGGCCTGGAGTTTCAAAAGTGGATTTCCCCCTAAAGATTAGGAAGGACTTCCTGCCAGTGCGATCTGTTCCACAGTAGAATGGAAGGTGGGGAACTCTCTGCTACTGGATATTTTTTAACCAGAGGCTAAAGATTTCCTGAATCTGTGGTGGGTTGGACCCTTTGGGGATCCTCTAACCTTTCTTCTCCATTTCCAAATCTGATCCATTAAAACACCTACAATTAACCAGCAAACAGCCCTGATAGAATTTTTTTAATTATCATTTGTTTTGTTTTTGTTGCGGCTGAACTGAATGCAAAAGGAAAGTTGGCAGATTTGAGGGCTTTAAATATGATCAAACAATTTATATTGTCAACAAAAAAATGGGTGGAAGCCCTCTGGTGCCCTAACCACTGAATACAATTGACATTTTGTTTTTTAAAGAATATGTTGCTAGTCCACATTGTCAACATCTTAAGATAATGAACACAATGAGACGTTGCCACAGCAGCAAAAGAGCTCAAGTCTAATTAGAACCAGCCTGGCTAGAGTTTGGACTAGGACCTGGGAAGCCATAAATTGGCCATAAATTGGCTCTGTGGGTGACTTCTCAGCTGAGCCTCCATCGCAGGGGGGTTGTGAGGGTTAAATGGAGAGGGGGAGAATCCTGTACACACCACCTTCAGCTGTCTGGAAGAAAGGTGGGGAAGTCGTTGGCATCTTCCTGTCTCGAGAGACAATGGAGTGCCTCTGGGGATGAAGTCAAACAACTGTGTTCGCAGGACCATAGTGGCCGCCCCAGAGCGCAAGCCTGGGCTGGGGGTCTGGGGGTCCTGGGCTGCCCGATGACAAGACCCAAAGGAAAGCAGAGCAAGACGTTGGGCACCAGCTTGGGAGTTGCCAGAAGGAAAAGACACCCTCCCACTGCCTTAGGGACCCCAGTCTGGATTTGTGCAGGGTTTAATCCAGGGGTCAGCAAACTTTTTCAGCAGGGGGCAAGTCCACTGTCGCTCATACCTTGGGGGGGGGGCAAACTATATGGGGGGGGGGATGAACGATTTCCTATGCCCCACAAATAACCCAGAGATGCATTTTAAATAAAAGGACACATTCTAATGTAAAAACACGCTGAATCCCAAACCATCCGTGGGCTGGATTTAGAAGGTGATTGGGCCTGATCTGACCCCTGGGCCTTAGTTTGCCTAAAGGTAAAGGGACCCCTGACCATTAGGTCCAGTCGTGGCCGATTCTGGGGTGGCAGCAGTCATCTCGCTTTACTGGCCGAGGGAGCCGGCGTACAGCTTCCGGGTCATGTGGCCAGCAGGACTAAGCCGCTTCTGGCGAACCAGAGCAGCGCACGGAAACGCCGTTTACCTTCCCGCCAGAGCAGTACCTATTTATCTACGTGCACTTTGACGTGCTTTCGAACTACCCATGGTTTAATCCTTGGCCTTTGCTTCCCTGAAGAGATCCTACAAGGCAGTGGAGGTTTAGTATCAGAGTTTTCCTTCTCCTGGGTGGGCTCCCTTCCCAGATGGACGAGCCCCACCTGCCCCTCACTCTCCTCTATAGCACATGCAGAAAGCACCTTCTTGACCACTGGACTCCCTCTTGGCCTCGTCTGCTCCCTCCGTCTGAGCCTGGCTTCGCATGCAGGGAAGCCCCTGACTCACTGAGGGTTTGAGACCCATTGGCTCCCCTCACCCGATTTAGCCAGCCAATCGAAGCTGCTCCCAGGATTGTGGCCGCTGTCGCCTGCTGACGGCATCTGGAAGCCACAGGTGAGAGTTGGGTGCAGGTGGGGACCAAAGGTGGGGAAACGACCCCAGAAGGAGCACAATGTGTCGTCCCCCCCAGGGGTACTACCGTTCACCTAAAACCCCATACACCCTGGTTGGAAATAAGTGTTCTAATAAAATATGATTTCTTCAGGAGGAATTCCCTTTGAGACTTTCTAACCAAACTCAATGCAATATTTGGAGTGAATTAAGCCAGAATGAGCTTGGACCAATGTCCCTTTATCCCACTAGAGGTCGCTGATTTCATCCAGAAATCTGAATTGGCCAGTGAATGAGGGAGTTTTGGTTTGGATTACTAAATGATTTGAATATGTTAAGGCAGGTTGAGAGGTGAGGTGTCTTCTAGCCACCCATTGGGGGTAGGTGGGCTGCTTCTATGCAGATTTTAATGTCACCCCCCCCCTCTTTTCATCCATCAGCATATATTGATCCAACTCCTGCTGTTCTGAATTCAAATTTCCCCCCTCAGTAGAATCTAGATACCAGACTTTTCAAGTCTTTTTAATTTGCTGATTTCTCAACCTTCCCCTTTTATTTTAAGCAACTTTGTTTCATTTGATAGTAAATTTTATTGCCACAGGCTGTGTTATTGATCTTATAAAACCATAGAACTGCAGTTGGAAGGGACCCCTGGGGTCATCCAGTCCAGCCCCCTGCAATGCAGGAATTTCTGCTAAAGCATCCAGGACAGACGGCTGCCCAACCTCTGCTTGAACACTCCGTTTCCTTTTTCGGGATGGTATGGGGATGAGGGACCAACTCCCTTCTCTTGGGGGGGCCCAATTAGTGCCATTGCCTTCCGTTAAGAGTTTGGGTGTAATCCTTGACGCCTCCCTTTCCATGGAGGCGCAAGTTACAGCAACAGCCAAGGCGACATTTTTCCACCTTCGCCGCATCAAGCAGTTGGTCCCTTACCTTTCCCGCCCCGACCTGGCCACAGTGATCCATGCGACAGTCATCTCCAGGCTTGACTACTGCAATTTGCTCTATGCGGGGCTGCCCTTGAAGCTGTCCCAGAAACTCCAGCGGGTGCAGAATGCTGCAGCGAGGCTCCTCATGGGGTCTCTGCCATGGGAGCATATTCAACCAGTGCTTTTCAAGCTGCACTGGCTCCCGGTGGAGTACAGGGTCAGATTTAAGGTGCTGCTTTTGACCTTTAAAGCCCTTCACGGCCTAGGACCCTCGTACCTACGGGACCGCCTCTCCCGGTATGCCCCATGGAGAGCCTCAAGGTCCATAAATAACAACACCCTAGTGGTCCCGGGCCCTAAGGCAGTTAGATTGGCTTCAACCAGAGCTAGGGCCTTTTCAGCACTGGCCCCAACTTGGTGGAACGCTCTGTCTCCTGAGACCAGGGCCCTGCAGGATCTGATTTCTTTCCGCAGGGCCTGTAAGACAGAGTTGTTCCGCCTGGCCTTTGGCTTGGAGCCAATTTGATTTCCTCCCCCCATTTTCTTTTTTCTTTTCCTTCTCCTGCAATGAGGCTACATTTTAATATTTTAATGTTCCATTATTTTAATGTTGTATTTTATTTTTTGTTTTTAAGTTGTAATCATTCAACTTGTTTTTATTATTGCTTGTAAGCCGCTCTGAGCCCGGCCTTGGCTGGGGAGGGCGGGGTATAAATAAAAAATTATTATTATTATTATTATTATTATTATTATTATTATTCCAAGGAAGAAAAGTATCCTCCTGTCAAAAGGCTCTTGCTGTTGAAAGTTCTTCCTGATGCTGAGTCAGAATCGGCCTCTCTTGTTTTCTTATTTCATGGTAAACCTTAACTCTGATTGTATCTCTGTTGCATTTTTCGCAGGGGCACCTCATTGTACACACCTTAGAAACTGTGGAATAGCTCAGTCAGCAGAGCATGAGACCCTTCATCTCAACGCCATGGGTTTAAATAATAATAATAATAATAATAATAATAATAATAATAATTTTTATTTATACCCCACCCTCCCGGGTCAGAGCTGGGCTCAGGGCAGCTAACACCAGTAAAATCACAGTAAAAACATAATAGGGGGGGAACCAATTTAAAATACAGGTTAAAACGCAATTTAAAATACAGCCTCATTTTAATAGTAGCCCATTGATCAAAACCCTAAGGGAAGGGAAACATAAGGGTCAGACTGAGTCCAATCCAAAGGCCAGGCGGAACAGCTCTGTCTTGCAGGCCCTGCGGAAAGATGTCAAGTCCCACAGGGCCCTAGTCTCTTGGGACAGAGTGTTTCACCAAGTTGGGGCCAGTACTGAAAAGGCCCTGGCCCTAGCTGAGACCAACCTTGCAACTTGGGACCTCCAAAGTGTTGCTATTTGTGGACCTTAAGGTCCTCCGCGGGGCAGACCAGGAGAGGCAGTCCCGTAGGTTTGAGCCCCACATTGGGCAAAAAGATTCATGCTCCCTTCCAACTCTGTGATTCAGTTATTCTGCTGTTCAGTGCTCTATAGATCATTGAAGCAAATAACACAAGACTTAAAAACTTTGCAACTGTGGGATCACATTTTCCTAAGAATCAAGTTTCTTCTTGTTGTTGTGACTTGGGGCAGCTTTGCAATGTAACAATAACCCATTAGAACACAGGAGAAGATAATGCAGGTTTACTTGGGGTCTTACTTCCGAGGAAGGCTGCAGGGGGTTGGACTAGATGACCCTTGGGGCCCCCCTTCCAAGTCTGTGGTTCTATGATTTTATGATTCATAAAGGATGGGGGACCCCTGGCTTACTAGCAGGACATGCGAAAAGGATGTGACAAGAAGGAGGTGAGCCCAGCACACAGGGTCATGCAGAGGTGCGACAGCATCCCGTCTGCACCTGGAGTAACTTGAATGTCCCAGTTTAGCTCAGCCGAGACATTTAATCCCTGTAAGGAAACTGCCTGTTGGTGGGACGAGACGGTGCAGAGACTCAAACAGGGGTGCAACCAGCAAGCTCCTCCGGGGGCAAGCAAGTCAACTCCCTTTCTGTGGTGGCTGCAGAAGAAGACGCCAGTTTGCATCTCACACCAATCTGGGAGGGGGAGACAGAATCGGGATTCATGATGATCTCAGAAGATTGGCGAACTGGGCCCAAGCTAGCAAAACGAATTTCAGTAGGAGCAAATGTCAGGTTCTGCGCTTAGGCAGGAAGAACCAGATGCACAAATATGGGATGGGGGACACCTGGTTTGCTAGCAGCGCATGTGAAAAGGACCGAGAGGTCTTGGTGGACCACCAGCTGAACATGAGTCCACAGGGTGATGCAGCAGCAACAAAGGCAAATGCTATTCGAGGCTGCATCAACAGAAGTCAAGTGTCATGGTCAAGGGAAATAATGTTCCCACTCTATTCTGCCTTGGTCAGACCACATCTTGAATACTGTGACCAATTCTGGGCACCACAATTGAAGAAGGATGTTGACAAGCTGGAAGGTGGGTAGAGGAGAGAGACCAAGATGATCAAGGGTCTGGAAACCAAGCCTGATGAGGAGTGGTTGAAGGAGCTGGGGATGTTTAGCCTGGGAAAGAGACTGAGAGGAGATAGGATTTAGAGATCCAAATATATTAAGGGCTGTCCCATGGAAGAGGGAGCATGCTTTTTTTCTTCTGCTCTGGAGGGTAGGTCTTGAACCCATGGCTTCAAGTCACAAGAACTGACTAAACATCAGGAAAACCTTTCTGAAGCAAGTGTTGTTAGACAGTAGAATGGTCTCCCTCCTTGGAGATTTTTAAGCAGAGGTTAAAACCTAGTCCTAACCCCTGGTGCAGGGTTTGGGACTAGATGACCCCTGAGGGTCCCTTCCAGCTCTACAATTCTATGATTCTATTATGCTAAACCCTCTTCCTTGGGACTAAGCAATTGATGTCAGTTGCTGATAACCAGCTAATGCTACTAGGAAGTAAGACTTGTGGAATCCAGTGGCCCTTACTCCCCAGTAAGCTGAGTCAGGATTTGCAGCCCCAAAGTCCACCCACTGAAACCAGTGTTCCTTAATAGATTTCCAGTGGGTCGACTCTTGAGTAGGACCAACGTTGGCAAATTCGGGGGGGGGGATCCTTCAAAAAGCAGCCATGCCTAGGATTACACTGCATGTCTTTTTATTTTCTTATCATTCTTATTCTTTTTATTGCCATTTATTTGTATACTGCTCTCCATCCGTAGGTCTCAAGGCGGATTTGCAGTTCTCAGAAGCTTGGATAAATTAACTTTAATTAATAGAGGCAAGGAGATAGTCCTGTGGCTTCCTCGCCGCTGCCGCTTTCGGCATATTTTAACCTTTTAAAGTAAATAAAAATACGTATCCTGGAATATCGTAATTGAAAGAATAAGTATGTGTACCCCAACCTCTATAGCTGCCCTATCGCTTATTTAGCATGCTCTGCTTTCACTTCATGCTGATCTATGGCCATAATAAATATTTTGATTTGATTTTTTAAAAAATAAAAAATAAAAAAGCTCGTATTTTCCTTTCCCAGGGATTTCCCCTCCGTGGATCCACATGCCTACAGTGGTGTGTGTGTGTAAAATAAATCTTTAAAAATAAAATAAAATTGAGCAGCCTATCCAACGATGAGGGCGTGAGGACGTCATGCCTTTGCGTGGTAAAATATGAAGAAGCCCCCCTCTCTTCTCCTTAAAAAAAAGGCGGGGGAGATTTCTGCAATTGTAAAATGTATTTATTGAGGGGCTGGGGAGGGTGGGAACTTGATGAGGCAACACCAAATACCCCTTTTCTCAATTTCGCAGAGACTACAGCCATATATATGTATTCCTCTTTTTTTATGTAGCAACAACACCCGGCTCAGGCGTCGCTAACCCCACGTAACTCCTCCTCCCTCCATCGTATCTCCCAGAATTGCTCGCCTCTCTCACTTCAGAGGCTTTCCCGGATCTAGACCCTGCGCCTCTTTGCGGTGAGGCATCCTTGCTAAGCGGGGGGAGATTCGCAGAGAAGCAGTATCTTTCTCCAGAAAGCATCCAGAAAGCATGTTTTTTCTCTTGGCTCAAAAGTGGTACCCAAGTTGAAAGGATGCGGC
This sequence comes from Podarcis vaucheri, assembly GCF_965113315.1. NCBI lineage: Eukaryota > Metazoa > Chordata > Lepidosauria > Squamata > Lacertidae > Podarcis > Podarcis vaucheri. The sequence goes on along the minus strand of NC_138756.1, from coordinate 1,845,288 downwards.
TGAATCGGATGGCTCAGGGAGGGATACCCGGAATTATTACACAACATGCGCGCTCCTTTAAGCGTTTGATGGCTGGAGAACTGGGCTCTAGGATATCTGGCTATCATCATCATCATCATCATTTCTTTCCAGCGACCACCTCAGGAAAAGATGTGTGCGTTTTGTGGGTGCGCGCGTACATTTCAATTTTTTAAAAAAATGAGTGGCGCTGCCTCCCTCGCTTCTTTTAACCTTTCGAGGCTTCCCCCTCCCTCGAAGTTTTTGAACTTGAAACTTCTCCAGGACCCTCTGACGCCCCCCCCCCAATCCACGCCTCGTCTCCTGCTGTGCTTCTCTTCCGAATGAATCCGTAGCGCTGAGCGCCTCGTATATTTTTCCTGAGTTGTTGCTCTCCAGTACCCTCTGACGCCCCCCCCAAGCCTTCTCTCTTGCAGGGCGGGGAAGGTTTTAAGGAGTCCTGATTGGTGAGGTGCGCGCCCCCACCCCTCTCTTTTCGGGAGCGTGGGAGGGAGCTCCCGGATGGAAAAATATATATATTCCTAAACCCCCGCCTCTTTTCAGTCCATGCAGCGTTCAGGAGTACAATTGGGTTCTTTTCAAACTGCAGACAATGCCCTCTTGGGGAGGGTCTTTATTTGGGGGGGAAGAGTTCTCTGTTTGGTTTGCAAGACACGTTGGAAGGTGGTTTGGGAAAGGGGGGCAGAAAAGCCCCCGCTCAGTCCAGCCTCAACTCTCCCCCCCCCCCCAATTTCCTCACGCCTTGGATCTGTGAGAAAATTTGTCTGGACTTGGAAAGGGGAGAAAGGAGGGGGGGATAACCCGTCTCTCACACCCACCACCCACTCTCCTCCTTTTGCAGCCCAGCCAAGCAAAAGGAAACTACGATATATATATAATTTGGGGGGGGGGAAAGAATACTTTGCAAAGCATGAAGCGCTCTGATGAAGTTTTGGTGTGTGGTTTTTGGGCGGGGGAGGGAGGCTCTCCCCCCCCCCCCATTGCAAAAGAGGCTGGAATTTCTTAGCTCCTTCGCAATCCCCCTCCTCACCATTCCCATCCTCAAGAAGGTTGGAATATTTGCACTTCTCTTCCTACCCCCCCTAAAAAAAATATGCTTGGCTTTGCAAGCAGACCGAAGGAAGAGGCGCGCCCGTGAAAGCGACCAAGTAAGTGCTGGAATTTATTTACTTTTTACTCTGGATTTTTTGGGGGGGCGGGGGAGCGAGGGGAGATAACCTGGGATGGAGGGGAGCAAAGAAAAAAATGGAGCGTGTAATGGGAAGTGCTGAGGGTCCCGATCCAGCTCAAGTTCAAGCCCTTTGGAGACCGCGCCAAAAACCCAAATTAAACTATTGCTCTAGGAGAGAAAGAAGCGTGAGGTTTCGGTCCTATGCACACTTTACCCGGGAGTAAATCCTGCTGCGCTCAGATGGGGCGGCTTTTTCTTGAAACAAACCTAGCCAGAAGACGTAAAACCTGAACAGTATTTTCCCACTGGCCTAAGAAGCAGACACGTGTCAGGTGTGGCTGTTAAATGACCCCCGTCGCTTTTCCCCTCTGGTCTTTCTTCTGAGTAGACCCGCAGAAAGGGTTCGAGTGAGCTAGATCGACTCTCACGCAGCGACACACAGCTTCTCCCTCTGTGTTAGGGGAAGCCAGAGGAGACAATATACCATTTTTAATTAATTTTTAAAATTAAAAATATGCATCGTGGCATCAAGTACCGCTTTGGAAGCACTCATATTTTATTTTCTGCAGCCCAGATTTCTATGGATTGGTTTTGCAGCTGGGCAGCCAGTTACTATTAAAATCCCCAAGCGTCCCGTGCATTTGAATTCCCGCTGTTTCCAAGCCCCCTCCCACAGAAAAAACACGTGTTTGTGTGTGCACACGCGCGCGCACCTCCAGCTCAGAAAACACACCATGCGCATCTGAGGAAGTGGACTCTCTCTCTACTCCACAAAGTGTATATAGCCCATAATTAAATGGGTTAAAGTCTGAGGATGCCCGCAAGTCAGACTCTGGCGCTGACGCATCAACAGGCATCAATTTCCTTCCTTTTCTTTTTATTTTTAATTTCCAATTTTTTTAAATTAATTTTCACAAAAATATAAACAGACAAAAAAAATCCTTCCTCTTCTTTGTAAATTTATTTTCAAAAACAATTCCGACTTTTCAGACGCAATGTGTCAAAATGCAAAACCATAACAACTGTATTTATGACGAAATCTGCGGGAACTTTAGCCAACGTTTGGTTTTCGAATCCTGCTTTGTAAGCAGCCCTCTCCCCGCCCCGCTTCATTTGACGGTGGTCGCAGAGGACCTGACTACAAATAATCAAAGTTAAAAAACCATTATTTCTGATGAATGGCAAAATTATTAATTTTTTAAAAAAAAATATTTTAAAAGCTTCTTCCAGCTTTTCCAAACTAGTTGGCTGATGATTTAAAGCACTGGAGTGGGGGGGGGGTGAGAGAATAGATTGGATCATTCCTGGAAGCTTTCATGAAACTCGCCGCCCCCCCGCCCCCCCCTCACTCTCTTGTTTGAGCATAGAAATGCTGCTTCAATTCTTATGGAAATTCAGAATGAGCCCCATGCTGTTGAACTTGACGTCGTCTGTGCTGGTTATTAATGCGCTCTCTCTCTCTCTCTCTCTTCGCCTTTCGGGGACTGGGCTGGCGGGCGGGCGGGTGGGGGGCGCGGAGTCTGTTTGTGCGTGAGAAAATGATTTAAAAACGGCCGCCAAGTTACTAGGCCTACAAAAGGTGAGATGGAGGTGGAGGGGGGGGAGAGAGGAAAGGCCAACTTACGAAATCCACCACCTTTGCAGGAAATCCTAGTAAAGGGGGTTATTTTTATTTTATTTTATTTATTTATTTTTATTATTTTATTTTTCATTTTGTGTTTGTTTGTTTGTTTGTTTATTATTTTGTTTATTTCTATTTTGTTTCATTTCTATTTTTTCCCCTTCCTCCCCTCCTTTCTGCTCCCGGCCCACAAACCTTTGATGTTAAACGTTCCTTCCGCTAAAAAGAAAAAGGAAATGTAAAAATATATTAAGCAAAAAAAAAAAAAAAAAGGCTGTTTACTCCCTTTATATCGATTTTATATCTTTTTTCTCCCCTTCCTCCCAGCCACTGGTATAGGGAGGGATCTCCTCCGCCTGAGAAGCAGCGATCCTATAGGCACCCTTCCCTGGGAGCCAGCCCTATTGGATCCAACGGGGCTTCCTTCAGAGTAGACGGGCTCAGGGTTGTGCTGCTCAGAAATACCGGTACTTCAGATTTTAGATTCCTCCTTATTTCTTTTCCAACCATCGGTGGTGGCAAAGATAGATAGATGTTAGATAGATAGATAGATAGATGATAGATAGATAGATAGATAGATAGATAGATAGATAGATAGATAGATAGATTGTATTAAGTCTCTAAAGATATTTCAAACCACTTAACATCTTACGCAGGTTTTTTATATACATACAAAACTTCTTGACTTCCCACCCCTCCTTTCCTGATGTTTACTTTTTTATTAATAATACTAATAAATAAATTGAATAACTCGTGGGACTAAAACGCCAACAATAATAACAATAAAAAATATATTACAAAAAATGTTATTACCGTAAATATTACGGTCGATTTTACTCTCTCAAAGGGGTTCCCGCCCATTTAGAAATATTTCCCCAACCCCTGATTCATCTTGAAAAGTCAGAAATAAAACTACATACACACTTTGCAAATCACTCAAGGCTGCTAGCTTCTTTGTCTTTGACACCTATTTTATTACTACTACGCGATCTCTCGTAGCTGAGTAAGACTGTCTTCCATAAACACGGTTTTAACAATGAGTCCGTAAGTGACTGTGGAGGCCAATTCTGGATCCACACGTCCTTCCACAGTGGGGACATTGGTCTCCAGGCGGGAGTTGATCACTGTGTGGATTTGCCAAGCGTGCCTTTCTCTAAGCACGTTTCTCCCTTGCGTCCTGAGTTCGAGTGTCTCCAAAGCCCAGGACACCTTTGGTAAAGGCTGTTCTCCAATTACAGCGCTCGCAGACCAGTGTTTCCCAGTTGTCTGTGTTTATACTACATTTTTTTTAGATTTGCCATGAGACAGTCTTTAAACCTCTTTTACAAACCCAGCCAGATGGGTGCGGTATAAATAATACAATTATTCTTATTATTAAGGCTGGAATTCTAGCTCTGCTTATTTGGGAATAAGCCCCCAAGTAATTCCATAGGCCTTACTTCTGCGTAGATGCGGTTAGGTGTACACCGTTTAACTTTTATTAAATTGTTTTGTTATCAGTATTCAGGACTGCTATGCCTTGTCTCCTGCTAAGTCCTATTCAGAGTAGACTCATCGGAATGAATGGATCTCAGCAAGTGATGCCCTTTAATTGCAATAGGTCTACTCTAACGTTGACCACAACCCAACAGAGATGAAATAAGTGTTTAATGGATGCCTACATGTAATAATATCAGAATAGTACCATCTATGGCTTAAAGATATACGTATGTATGAACAAAAAACACACCCAATAATAATTAAGTCACAGTTTGCAAACTTGTAATGCCCAGTCAGATGGGCGGGATACAAATAATATCACCATCATCATTACTACTAGTAGTAGTAGTACTGTATCGAAACCTTCGAATAGCCCCGTTTCTAAGGGTTTAAAAAACCCACTCTCAATGCGGTTTTAGAAAGAAAACCACAGCCATAAACTCATTTAGAAAAACTAACCATTTTTCTCAAAGCACTAAAATGCGTTGCATAATTGTGGCCAAACCAGAGATAGAAATTACGAACAACTCTGCAGGAAACTGCTGTTGTTGGGGTTTTTTTGGAGGGGGGGTGCAGATATTTCCTTCTCCTTCTTCCAAATGGTTGGTCCCATCTCAGGGGGTGTGCCAAAGGGGGTGTCGTCCTGTGTTTCCCTGGCTGGGGTCTCACCTCCCCCCACCCCGTCTCCTCTCTTTCGCCAGGGGGGCCATCCTGAGCCTCTTACACAGGAGTAAGCCCTATGGGGCTTCGCCTCCTAGCCAAGATGCGCAGAGTGGGGTTGCAACCCGTTTCGGAGACGAGTCCCTGTTATGAACGTGAATATCGCAGGCATTTTATCCAGTTTCCCTGTTTAGGTTAGATTGTCATTTGCGGGGGGCGTTGGTTGGTTGTGTTTTGTCCTTGGAAAGCAATATCTTTATTGAAAGATAAGAAATAAGCCTACAGAGAAATTATTGAGCATAATATGTTCATATCTTGCTATTTTATTTTTTTAGTTTCTTTTGTTTTGGGGCGAGTGACAAACCCACCCAACCCATCTCCAGACGACCATCTAGTCCATCACATTGATTTTGTATTCTTATTAGGAAGGGGGCTGGGGAGAAGCAGAATTATTCCTCGAAGTTTTGCATACCAATCTATTTCTTCATCCATAGGATTAAATTCCATGGGGTGGAGGTCCCTTTTGAGAGGGCTTCCCCCTCCCCAATTGATGGGCTTTGCCACATCTTGTGATAGATTATGCGAGGTGGACCCCCCAATATTTTATTCAAGTTGGCACCCCCATATCTATCTATCAGTGACTCATTTTACCAGGTGCCAGCCATTAAAGAAAAACCAACTCCCCGCCTCCTAGCACACATACTTCGGATACAGGATGCAACCCCGACCGTTTTACCTGAGAGTAAGCCCACAGGATTTCTCAGGATTTGCTTCTGAGTAGACCATGGTTAGGGTCGCGCTGTGACCCATTCAGGATCAGCAGGGGAGGGAAGCAAATGTGAATTAATAACTGGTTTGGGGTTTATTTGCCTTTGATTTTAATGTTCTAGTTTTAGGTCTGCAAAACCTTGTTGCTGCTAAGGCTGCGATCCTAGAAAGCATTTACTGAAGAGTAAGTCCCTTTCAGTGGTACTGATGAATGGAGAGCGGCATATATACACTGAGAGAGAGTGAGTGAGTGAGTTAGTTTTCAGGATCTCCAGAAATTAACAAACTGCATCGTTAAGTTTCTTGGGAATCAAGTCTTACTGAATTCAGTGGGTCTTACTTCTAAGTAAGCATGAATAAGACTGGACTGTGTGGCTAACCTTTACACAGACACCTGTTAACGCACATTTTATTCATTTTTATTTATAAGTCTCATCTAAGACTGTCTATTTCTCTCCATCAGCCATTGAATTCAATGGGTCTTGACTTCTGAAGTGATCACATTTCTTGAATCTCTAGGCATCTATTAATATATACTTTATCTTATTGATAAGGATATTTTAAAAAGGAGGAGAGTCCTATCTCTCTGTCAGTCATTGGACTCTATGGGACTTCTGACTATGTGATGAAGCCAGAGGCATCTGTTGAGAGTATCCTATCTATGTGCCGGCCAATCAATCAATCAATCACCTTTTTGAACATCTTTTGTATGTCTGAAATTCTCTAAAATGTCCTGGATAGGCATATTCTCTGACTGTGGATTTGAAATGATTTATTAAATTTTTTTAAAAGCTACCTTGGATCAGGATCTCTGCCTTGTGTGCTCCAACACCTGGCAAATTTCACATGGGTTTTTTTAAGAATCAGATTCTCTCTCTCTCACTCAACCCCCAACCCCCCAAAAAAACTTAAATTAGAGTATTAACCAACCATCATTACTATCTGAAATAAACTCTTCAAATATTTTTTTAAAAAAATCAGTGCTGCCCTTTTTGAAGACACTAGGAATGAGAGAAAAGAAGAATAAATTTCAACATAATAATACATTGGCACTGAATAAATTTCTTTTTTTAGATTTACATCTCTCTCTCTCTCTCTGTCTCTCTCCCTCTCCCTCTGCATTTCATGAAACTTTCTAGGCTGACTTCATATCATCCATTTCAGGGAAACCTGTTAATCTCCATCGTTTGACTAGGTGGTAGGGATGATATTTATAAAAATAAAAACAAAAGCAAAATCATATTGACTCTCCCCACTCCTTTCTGTCTCTGGAATCTGAAAACTCCCTTTCCTACCCCTGGGCAATGGGAGGGGGTAGCCCTAGGCTCACTTACCTAGGAGTAAGTCCCACTGAACTTTTTTGGGGGTGTGTGTGCTGTTTCTGAATAGATCTGGAGATATTTGCACTGTAAATGTTCCATAGGGATTCCTACAAGCCTTGTTTTCTTAATCTGTGCATGTGTCCATATGTGAGATAGATATATAGAGATACAGAAATATTGAAACACACATACAGATAGATATATGGATAAATACAGTGCTTTATTCTGGGGGGAAGCAGAGGTACGCATCCCCCTAAACATTTTGTGAATCTTTGTACTTTTGTCCATTTACTGTATTTATTTTTCCCAATTTGAACTATAAAATGGCGATTTTCTTGAGTCAAAGCGAGAGTACCCCTAAACATTTTTTTTTAAGAAAAAAGCACTGGATATATATATAGATAGACAGATAGACAGAACTACAGAGACTTTGTTTTGAAGTAGAAATAAAAATAAAATAAGTAAAAAAATGTCCAGTAGCACCTTATAAGCCAGCTAAGTTTGTTCTGGTACAGTATAAGCTTTCGTGTGCATGTACACTTCTTCAAATACGGATTTTTTGTTTTGAAGTGTTTATAATAGTGTGTTTTAATTCTTGTAACCTGCCCTGGTGAAGGATAGGTAATAAATAAACTGTAATAATAATTATAACAATAATAATCATTAATAGTAATAATTAATAACACAAATGATATCTATCTACATATATATCACGCAGTCATATGTATTGAGCAGACGTCCCTTTAATAGCAATCTGTTTTTATTCCTAGCCATTGTGTTTTTATTCTTAACCACTTATCACAAAGCAATGTCATATCATCAGTAAACGGCTTGCTGAAGAGCCAAAATGAAAGGAAGTCAATATTGCAATATTCTTACAATACATTCTGATATGGCCACAGTCTTAGTACTTTGCTATCTATTTAAAACAAATATACTAAGTTGTAACCAGCCAGCGTTACTCCTACTTAGAGGAGACCTACTGACAATCATGGGCACGACGGTCTTCAGTCCAGAACTGTTCACCACCTCAGTCTCAACTTCCTCTGCCTTCTGGTCTAGATTTTTCACAGGGTGGTTCTTTTAAGTGTCTTACAGCCTAAAACCTCTATTTTCCAGGGACAGTCCCGGATTGACAGAAGCCACCCCAGTTTCTGACTTGATCCTGGAATGTCCTGCTTTCCCTTAGGACATTTCCATCGGAGAACAGTTGAAGAGTATGAGAGGACATCCCTGTTTTCATTGGAGGGGATGGAGTTATATGAACCCCCAAGCCAAGGAGATAAATAAGTAGAAGTCATCTGAAGGCAGTCCTTAAATGTTTAATGTTTTATTATGTTTATATACATATGTTGGAAGCTGCCTAGAGTGACTGGGGCAACCCAGTCAGATGGGTATATTAATAATAATTTATTATTATTATTATTATTATTATTATTATTATTATTATTATTATTATTGACATCCCACATAGGTTGGAATATATTTAAATTTAAACAAACAAACCAAAAAATTTCCGTGTTCTATAAGAAACAATGAAAAACAAGATAAAGCAAAACAAACATTTAAATCTGCTGCAGATATATGAGAGAGTTTGAAATTGCAAAACATATCCAATAAAATACCCTGGGAATGTCATGAAATAAAATATTCCAAGTAAAATAATCAGCTAAAAAGCATGAATTCTACATTGTATGTGAAACACATGCATCTATATCTGTGTGACAGATACAGGAGCCATTTTATATGTGTGCAAAAACTGCAACGCTGTTAGATTGAACATGATGGGGGCTTTCTTCTGAGTAAACGTGCACAGGATCACTTAAAAGCAGCCACTTCAACGTGTCTACTCAGAAGTGAGCTCAGTGTCTCCCGGAACAATCCTGTCGCCTACCTACTTTGAGACCCCATGAGAACTCCTTCTGAATATTGTTATTATTTCCCCAAGACTGGAACTCATGGCGACCTGCTCAAATTAAAACCACCACAGATACAATACGAAAAGCTAAAAACCTATAAAGGGAAATAGTTAAAAAAGCAATTAAGCTCTAATGGAATGAAAAACAATCTTAAAGAAACAGAGCTATTAAAAGGCAGATAGTCAAAGCAGCACAGGACCCTTTCCGTTAAAAAGAGTCAGTTCCAAAAGGTCTGTTGGCGGAAGGACAGGAAAGAGGGAGCCAGGCTGGCCTTTCTAGGGAGGGAGTCCCCAAACCTGGGAGGAGCCACCACCAAGAAGGCCCTGTCCCTTGTTCCCATGTGTAGACAGGCACGTGTAGATGAGATTAAATTGTGAGTTGGCTTAATTCTGTGTGGAGAGTCCAGCCTATATAATTACACCTCCGTGAGTATTTCAGAAATGTTTGGGCTGAACGAAGGTCACAAACATTCCACGTTTGCAAGAACTTGGTTGTTTCTACACTTTGGAACTCCTTGCCTATTGAGATCAAGCAGATGCCATCCCTGTACTTTTTTGTTTTAGTATCTGTTTTAGTATTTTAACCTTCTGCATGTTTTAAAGTACTGTTGCACATTTTCCTGGATTTTATTGTGTTATCTTTTTGCAAACTGCTTTGAGGGTGTTTTCAGGGATTTTTGGTGTATAAATTTTATGAAATGAAAACAAAACAGTCCCATTGCAGTGAATGGGCATGGCTAACTTGGGAGGGGGGGTCATCAGAGTCTACTCTGAGTGGGATGTCGTTGGATGTAGCCCACACATGTTTGCACCTGTTATTGGACAGATGTTGGGAGATTGCATCACGGTCTTTGACAGCTGTCACTCAGAAGCTGGTATTTTTTGCAAAATTCACCTGTGCTTCTCAAAGCTGTCTCTCTGTGTGTTGTGGAGTATATTTCTAAAGGCTGCTGTCATATACGTTTCTTCCAAGTAGGAATCTATACAAGACTGAGCTATGATGAGGATTCTTAACTGATGGTTGTAGCCACCACTGGGTCATACTGTTAACTGATGAACGATTAATTGCTTTATTATAGTAGTTTGGCACAGGGGTCTTTCTGCTGCCAGCCATGGGGCATGTCTGAGTCCTGGTTTTGTAGTTAGAGTAGAAAGATGGTGGAGGGCTCCCTTCCGACTGCCCGGTGCTTGATCCCTTTCTCCCAAATTGGAAGGTTGGTTCATATTATGATTATGATTTATAAATGTGTATATCGCCCTATACCTGCAGGTCTCAGGGTGGCTTGCTACATAAAACCACAAAATAAGTAAGAAAAATGCAAACATGAACAATGTAATAACTGGCCCCCCTTCAGCAACACTACACACACACACACACACACACACACACACACACACTTACTTATTGGTTTTTTAAAACATATCATTTCCAACAATCATATAACATAACTTTCTATCTTATACAATATGTTAGACACCTCTAATGATTTTCCCTTCTTTATCACTTATTCTGCATTTCTTAATTTCTCTGTTACTCTTAATTATCATTAACTAATTGTTCTCCTCATAGTCTTTCTTGCAATATTTCAAATAGTCCACCTTACAATACTTCTTGCAATCCTACAAGCATAATCTGTTCATTACAGTTACTTCTCAAATAGTTTGTATATTTGCTCCAGTCTTCTAAGAATCTCTGGTCCCGCAGGTTTCGAATCCTTCCTGTTAATTTATCTAATTCTGTATAGCCCAGCAATTTCATCCTCCATTCTTCTTTCGTCGGTAATTCTTCGTGCTTCCATTTTTGTGCCAATAATATTTTTGCTGCCGTCATTGCATATAAAAACAACTTACAATCCTGTCTATTAATATCATCTCCTACAATGCCTTCAGTAACACATTTTAAAAGGGCTCCAAATGTCAATCAGCCCCAGGCTGGTTAGAGAGGAACATTTTCGCCTGGCCCCTAAACCTGAGAGAGCATTCCACAAATGGGAAGTCACTGCAGAAAGGGCCCCTTCTTGTGTTGCCGCCCTCCAGACCTCACATGGAGAAGGCACACCAAGAAGGGCTTCAGTGGGAAAAGGACCACGGGTCCTTGAGGTATTGTGGTCCGGAGTCATTTAAGGCTCTATGGGTCAAAACCAGCACTTTGAATTGGGCCCGGAAACTAAGTGGTAGCAGTGCAGTCGGTCCAGGGTCAGTGCAATATGTTCAAACCGTCTTGCTCCGGTGAGCAACCTGGTCGCTGAATTCTGCACCGGCTGAAGTTTCCAAACCTTCTTCAGAGGTAGCCCTACGTATAACACATTGCAGCAATCTAACCGCTAGGTTACCAGAGCATAGACTAGGGGTCAGCAAACTTTTTCAGCAGGGGGCCAGTCCACTGTCCCTCAGACCATGGGGGGGGGGTCGGACTATATTTTGGGGAGGGGAAATGATCGAATTCCTTTGCCCCACAAATAACCCAGAGATGCATTTTAAATAAAAGGACACATTCTACTCATGTAAAAACATGCTGATTCCCAGACCGTCCATGGGCCGGATTTAGAAGGCGATTGGGCCAGATCCGGCCCCAGGGCCTTAGTTTGCCTACCCATGGCATAGACAATATCCTGAAGAAATGGTTTTACAGGACCACCTCTTTGCTGAAGCTAAGCAGGCCTGGGCCTGGTCAGGTCCTGCATGGGAGACACACAGAGCTTGAAAACCACATGCCTGCCTACTTGAATTTCTGTGACAGAAGGAAGGTGTGGTATAGATGTTAAAGAAAGCAAATAAAAATAAAATTTCCAGGGCTAGAGTCTGCATGACATGGTGCACACTTTGATCACTGCAGGAACTCACTGCTGCAGGGCACAAACTATCAGGGAGCCCTCAAAGCAGGTGACTCTGGAAAAGCTCATAAAGGCACTCAGAGGTAAATCGTTATCTATTTGAAATTAAAGAGACTTCCACTAGTCATCTCAGTGAATTTCAGCCAGTCTGCTCAGACTATGACTTAGTCGGGCACCAACCACTTGCTATGACAGTCTCCCTGTTCCATGCTAGCTTTCCTCATGCAGGGATGTGTGGAGCAAATTTAAATAACAGTTGAATTGTAGAAACAGCCCCTTATTATAGGGTGTGGTTAAAAAAAAAAAATCTATATGGCTAGGAAGACTGCAAAGGGTTTTTGAAGACCCTTCAAAAGGGTATAATATGCACAGAACTTAGATTTGTCTCCAGTTTCATAATACTCTGAGTGGACCTGCTGAAATTTATGGGCTTAAGTTTCTTGAGCCCATTCTTTTTCAATGGATCTACTGTCAGCCTGGATAGCTCCATTGGTTAGACCGTGGTGCTGAGAATGCCAGAGTTGCAGGTGTGATCCCTGCATGGGGCAGCTGCCTATTCCGGCATTGCAGGGGTGGACTGGATGACCCTCAGGGTCCCTTCCAACTCTACGATTCTATGAGTAGGACTGGTAATGGGACTAACCCTGAGATTTTGGCAGAAAGCCTTGCCAAATTGGCAAACGTAACTATGTAAACTAAAGATCAAGAAGAGGTAGACTTTAAGGAGGAGTGGAAACCTGTTGTTGAATATTTAAAGAATCATTGTAAACATAGGATTTGAATGAAGAACAGCAGCTGAAGTGCTGGAGTGCATTGTGGAAAAGAGAATGTATAGAATATTTATAATAGAAGCTACAGGGGAAACCATGGAGGGGAAGTTGAAGTTGAGTTGGATGTGTATATGGCAGCAATATCATTTTGTAAACTTTTGAAATTTAGAAGTAATAAAAAGATTTTGGCAGAAAGTAGGGGGGATATTTCAGCACCACGGACAAGGCTGTTCTTCCACCACCAGCTGTTCTCCCCCCCCCATCTCTATCTCTTGGGGGTCCCATTTGCTTTCTTTGCTTCCCAGTCTCATTTTGGTCCCAATACTCAGCAGGATCCTCCCCTTAGTCCGCTCAGTCGGCTTTCCCACCTCAAGTCTGAACTGAACATGCAAACTTTAAGTTTTAGATCATAGTGTGGGTTGTTGTTTTTCCAGCTGGCTCTCTAAGTTAGGACTTCTAGGTTGCCTCACCTCAAAGGATATTATGGAGTTAGAAAAGGACCACCCAAATGATCACTGGGGTGTCCTGTGAAGCAAGGTTGCAGCGTTGGGGACTTTTTAGTTTGGAGAAAGATTAGTAGAATCATAAAATCGACCCTGGAGCAGACACCACCTCTGCTTAAAAACCCCCCAGGAAGGAGCATCCACAACCTCCCAAGGTTGACCATTCCACTATCAAATGGCTCTTACTGTTGGAAAGTTCTTCCTGATATTTAGTCGGAAGCTCATTTCTTGTAACTTGAAGCCATGGGTTCAAGTCCTACCTTCCAGAACAGGAAAAAACAAGCTCGTTCCCTCTTCTATGTGACAGTCCTTGAGATGCTGGAAGATGACTATCCTATCTCCTCTCAGTCTCCTCTTTTCCAGGCTAAACATATCTGGCTCCTTCAACTGTTCCTCATCAGGCTTGGTTTCCAGATCCTTGATCATCTTGGTCTCCCTCCTCTGCACACCTTCCAGCCCATCAATATCCTTCTTAAATTGTGGTGCCCAGAACTGGACACAGTTTTCCAGTGTGGTGTGACCAAGGCAGAATAGAGTAGAACCATTACTTCCCTTGCTCTGTTGATGCAGCCTAGAACAGCATTCACTTATTATGCTGCCGCATCACCCTGTGGACTCATGTTCAGCTTGTGCTCCACCAAGACCCCTAGATCCTTTTCACATGGACTGCTAAGAAGCCAGGTGTCCCCCATCCTATATTTGTGCACCTGGTTCTTCCTGCCTAAGTACATTGGTCCCTGCTGAAATTCATTTTGCTAGCCTGGACCCAGTTCTTCAACATGTTAAGGTCATTTTGAATTCTGATTCTGTCTTCTGTGCCACTGGCTCCCATCCCAGTTTGGTACTATCTGCATATTAGATGAGCATCTCCTCAATTCCTTCATCCAAGACTATTGAACAACAGCAGGCCCAAGACAGAACTCACTTGTCACTTTTCCCCAAGATGATGAGGAACCATTAATGAGTCCTCTTTGGGTTTGGTCAGTCAACCAGCTACAAATCCACCTCACAGTTACCTCGTTCAACCCACATATTAGCAGCTTCCTTGTGAGAATATCAGGGGGACTTTGTCAAAAGCCTTACTGAAATCAAGATACACTATGTCCACAGCATTTCCCTGATCCACCAAGTTTGTAATGCCATCAAAAAAAGAGAGAAAGAAACAAGGTTTGTCTGACATGAGTTATTTTTGAGAAACCTGTGGTGTGTCTTAGTAATCACAGCATCCTTTTCTAAATGCTCACAGATGGACTGTTGAATGATCTGTTCTAGGACCTTCCCTGGTTTTGATGTCAAGCTCACCAGTCGGTAATTACCTGGGTCTTCCTTTTTGAAGATAGGGACAACATTTACCCGCCTCTAGTCTGTAGGAACCTCACCTGTTCTCCATGATTTCTCAGAGATCATAGACAAAGGCTCTGAAATTGGATGCAGCTCATCAGGTCCTGGAGATCTGAATTTATTTAAAGTAGCTAGGTGTTCCCTTACTACCTTTTTCCCCATCTTGGGCTGCAGTTCCCTCCTTGCATCATTTATTCTGCTATCACCAAGTTGGGCATCACTTTCCTTTTGGCTGAATGTTTGAAATGACTGGTTTTCTTATCCTATCTTTTCCCTAAGAAGCTCAGGGCAGTTCTCTCTTGCACCCCATTGTAGCCTCACAACCACCCTGTGAGGTAGGCATGGCTCAGAGAAGGAGGGAGAGACAGGGAGAGAGAGCACAATTTGAACTCAGCTCAAGTCCAGACTTTCCACCCCCTGCAGCATCTTTCATCTCATACCCATGTTGCTGGCCTGGAAGGACGAGTCAAATTCTACAGGTCTTCCTGCAGGGCTCATGAAAGCAATCATCCAATCGGGGGGGGGGAGCACCTCCCTTGTTCTAGCAATGACACCCTCCTGAGAGGCAGCAAGTTCCAGCTGAAAAAAGCCCATAACAGCAATAAAAACCATAAAATAACCATTTTTAAAACCACACTAATCTCAGTTAATGGTTGTGGAAGGATCTATTCTTAACTGCCTTTGTAGGCCTGGCGGAAAAGTTTTCAGCAGGCATTTAAAAGTTGCCACAAAAGGCACCTCTCCAGTGGCAGAGAGTTCCGCAGGACCAAACCAAAGACAGTGAAGGCTTGGTGTCCTTGGTGTCCTTGATGCAAACATTATTGACAGCCAAACTGGGTCATTCTTCTGCCCCTTTGGTTACACAGATTGGGCGCCCACCTTTTAAATTAAGGTTTCTTGGCTAGCGGGGCAGGGCAGGATTGGGCATGACGTGAGCTCCTGAGAAGGTTGTTGGTGTTGTCCTTTTCCAACCAAGACACACAATTCTGAATCCCAGCTACTCCCAGGGACAAACTGGGGCTGCCGCTTCCACGCTCAGCCCCAAACCACGAGCCAGGGTGCAGGATATTTTGAGCAAAATCCAGCAAGGACATCTCTTTATAAACCACCCAACTGAGCCGTTTTTCACCCATTGGATGCCAACCCTTTGGAATAACGTTTCCCGCTTTTAACTGGGACCCGACTTTGAGAAAGGGAGTGTGTGGGGGGTCAGGCATTGTGTGAGCACAGGGCGGGTGGTTGGTTTTGCATATAAAAAAAGTTTTAAACCAGACACATCTACCTCAGAGGCAGCCTCATGCAAACTTGTTCATCTGTGTCTGAATAGGCACCCCTAAATGACATTCGCATCATCTGGTGGCTTTGGAGGACGACCCCTGACCCTGTCTGGCTCTCCCTCATAGAAAGGCTGTCGTCTTCTCCCCCTGTCTGGCCATTGTCCCTCCATTTCCATATTGCTCCCCCACCCCTCTTTTTCCCATGCTGTCGCTCTCAGAGGTTCACCCCCTCCCAGCCCCTTCCCATCTTCTTCTCCCGCCCCAACCCCAGCCAGTTTTTAAAAATCAATCAAGTTTAGAGAAGAGAAGGAGACTCCTCACATTCGGAGAGGCTGGAGGAGACGGACACTTATATGCTGAAAGGATTTTTATTTTGCAGGGCTGGGGGGGGGAGTCTGTTTTGAGTTTTCTCTCCCCATCCAAAATCTCACTTTTTGACACACACCCCTTTACCACACACTTTGGGAACGCAAAAATGGCAAAACATGGTGATTTAGGTGGAACCGTCAACTTTGGACAGCAAGAGACAGGGCAGGAGACTGAGTGAGTAGCAAACTTTTGCAGAAATGAAAATGGGCTCTGTCTTGTGGGCAATGTTTTGACGTTTTTGGGGAATAGGCTTTGCACAGGGTGAAATCCGGAGCCTCAAATCCGGATAGGAAGTAGTAGGAAGAAATAACCCATTTGAATCGTCCTAAGTGAGTCATGGCCACTAATTTCAACGGGTCAACTTCTGAGTAGGATTGGCTACAATTGAATTGCCTTTTGTTAAAGCTGTAGGATTTTATTTTATTTTTTTAATAAGGACCAGTAGGAATAGGCAAATTGGTCCATTTCACTCTTTCTTGTTTCTCCAGTCTTAAGCTTAGTTCTTTACATTTTCACAGCAGTTTGTGATTTGTATTTTTATTAAGGAGGAAAAGTTCTCATGAAATGTCATTGCTGAATCTTTCCTAAAACGCTAATTTCTTGTTTTCACAAATATCATGCACACACTATCCACACTATGCAAATGTGTGTGTGTATATATATATATATATATATATGCTTTCGTAGATTTTCACGGGTACAGGAATGCAGGTTTTGGTGTCTTCGGGTGTCTTCCCGTGTAAGAGTCGGGGTGTCTGGGCGACGTTTCGACGAGGTCTCACTCGTCATCTTCAGGCTGGTGCTTTCGGCTTCTTGTTACTGGAATATATATATGCATGACTTGGCTGGAGAACTGGCTTGTAAAATTCAGAAAAGTGCAAATTTTGACAGGGAGCTGTTTTCTGGTTTCCATATATTTTTCAAAACTGGGAATCCGCTTTTGTTTCTGATGTTTTTGATCTGTTTTATGTTTGTTTTATGGTTCTCTTTTGTAGGCTATCTTGAAAATCTAGATTAATTAAAAAAAATGAAATGAAATTGCGAATTTTGTAGGTTCACCTTCTGAGGTGAGGCCAGCTAAATAGCTACCCTGTCCAGAAAGAGAGAAGAGGTTATATTATCTCCTCTTCTTTTACAAATTTAACTGAGGACACCCTTGTAACACTTTTCACCTGGTTGGAGGGCTCGTCCAAGATTCATTTTGCCATTTCATACATTGGCAGAGGCTATGTTAGATGCTTTGTTAATATTTATTTATCCATCCATCCATCTATCCATTCCTTCCTCCCAAAGTAACTTGAGAACAACTCACTTTGGAAGATCCTTAAAGAGTTAGGGAGGTCTTGCATCAATTAGGCCAAAGATGCATTCGAGAGGCTGAAATGATCCCATACCTGCAAATCTTAATCAGCTGTTCAAGATGAACCGGTTGCTAGCGTGCGAAACAGATTGCTGTGTTAATATTTGTGTGCACATGTTGCTGTTGCTGCTTAAAATAAAATAAAAAATTCTTCTTACTCTTACCTCCAGGCTTTGGGTTGGGTAGCCAAGATGAGTTAGGCACTTTGCGATGAACTGATCCAATCGAGTTGTGGGTGATGATTTCGCAGGGCGAAATCCTCGGATAGACCTCTTTGCTTCTAGGGACTCTGTTTTGGAAGCCTGCAAATGAAATTTCAGAGGTGGCATTTACCCAAGGGTGGGATCGGGGGCGGTGAAGGGGGGGAAGGCCCCCCAATAATAATAATAATAATAAATTAGGAACTTTGGTTTGGTCAAAATAGGGACAAACGAAGCGATTTGCTGGTAGTGCTGGTTGTAAGCATTTGCAAAGGGACGGCGCATGCAGACACGTAGAGAGAGAAATGTGTTGAAATCCCGGGAAGCTGTGCAATGGTTTGGTTTTCTTTTACCATCCAGAGATTTCCACGAACTGGAGTGGAGGCTGAGGATAATAACAAAATAATCAAAATAATTATCAGCATCGTAGGCAGGGGGAGGCGGAGAATTATGGCCGGTCCCTTTAAGATGCACAGACCATGTCTTCCTCGCCCTGGGTTTGTGACTCAGCAACTGCAGAGCCAGTAACTTGGGGAGGGGAGAGATTTTTTGCACACAGGGTTACTCTAAAGGCAGGTTCAACTGGGGTCTCAGTGGGATATGCTTGGGCCTGAACTGGGGTTGGTGGGGTATATATATTGTTATCGTGGGAGCAGTCTGCAAGAGGCGGCAGGTCTCCAAAGCCACATATTTGTGGGGGTGTAAAAGGGGGGTATTCCTTGAGGGCAAGCTGCTTTGGGTGTCTGTCCCAGTGGCAGTTTGGACGGCAGGGTTATTTTGGGATGCCTTTGCCATATTTCAGGTTATTGTTTCACTGCACTTAAAGCCCAGCTTTGTCTTCAAGGAGTTCATGCATGCTCTCCCCCCCCCTCACACAACAACCCTGCGAGGGAGACCAGGTTGAGAGGCAGTGGCTGCCCCCCCCCCAAGGTCACACCCAGTGAGCTTCACAGCTGAGTGGGGCTTCGAACACTGGCCTCCCATGTCCTTACCCGATGCTCTAACCACTACACCAGGGATATATGTATTTCTGGACACATTGTGTTGCGAAATTCTGGACACACTGCGAAATTCAGGTAAGGGGCAAAGTTTCGAAAAATGGCTCCTGCCTTGTGTCCAAAAACATGCCTCAGGTAGCTCAGAATGTAAGCGCGAACTAGATCGGATTTCTCCCTCTCCCCCTTGGTCTAGATACACAGATGTTTGGGCAAGGCCCACCCAACAGGGCTGGTTTTTCTCTTTGGTTATCTAGCTGTATGAGTATATATGATGTCATAAAGCTAGAAAACCGAATGTACAAACCCACCCACTACTCGACGGGGCACCCCAGCTTTTGCAAATGTCTCCCCACGTCTACATCTTCCGGCAAAGGGTCCTGAGAATTGTTGCAGGGGTTGGGGGGCAGGCGACCCCTTTCACATTATTGTGGGATGTACAGGAAGAGTTTTCTCTCAGGCGGCCAGTTAAAATCTTACTTGCTGAAAGAGAAGGATGGAATTGAACTAGAAGGCTGGGGGTAAATATAAATGAATAAAAGGGAATGGGGCTTCTCTGAGGGCCTCTGGCTGGCTTTCAACAGGGGTGGGATTTTATTAGGAAGAACATCCCAGCGGTAAGAGCTGTTGGACGGAGGATCGGGGTCCCTCAAATGGTCTTCTGTCATTGATGTTTCAGCTGAGATTCCTGCATTGCAGGGGGTTGGACTAGATAATAGAATAACAGAATTGTGAGGTACCATGAGGGTCATGTATAATAATAATAATAATAATAATAATAATAATAATAATATCCACCCATCTAACTGGGTTGCCCCAGCCACTATGGACGGCTTCCAACAGATATAAAAACACAATAAAACCTCAAACATTAAAAACTTCCTTACAGGGATGCCTAAAGACATCTTCTAAAAGTCATACAGTGGTACCTCAGTTTACAAACTTAATCCATTCTGGAAGTCCGTTCTTAAACCGAAACAGTTCTTAAACCAAGGTACACATTCCCTAATGAGGCTTCCTGCCACCAGTGCCCTTCCAACGTTTGGATTCCATTCTTAGACCAAGGTAAAGTTCACAAACTGGGACACTACTTCCGGTTTTGTGGAGTTCATAAACCAGATTGTTCATAAATAGGGCTGTTCTTAAACCGAGGTACAACTGTAGTTTTTTATCTCCTTGACATCTGATGGGGAGGGCGTTCCACAGGGCGGGTGCCACTACTGAGAAGGCCCCCTGCCCGGTTCCCTGTATCCTCAATTCTCGCAGTGAGGGAACCGCCAGAAGGCCCTCAGACCTGGACCTCCGTGTCTGGGGTGGATGGTGGGGGTGGAGACGCTTCTTCATGTTTCAGGGCCAAGGCAGTTTAGGACTTTAAAGGTCAGCATCAACACTTTGAATGGTGCTCAGAAACATACTGGGAGCCAATGTAGGTCTTTCAAGACTGGTGTTATATGGTACTAGCAGCTGCTCCCAGTCACCAGTCTGACTGCCTCATTCTGGAATAGTTGTAGTTTCCGAGTCACATTCAAAGGCAGCCCCATGTAGAGCGCATGGCAGTAGTCCAAGCGGGAGATAACCAGGCCATGCGCCACTCTGGCGAGACAGTGGAAGCAGGGTTGGAAGGGGTCCTGAGGGTCATCTAGCCCAACCCCCTGCAATATAGGAATCTTTTGCCCAATGTGGGGCTTGAACCCATGACCCTGAGATTAAGAGAAAAGGGGGTGCGGGAGAGTTCACGAAAAGGAGAGAGCCCCCCCCCTGAGATTAAGAGTGCCTTGCTCTACTGCCTGAGCCATCTCAGTTGCATTAGTCATTCCTCTGCCCCACCCCTCGCCCACTCCCAAGGCTGCAATTCTGTGAAATTATGTGTGTGTGTTTTTACCTGGAAAAGCAGTTGATCGTGACAGCAGTCTCCAGTGCAGCTGGGCTACAGGTCAGTGGCAGAGCACTTGCTTGGCATGTAGAAGGTCCCAAGTCCCATCTGTCATGGATGCTTTAGTTGAGATTCCGGCATTGCCGGGGGAGGGGTGGACTGGATGACCCTCGGGCTCCCTTCCAGCTCTACAGTTTAGGATTCTATGGTTCAGTCTTCAGTCCTCTGCCCCGGCTGCAACAAAACATGTCTCTCCTGCGTCGGTCTCTACAGCCACAGCAAGCGCTGCAACCTTCCAACAGCTCGACCTCAGCCCCAAAGGTGCACTCTGTTGCAGTCCTGTGCTGCCAGCTGTGGCAGAGCTCAGGTGAGGGAGAAGCCAGCCAAGTCTCGGGGGGGGGGTCCTTGCCTGGAGGCAGAGTCCGAATGCAAGGTCAGCCTCCCTAAGGTCAGGAGTATCTCAGTTCACGTAGTCAGACGATCTGGGGGTCACGAAAGCCGAGGGCCCAAGGTCACAAGAAGCAGCAAGGTCTGCTCAGAAACAACAAACTTTTGTTTCCAGTAACTGACTGAGGCTGGAAATTCTGCTTGAGGAAGCTGGAGTCAGCTGGTTCACATCAGGAGCAAGAAGGCTGATGAGCAACAGGTGGAGTCAACTCACCTTCTGCTCCTTCAGGCTGCTGCTCAGCAGGTGAAGCCAACTTCTGGCCCATGACACACTCCTCTGTGGTCTCCCAAGAGAGATGGATGCCAGCAGCAGCAGAAATAATAATCATAGAATTGCAGAAGGTTTGTTTTTTTAGGTGCCTCATTTATCCAGATTACTGCTAATTATTCCTGCAGGGGATTGGACTGGATGACCTTTGGGGTGCCTTGCATTTTTCTACATTTCTAGGATTCCAGTTATGGGATGGATCACCAGGGAGAGCTTATGCCAGGCTTCAAAATCTCGCTCTCCCCGGCTGGCAAGGGATCATTTGGCTTGGCCCAG
Source organism: Podarcis vaucheri (assembly GCF_965113315.1). Classification (NCBI taxonomy): domain Eukaryota; kingdom Metazoa; phylum Chordata; class Lepidosauria; order Squamata; family Lacertidae; genus Podarcis; species Podarcis vaucheri. The sequence goes on along the minus strand of NC_138756.1, from coordinate 1,823,818 downwards.
ACACTTTCAAGCCTTTCTTCTTAAAAACGGAGAGCTAGAACTTTCTTTCTTTTGAAACAATGAAGCTTTTCTTTCCTTTTAAACTACTACAGAATCAAAGCATACTCAGTGCCCTGGTTACAAAACTAATAATTTATTATTACCGCTATTATTTTTCATAGAATCGTAGAATCATGGAATTGTAGAGTTGGAAGGGACCCCGAGGGTCATCTAGCCCAACCCCCTGCAAGGCAGGAATGTGTCCTTAATTTCAGATCCTGCCTCTCTCTCACTCGCCTGGAGGGGGGTGGAGAGGGCTGCTGTCTGTGTTTGTAGAAACCAGCGTAGTGTTCAAAGGTAACAAATTACTTTTAGTGCTCCAGCGACTTTGACCTCCCTGTTCATGTGCTGAGTGCGTCCCTCAGACCAAAAATGATTCCCCACCTTTAAAGATCTGTTTGGCCCCAACAATTTGACAGCTTCTTCCAACCCCTCATACAGCTTCGCCATTTTACTTGGGCAACATCTTCCTGGGGACTTTCTGCAAAGGTAGTTAAATAACAATTTCCTGGTTTGTGGCAGGTGGCAGAAGGTGGGAGGGAGAACTCTCCCCCCCCCCACAGAGGCGCAAGCCGATGAGTCAGAAAGAACATCTTAAAATAGGCTCCACTTTAAGGTCTCGTCTTCCAAATGCCATTAATTTTCTGGAGATTACAGACCTTCTCCATATCCTAGCATCAGAAACTATTCCAGGGAAGGGAACAACAGTCAATTGTAAAAAGCAACCCCAAACTGAAAAGGAAAAATCTTCCAGGCTGATCTGTAAAATGAGAATTGTTTGTTTGTTTGTTTGTTTTGCAAATTAAAAGCCTCTTTCACTAGAGTTGGAAGTGACTCTGAGGGTTATCTAGTCCAACCCCCTGTAGTTGCTTTGGGGTGCACCACGGCCTTTAAGTGCATGCTGACTATGCATCAAATGTATGGGGTCAACTGTGGAATCATAGCACCATACAACTGTGGGGTTGGAAGGGGTCCTCAAGGTCTACTAGTCTAACCTTCTGCAATGCAATAATCTCCACTAGATCGTACCCAACCTCTCCTAAAGAACCTCCAGGGTTTGCAAAGCTGTGCGAAGCCATCTGTGTAGTAATGTCAAGGCGTTTCCCCCTACGAAGTGGGTTTTAAGAGTGTTGCTTCCCAAATTTTATTCCAAGGCCCTGTGACCTTTTGAACAAAAACGTTATCCACAGACACACTTCGTTCCAGCTGCTCTGATCTAGACCCAACACACACAAACCCCCGGGACCTACTCTCCGCAAATCCTGACAGCGAGAAGACCACCTGCCCATCGGAGAGGAGGCAACACAATGGATCTGTCTGGAGTCTGAATTGTGGGGAGAGAGGCTGTTTTATGATCTGCGTAGTTCACGGAGAATAGAAAACAGCTAGTTGGGCCACCTCTCTCTTCCCTCAGCCTCCATGGCCTCACCTCACTCTGCTAAATCATCTGGCCCTAGATTTATATTTTTAAAAGGTCAACTATAGTGTCAACACACCCACACACACACACACACACACACGGAGGAGAGGGCTATCAATGGCCATTAATAATAATAATAATAATAATAATAATAATAATAATAATAATAATAATAATTTTTTATTTATACCCCGCCCTTCGCAGTTCAAAAACCAGGCTCAGTGCAGCTAACAACAAATTTAAAACACTTACCGTAATTATAAAAGCAGCATAAAATACAGTATAAAAACATGAATAACAATAAAATTCAAAAACCAGTTAGATAATCCCCTGGGCTAGCTGGCTAAATTAGTCCTATTTGGGCCAGCAAGGAGACCAGGGGAGAATTAGCTGTGGGATCCCAGAGTGGGGAATCTTCATAAAAAGGGGAGGGGGAGGGAAGGAAGGGAAATAAAAGATCAGGCTGAATTCAAATTGAAAGCCAGGCGGAATAGCTCTGTCTTACAGGCCCTGTGCAAGGTTAAATCCTGAAGGGCCCTGGTCTCCTGGGACAGAGCATTCCACCAGGTCGGAGCCACCACTGAAAAGGCCCTGGTGGAGGCTAGTCTGACTTCCTTGGGGCCCGGGACCTCTAAACTATGGTTATTCATGGACCTTAAGGTCCTCTGCGGGGCAGACCAGGAGAGGCGGTCCTGTAAATATGAGGGCCCTAAGCCACAGAGGGCTTTAAAGGTCGAGACCAGCACCTTGAACCTGACCCTGTACTCCACCGGGAGCCAGTGCAACTGGTAAAGCACTGGGTGAATATGCTCCCCGTCTTACTCCACCCATCTGACTGGGTTGCCCCAGCCACTCTGGGCAGCTTCCAACACATATAACCAATACCCTTCAAACATGTATAAAAACATAATAAAACATTAAACATTATAAACCTCCCCATCCAGGGCTGCCTTCCGATATCTTCTAAAGGTTGTCTCGTTACTTATCTCCTCGGCTCGGGGGTCGCATAACTCCGGACCCCCCCCCCCATTTCTTGGATGAAAATAGGGACGTCCTAAGGAAAAGTGGGACATTCTGGGATCAAATCAGAAACCGGGCAGCTTCTGTAAATCCAGGACTGTCCCTGGAAAATGGAGACACTTGGAGGATCTGTGAATAGCAGTTGCTGGAAACCACAGGAGAGGAGGGTGTCACTCATGCCTTGCTTTTAGGATTGGGGCCCTTGGCCAGCCCCCAGGAGAACAGGATGCTGGGCTGAGTCAGCAGGACAATTCTGACTCATATGTCAGCTTGGTGGAAACTCCATGTCCAGGTAGAGTCTATCTTTGAATGCCAAATTTAATCTGAATTTCCCCCAAAAAAATTCCTGCACTCCGTTCTTGATGCTTCCAAAGTTCTCTCTTGTTGCTGCATTATTTCCCTCATTATTTCTAATTCACATTCCATTCCTTACAATTAACCTTATATTACAATAGGGTTTTTTTGTGTTTTTAAACTTATCCTTAGCCATTAGCTATCCACTTTCCAATTCCTGCACGTACAATATTTTAACATTTGCAATATCTGTAAGTGAGGTTAATCAACAAATTATCAGTCCATGATAATAATTATCATTTCCAAGTTAAGTTCCTTTCCTTCATTCTGCGTGTATGAAAATCTAATAGTTGACATTCACTAGATGTTTTCCCTTTTCTTCTTATAATAGTCCGCTCTCTCAAAAAAAAACTTCCTGTCCACTGTGCTTTAATTTCCAGACCATGGATCCCCTCAATTATTTAGCTATCCTTAGGAACATTGGAAGCTGGCACATGCTGTTTGGTGTTGCCCACACTGGCTGGCAGCAGCACCCCATGATTTCAGACAGGCCTCTCTCCCAGTCTTGCCTGGAGATGCTGCCAGTGATTCGAACCCAAGACCTCCTGCATGCGGAGCAGGCACTCTCCCAGAGCTCCTTGGCCCTTTCCGTCCTCTCCCACCAACAACCTTGTGAGGTATGGTAAGCTGAGAGATATAGGGACTGCCCCCCAAGGTCCCCCAGGGAGATTGGTGGCTGAGAGGCAGATTCGAACTCGGGTTTCTCCCAAGTCCTAGTCCTAGTTGCAGTGTGTGGGGAGGGGGAGGCACATCACTGCATGTATCCAGCAAAGTTCTACTCAAAGTAGACACGTTAAAGTTACCGGACCCAAGTTTCCAATGGGCCACCTCTGAGCAGGACTATAGTAAGAAAAACAAGAGGAGATTTCCTTGTTCGTTTATTTCATTTAAGAATCATAATGGCTGCACTTCTGTTCAATAATTTCACACACACAAAATATTTTAAAAACTGCATTATGTGTAAAAACAATTTTAAGAACAGAAAAACCCTAATTGCAATTACATACAAAACATTTTTTTAAAAAAGCAGGTTGTGTATAAAATCCATTTTCTAATGGTTAGCTTTTTTATCACTATGTTTATATATATGGAATATTTTTTAAAAAAAAAAAACTATTGTGTTACATACTGTAGTGTTAACAGGTTTATATTTTAAAATCAAGATTCAACTTTTTATATATACTGTGGTACCTCAGTTTTGGAACGTAATCTGTTCTGGAAGACCGTCTGAGTTCTGAAATGTTTGAAAACCGATGTGTGAAGGGCGGTCTGCATATTCAATAGAGAATTTTTTTAAAAAAACACCTCAGCAGAAGCCCTTTACTTCCGAGGCATGCTCAAAAACGGAAGCATTTACTTCCGGGGTTTTGGCATTTGAAAACCGAAACATTTGACTTCCGAAACGTTCAAAAACCGAGGTACCACTGTATAGATAACTGTATTTTTATGCACCCACCAGTCTTGAGATATCTCTATCTATCTATCTATCTATCTATCTTCTATCTATCTATCTATCTGTCAGAACTTCCTGACAGTAAGAGCTGTTTGACAGTGGAATTTGCTGCCAAGGAGTGTGGTGGAGTCTCCTACTTTGGAGGTCTTTAAGCAGAGGCTTGACAACCATATGTCAGGAGTGCTCTGATGGTGTTTCCTGCTTGGCAGGGGGTTGGACTCGATGGCCCTTGTGGTCTCTTCCAACTCTATGATTCTATGATTCTATGATCTATATCTATCTATCTATCTATCTATCTATCATCTATCTATCTATCTATCTCTATCTATCTATCTATCTATCTATCTATCTATCTATCTATCTATCATCTATCTATCTATCTTTCTCATACCCTCCAACATTTCTCAGATGGGACACCCTATTCTACATCAGGAAGCTTCTCCTGCACACGCAGACCTAGTGGGCACATCAGCATTGGTCACCTTGAGCCAACTCCAACCTCTCCACTGAACTTGCCTCACAGGGTTGTTGTGAAGGGAAAATGTGCGAAGCAATGGATTGTGTGCAACACCTTCCACAGATAAATGGAAGGAAATAGGATATAGGATTTGAGCTGCCTTGAGCTAAAAAAGCCAATGCAATTCTGGGCTGCATCAATAGGAGTATAGCATCTAGATCAAGGGAAGTAATAGTGCCACTGTATTCTGCTCTGGTCAGACCTCACCTGGAGTACTGTGTCCAGTTCTGGGCACCACAGTTCAAGAAGGACACTGACAATCTGGAACGTGTCCAGAGGAGGGCAACCAAAATGGTCCAAGGCCTGGAAACGATGCCTTATGAGGAACGGCTAAGGGAGCTGGGCATGTTTAGCCTGGAGAAGAGGAGGTTAAGGGGTGATATGATAGCCATGTTCAAATATATAAAAGGATGTTACATAGAGGAGGGAGAAAGGTTGTTTTCTGCTGCTCCGGAGAAGCGGACACGGAGCAATGGATCCAAACTACAAGAAAGAAGATTCCACCTAAACATTAGGAAGAACTTCCTGACAGTAAGAGCTGTTCGACAGTGGAATTTGCTGCCAAGGAGTGTGGTGGAGTCTCCTCCTTTGGAGGTCTTTAAGCAGAGGCTTGACAACCATATGTCAGGAGTGCTCTGATGGTGTTTCCTGCTTGGCAGGGGGTTGGACTCGATGGCCCTGTTTTCAGGGGGGAAACAGGAAATAATAATAATAATAATAGGAGAAGAAACTGAGAATGATCTGGAACACACTAGACAGAAAATCCTATTAAACTCAGTGGGACTTAGTTCTGAGTGAAAATGCTTAGGATCGCAGTGTAACGCAGCCCAGTCTTGACCAAGTTACCTGGGAGTAAGCTCTGCTGAATACAATGGGGCTTACTTCTGAGTAGACAGGGCAAGGCTCCATTTGCATTAAAGGAATCAACACTCCCCACATTTCCTAAGATATGGCTGACTGCGGAAGCATTGCAATTACAGTGGCACCTTGGTTCTCAAACTTAATCCGTTTCGGAAGTCTGTTCCAAAACCAAAGCGTTCCAGAACCAAGGCGCACTTTCCTATAGAAAGTAATGCAAAATGGATTAATCCATTCCAGACTTTTAAAAACAACCCCCAAAACAGCCATTTAACATGAATTTTACTATCTAACAAGACCATTGATCCGTAAAATGAAAGCAATAAACAATGTACTGCAGTCATACAATCAGTAGCTGAACTGGGTTCCACACAGTCACAAAAACAAAACAAAACAAAAAAAGCCGCAAAAACAAAGATGCAAAATAAATAGTAAAAACAGACAGACCTCAGTGTAAAACTCAAAATGGAAGCGTAACACTCAAAACGGAGCATGTTCGGCTTCCGAAAAATGTTCCTAAAACAGAACACTTACTTCCAGGTTTGCAGTGTTTGGGTTCCAAGTTGTTTGAGTGCCAAGGTACCACTGTAAAGAATTTTAAATGGATTGGTGACATTTTCTTCCAAAAATATAAGAAAGGCTTCGTATGCCAGCTTCACCGTTTCCTTCATTTGGCGCAGGGATTTCATTTTCTGTAGAAACTGGACTCTGTTTCTGCACCTACACACAAACCACTCTTAATTGTTTTCTTTTAAATGGAGGAAAAGGGAAATCTTCCCCCCTGTATTTCATAGAATGATAGAATTGTGGAGCTGGAAAGACCCCAGGGGTCATCCAGTCCAACCCCAGGAAGGAAGGAATATTTGCCCTGTTCCGGAGTGAGTGGCAATGGGCCTGAGATTTCCCTGCGCAGAAGGAGTACTGGCTGACTGGGGTGGAGGAGAAGTAACAGAAAACAGAGAGGCCGGGGGATGCAGTGGAGTAGCCTGCCAGAGGGCAGGGGCTGGCTGGCCGGCGGGAGGGCCCAACATTTTGCGGAAGCCTCGCTTTTGTCGCTATGTTCTTGGCACACTGCAGTGAGAGATGACCCCAATGAGAGGGATGAGTCTGCCAAGGACTCGGAAATAGCTCAGTTGGCACTTGAAAAGGCAGTGGGGGGGTCATTTGGCATTTTTCTGGGTCCATTTTCCTATGTCCTTTGGAGGCTTGCTTTGTCACCAGCTTCCTCCGTGCCACAATGGAGGGCCGCCCGTGCCCGCTCTCCCGGTGCCAAGACGAGGCAGCTGGATCGGAGGCCATTTCTGTTCAGTTTTGACTCCACCAGGCACTGAATGGGCTTGCCTGGCTTGGGCAGATATTGAGAGTCGAGTTCAGATCTGCCAGTCCAAGTTCTTTGTTCGGGGGCTAAACAGTCTCCCGGTTTGCAAAGTGGGGCACTTTCAGGAAAAAGTCTTCGAAGGCAGGCGGGGGGGGGGGCAGCCTAAACAGAGAAAGGCTTGTATAAGCATGAATGGTGTTGGGCGAGAGTAATAAATTTAGGTGCAGGAAAAGGGACCCCCACAAAAAAGTAGAAAAATGATCAAGGGGACGGAGCGACTCCCCAATGAAGGAAGCTTGCAAAGTTTGGGGGGCTTTTTTAAGTTTGGAGAAAAGGCTAGTTTAAGGGAGGCTATAAAATGGTGTGTGGAATGGAGAAAGTGGATTGAGAGAAGATTTCCTCATGCATTCATATAACACCACAACTTGTGGGCATCTGTGAATTGGTCTCACCTATTATTATTATTTCAGTTTATATACCATCCTTTATCAGAAGATCCCAGGGCAGTGTACAACATTCAAAACACATTACAGAACATCAATGATAAAAAACATAAGGAAAACATAAGAAAAGCAAACTGACAGACAGTCTAATGATAAAATTGTCATCATAATAACTGTCCTCTACAGTCGGTGGCCATCACAAAATCTTGTGGGAGCAAATTCTGTGTTTTTACTTTGCACTGTGTGAGGAAGTCGTTCCTTCTGTTGGTTCTGAAACTGCCAGCATAATGTCTTTTGTGAAAATATCAGGCTTGCAGCTTAAAAGGACACGGCACACGAGGAAAGGAGGAAGAGCTGGGAGGAAGAAACAGCAAGCTCAAACTATTCTGTGATTTTCATAGAATCATAGAATCATAGAATCATAGAGTTGGAAGAGACCACAAGGGCCATCGAGTCCAACCCCCTGCCAAGCAGGAAACACCATCAGAGCACTCCTGACATATGGTTGTCAAGCCTCTGCTTAAAGACCTCCAAAGTAGGAGACTCCACCACACTCCTTGGCAGCAAATTCCACCGTCGAACAGCTCTTACTGTCAGGAAGTTCTTCCTAATGTTTAGGTGGAATCTTCTTTCTTGTAGTTTGGCTCCATTGCTCCGTGTCCGCTTCTCTGGAGCAGCAGAAAACAACCTTTCTCCCTCCTCTATGTGACATCCTTTTATATATTTGAACATGGCTATCATATCACCCCTTAACCTCCTCTTCTCCAGGCTAAACATGCCCAGCTCCCTTAGCCGTTCCTCATAAGGCATCGTTTCCAGGCCTTTGACCATTTTGGTTGCCCTCCTCTGGACACGTTCCAGTTTGTCAGTGTCCCTCTTGACATTTTGTGTCATTCCATTTTAAAGCTGCCCAATTTAGAGGTCATTACTGGCAGCCCTTGAGGAGCTGGAGCAACTCCCCAATGAGAAAAAAAGTGGCAATGTCTGGGGCTTTTAAATTAGGGGGAAGGCATGTTTCAGATGAGAAATGACTGAGCTGTATAAAATTATGAGTGGCAGGGAGAAAGAGGATAAAGAAACTATTTTCTCCCTCTCTCATATAACACCAGATCTCCTAGAACAGAATCATAGAATCATGTGCTGATATATTTCCTCACCTTTATATGCAAAGTTTCTACCTGCAGGAAGTAAAGGAAAGCAGTTATTATTTAATTTATAGTTACCTTTTTAAAGTATTTCTATAAAAAGCATGCAATAGACAAAGTTTTCTGATCTCACAACATCCTCGATTAAAGCAACAACATTTCATATTGCAGTACAGAGGAACAGTGGTCCTCTGCCTCCAGGAGCCTACAATCTGGAGAAAGAAAGATAATTTTTCTTTTTTGCAGAGTGGGATGTTAACAGAGTGAGTGGAGAGAAAGACCCTGCAGGGAATGGGAATGATAATAATGCCTGGAGGGGGAGGGGGATAAAAGAGAGTGATGGACTGCCTCTGAAACTGGAAGCTCAACGTAGCCATCTTGGCTGCATCAGATCATGGACTCGTCTTGGTTTCAGCAGCGGCCAGCCCTTGAGGAGAAGCCCATGCAGTCAGGGCCACAGGGCAGTGAGGCCTCTCGTGGCATTTATCCCCAGGGAGCTGCTACTTTGAGGTAGACTGTGCCTGTGTGTGGATGTTCCCTTAATATCCTGACTTAACAGCAGGTCCATAGGCCTGTCTTTCCTCCAGAGAATGTACCTAATCTCAAAGATCAGAGAATACCCGGGCATAAGAAGCTTCCATCTCAATGGGTGTTGGGGGGGTGTCTTTTCTTTCCCTCCTACCGCTGAGCGATGGTTCTTCCCTTTAAAATAAAGCAAGATGCTGCTCCTCATGACTCCAGTTTAAACAGGAGTTCAGGAAGTGGCTTTACCCAGAGTTGGACCATTGGGAGCGGAAGACTGTCCAGACTGAGAAGCACCTGTGGCTCTCTGGCGCTTGCTTGATTCCGGCGTCCATTGTCCCTGACCATTGGTCATGCTGGCTACTGGGTGTTGCAAACCAAAGCGCCTCAAGGGCTTTGTACCAAACTGTGAAATGAACATTCTTCCACACCAGAAGCCTTAACTTGGCTGTAGTTATGGGCTTCAGGACGAGCACTCTGCACATGCCCTAGAAATGAACAAGCAAAAGCCTTGTTATTTTCCATCCATGTGTGCAGTCCTAAACGATGTGTCCTAGAATGACGTTGGGCTATTTTAAATCATTTTGGCTGTGTGCATTATTTCATGTAGCTTTTATTGAGATGAGCAACTCATTCAGAACCATCAGGCCTAGCAGTTAGCTTTCCTGTTTTCAGGGATTATCACAGCTGTGCAGCATCAAGCCTGGGTTGAAATCCCCAGCAGGACTGGGGGAACCTCCCTGTCTGAAACCCTGGCGAGTCTCTGCCAGTCAGTGCAGAAAATACAGAGATTGAGAGACTGTTGATTCCTGCATTGCAGGGGGTTGGACTAGATGACCCCTAGGGATCCCTTCCAACTCTACGATTCTGTGCAGCAGCCAAGCTGGGTTTTCCCAAGGAAACAGATTGCTTCTCAGAGGATGGACCGAGGCATTGAATGCTAAAGAGCTAAGTAGAGCTTCCATGTTCAGGGGTAGTCTACCACCAAATGCCAGGCATGTAGTCCTGTCCTGGCAAGGAGAGCTGTGGCTTCATGGCAGAGCCCCTGTTTCACATGCAGCTTCAATCGCTGAGGGCACCTCCAGGAAAGGAATGGGAGAGTCCCCTGCCTGGCTCAGCTTCCTACTGAGATCAGATTTCCAGGTCCCCTGGTTTTGCATTCAGAACTGAGGGTCAGAGGTCAGTCTTGCATTGCCATTGCCAGATGATCCACGGGGGTCCCGTCCAACGCTACAATTCTAGGTGCCACGTTCTGTACAGTATCTTGATGGACAGGAGACAAGCCACACTCTCAAGTTTCTGTTGTGGACTGCCTCTTTCTGTATGATGCGTTGGGGTGGACTTTGGCTAAGGAGTTGGGCAGCTTCTAAGCTTTAAAAAGTTCTTGCACACTCTTGTTCTGGGTCCCCTCACCTCCTTACAAAGTGGGGGGGGGAGAGTGCCGCTACAACAGGAACCGATCCTCCTTGCTTTCCTCAACTCATTCCTGTCCCTGCTCATTCTTCTCAGAATTATAACGGACTTTAGGGTGCACTGCCATCCCTTGATGGGGAGTTGGGTTGTAAAAGCCAACCCCATTTTTTTCTTATAAGAGATTACTTTCTTTTTTTTAAAGGCTCTAGTCCTCATGCCTGCAGCAACAGGCTCACAGGCTCAAAAACATGTGGACAGATCTTATTGTGTTTTAATTTGTTCTTACTGTGTTCTTTGTGCACCAGCAAAGAACTGAGCCCAATCCTCTTGGAGACTGAAAGCAGTCTACTCTAAGCTGGCACTGAATCTCTCGGGATCGGGGCCAAGAGAGACACCTTGCCTGATTCTTTTCAATGCACAGGCTCCTTCTGCACACTGGGTAGAAATAATAATAATAATAATAATAATAATAATAATAATAATAATAATAATAATAATTTATTATGTGCCACTCTGGGCAGCTTCCAACACATTAAGCACAGTAAAACATCAAACACTGAAACCTTCCCCATACAGGGCTGCCATCAGATATCTTCTAAAAGTCATATGTTGTTTATCTCCTTGGAATCTGATAAGAGGGCGTTCCACAGGGTGGGTGCCACCACCGAGAAGGCCCTCTGCCTGGTTCCCTCTAACCTCACTTCTTGCAGTGAGGGAACCACCAGAAGGCCCTCGGCGCTGGATCTCAGTGTCCGGGCTGAATGATGGGGGTGGAGACGCTCCTTCAGGTTTCAAGGCCGAGGCTTTTTAGGGCTTTAAAGGTAAGCACCAGCTCAGAAACGTACTGGGAGCCAGTGAAGATCCTTTAAGACTGGAGTTATATGGTCCCAGTTCCCAGTCTAGCTGCCACATTCTGGATTAGTTGTAGTTTCTGAGTCACCTTTAAAGGTAGCCCCACGTACCACTCTGGTGAGACAGTGAGGGTCTCAGATGGAGCTGGTAGGCAGTGGTGAGTCCAAAACGAACCCCAGGCTGCGCACCTGGTCCTTTAGGTCGCCCCACCTGCCTGCCCCCTGTCCCCCAGAAACAGCACTCCTTGGGATTCAGCCTCTATACATTGACTGCCATCCCACCCAATATGCTCTGGACTGGAGGGAGCAAATTTTCCAGGTTCTGTACCTTCACTGCATCCTGACCCCACCGCCATATGGCCCTTCGGAAACCTCCAGCCCCCTTCCCCAATATCCCTCTGTGCGAACTTTCATCTTGACCTTGCCGGCAACCTAGCCAGACGCCGAAAGAGGGCTTTGGTGTGTCTCTGTGAGAGTCCACGGCCGAGTTTTATTTCTGGGCCGCTGAGACACCTTTTTTGTTTCTCCCTGTTTTTCAGTATGGTTTTTGTGGGGGTGGGGGTGTTCCCCCCTGCCTCCCCCCATCTTTTATCCCCACTGCAACAAAAGGCGGTGGGGCAGTGGGGGGATGGGACGGATGGCGAGGTGTGGTTTTTTTAAAGCAAATTGACAGTGAAATTAGTGTCAGGGCTGTCTCTGTGCACTAAACAAACGCCCTTCCAAATGGAGGACGCGGGTTGTGTATATATTAGCGTTGGGGGGGGTGACCCTGGCGGGGCCATTCGCCCGAGCGTGGGAAAATTGGACGAGCCCCTTTCACAGCTGTTCAGGCCTCCAATAGGCAAGGGGGCTGCACCCCCCCTCCCCAGGGTGGCCTCCATTCAGTCTTTCAAGCGAGACACTCTTTTGACGACTCTTTCTCTCCTTCCCAGCAAACACAGGCCATTGTTTCCGGCGCTAGGGAAGGCTGCAAGGGGGTCTGCCGTAAAGGGGAGGTGTGGGTGTCGCCCCCCCCCAGAAAACCTCCAGACGTCGCTCTGGGGGGTGGAGGGAAATGGGGGTTAAGGCAGGAGAATCGTAGAATCATAGAGTTGGCCTGTGCTAAGGGGGGTGGACTAGATGACCCCTGGGGAACCTTCCGACTCTGCAATTCTAAGCGGCTGAACCAAAATTTAATAATAAACAAAGCATGGATAGGCAAATCCTACATTTCAACCTTGGTTTGCAACTTATAAAGTTATTGTGAAAGTTCATCTGTGTTTCAGTGTGGATTTTCATAGGAACGTCAAATTGTGGATTTGGGAGGGATCCCCGAGGGTCATCTAGACCAACCCCCTGCAATGGAGGAATCTTTGGCCCTGAGATTAAGAGAAGAGGGGGTGCAGGAGGGTTCACGAGAGAGAAAAGGAGAGGGCCACACCGTTTGGTGGAACTGCCTCCAGCGCATGGCTTTCGCCGTGAAAGATCCGAGGAACTGTAGTTCCAAGGGTGCCGGGAATTGTAGTTTTGTGCAGATATTGCTGCACAAGCGGCGAGAGAATCCAGGAGGGTTCTGGGAGAGCAGGGATATCTGTGCCCAGGTGAGGGACAGGGAGACCCACATCCCTCCAGGTGTTCTTCGTTCTCTCTCAGCCTAGCCAACTTCAGAGGGTTGTTGTGAGGATAAAAGGGGGCAGGAGAACTCTGTGGACATGGCTTTGTGCTCCTTCCAGCAGAGAGGTCTGCAAACTGTGGTCCGTTGCCTTTGGATGCTTTTGAGTTCAGAGAAACGGCAAGGCGGCATGCATAAAATTTAGATAACTGCATTGTGTGGAAGAAGTGGGTAGAGGAAAGTTCCCCCCATCTCTCACAATGCTACAACCTCTGAGCATCCCATGAAGCTGAAAGTTGGAAGATTCAGGACAGATAAAATAATGTCCATGCAGCACAGAGTTGACCTATGGAACTCACTCCCACAGGACCTTTGATACATTCCTGCAAGACAAGCCTTCAAGCTTATTCCATCAGCTAGCTTCAGAACTCCTTTTCGAGTGTGACAGATAGCTCCTTCTGAGACAGCATCCCCTCTGCACCTGGAGTAACTTGAATGTCCCAGTTTAGCTCAGCCGAGACATTTATTCCCTGTAAGGAAGCTGCCTGTTGGTGGGAAGAGACGGAGCAGAGACTCAAACGGGGTGCAACCAGCAAGCTCCTCCAGGGGCAAGCAAGTCAACTCCCTTTCTGTGGTGGCTGCAGAAGAAGACGCCAGTTTGCATCTCACACCAATCTGGGAGGGGGAGACAGAATCGGGATTCATGATGATCTCAGAAGATTGGCGAACTGGGCCCAAGCTAGCAAAATGAATTTTAGTAGGAGCAAATGTCAGGTTCTGCGCTTAGGCAGGAAGAACCAGATGCACAAATATGGGATGGGGGGACACCTGGTTTGCTAGCAGCGCATGTGAAAAGGACCGAGCGGTCTTGGTGGACCACAAGCTGAACATGAGTCCACAGTGTGATGCAGCAGCAACAAAGGCTAACGCTATTCTAGGCTGCATCAACAGAAGTCTAGCGTCCAGGTCAAGGGAAATAAGAGTCCCACTCTATTCTGCCTTGGTCAGACCACTGAGTGCCACAATTTAGGAAGGATGCTGACAAGCTGGAAGGTGTACATAGCCTACAGCATTTCTCGGATGAAAATAGAAATGTCCTAAGGAAAAGCGGGACATTTCGGGGTCAAATCACAAACCAGGACAGATTCTGTAAATCTGGGACTGTCCTTGGAAAATAGGGGCACTTGGAGGGTCTGCGATGTATCATCTTGTAATAGTTTTCTTTTAAGCCATAATGTGCTGTGAAGATAACTCTTATAAATATTCATAGTTTGCTATGTCACTTGCAAGAGAGACAGTGTGGGGTAGTGGTTGGAGTGTCTCACTAAACCTGGAAGACCAGGGTTCAAATCCTCCACTTGGCCATGGAGCTCACTGGGTGACCTTGTGGCCAGTTACTGCCACGCTGGCGCTCGCCTTCTCCTCCTGGTCCAGTCGTTCTGTTTCCAATTTATTATTTTTATTATTTTAAAAAATAATGCTTCCCACATTCTTCTCCCATTCCACCCGCCCCCAAAATTGCAACCAATGTACGTCAGCCACAACATAATTTTGCATCAGCACCCTGCTCCCAGATTCAGATGCAGTGGTTGTTAAACCCGTCATCCAGTGGCAAGAAGAAAAAAAGCTGGTACAAAAACTGAAGTTGATCTGTGTTTAAAAGAGAGGAAACTTAACAAAACATATTGGTTATTTCAATACGGCCTAACCGGAAGTGCCAACTCCTTTCTTGAGTGAGGCTCCTCTGCCTTTAACAGCAGTGCAAAAACGGAAAAATCAACAGGTGCATTTTATCATGGCGCTGCAATAACAGGTGCTGCACCTGTTGAATTTCTATGTGCAGCTATTAAATGTGCAAAACCCTCTTGGGAAGATGCTGGAGGAAACAGGAAACAGGAAACCAAGCCTGATGAGGGACGGTTGAAGGAGCGGGGGATGTTTAGCCTGGAAAAGGGTGAGAGGAGATAGGAGAGCCATCTCCAAATATTCACATGGAATAGGGAGCCAGCTTGTTTTCTCCTGCTCTGGAGAGCAGGACTCGAACCCATGGCTTCAGGCTACAAGAAAGGAGATTACGACTAAACACCAGGAATAACTTTCTGGCAGTGAGAGCTGTTTGACAGTGGAACACTCTCCCTCAGGAGCTTGTGACTCTCCTTCCTTGGAGGTTTCCAAGCAGAGGTTGGGTGGCCCTCTGCCATGGATGCTTGAGCTGAGATCCCTGCATTGCAGGGGGTTGGACTAGATGACCCCTGGGAATCTCTTCCAACTTGACAGCTCTATGATTCTATGAGTCTTGCTTATAGGAAAGGCGGTTGCAAACCTAGTGGTCTTATGAAATCCCCAAATCCATAAATCCTAGTGGGGTTACTTTCAGAGAAAGTAATGCTTCTGAAGACCTGTTGTCGGGAAACACAGGTGGGGGCAGCTACTGTGCTCAGATCCAGTTTTAGGGGTTCCCCCAGGGGCACAGTGAGGGCATCATGTTGAGCATGTGGGCAGGATGGCGACTAAGATGAAAACAGGTCTGGAAACGGAGTCCTCTGGGGAAAGCTTGAGGGAGGTGTGTGTTGCTGCAAGCTTAGTCTGCATGATGCCCAAGTCCCTTCTCATTACTGGTGTCCTGGATCCAGCAAGGGTTACATGCTTGGAGGATAATAGACAGGGCATTTGTAGAACTGGAAGGGACCCTAAGCGTCATCTAGTCCAACCCCCTGCAATGTAGGAACCGGAGGCTTAATCATTGCCTCCCAGTACGTTTCTGAGCACAATTCAAAGTGTTGGTGCTGACCTTTAAAGCCCTAAACAGCCTCGGCCCTGTAGACCTGAAGGAGAGTCTCCACCCCCTTCGTTCTGCCTGGACACGGAGGTCCAGCTCCGAGGGACTCCTGGCGGTTCCCTCCCTGAGAGAAGTGAGGTTACAGGGAACCAGGCAGAGGGCCTTCTCGGTGGTGGCACATGCCCTGCAGAACGCCCTTCCATCAGATGTCAAAGAGATAAACAACTACCTGACATTTAGAAGACATCTGAAGGCAGCCCTGTTCAGGGAAGTTTTTAACGTGTGACATTTTAATGTATTTTTAATCTTTGTTGGAAGCCGCCCAGAGTGGCTGGGGAAACCCAGCCAGATGGGCGGGGTACAAATAATAAATTATTATTGTTGTTGTTGTTGTTGTTGTTGTTGTTGTTGTTATCAGAGGCTGGGTGGCCACCTACCAGGGATTCTTCTCCTGAGATTCCTGCATTGCAGAGGGCTAGACTAGATGACCCTTGGGGTCCCCTCCCAATGCTGCAATTCTATGACTCTGTGACTAGATGGGTCCCCGTCCGTCTGGTCCAGCCAGCTCTGCTGATGTCCTTCCATTTGGTTTCCAGCCAAATGGACTCCCCCGCTGGTTTTACAGACTCCCGTCATTTAAACAGACTCTCTTTATTGGCCCTGGAACTGTGTTGCAAAAGGCAAGCTTTCTGCCAACACTGCAGGGCAGCTGATCAGGCCGTAAACTATTTGACCTCCATCAAAGAAGGGATCCTGTTCTCCCATTGGCCCAACGCAGCAAGAAAGGGCTCTTCCACCCTTCCCTTTTCGCTGCCTTTTTTGGGACAGGTCTGTGTCCAAGAAATATTTCCTTTTAAAAAATTAACTTTTATTTATAAATTTCCCAATAGTTTTTTTAAAAAATATATATATCTATAAACCTTTTCCAATCCTCCTTGAAGGCTCTCTCATCTTGTTCTCTAGTTTTACTGGTTTAACTTGCTAGTTCAACGTACTCCATCATTTTCAACTGCCACGCCTCCGTCGTGGGTTCTTCATCTTCCCATCATTTTGGGGCATATAATATTCTCGCAATGTTTCCTTTTTCTCCTGCCTCTTTCCCCAGGAAAACCCACAATTTAGCCCTGAATTGCAGCAAGCGGCAATGGGCTTTTCTGCACACTGACATTTGCTATGATTCAACACTGGAATGCAAGCTTCCCAGAGAAAGGAAGGCTGGGGAACCCAGACATTTACCCAGGAAGCGTGTGGCAAAGCTGAAGGTGAATCCCCCAAAAACTGGAATTCTGAGGCATTTGCCACCCCCATCAGCAGAGGGAGAACATGGCCTGTGTGGCTAGTAGCCCTATGTGGCCTCCTCCAAAAATCCACCTAATCCTCTTCCAAAGCCATCCAGGTTGGTGGCCACTACATCTTGTGGCAAGGAGTCCCACAGTTCAGCTCTGCGCTGTGTGGGAAAGTCCTTTCTTTCATCTGTCATGAATCCTTCAGCAATCAGCTTATTTGGATATAAAAACAAATTTAAAAGTTGTGTCTTCGCTTCCCCGCTCCTCCACCTGCAGCTGCTGGGTGACCTTGGGCCAGTCACACTTCTGTGAAGTCTCTCAGCCCCACTCACCTCACAGTGTTTGTTGTGGGGGAGGAAGGGAAAGGAGGTTGTGAGCCGCTTTGAGGCTCCTTAGGGTAGTGATAAAGCGGGATATCAAATCCAAACTCCTCTTCTTCTTCTTTCAGAATTGGATCAGATTATTATAAGGCGCAGGGACGTGGGTGGCGCTGTGGGTTAAACCACAGAGCCTAGGACTTGCTGATCAGAAGATCGGCGGTTTGAATCCCTGCGACGGGGTGAGCTCCTGTTGCGCGGTCCCTGCTCCTGCCAACCTAGCAGTTCGAAAGCACGTCAAAGTGCAAGTAGATAAGTAGGTACCACTCCAGCGGGAAGATAAATGGCGTTTCCGTGTGCTGCTCTGGTTCGCCAGAAGCGGCTTCATCATGCTGGCCACAGGACCCGGAAGCTGTACACCGGCTCCCTTGGCCAATAAAGCGAGATGAGCGCTGCAAGCCCAGAGTCATCACAACTGGACCTAATGGTCAGGGGTCATTATAAGGCGCGTGTTCTTTGTTGCTGTAAACCTCCTTGCATACAGTAATATAGAAAGGCAGTATAGGTAAAAGTAAAATGAAAATATCGGTGGGTTCCAGTGTTGCTGTGAGAGAGGGAGAAGAATTTACCCATCTGCTTTCTCAAGAAAACTTGCATTGACTCAGTGCTGCCCGGTTGCCCCACAAGCCAGTGAAGAATGGCTGCTCATGGAATAGGCAGCCCCCTCCATCTAATCCATCCTCCTGATGGCCGAGATGTAGATATGGACCTGGTGCAGCAATGATTCGCTATCACAGTTTATGCACCCAGTGCAGGTTTGTGGTCCTCATCGTCCAGGTCGCCATAGATTTGCCTCCCCCTTCTCTCCCCCCCAGACCTTGGAGCCTGATCCTTCTAGGACTGCTGTTTCTGCAGCTCCAGCCCCGAATATCGAATATCCGAAGGCTCCTCTTGCCTTCCCCAAACTCCCTCTTTCTCACTTGGCATCCCTGGTCCCTGAAGCCCCTTCCTCCGTTCTGACCGCTCAGCCTCTCCTCGCTAGCAGGGCTGTTGCCCAATTTTCTGCTCTGAGTTCTACACTTTTGCTTATTCACTGTAAGATGCACTGGGAAGCCAGAGCTGGGCTTTCCAAAGGAAAGGGATTATGGTACTTCTTGAGTCCATTTTTTAAATTAAACTTTGAAATCTTTACATATATACTCCAGATTCCAAATTTATTCCACATTTCTCTTTAAACTTCCCACCTTTCCCATCCCATTTACACATTGCATTCTAATAAACATTTCACCTAAGACACAGAATTATAGAATCGTAGAGTCGGAAGGGACCCCGAGGGTCATCTAGTCCAACCCCCTGCAATGCAGGAATCTCAGCTAAAACATCCATGACATCTTCTGTTTCCTATATTATCAATCTTCTACTGCTGCTCATATTTCAAAACCTGCTCACGATTTCATCTGATTATGATTTTTTTTCATATTATGAGATCTGGGGCAACCCAGATGGGCAGGATACTATTGTTGATGTTTTTGTTGTTATTTATTTATACCCCATCCATCTGACTGGGTTGCCCCAGCCACTCTGGGCGACTATATTCCCTCATTATGTTTACATTTCCAGGATTTGTTTGATGCCATCAATAGGGATTGCTTCTCAGAGGATGAGTGGTGGCATCCGTTGCTGAGAGTTAAGTAGAGCTTCCTTGTTCAGGGGCAGTCTACCACCAAATGCCAGGCGTGTAGTCTTGTCCTGGGAAAGAGAGCCGCAGCTTCATAGCAGAGGTCCTGTTTCCCATGCAGGTCCAATTCCTGAGGACATCTCCAGCAAAGGACCGGGAGAGTCCCCTGCTTGAAGCCTTGGGCAGCTGCTGCCAGTCAGCGCAGGCAGTCCTGAGCTTCCTATTGGCATCAGCCTTCCAGCACACCTGGTTTCGCATTCAGGGCTGAGGGCCAGCTAGGTGGACTAATGGTCTAACTCTGAATTAGGGAGGTCGGTATGATTTTGGCATGAAACTCCGGTGAAATTATTTGGGGGTCCCTGGAGAGGCTTCCAAGCAGAAATGATGTCTCTGTAGGGGGAGGATTCCCCCTCTATTCTGCCTTGCTCAGACCACGTATGGAGTCCTGCATCCAGTTCTGGGCACCACAATTTAAGAAGGGTGTTGACAAGCTGGAAGGTGTGCAGAGGAGGAGACCAAGGTGATCAGGAGTCTGGAAACCAGGCCTTATGAAGAACAGCTGAAGGAGCTGGAGAAGAGGAGACTAAGAGGAGAGATGAGAGCCAGCTTCAAATATCTCAAGGGCTGCCACATGGAAGAGGGAGCAAGCTGGTTTTCTCCTGCTCTGGAGGGCAGGACTCGAACCCATGGCTTCAAGTTGCAAGAAAGGAGATTCTGACTAAACATCAGAAAGAACTCCCTTTGGAGGTGGTGGACTCTCCTTCCTTGGAGGTTTTGAAGCAGAGGTTGGGTGGCCACCTGCCAGAGATGATTTAGATGAGATTCGTGCATTGCAGGGGGTTGGACTGGATGACCCTTGGGTGTCCCCTGCCACCTCTACCGTTCTATGATTCTTTGATCTCAGAAGAGGGTGGACGCTCCCTCATTGGAGGTTTTCAGGTTTATTTAGCTCAGGTCCCTGCATTCCCGATTAATATTCTACAGCCTATTAAGTATGTCTGTGGGAAGGAGGGTATTGTTTTGCATGTGTGTGCTTGTTTGTTTTTTACTTATTTTCGTGTTTTTGTTTTATTTATTTTTCATGCTTTTATCCTGCATTTTATTCTGTGGACTGCCCTGAGGTCTTAGGATGAAAGGAGGTTTATAAATGTAATAAACAAACAAGCAGATTTACAGAGAGCTGGATTAGATGATTCTTGGGGTCTCTTTCAACTCTACAGTTCTATGTTTGGCTAATAATAATAATAATAATAATAATAATAATAACCCCAGTCCCCAAGCATGCGCGAAGTTGTTTGGGGTGAGTGATGCCAATTTCCAAAAGGGACAATTGTACTGAGAGCTGAGATCTCTCTTCTTCTCTCTGTCCGCCTTGAATATTTATAGCTATTTGGGGCTAAATCCAGAGCTCTCTCTCTCTCTGGGTTATGGATGGAAAAGAGGAATGGCTTCTTCCCCCCCCCCCAACTGCTCCCTCGCCTAACAAATCCATGCACAAAGTTCCTTTTTTCTCCCGGACAAAAACGTCTCCGCCGTGGAAAGCATTAATGTACCCATTATCCCTCCCCAAGGGCGCAAAGGATTTGAGCGTGCGGGAGAGGGAGCGTGTGTGGGAAAGCCGGCGGACAATGTGGGGAGATGGCCGGGGCCGTGGTGGGTGGAGGAGGCGGCTATTGTGTCTGGCTGGGAAAGGGGCAAGACCCACCTCGAGGCCCCCAGAGAATGAGATCATTGTGCCTCCGCATGGAAATCCCCTCCTGCGCGTCTGGCACCCGCCTCCCTGGTCCAGCGTCCTGATCTCACCGCGGCTGATCAGAGGTCTGGATCGAGCGCAAGAGCAACTGGGATCCAGAAGCAGGGCGGCTTCTGGCCGGGGAGGCAGCGCAGATCCCACCAGATGTCCAAGAGAACAACTATTACCAGACTTTCAGAAGACACCTGAAGGCAGCCCTCTTTAGGGAAGCTTTTAATGCTTGGTGCATTATTGCATTTTAATATTTTGGTGGAAGCCGCCCAGAGTGGCTGGGGAAACCCAGCCAGATGTGCGGGGTATAAATAATATATTATTATTATTATTATTAGTATTAGTATTATTATTATGGCTCGTGGACATCAAGAGCCACAGCATTCTTGTTTAGATAAGCCTGTCCAGAGGTTCAGAAAGTTGGTGTGAGTTCTAATCTGTCTTTAGTCTGTCGTTATTCAAACTTTTCTAAAGTTTTAGGTGGTTGCTAGTTTTTCTTTTATTGCTTTATCTTGTTTTGTAAACAGTTTTGAGGGGGATTTTTACAATTGTAAAATATATATACACTGCTTGGTGGCGGTTGTCAAAACTGTTTACAAAAAATATTTCAGTGGGCAAGATTTGAGATACAGGCAGTGGAAGGAAAATGACAAAATAATTGTAACGGGAATTATTATTTTTGTAATAGATAAAGATATAATGCAGTAGAAAAGGTTTGTGGAAGTGAGAGTGGGAAGTCAGCTTGCGAAATAATGTAATTATTTGATTTGAAGGTTATTGTGAAAACATTTGAAAAAATTAATAAAACATTATACGACAAAAAAACTGCTCACAAAAAAGAAGGCTTTTTGATTGCAGTTATGTTATGTCGGCTGAGGAGGACATTAAAGCAGGGTCCAGTTGCCACTGCAGCCGCATGTTGCAGCATGTGCAGCACTTCAGGGCATAGCTCAGTCGGCTAGCTGCATCCTCCTCCGCTTGCGCTGCCCTCCCACCCACTTTTCTGTCCGTGTTCCCCAGCAGTGAACCCTTCTGAGTTTCCTTCTCTCTCCAGAGGGTTGGAGATGGAGAAGAGACAGAAGAGCCATCTTCAAATATCTCAAGGGCTGTCACATGGAAGAGGGGGCCAGCTTGTTTTCTCCTGCTCTGGAGGGCAGGACTCGAACCCATGGCTTCCAGTTACAAGAAAGGAGATTCCGACTACACGCCAGGAAGAACTGTCCGGCAGTGGAGCAGTCTCCCTTGGAAGGTGGTGGCCTCTCCTTCCTTGGAGGTTTTTAAGCAGAGGTCTAAACAGGCCATCTGTCCTGGATGCTTGAGCTGAGATTCCAGCCTCGCAGGGGGTTGGTCTAGATGGCCCTTGGGGTCCCTTCCAACTCCACAATGCTGTGATTCTACAAAACAGGAACTTCAGAATTGCCTGCTGAATCAGGCCAGTGGCCTGTTTAGTCCATTCACCTGTTCTCACCAGCCAGATGCCTCAGGGGGAAACTGCAGTTTCCGGCCTTTGGTATTCAGAAGTGCCGCTGCCTCCATGCCAGCCAATAGCTTTCTCCTCTGTGTCCGACACTCTTTTAAATCCGTCCAGGTTGGGACCATCAAAGCCTCCTGCATGTGCTGCGTGAATAAGTCCTTTTCCAATAAGTCCTTTTCGTGGGTACAGGATGCCCGTGAGTTCCAGCATGACAAGAGAGGAAGAAAAACGTTTCTTTCCCACTTTCTGCAGGCCACGCATCGTTTGATGAACTTGTGTCCCGCTGTGTCCCCCCTTTCTCACCTTTTCTCTAAACCAAAAGTTCCCAAACGCTGCAACCTTTCCTCACAGGCAAGTCGCTCCATCCCCTCAATAGTCCTGCTTGCCCTTTTGTTCCCCACCTTTTTAAAAAAATAGTTTTCATTGAAGATTGTCTTGTGTTACAAAATAAACAAGGAAATGTACATATAGCATCTCCACTTTTGATTCATAGTATCCTGGAATTGTGGAGTTGGCAGGGACCCTGAGGGTCATCCAGTCCAACCCCCTGCAAGGCAGGAATAGGCAGCTGTCCCGTCACACGGGGATCGAACTGGCAACCTTGGTGTTGTCAGCTCAGTTGGCTAGAGACTGAGCTCTCCAGAGTCTTTTTCACAGTTTTTTTAATGTTAATAATAATAATAATAATAATAATAATAATAATAGTAATAATAATAATAAATGTTATTTATACCCCACCCTCCCTGGCTAGAGCCGGGCTCAGGGTGGCTAACACCAGTAAAATTACAGTAAAAACATAATGGGGGGGGGAACCAATTTAAAATGCAGGTTAAAATATCATTTAAAATGCAGCCTCATTTTAAAAGTAGCCCATAGATCAAAACCATATGGGGAGGGAAACATAAGGGTCAGACCAAGTCCAATCCAAAGGCCAGGCGGAATAGCTCTGTCTTGCAGGCCCTGCGGAAAGATGTCAAGTCCCACAAGGCCCTAGTCTCTTGGGACAGAGCGTTCCACCAAGTCGGGGCCAGTACTGAAAAGGCCCTGGCCCTAGTTGAGACCTAGTTGAGACATTAATGTAATGGACATCGTACAGTTGGGGGGAAAGAAAGGGGGGAAGGGAGTATTGTTCTTTCATTCTACTGCATAGAGTTAGGGTGGGGATTTGTGTCTGCATCACATGGGTCGGCCCTTTATTTCTATATTTATTTGTCTTCATTGGCCTTGCGAGGGATTGGAAGTTCACTTAGTTGCCGTGTGGCTTGTTTGCCTGTGGGTGGGAGGGTCAGGTTAGCCATATTGAGTTGTATGCTGTTTTATCCTGTATATGAAAAAGGAGAGCCATGAAAAAGGCTTCCTCCTGTGCTAGTTTAAGTTTGTTGGCTAACTTCTCTAGCAGGGCAGTTTCCCGTACATTTTGGTTCCGCTGGTCTATGTTAATTCCTGATAGGTCCTTCCAGTGTCCAGTTACCATATTTCTAGTTGCTGAGAGTGAGTTATGAGTTCCTTGTCATGTAATAATTGTTGTTGTTGTTGTTGTTGTTTATACCCCACCCACTCTGGGCGGCTCCCAAAGAACACGAAAAAAAGAATAAAACTTCAAACATTAAGAACTTCCCTAAACAGTACATGCACATTGTTGTCCTGGGAGATATTTAAAAGGATTCATCCCTATTTTCACTGGAGAAAGCTTGGAGGGCAAGCTAGTTCTGTACTTGATTCTATTACCTGTTTTGCTATTTTGGAGATTTTCTGCAGTAATAACAAGGCTTTTCAGCCTTGGGATGGCTGTCCTCATTTGCTTTTACTTCTCCTGCTTCTAAATTTTCAGGCCAGGAGATAGCGCTTCCCAAAGCCCAGACACGCACTGAGCATGTGTGCATGTGCGTGGGGGGGGGTGGAGCAGAGGAGCTGGCGTAGAGTCCATAAATATTATATTGTAACTTCTCTGCATTTTAAGAACTCGTCTCGGTTAATGGCCGGGTTAGACAAAGACTGCATTGAACTGTCAACTCGCGGCTAGACACCCCAGCTGTTGTGAATGGGCACGCGGACTGTGGGGCGGGGGGAGATGGGGCACGATAAAAAGGACCCCAGCGTTCAAGGTCAGAGGTAACTCCACCCTCCCCTCCCCTCCCCTCCCCACCGCCAGGCATGAATTATTCAAACTGTCCTCTCCAGGGCTGTAAAACGAATAAAGTTAACTTAATAGTGGTGTGCGTGCTTTGGGGGGAAAGGGATGCAAGTTGACCCATATCGGAAAAAGAAAAAATGCTGGATTGCCATCAGCAGCAATATTCGTTTATTTTAGTAATGTAAACTGCCTTTTCCAACCGGTGTGCCAGAAGAAGATGAGAGCATAAGGATCAGGCCTAGGACTCACCCTGTTCCCATAGTGGCTATGAAGCCAGGGCTCCAGATAGACTGCCTCTGGACCTGGAGGTTCCATAGGAACCTAAGAAGAGCCTTGTTACTGGGTCAGGCCCAGGACCCGTCAAATCCAGCATCCTGGTCTCACAGCAGCCCACCAGATGCCCCAAAGGTTGGCCCAGAACAGGATTCGAACACAAGAGCAACTCTCTCCCCACTGCAGTTTCCAGAAAGCCCTAATCCAGAAAGCCACTGACAGCCCTTTCCTCCTCCATGAATTTATCCAATCCTCTTTTAAAGTCGTCCAAGTTGGTGCCATCCCTGCAGGGACTTCCACGGTTCAATAATGTGCTGCGTGGTGTGATGTGTTGATTCTTCCAATGTACAACTTCAATTACAGCCGGCCCCCGGGGTTCCCTGATTTTGGGGGGTCCCTGCCCCCTCAGTTCCATACGCTTATCCCCAGTGCCCAGTGCCCTATAAAAAGCAAAATTCAGAACAGCTGCTTGCATGAACCACTAAGGAAGTTAATCACTCAAATTTTTTTGAAGAGATGTCGGCCAGAATGTGTCAAAGAAGGATAGAACCTTTTTTATGTATGCAACAACAGCAGCAAGAATACTTATCGCAAAGCACTGGAAGACACAAGATTTGCCCACACTGGAAGAGTGGCATATGCAATTGATGGACTATATGGAATTGGAAGAAATGACTGGCAGAATCCGGGATTTGGGAGAAGAGACAACGGAGGAGAACTGGAAAAAATTCAAGGACTATTTACAAAAACATTATAAGTTATATGAATGTCAATAATTTGCATGAACTGAAAAATCAAGCTCCAGCAATAAGTTTTTGTATATTGGAAATTAAGATTTGATCAGGAGAGGACTAAAGTTTAAAATAATATCGTGTTTAGTTTAAGGTAAAAGTAAATTGATAATAAGTATTTTGAACCTAAAAGAGAATTATCTGAAAGTATTAATAACACACGAAACAAGCTATTAATTTGCTGACATTTTATTGTTAAGAAAGCAGGGTGAGGGAGACGTGGGGAAGTCCAGTAAGTTATGGAAAAATGTAATTGAAAGTTGGATTTCTTTTGCTTTTTCTTTTCTTCTTTTTCTTTTGTTGTTTGACATGATATCTGGAAAAAAGCAATAAAAATATATATAAAAAAATTTTTTTTTGAAGAGAACAATTCATTGCACATTTGCTCAGAATCCAGTTGAAACTGTTTTAATCGGCTGGCTCCGGTGGTAGAGCATGACACTCTTGATCTCAGGGTTGTGGGTTCGAACTCCATGTTGGGCCAAAGATTCCTGCATTGCAGGGGGTTGGGCTAGATGACCCTTGGGGTCCCTCCAACTCTATGATTAATTCACCCAGACTTGATCCAGAGAGCCCAGCTTCTCAAAGTCTGAAAATCATTTGCACTTCTGGTGCCCCCATCCCATTGCCCCATTGCCTCTTCACGTCTCCCTTAGAGATCCAGAGACCCTCTCTGACACGCATCTCTTAGAAAAGCATAAACAAAACACAGGAAACTGTCTTATAATTTCTTGGTGCAATGTGGAGCCGTTCATTAAGGTACCCTTCCAACCATCCTGGTGAGTCTCTGAGTGAGTGTGCAGCAACTCCTGCAGGAAATCTAAAACCTGGAGCCGTTGCTCCACCCACTTTTGCCCTGGCCCCGCCCACCTGCAGCCCTTGGAAGACAACCCAGAAGGAGAAGCAGTCTGGGGAAAGGGTTAGAATCATAGAACTGTAGAGTTGGGAAGAACCTGGGAGCCATCTAGGTGGAATGTACACATGTCTTTAAAAAATACTGTGAAAATGCTTTTAAAGAAAATAGATATTGAAAAATATATTGAAATTGCCATAGCTCACTGTTGCCATCTAGTGTCACATTTGTATATTTCACTTAAAAATTATTTGCAGCTGCATAGCTGAGTCCCTAGACTAGCCCCTTGCAATGCAGGAATGTCAGCTAAAGCATCCATGAGAGATGGTCGTCCAACCTCTGCTTAGAAAACTTTCAAGGAAGCAGAGGCCACCACCTGTTCCACTGTCAAACAGCTCTTACTGTCAGAAAGCTCTTCCTGGTGTTTAGTCGGAATCTCCTTTCTTTTAACTAGAAGCCATGGGTTCGAGTCCTACCCTCCAGAGCAGGAGAAAACAAGCCTCCTCCCTCTTCCATGGGACAGCCACCCCCCTGAATAAATACTTTTTACATACCCTCCATTCCAACATTTATCTGTTGAAAATAGGTCGTAGGTTTGCCCTTCGCCCAGAATTTCCTGGACATAGCCGGGATTCGGCCGTCAGAAACAGTGTCCAGGCAGAAATTTCTGAAGTGTCCAGGAGAATCCGGATATATGTCAACCCGTGTCGGAAGTGTAGATTTTGGCAAATGTCCTTAAAATTAACTCTTTTTGAAAAATGGCAACCCTAAAATAGGGAGGTCCTTTTCCATAACAACAACAACCACAACATCAATGTTCTTATTTATACCCTCCCCATCTGACTGGGTTACCCCAGGCACTCTGTGTGGCTTCCAGCATATATAAAAACATAATAAAGCATTTTTTAAAACTTCCCTGTCCAGGGCTGCCTTCAGATGTCTTCTAAAGGTTGCATAGTTACTTATTTTATTGGCTCGGGGGTCGCATAACTCCAGACCCTCCAACATTTCTCTGACGAAAATAGGGACGTCCTAAGGAAAAGTGGGACATTCTGGGATCAAATCAGAAACTGGGATGGCTTCTGTAAATCCTGGACTGTCCCTGGAAAATGGGGGGACTTGGAGGGCCTGTTTTAACAGGGTAGGGGGCACAGAGAATGGGCTTATGGAGCCAAGGGGGCAGTGGGCCGAAAAAGTTTGGGAGCCTCTAATTGAGCACCAGCCCTTGCTGTCTGTCTCCTGCAGGATATCCCCCCTTGGCTACGGTTATTGCGTCTGCCTGCCCCACTCCCCCAGGCGACGAAGAGCCCCTTGGGGGCAGCGGCCTGTCGAGACGGCAGACATCTCTCTTCCTCCTTGGCATAAATGGGCTGTGTGTCGGGGGAGATGCGCAGGGCCCACACGCCCCGAATCCTTGCCGCCCGGGTCCTGTGTCCTTTGGATGCACGTCTGGGGGGGGGGGGAGGCGGGAGAGAGCTAATTGACATCAGCGCCTGGGAGCAGATGGGGTGTCCACCTGCTGGAGAAATGCAAATGATGTCTGGAGCAAGGCGGCCGCCTTCGGGACGGGGTCAAGCGAGGGAGGAGCAAGGAGGAAGATCCACTGGCAAACAGAAGGAAAGCCGGATCAGGCCATGTGTCTGTGAGTCTGCCAGGAGCAGAGAGGAGGGAATTCTCTGCATATAGTTCTGTTTCTTTTGAAGCAGGGGGTTGGACTAGATGACCATCAGGGTCCCTTCCAACTCTGATTCACCTTGAATGTAGACAAGTAGTGATGCAACCTGTAATAGAAAGAAGACAGCTGCAAAAGTCGGGTGCCGCCGCCTCTCTCTGCAAGACTCCAGGGGGTTCCAGGCACCCACCCAGGGTCTGTGGTCCTTTGGGGAATTGAGACATGGCAGAGACCATCATAGCTTTAAGAAATATGGTTTATTCCCCTATTTACACCTTCAGTCTGCCTGGAGGGAGCCCCGATCTTACAGCATGGTCATTTCAAGAGGGGCTTTTGCAGCCCTGGACTCCAAGGCATCTCTCCCAGCCAGCCTTCAGCCATCCTGCCCAAGATGGATCCCATCCTTCTCTCCCTTTCTTCTTCCCAGCACACCTTGCTTAAAACGCCTCTCTTTTCCTGTCACTTCACACCCAGTTACCCTGCAGCCTTCCAGACCCCAAGTCTCTGTCCACATCTCAGGGCAAGGAGGGAGGACAGTTATCCTCAATGGCCCTCTATTGTTCCCACGTGGCCCTAGCTTGGCCAGGTCCTTTTGCGTAGGCTAGTCCAGGAATTCCTCTGCAGCGTGTATTTCTCCCTCCACATCCCAAATAATCAAGATCTGGACTCCCTCCATGTAGACTGAAGGTGCAAATAGGCAAATAAACCACATTTCGTAAAGCTACAACAGTCTCTGCCCTGTCTCAGTTCTGCAAAGGGACACAGACCCTGGGTGAGTGTCTGGAACGCCCTGGGCTCTGCAGAGAGAGGGGCAGGCACCCAACTTTCTAGCAATATTCGGGTTACAATATTGTACACAGATAAATAATAAAACATGGCATGACTAACAGAAAATGGGTCACCCAGGGTGTAAAAGACTATGTTTTTATTATGTTTCTATATGTGCTTGAAGCCGCCCGGAGTGGTTGGGGAACAATATTATTAAGCATATTATTTTACAGTACATAATAATAAGATAACAGTAAACCAGGATAAGGAGTTCTTCAATAAATCCACGAATAAAACAGAGTAATCGGCTTGAGCTAATGAGCAGCATCTTCTTATCTATTGCGATATATGTTGCACGTATTTCTCATTCTTGTCTTGCTCCTTTTGCGCATTTAATAAAACCACACCATGCAGTTCAAAAAGTGCCTGGCTGCTTCTCTCCCTTTGCCACCTCCAATTTTTGTGGCAGCTTTTTCATTATGGCTGTTTGCCAGATGATATTATACCAGTGATCAATATTAATTAATTGCAAGGTTTTCTGAGTTCTGGCTACTACTGTTCTATCCGCTGTTAATAAACGTGTTGTTAATTTATTACTTCTGAAGTACAGTGGTGCCCCGCAAGACGAATGCCTCGCAAGACGAAAAACTCGCTAGACGAAAGGGTTTTGCGTTTTTTGAGTCGCTTCGCAAGACAAATTTCCCTATGGGCTTGCTTCGCAAGACGAAACGTCTTGCGAGTTCTTGCGAGTTTGTTTTCTTTTTCTTAAAGCCGCTAAGCCGCTAAGCTGTTAATAGCCGCTAAGCCGCTAATAGCCGCTAAGCCGCTAATAGCCGTGCTTCGCAAGACGAAAAAACCGCAAGACGAAGAGACTCACGGAACGGATTAATTTCGTCTTGCGAGGCACCACTGTATATAAATTAAGTAAATGCTGGAGGTATAGATTCAATGTAGAGCATGTGGATAATGTCATTCTCTTGTTTTGTCACTAGGTGGTGCTGTTCTGAGTCGGTTGTTTCCTGCTGATGCTTAAGAGAGACAATCGTTCTCGGTCCTGGGTTGTTGCGTGTCCTCTGAGCCTTCCCTGCTAATAGGTGAGGGGGCTTGGAATCCACAATCGCAAGATGCATTTAGAGCGCAATGATACCACTGCGTCAGTGTGGTGTAGTGGTTAAGAGCGGTAGTCACGTAATCTGGTGAACCAGGTTCGCTTCCCCGCTCCTCCACATGCAGCTGCTGGGTGACCTTGGGCCAGTCACACTTCTCTGAAGTCTCTCAGCCCCACTCACCTCACAGAGTGTTTGTTGTGGGGGAGGAAGGGAAAAGGAGAATGTTAGCCGCTTTGAGACTCCTAAGGGTAGTGATAAAGCGGGATATCAATTCCAAACTCCTCCTCCTCCTCCTCTTCTTCTTCTTCTTTGGACAGTGGTGTCTTCCCCACTCCCAAAAAAATATCATGGGAGATGCAGACTCAAAGAATCATAGAGCTGTTGAGTTGGAAGGGATCCAAGAGGACATCCAGTCCAACCCCCTGGAGTTTGTTAATGATGCTGAGTGTTGCTAAGGGACCCTTATGTTCCCAGAGCTGCAATTTCCAGAACAGTTTAGCAATCTATGCCTCTTCATGGGACCTCTGGGAACTGTAGCTTATGGGGTGGGAAATAAGGGTTTCTTGTCAACCTTAACTACAGTTCCCAGAATTCTTCCTTGTTGCTCCAAACGACTAGAAGTGAGGGTTGGAGACCCGCGAGATTTTTCTGCCACTGGCACCCAAATGTCCCCGTCTCTCCCTCCGTCCTCTGCCTCCCCTCCCGAGCTCACCCCAACCCCTTGCGCGAGCCTTTCGGTGAAGGCAAACCCCCCACCCAGCCACCCACCCAAATATTCTGCCAGCCAAGCAGTTTCTGCGCACTCAAGAAACGCTCCTTTTAGCCTTACTGACCTCCCGGGCACCTGCGACGGGCGAAAAGCACATTTCTTAAGTGACAATTTCCCATCACTAAATTAAGAGGGAGAGTCGTTTTCCGTCACCTGCCCAAAGGTTCTGAGCTAGGCATAAAATGTGTCATTAGCAAATGTGGGGGCAACACTCTCAATTGGGGGTCGAGGTGGGGAGATGAAAACTGCGCTTTTGCACCTGGTACGGCAGGTCGATGCTCTTTGCTCAGAAACTCTTGCACTGACGTGAGGTGGGGGGGTGATATTTTAAAGCTGGCCTTCAAGTACTTCCTGACCCCCTCCCCGGAAAAACACCCTAATTCCCCCCCCCCCGAATTAAAATTGAAGACATATCAGTGTCGCTGAACGTCTGTGATGATGCCAAGATATATTGTCAAAAGAAGCGTCCTGATCTTGGCAGTTCGAGTAGTGATTGCAACTCGGCAGAAAACAGCCCCAAATCTTACATTGGTTGCTTGAGAATACCACTCACTCTGAAATAATGGCCTACCACTCCTTTTCAGGAAAAAAATTCTAGAATCATAGAATCATAGAGTTGGAAGAGACCACAAGGGCCATCGAGTCCAACCCCCTGCCAAGCAGGAAACACCATCAGAGCACTCCTGACATATGGTTGTCAAGCCTCTGCTTAAAGACCTCCAAAGTAGGAGACTCCACCACACTCCTTGGCAGCAAATTCCACTGTCGAACAGCTCTTGC
Source organism: Podarcis vaucheri (assembly GCF_965113315.1). NCBI lineage: Eukaryota > Metazoa > Chordata > Lepidosauria > Squamata > Lacertidae > Podarcis > Podarcis vaucheri. Next base: position 1,792,447 of record NC_138756.1, on the reverse strand, counting down.
TGTCAGGAAGTTCTTCCTAATGTTTAGGTGGAATCTTCTTTCTTGTAGTTTGGCTCCATTGCTCCGTGTCCGCTTCTCTGGAGCAGCAGAAAACAACCTTTCTCCCTCCTCCATGTGACATCCTTTTATCTATTTGAACATGGCTATCATATCACCCCTTAACCTCCTCTTCTCCAGGCTAAACATGCCCAGCTCCCTTAGCCGTTCCTCATAAGGCATCGTTTCCAGGCCTTTGACCATTTTGGTTGCCCTCCTCTGGACACGTTCCAGTTTGTCAGTGTCCTTCTTGAATTGTGGTGCCCAGAACTGGACACAGTACTCCAGGTGTGGTCTGACCAGAGCAGAATACAGTGGCACTATTACTTCCCTTGATCTAGATGCTATACTCCTATTGATGCAGCCCAGAATTGCATTGGCTTTTTTAGCTGCCGCGTCACACTGTTGGCTCATGTCAAGTTTGTGGTCAACCAAGACTCCTAGATCCTTTTCACATGTACTGCTCTCAAGCCAGGTGTCACCCATCTTGTATTTGTGCCTCTCATTTTTTTTGCCCAAGTGCAATACTTTACATTTCTCCCTGTTAAAATTCATCTTGTTTATTTTTGCCCAGTTCTCTAATCTGTCAAGGTCATTTTGAAGTGTGATCCTGTCCTCTGGGGTGTTAGCCACCCCTCCCAGTTTGGTGTCATCTGCAAATTTGATCAGGATGCCCTTGAGTCCATCATCCAAGTCATTGATAAAGATGTTGCATAAGACCGGGCCCAAGACAGAACCCTGTGGCACCCCACTAGTCACTCTTCTCCAGGATGAAGAGGAACCATTGATGAGCACCCTTTGGGTTCGGTCAGTCAGCCAGTTACAAATCCACTGAGTGGTAGCATAGTCAAGACCGCATTTTACCAGCTTCTTTACAAGAATATCATGGGGCACCTTGTCAAATGCCTTGCTGAAATCAAGGTAGGCTACATCCACTGCGTTCCCTTCATCTACCAGGCTTGTAATTCTGTCAAAAAACGAGATCAGGTTAGTCTGACATGACTTATTTTTCAGAAATCCATGCTGACTATTGGTGATCACAGCATTCCTTTCTAGGTGCTCACAGACTGTTTGCTTAATGATCTGCTCCAGAATCTTCCCTGCTATTGATGTCAGACTGACTGGGCGGTAATTATTTGGGTCCTCTCTTTTCCCCTTTTTGAAAATAGGGACAACATTTGCCCTCCTCCAGTCTGCCGGGACTTCGCCTGTTCTCCAGGAATTCTCAAAGATGACTGCCAGTGGTTCTGAGATCACATCTGCCAGTTCTTTTAATACTCTTGGATGCAGTTCATCTGGCCCTGGAGACTTGAATACATCTAAACTTGCCAAATATTCTTGTACTATCTCCTTAGTTATTCTGGGCTGTGTTTCCTTTGCTGAATCATTTGCTCCAAATTCTTCAGGTCGGGCATTGTTTTCTTTATTGGAGAAGACTGAGGCAAAGAAGGCATTGAGTTCAGCCCTTTCTGTGTCCCCTGTTTGCATTTCACCATCTTCTCCTCTGAGTGACCCCATTGTTTCTTTGTTCTTCCTTTTGCTACGAACATACCCATAAAAGCCTTTTTTGTTGCTTTTAACCTCTCTAGCAAGCCTGAGTTCATTCTGTGCTTTAGCTTTTCTGACTTTGTGTCTACACGTGCTGGCTATTTGTTTGAATTCCTCTTTGGTGGTTTCCCCCCTTTTCCATTTTTTGTACACATCCTTTTTTAATCTTAATTCAGTTAAAAGTTCTTTAGATAGCCACCCTGGCTTCTTTAGGCACCTTCCATGTTTCCGTCTCATTGGTATTGCCTGACGTTGTGCTTTTAGTATCTCCCTCTTAACAAACTCCCAGCCATCATGAACTCCCTTTCCTTTTAGTATTGTTGTCCATGGGATCTCACCCAGCACTTCCCTAAGTTTTATGAAGTCGGCTTTCTTAAAGTCAAGAAATTGAGTCCTAGTATGCTTGGCTGCTCCTTTCCGCTGTATAGTAAACTTCAGAAGAGCATGATCACTCGCGCCTAATGATCCTTCCACTTCTACCCCACTAACCAGGTCATCAACATTGGTTAGGACCAGATCTAAAATGGCTGTTCCTCTTGTTGCTTCTCCCACTTTCTGGACAATGAAGTTGTCTGCAAGGCCAGTGAGGAATCTGTTTGACCTTATGCTCTTGGCTGAGTTTGACGTCCAACAAATATCCGGGTAATTGAAGTCCCCCATTACTACTATCTCCCTTCCTTTTCCTTTCTCAGCTCCCCCCCCCCCCCAGAAATCTATCTTCTCCAAGTGAACAAACAGAAAGATGCAGGGACAAATTTGCATTCTTGTATGCATCTATATTTCTACAACACAGTAAAGATGTTGTAAACAAGACACCTTGACACAGCAGCATCATTAACAACAGGTGAAACATGTATGAATTTTTTGTTTTCTTTTTTAATCATTGTTATTAAAGATGTTCTTGGTTTACAAAAGCACGTGCCTTGTTTCTTTTTCCAGTTGAAAAATCTTTTCTACAGATCAGTTACACTTGTTATGAGACATTAGTGGAGAGTACAGTATAAGGCCGGGGAAGAAGAGGAGTGGTGGTGAAACTTACTGTAAATAATAATAAAAATAATAAAAATATTAAAAACTGCCCCAGGGGGTATCCTGCTCACTTTGGGACCCATTGGATGAGATGATCTCCCCAAGGTCTCCTCCAAGCCTTCACCAAGATTTAGAGGGGCCTGGGAAACAGCAGCCTCAGGAAGCCCCTTTCACAGGAAGATACAAAGCTGGGAATTGTCTCGTTCTTTCTTCGGGGTGTGGGGATGGGTGTCCTGTGGAAAACTCAGGACAGCGGCATGCTATGGAAGGGGAGCCTTGCCAGTCTGAGGCTAGCAAAGGTCTACCACTCTGTCACTAACCCCTCTCTCTTCCTCAAACGCAGGTGGCGAGAGCAAAATAGCCAGCGACTCTCGACTGCAAAGCTCTCTCCACGATTTGGCTGGATGGCGTGTCCTTTCCAGACTTGTGTTTCTCATGGGAATTGGTTCTCAAATTTTAGCTGGAGATGGGAGTAAGGAATCGAAGAGGTCTTCGCCATCGCCGTCCCCATCGGAAGCAGACATCCCAGCTTGCATTGCGGCAGGCGTGGGGTGACTTTTCCTGCCCAAGGGAAGCATCCCCTTGGAGGGATTTTTTGGGGGACCACATGTTAGCGATTGGCAGGACCAGGGCCAAGATTGGGCGAAGCAATGGGTGCGGATCTCGCCTGAGTTCTGGCTGAAAAAATGCCCTGCAAAACACATAATAAAAATAATCATAGAGAGTTGGAAGGGATCCTGATGTTTATCTAATCCAACCCTCTGCAAGGCAGGAATATGCAACCTGCAAGCTGCATATTATTCACACAATGCATTAACCAGCTGAGCGATCCTGAATCAAAACATAGTAAAAGTAAAAATAAAGCATAATAAAAACAATTAACAATACATACTAATAAACAATAGAATCTTCAACAAAAGCTCCTAAACATACAAAATCCAAAAGTCCGAATTGACATTTAACATTTAACAACAACCTGCTGTTTGGGTTGGACAAGAGAAAGGCCTGCTATTTCCCCAACCTTTCCTGTAACATCGTCTCCCAGAACCAGATGGGGACTGAAAAGGGAAGAGCAGAAACAGCTTCCACGCAGGCACAGTCTCCAGCTGTCGGAGGAAGGTACATAAGCTGGCGGAGGGAGTGGTCCCCAGTTGCTGCAACTGCTCCACAGAGCGTGGACTTGGCTGCTGAGATTGGTGTGCGAAGGGATCTGGAGTTGTGGTAGAGACTGCCTTATCTTTGACAATAAAAAGTGAACTCTTTGCCGTGCGCATTCCTTTGCCTTGACAGGCCTTGGCCTCGTTTCAACCCTCTTGCATTCGGAATGCACATTAAATAGCACACACCATCGTCCTTTGCATCCCACACCAAATTCAAGGACATTTTGATAGCAGCAGAGAACACTGGAAATTTGGAGGGGAGCGGTCTGGAAACTGAGCCTGGAAAAGGAGACTGAGAGGAGACAGGAGAGCCCTCTTCAAATATCTAAGGGGCTGTCACATGGAAGAGAGAACAAGCTTGTTTTCTCTTGCTCTGGAGGGCAGGACTCGAACCCATGGCTTCAAGTTACAAGAAGGGAGATTCCAACTAAACATCAGGAAGAACTTTCTGACAAAAAGAGCTGTTTGAAAGTGGGATGAGCTCCCTTGGGAGGTGGTGAACTCTCCTTCTGTGGAGGTTTTCAAGCAGAGATGGGATGGCTGTGTGTCCTGGATGCTTTAGCTGAGATTCCTGCATTGCAGGGGGTTGGACTGGATGACCCTCGGGGTCCCTGTCAACTCTACAATTCTATGGTGGTTGGTGGCTTCCCAACTGCTAGCCAATAGGTGCTTGTGTGTGATTTGCAGACATCCTGAACCTTATCTCACAAAAGATGCACTAGCATTTGGGAAACAATTGGCAAAGATAGAGATTGACTCTAGCCAATCAGTGCCTTAGGACAGTTTGGATGACTTGTTGGTTCACTTGAACAGATCATCTTTGTCCACCTTAAATCTCCCAACTATTCAGTTCAATCTTCTGAAATATTCAGCTTTCTGAAAACTGAAACCCAGGAATTGGAGGGGGGGTGCTTTGCATTGGCGTCTTCACAGATACTCTCAACAGGAGCCTGCCAAAACTAGCGTTTTGTTGTTCAAGTCAAACCATTCTTTGTGGTGCCGTCAGGACAGGACTTTGGGCAGGGGCTGAGCAAGCGCACCATGCCTGACTTACCACATGGGGAGGGAATTGCCCTAATAAATATGGCTTTTTCCTCCTCCCTCCTCTGCCTTCTTTCCTCACGTGCTGTGTCTTTTTGGGATCATGAGCCTGTTTTTTGTAAGAGGAATTACACTGGCGGAATCAGGACAGGCGAAAAGAAGGAATTATTTGTGCAGCTCAGTGTGCGCATAGAATCCTAGAGTTGGAAGAGACCACAAGGGCCATCGAGTCCAACCCCCTGCATGTGTGTGTGTGTCTATTTCTTTGTTGAAAAATGAAAAGTCCAAAAGTACAAGTGTGCAGACACAAGAAAGAAGACACAAAAACGACATAAAAAATGATACAAGAAATAGTATCCATGTACAAAACAAAACAAATCAATAACAAAACTGTGTACATTACAAAAGGGGGAGGGGCTTGCTATTGTAATTAACCAGACCTTAATGTAATACGGTGTTTATAAAAATTAATTCCAAATATCACTAAATTTAACCATGGCAAGTCTACATTTGTACACAACATGTTCATGTGTAGCGAGTTTGTACAAATCATCAATCCAACCATTGAAGGGAGCTGCATTTTAATTTTTCCAGTTCATCAATATCAGCCTTTTTGCTGTCGTAAGGGCAGGGAGAGTCCATTGATACTGTCCCTTCGTTAGATTCCATGTCTTGGGTATATAATTCAAAAGGATATTTTCCTCTGCAAATTTAAGATTGTTCCGTACAGTCCTGTTGATTGCCTCTATTACCTTCTGCCAGAAACTTTTCAGTGTAGGACATGGTACAAACATATGTGCAGAGTTAGAACGGCGGAACTCCCTGCCACAAGAGGTAGCGATGGCCACTGACTTATAGAATCATAGAATCATAGAGTTGGAAGAGACCACAAGGGCCATCGAGTCCAACCCCCTGCCAAGCAGGAAACACCATCAGAGCACTCCTGACATATGGTTGTCAAGCCTCTGCTTAAAGACCTCCAAAGTAGGAGACTCCACCACACTCCTTGGCAGCAAATTCCACTGTGGAACAGCTCTTACTGTCAGGAAGTTCTTCCTAATGTTTAGGTGGAATCTTCTTTCTTGTCGTTTGGATCCATTGCTCCGTGTCCGCTTCTCTGGAGCAGCAGAAAACAACCTTTCTCCCTCCTCTATGTGACATCCTTTTATATCTTTGAACATGGCTATCATATCACCCCTTAACCTCCTCTTCTCCAGGCTAAACATGCCCAGCTCCCTTAGCCGTTCCTCATAAGGCATCGTTTCCAGGCCTTTGACCATTTTGGTTGCCCTCCTCTGGACACGTTCCAGTTTGTCAGTGTCCTTCTTGAATTGTGGTGCCCAGAACTAGACACAGTACTCCAGGTGAGGTCTGACCAGAGCAGAATACAGTGGCACTATTACTTCCCTTGATCTAGATGCTATACTCCTATTGATGCAGCCCAGAATTGCATTGGCTTTTTTAGCTGCCGCATCACACTGTTGCGCTCATGACTCGGGTGGCTTTAAAATGAGTTTGGACAAATTTGAGGGCGAGGGAGCAGGATACGGCTATCAAAGGCTACTCAGCTATGCTCTCCCTCTGAATACCAGGCGCTGGCAATTTCAAGCAGGGAGAAATGATTGTGGACTCAGGTTCTGCTTGCAAACTTCCCATTGGGGTACACGCTGAGAGAACAGGTTGCTGGACTCCATGGGCCATGGGTTGTTTGACAGTGGGACAGTCCCTCGCGAGGTGGGGGGCTGTCCTTCCCTGGAGGTTTTTTAGCAAGGGTTGGGTGTCCATCTGTCCTGGATGCTTTAGCCGAGATCCCTGCATTGCAGGGGGTTGGGCTGGATGACCCTCAGGGTCCCTTCCAACTCTACGATGCTGTGGCCCAGCAGGTTTTTCTTGCGCTCAGGTGGCAAAACCCGGAGGAGAGCAGCGGCTTCTGCCACGTCTCCCCCAGGAAGCTGGAAACAAGAGCTAATCTCCGGCCTGACAGCTCCGGCGAGGGCGGGCAGATCTGGGGCGAAGTCCGGCTAAATCCTTAAGTCGCTTGTAAGTTCCCCACCGGAGGGATCTCCTATGGCTGGCTGCTCATTTGCTGGGTGGTCTGCGGACAGAGTTAACGGCGGATTAAGCCCAGGGATGGGGCCCTTTTGTGTCTGCCCAACCAGGCAAAAGAGAAAAAGCTGTAACCTCTCCCCAGCGCCGTCCTCCCCGCTCCCTCTTCCACCATCCCTCCAGAAACACAGGCATCGTAGGGTCGTGGAGTTGCGAGGGACCCCAAAGCTCATCTAGTCCAATTAGAGCATCCCTGGCAGGTGGCCACCCAACCTCCGAGGAAGGAGAGTCCATCACCTCCCAGGGGAATCCGTGCCAGGACCAAACAACGCAAAACTCTTCCTAAAGTTTAGTCGGGGCGCTCCGTTCTTGTGCCTTGACTCCATCGGTTCAGGTCCTGCCTCTGGGAAGTCCTCAAGGAAACAGCCCTCGTCTCTTATTTCTTCCACCAGCAGCCGGGATACAGTGTGGTAGACTGTCTTGGACTAGGGAGGCTCCATCTAGGTAGAAGGGCAAAGAGCTGCTGACAGACCTTTCGAAACATGTAAGGCCTTGCCTTGGGGTGGGGACGAATTGACATTGTGGGGTGGGGAAGGGGGGTGGCAATGGGAGTGCACGAAAAGGGAAAGGGAGGAAAGGAAGAAAGGAGATTCCAAAAGGAAACTGAGGCAGATGGCAGAAGGAAGACCAGAGGAAAGTGGGGGCGAAGGAAGGAAGGGAAAGAACGAGGGAGGGAGGGAGGGAGGGAGGGAAGGAAGGAAGGAAGGAAGGAAGGAAGGAACACCCTCCAACATTTCTCCATTGAAAATTGGGACATCCCATTCTATTATTATTATTATTATTATTATTATTATTATTATTATTATTATTATTTTATTATTTATACCCCGCTCCTCTGACTGGGTTGCCCCAGCCACTCTGGGCAGCTTCCATTATATATAAAAACATAATAGAACATTATACATTTAAAAAACTTCCCTATGCAGGGCTGCCTTCAGGGGTCTTCTAACAGTTGTCTAGTTACTGGTCGTCTTGGCTCTGGGGTCACATAACTAATCATACCCTCCAACATTTCTCCGATGAAAATAGGGACATCCTAAGGAAAAGTGGAACATTCCAGGATAAAATCAGAAACCAGGACGGCTTCTGTAAATCTGGGATGTCCCTGGAAAATAGGGATACCGGGAGGGTCTGGGAAGGAAGGGAGGAAACCAAGAGGGAAACTGAGGCAGAGAAACGAGAAGGCAGGAACCATGAGAGGAAAAGAATTAAAAGGCTTCTGGTTATGTTTTCTAATTTTCCATTCTTTCACTACAGTTTTTTCTAACAGAACTCTTTCCTATTTCTTTCTCTCTATTGCTTTGGAAGCTTTCCAAATATCAGATAGATGGCATCTAATCTTGATATGAAAGAGAGATGGAAAATGCCCACTCCCCCAATAAATGAAACCCCGTGCCCATTCTGCACCCTGTCCCAGATTCCTGTACGAAGAAGGGACCCTCTTCTCGGGGAAAGGCCAAGGGTGGGTGTGTTTGTGTGAGGGGGCCAACAACGACATGTGCCGGTTTGTTATGCTAAACCCCCAAGGCCCCCATTCATCAGGGCTCTCGGGCGGAGAGGTCTGGAGAGCAAGGAGTTCACAGGCCCTCTGGCATTGTGATGCTAAGTACCTCCTGCCCGCAGACGTGCGCAGGGCCGCACTATGCTCTGCGCCACCACTCTGGGTGGGGAGGGATTCGTGGCCAGCTGCTCCTCAGACCGCGAAACCCTCGCCGGAGATCCGGGACAGGCTGGTCTCCTTGCTGTCGCCACACACAGCACAACAACACACCCTCCGAGTCCCTGACTGCAGGAATGTCTGAGAGACCCCGGACAAAGGTGCTAGGCCTCCCCTGGGACCCCAGAGCGAAGACCTAACCCAGACCCACAGTGGAGAAGGGGGTCCCCCTTCAGCTAGCAGCTGCAGAGGGGAAAATGCAGCTACAAGTCACCCCAACCTGCAAGCAGGAAGAGACTCCGGAGGGGGCCAGGTGCTCACCCAGAGTTCAAATAGAGGTCAGCAGAGACACAGTGGCTTTAGGGTTTATTTACACATCTGTGCAACCCGAGCATAGGGTGGAAGGGCCCCACTTCCTACCCCAGGAAACGCAATCCCACTTCTGACACCAGTGTTGCACATGCCCCGATCTCTGAAGGGTGAGAGATTCCAGGGGGTCCCAGTGCTTACTCAGAGTTTGGCTTTCTTGCAGTGAGGGTATATGGTCTTATTTGAGTATATACACAACATAAGCCTAAGAGGGAGGGGCTCACAATGGCCTCCCCTCCCAGTTTGGTGTCATCTGCAAATTCGATGCAGACCTCCTCAATTCCCTGGTCCAAGGAGCTTATAAAGACGTTGCACGCCAACGGGCCCAAGGCAAAATCTTTAACACGATAACGTTAACAGAGCCTGAAAGACAAGAAGAAGTGAGAAGCCAGCTAGCAGGACCTGAGCAGAGCTGCAGAAGACAAAAAGTTATAGGCTTCAGTGAATAAATGATATATAAATGTTGTTAACATTTATAAAGTGAAAATGAAAAAAGAAGGTGGATGTTGAACCGTTTTGCTTCGAGTCTTTCCTTCCTTGGAGGTTTTTAAGCAGAGGCTGGGTGGCCAACTGCCCTGTATGCTTTAGCTGAGATTCCTGCATTTCAGGGGGTTGGACTGGATGACCTTTGGGGGTCCCTTCCAACTCTACCTCCATTACATTGGTCACAGGAATAAAGACATAGGGATTGTCCTTTCATACCATCCTCACCCCACACGGAATCGAAACCTGCGTTTCTTGGGGGGATTTGTGGGGGGGGGGGTTGTGAGGGGACATAGGGTAAACCCGTTTGGACAAACTGTTATCCGTCCCTGTGATGTTAAGTGGACAACAACACATATAGAGCATCACTTTGAACCCATCAGACTTTTGCCTAGCGGTGATTTTGTGTGACAGTGAGTCACCAGCAAGTACTTGTTTAAGAAAGGGGAGGGAAGCTGTTTTCCTGGGAACATAGGAAACTCAGGTCATCGCTTAGCCCTTCTGCATGCAAAGTAAACTTCACACCAAAAGAAATTCTGAAGCACCACCCAGTGGACAAGGACCAGAAGGACCTCTCATCGCCCAGAGGCGTATCCATGGCAACCTTGCATCTCTGCCAGCCAATCAGAAGCCCAGCACCAGAGACCTCTTCCCGCCTGTGGTTTCCAGCACCCGCGATTCAGGAGCATTGCTGCCCTCTGGTGGTCTGGCGGTTAGGATTCAGTTCTCTCACCCCCAAGTTCAGGGAAGATGCTTTTGGGAACATGTCCTGCTCCTTCTGGGGTCCTTTGTCCACCTTTGCTCCCCACCTCCGCCCAGCTCTCACCTAAGCTCCTAGAAGCTGTTAGCAGGTGACAGCGGCCCCAGTCTTGGGAATGGCTTTGACTGGCCGGCTGAACCAGGTGAGGGGAGCCGGTGTGCCTTGAAGGCTTGGTGAGTTAGGGACTCCCCTGTGTGCAAAGACAGGCTCCGGTGGCTTGGAGGGATGACTTTTAGAAGAAATCTGAAGGCAGTCCTGTTTAGGGAAGCTTTTAATGTTTAATACATTATTGTATTTTAATATTCTGTTGGAAGCCGCCCAGAGTGGCTGGGGAAACCCAGCCAGATGGGCGGGGTATAAATAAATTATTATTATTATTATTATTATTATTATTATTATTATTATTATTATAAGAGAAATAGCCCAACAGTGATCAAGGCGGCAGTTTCTGTAGAGGAAAGTGAGGGGCAAATGGGGCTCATCATCAACCTGGGAAGGGGACCTGCCTAGGAGAAGGAAAACTCTGATCCTTAACCTCTGCTGCCTTGTGGGATATCTTTGGGGGAAGAAAAGGCTCAGGAGTGAACCCTACAAAAATCCAGAGTGGACCCATCAGCCAGGCCAAGAGGGGGGTCTTGTCCTCTGGGCAGCCCAGGACCCCCAGACACAGTGCCCAGGCTTGTGCCCCCGGGGAGGTCACTTGGGTGCTGCTGACGCAGCAAAAACAACGCCGGAGGCAGCAGTTACAAGTTCACAGAATCATAGCATTGTGGAGTCGGAAGGGACCCCAAGTGTCATCTAGTCTGACCCCGCGCAATGCAGGGGTTACGGGTCGGTGCGCGATTTGACTTCACCTCCGGAGGTGACAGACGGATGCCAAGAACCGGGGGAAGGAGACACAGCCCTCCAGCCTAGTAGCCCCTGAATTCGTGAAAAGCCCCACGCATTTGTGCCGTCCTCTTTTAAGGACATCCACACTGGCTGCAAAAGGCGCGTGTGATTTACAGGGAAGGGAAAACCTTGTGAATTTTTGCAGAGGAAAACGTGCAAAAATTTTCTCTCTCCGTTCCATCTTAAAGAACCTCGTCTGGGAAAGGAAACTACAAGCCCCGAAATGCAACGCGCTTGGCAGGCGCCTGAAAACCGGAAACAGGTGGGGGATGGCAAAAATCCCCGCCTACCTTCAAACCTTTTTATTTTTATTTCGCTTTGTCATTGGCTGGCTGGCGGCAATCAACTGGAAGTGCCGCTTGTGATTGGCTGGAAGGGTCGCTCTCCTTCTTTGGTCTGCAAGATCAGAAGTCCAGGAAAACTTGCCTGCCCTGCTTGTCTCTTGATTTGGTGCTGTTTTTTTGCTCGGGACCCTAAAAGAAAATGGTAAGTTTTTATTTTATTTTTTTTGCAAGAATGCATTGTTGGGTGTTTATGGACTTAGAGGACAGGTGGGTTTGCTTTCTGCATGAGAGAGAAGGTTTGCATGCTTGCCAGGGTCCTAGGACCACAGAACGGTCAAGTGGGAAGGGGACCCCCAAAGGACATCTAGCCCAACCCCGCGCAAGGCGCGAAGCGCAGCTGCAGAACCCCTGGCAGGTGGTCATCCGACCGCAGTTTAAGAGCCTCCAAGGAAGGAGAGATGAGATCATCACCTTCTGGGGTCATAGAGCTGTAGAGGTGGAAGGGACCCCCAAAGGTCATCCATTCCAACCCCCTGCAATGCAGGAATCTCAGCTCAGGCAGCCAGGACGGAGGGCCAGCCAACCTCTGCTTGCAAACTCCCAAGGAAGGAGAGCCCTCCAGCTCCCCAGGAAGACCCTTCCACTGTCAGAAAGTTTCCCCCAGAGTTAAGTGGGAATCTCCTTCCTTGAAATTTGAATCCCGTCTCCAGGCCACACAGCCGGCCGCCAGCTCCACTTCCTGCCCTTAAAATAGAAAGGGAGTCCATATCTCTGCAATAACCTTACACGGGGTCTACGTTTTTGGTACAGCTGCAGAGAGGTGCGAAGTGTAGGATTTGGGGTGGGGGGCGAACGCCGAGGTGGATCCGAAAAGTGGGATGAGAAATTCACTACCTGCTTCTAAAACTGGACGCAGGATCCCTGCTGGATCAGCCCAAAGGGGTAGAACTGTAGCATTGGAAGGGACCCTGAGGGTCATCCAGTCCAACCCAGGAATCTTCTTGCCCAGGACAGGGCTTGAACCCATGACCCTGAGATTAAGAGCCTCATGCTCTGCCAACTGAGCTATCCTTCACACAAAGGGATGGACTAGAAAGGGACCCTGAGGGTCATCTAGTCCAACCCCCAGCAGAGCAAGAATAGGCAGCTGTCCCTTGTGGGGAGCGAAGCTGCAACCTTGGTGTGCCCCTATTTTCCAGGGACAGTCTCAAATTTGCAGGAGCCATCCCGGTTTCTGATTTGATCCCGGGATGTCCCACTTTTCCTCAGGGTGTTGCTCTTTTTGTTGGAGAAATGTTGAAGTGAATGATAATAGTAGTAATAATAATAATAATAATAATGTTATTATTTATACCTCCCCCCATCTGGCTGGGTTTCCAAAGCCTCTCTGGACGGCTTCAGTGCCATGCTCTTACCAACTAAGCTATACGACTTACCTTCTTCTTCTTTTTTTAATAATAATTTTTATTGAGTTTTCCATATTTATCATAATCACATTTGGTTACATACAGTAAATCTATAGCCTAAAACATTGCTCAAACTGAGCACTGACCTCCTTCCCTCCCTCTTTCTGACTTCCGAACATCTTTACTAAATTCTTAGCATTTCTATAACCTCTTTTTTACCTTCTATCTTCTTTTTACATTTCACCTCATTATATGTAAATCACTTCCTTATATTCATATTACAAAACTAAGCTATCCGACTTATCATTATCATCATCATCATCATCATCATCATCATTGAATGGGATGTCCCTATTTTCATTGGAGAAACGTTGGAGGGGATGATGATGATGATAATAAATGGAACTTTGGTGAGACTAAAACCTTGGACTTGACCCAAGGCCTCTTTCTCTGCTTCTGCCCCACAGGCGGTGATGGGGGTGCAGCTCGTGGTCTCCCTGCTGGTGGCCAGCATCATGCAGAAGATGGCCCCTCACTGGTCCTTCGCCCGGTGGATCCTCTGCAACGGAAGGTACCAGAAATCCCCTTTTTCACAGGGCTGGGGATGGCAAGAAGGTTCCTCAGGAGTGTAGCAAGAGGTCACAATTTGCTTATTATTTTTTGACCATGGATGGAAGCAAAAGGGACTTGGGGGCTCCCACATTCGGCCTCGGGACACCCCCCCCCCCATTTATCCATCTGTCCGCAATTCCACCTGCAGAAAAACACCATTGCATTTATTCCCTGTTTATTTGGCGTTCATACCAGATTTGCTGGCTCGGTTAGGCTGTGGCCGCATTCGCGCCAGACCTTTAAAAAGCTCTGGTCCTGCTTTAAAACCGCCAGGGCTTAAAAATAATTCTGGGAGCTGTAGTTTGTTAGGGTGCGATTCCCCTTGTGAAGCTACAGTTCCCAACATCGTTTAGCGATCCATCGTTCTTCCCAGGGAACCCTGGGAATTGTAGGCTCACACCCTGCCTTTTAAAATCGCTGCGATATCACTGTGGACAACTGTGGTGGCAGCAGCCCCCCCCTGCAATGAATCCTGGGAGCTGTAGTTTCAATCACTCTATCAATCAATCAATCTACCTTTGTTGGCATACAGTGAGGACAGGTTGAAAGCTGTAGTTTGTGAAGAGTGCGGAGAGGGAGCCCCACTTTCCACTACAGTTTGAACTATCAATCCCTTTCCCCAGGGAACTCTGGGAACTGTAGTTCTGCAAAGGAGAATAGGAGGCCTCTTCACAGTGCCCAGCACCCCAAACAAACTACAGCTCCCTGGAGTCTTTCCCCTCTCGGCACTAGCATTCCCAGAGCTCCCTGGGAAGGGAGATGAGCTGCTAAACTGGTCCGGGAATTGTAGTTCTCAGAGGGGGAAAGTGGGGACCTCCTCACAAAACCCAGTGCCTTTGAACTACTGTTCCCCAGGAAGCCATGGCTATTTAAAGTGGCATCAAAAGCAATTTAAGTTTCAATTATAAATAAAATTATTATAAATAATACAATTATTATTATTATTAACCCTGCATTGGGAAGTTTTTAACATTTGACATATTATTTTTTATATTTTGCTGGAAGCCACCTAGAGTGGCTGGGGAAACCTAGCCAGATGGGTGGGGTATAAATATGATAATGATGATGATGATGATGATGACGATGATTAACGTAGGGCGCAAATGTGGCCTATGTTTTCCTCAGGAGCAGAACCAGTGAAATTAATGGAGCCATGCCAGCCCTTGCCCATCTTTTTTATTTATTTTTCTTTCTTTCTGATAACAACAATTTTCATGTGCTTACATATCAAATCCAAATTTGCATTGATTGACTTCCCCCCCACACCCCACACCCGGTTTCCATTTTTCTCCTTTTATTTTCCTTCTTATAATTATTTTTCACATCATAATTCTACCTTCAGTTCACAAATGCTACAACAATCCTGCTGGTGTTTCCACATTTTTACAGTGCTATTTAAAGTAATCTACAAAAAAATTCCCATTCATGATTAAATTCTTCTTCATCGTGGTGCCTGATCTTCACGGTGAGTTTTGCCATTTTGGCATAGATCCCCTTAGTCCTCCATTCTTCTTCCGTTGGTACGTTCTTTTCTTTCCACTTCTGGGCAAGTCACATTCTGGTAGCTGTGGTCGCATATATAAATTGTCCCTTTTGCTTCTTTCGCACTTCATCTCCTAATATTCCTAGTAAAAAAAGCCTCTGTTTTTTTAACAAACATGTTTTTGAACATTTTTTCATTTCATTATATATCATTTCCCATCCATCCCAATGGGACTCCTCTTGAGTTGCGTTCGGCCCAATGTTTGGTGAGCCCTTTCCCCCTCTTCTTCCGCCAGCCTGCGCCGGTTCAAACACCCCTCGGAAGAGGAGCTGCGTGCCCTGGCGGGGAAGCCCAGGCCAAAGGGGAAGAGGGAGCGGTGAGTAGAGTTGACGTGAGGGCGGCCATCTTGTCCGTCCGGGGGGCTGAGGGAGCTGGTGGCCAGTGGTGGGGAAGGAACTACGAATCTCCACCCGCAGCATGGAGACACCCAGGAAAGGCGTGGGGGCAACTTAGATCCACCTTTGCCCCCCTGGCGCCATCTTTGGACCACACAGCTCCCTCTGGCGCCAACCGACTGACATTGGTCTGTCTATCTGACAGGAAGATCAACGGCGTCACCGAGGAAAAGCCTTCCTCCGTCCCCCGGGATATTGACCTTCGCTTGGACAGCAGCCCCATCACCGCCGTGGACGCTCTGGGTAAATGCGCCGAGGTTGGATCCCCTAAGCTCCCTCCCTCGGGCAGGAATGGGGGGCTGCCTGTCCTCCCCTCCCCAAATAGCTTTGGGGGTCAGGGAGGACTGAGGTGGTCTGGTCCCCTCAGGGACACCCCAAGCCTTTCTTCCTGAGATTGTCTTAGCTTTTGTTTGTCAGAGCCAAGTTTCTAGTCCCTTTGGCTGGCGGAGAGCATTGTGCCCAATTTTCCCCTGAAGCAAGCAAGTTTCCTGCCGCTTGCCATAGGCTGCCCAGCGAGTCATGGGGATCGTAGATGGCATTTGTGTATTATTCGTATTAGGTATTGTTTATATATCGCTTACATGCCAAAGGAGTTTCTAAGCAGTTAAATTATGATGATGATGATATTTATATTCCACCTATCTGACTGCAGACCAGGGTTCAAATTCCCCCCTTCGCCAGGAAGCGTACAGGTTTATAATAAAAATAATAATTCATACCCCACCCACCTGAGTGGGTTGCCCCAGCCACTCTGGGTGGCTCCCAACAAAAAATAGTGTAAATGCCCTCCCATCAGATGTCAAGAAAATAAACAACTATCTGACTTTTAGAAGACAGCTGAAAACAGCCCTATACAGTCATACCTCGGGTTGAAGTTGCTTCAGATTGAGCGCTTTCAGGTTGTGCTCTGTGTCAACCCGGAAGTAACAGAATGTGTTACTTCCGGGTTTTGCCACTCACACATGCACAGATGGTCAAAATGACGTCACGGGCATGCGCAGAAGCGGCGAATCATGACCCGCGCAGACACAGCTTGTGTTCGCTTCTGGATGCAAACGGGGCTCCAGAACGGATCCCGTTCATATCCAGAGGTACCACTGTATAGGGAGGTTTTTGATGTTTGATGTCTTAATTGTGTTTTAATTTGTTGGAAGCCACCCAGAGTGGGCAGGGTAGTGTTATTATTACACACTGAAAATCTTCAGTGATGCAGAATTTGGCAGCCAGGTTTGAGCATATTGCACCAATCCTGGCCCGACTGCACTGACTGCCAATTAGTTTCCGGGTCCAATTCAACCCTAAGCTGGATGGCTCTAGATAAGGCAGGCTCCACAGTTCCTTGTCAAATCAACCATTTATTTGGAATATAGCTCAGCCGTGAGACTCTGAATCTCAGAGCAGTGTGTTTGAGCCCCACGTTGTGCAAAAAGATTCCTGCATTGCAGGGGGTTGGGCTAGATGACTCTCAGGGTCTCTTCCTACCCATTCTAGACCATTCCACAAGGCCTGGAAATTTGCTTCTTCTTTTTGGAAGAGGCTTTTGGGTGCAGCTGGTCAGGCTCAGGAGGCAATAAGAGCATCTTCCTGTCTCTCTTCTCTCCGCTTAGTGCTGTGCTATTTCCTGGAATATCAGTGGTACGTGGACTTTGCAGCGTACGCCACCGGGATCTACGTCTTCACCGAAGGCTACTACTGCCTGGTTGACCCCCGGAAGGAAGCCAACATTGGGATCCTCTGGTGCTTGCTGGCCGTCATCTTCTCCGTGTATCCTTTGGCCCCGGGGACGCTGTTCGCGGCCACCAACCTGGGACGGCTTTAAAAGAGGATTGGGCCAATTGAGGAACACCTTGAGATTCCTGCATTGCAAGGGGGTTGGACTAGATGACCGCTGGGTCCCTTCCGACTCTAAACTAAAGAGGGCTCTTCAGGGCAGATGGGGCCCAGAGTGGCTGGGGAAGCCTAGTCAGATGGGCAGGGTATAATCATCAGAGGAGGAGGAGGAGGAAGAGGAAGAGGAGAGTTGCCCTTGTGTTTGGATCCTGCTTGCGGACTTCCCCTTTGGGCATCTCCCTGGCCCAGGTGAGAGCAGGATGCTGGCCCCCCGGCCTGATCCAGAAGGCTCCTCTTAGGTTCTCATGACCGCTTCCCATTTCACATGCTTTCATCAAAAAAAACAAGTGTCTGCATCATGATTTATCAGTCTGAGAAATTGAGCTTCCGTTTAAGAAATGCGCCAAGTTTCCTGGGCAGAGGCCTGGAGTCCTGTGTCCAGTTCTGGGCACTACAATTGAAGAAGGACGCTGGGAAGGTGTGCAGAGGAGGGTGAACGAGATGGTCAAGGGTCTGGAAACCAAGCCTGATGAGGAACGGTTGAAGGAGCGGGGGGTGTTTAGCCTGGGAAAGGGGAGGCTGGGAAGAGATAGGAGAGCCATCTCCAAATATCTCAAGGGCTGTCACATGGAAAATGGAGCCAGCTTGTTTTCTCCTGCTCTGGAGGGCAGGACTCGAACCCATGGCTTCAAGTTACAAGAAGGGAGATTCCAACTAAACATCAGGAAAGAACTTTCTGACTGTTAAGAGCAGTTCAGCTGAGGGATGGAAGGCGGTGGACTCTCCCTCCTTGGAAGTTTTAAAGCAGAAGTTTTTAAGCATCTGTCCTGGATGCTTTAGTTGAGGTCCCTGCATTGCAGGGGTTGGACTAGATGACCCTCGGGACCCCTTCCCACCTTGCAGTGTTATGCTTCTTTGCTTCTATGATTCTACACCTCAGGATAAAAAAAAGAAATGTTTTAAAACATTTGAATTTCCAGTTTATAGATCTTGTGGTTGCAAAACAATCCATATTTCTGCAGGAAGTACCAGGAAGCTGGCAGGCAGTGGATTAACCATGAATTCCTCTTCCCAGGGAACTCTGGGAATTGTAGCTCTGGGAGAGGAATGGGTGGGTTGCGTGTCTCCTAACAACTCTCAGCACCGCCCCAAGCAAACTACAGCTCCCAGAATTCTTTGGAGGGGAATGCCGTGGTTGTTAAAGAGGCACCAGAGAGCTTTTAATTGTATAGAGTCAAGGTGGCCGAAGTGATACTCAGAGTAGACCCAATGGGATTTAGGGACCCGAGTTAGTTGCGGGGAAAGAGGGGCGGATTGATAGAGCACCCTGGGAACTGTAGTTCCAAGAAAGGAACAGCGGGAATGAAATAATCCCAAAAGTGAAGCTATTTCAGGATTGTGTCCCAACCAAGAAGGTGTGTCAGGCTAAACGAATGGAAGAATAAGGAACCAAGAAGAAATTTCATCAAGGAATGGGGAAAATTTGTGGAATACTTTATCTGAATAAAAAAAATTGTACACAATTAAGTTCATTGGCAAGATTAAGGTAAAAATCAGGGAGTAACTAATAAATGGAATAATGTAGGAAATGCAGTGTTAAAAATTAACATTATAAGAAACCTCAAAGGGGGTGAAGGGAAAGGCCTCTTTCTCTCTCTGTATATATACGTATATGTGTGTTTATTGAGAAGTTATTCGCTTTGTATGTCTGTAAAAAAAATCTAAAATTGGGAAGAAAATGTATAGAGACAAATGAATGAATGAAAAAAGTGAAATCTTTGTCTTTCTCCGGAGAAGTGATGTTTCCGGCATGTGATCCTTAGCGCAACCCTTCCCTTCAGCAAAATCTTTTTCACGGTGATGACGCATTACTTCCGATCCAAGGAGGGGGGCGAGCGATCGGTTTGCCTGGCCTTTGCTTTCTTCTTCCTCCTGGTGGCCATGCTGGTCCTGGTCGTCCGCGAAGACTACCTTGAATTTGGCCTCGACGCAGGTGAGGGAGCTGGGGGCAAGCTCACAAAGCACTGGTTATATATAAATAATCCAGCATTCTCCTGGATTCTCCCCCAACTCTCTTGTCCCCACAGGGCTGAATAGCGTCCAGGACAACTTGGAGGTCTTCCTGAAAGGGCAAGGCTGGGACTGGACGTAAGTGTGTCTCTGAAATCTTAAACCCTGCCCAGAGTTATTTCTCTTTGTCCACCTCCTGCCCTCAAGTGGAGATCTGATGTCTGAAATGAGGCCACTCCAGGACTGTTTCGGTCAGCTCACGTCAAAAAGGATATTCTAGAGCATGGGGAGGCAAACTAAGGCCTGGGGGCCGGATCCGGCCCAATCGCCTTCTAAATCTGGCCGGTGGACGGTCTGGGAATCAGCGTGTTTTTACATGAGTAGAATGTGTCCTTTTATTTAAAATGCATCTCTGGGTTATTTGTGGGGCATAGGAATTCGTTCATTATATTTTTTTCAAAATATAGTCCGGCCCCCCCACAAGGTCTGAGGGACAGTGAACCGGCCCCCTGCTGAAAAAAGTTTGCTAACCCCTGTTCTAGAGTTAGGAAATGTTGGCCAAAATAATTGATTTCCCTACAAGGAAAGTGATTTCCCTACAAGGAAAAGTTGCTGCGTTTGGGACTTTTTAGTTTGCAAAAAAGGCGGGGAAGAGTGTTCCTAAAACCTGTGCTGAATTTTCATTTGACTCAACTGGACAAACCAAGGAAAGCCAAAGTCCCACTCTGTTCTGCCTTGGTCAGTCCACACCTGGAATATTGTGTCCCGTTCTGGGCACCACAATTTAAGAAGGATGTTGACAAGCTGGAAGGTGTGCAGAGGAGGGAGACCAAGATCATCAAGGGTCTGGAAACCAGGCCTTATGAAGAACAGTTGAAGGAGCTGGAGAAGAGGAGACTAAGAAGAGATATGAGAGCCAGCTTCAAATATCTCAAGGGCTGTCACATGGAAGAGGGAGCAAGCTGGTTTTCTCCTGCTCTGGAGGGCAGGACTCGAACCCATGGCTTCAAGTTACAAGAAAGGAGATTCCGACTAAACTTTAGGAAGAACTTTCTGTTGTTAAGAGCTGTTGTTAAGGAAGAACTCTCCTTCCTTGGCGGCTTTTCAACAGAGGTTGACATCTGTCCTGGATGCTTGAGTTGAGATTCCTGCATTGCAGGGCGTTGGACTAGATGACCCTCGGAGGTCCCTACCAACTCCTACAATTCTATGGTTTCTCTGGCACCCACTGAACCTCCATGGAGGGAGCATTCCACAAAGGGGGAGCCACAGCAGAAAAGGCCCTGTTTTGTGTCAGGGATTCTTTAGCTGCGATGCCTTGCCTTGCAGGGATGACTCTTGGGGGTCCCTTCCTGCTGCGTCTCCAGCAGCCTTAGCCCTTCCCGAAAAACGCCTCCCTCTCTCTTCCCCCCAGGGTCCCCGTGACCAAGCTGACCGCCAAGCTCTGCCTGGTGGCCCTCTGCTCGTTCCTCGGCGCCTGCCTGACCTTCCCAGGGCTGCGGCTGGCGCAGACTCACCTGGATGCCCTCAAGATGGCCGCAGACCGGCCGGCGGTCCAGTTGCGTAACGGCTTGCCCCTGGCCTTCCCGAAAGACAGGGGGTGGGGGGATAAGGGGCAGGGATGCGGAGGGGGCAGCCTGTGGGGGGGGCCTGACCCTTCTCCTTGACCCCCAACACGGCAGGCTGCTCCTCCACGCCAGCTTCCTCGCACCCGTGGCTGTCGTTCTGATGTGGGTCAAGCCCATCTCCCGGGACCTCCTGCTCAACGCCCCCATGGGGAAAGAGACCGTCCAAATGTAAGTGCTTCTGCGATCACCAGGAGGGAGAGGTGGCCCTTCAGAGCTCTCCCTCTGGCCCCCGGAGCTCTCCCTGGGCCACACACACCCCTCCCTGGCAGCATCCTTGAGTGTTCCTTTTTTAAAAAATATAACCCTCATAACCCTCATATTTTTCAGTAAAATGAAAAAAAGTTTTACAAATTTTAACCTAAACCATAAGTTACTTTATCCCTTGACTTCGTATCTTCCCTTTCCATGTTTTCCATAGTTGCCCTTGAATGCTGCATATTTTGCCCCTATACTATTCAATACATTTGATTTAATAATAATAATAATAATTTATTCATACCCCGCCCATCTGGCTAGGTTTCCGCAGCCACTCTGGGCAGCTCCCAACCGAATATTAAAAACAATACAGCATCAGACATTTGAAACTTCCTTAAACAGGGCCGCCTTCAATTTAACCTACATATCCTCATAATTTGCCCTGCTGCTCATATTTCAAGTCCTGTTTGCATTTTCATCTACTCTAATAGTTCATCAAATAGTGAAAGGTCTCAGGTCCTCAAGGCATTTTCATCATTTTGGTCTTCCTTTACTGGAAACCTCTCCTCCATCTTTCCATCATTGGGCAGACAGTATTCTTGCTGCTGTCGTTGTTTTACGTAAATAATCTAACACCCTCCTCCTTGAATGCTCCTGGCTAGCTGGAAATGTCTTTGTGGACTCTGAAAGGACGGCTCAGCCTTGCCTGCTGGCACCAGGAACCTTTTGCATTCTCTTGAGCTCCTTGGCAAGAAATGGGGGGAGAGTTGGAGGTCATAAAGGAGCCAAATAAACTCAGTAAAGTCCTGTTTCAAACGGGAAGTTCAAAGTTTCCATTTATCACGGTCACAGACCAGCATTTTAAAAATAGCTAAGATGCAATTATGAAATTTTTTTGATTATGTATTCTCTGGTTTTATATTCTGATTTTAAATATGTGGCTGATTTGTTAAAATCAATAGGGACGATTTGGCAAAAAAGGAAAAGGGGGGAAAAGGGAAACCGTCATAGAATTGTAGAGTAGGAAAGGACACCGAGGGTCATCTAGCCCAACCCGCTTCAAGGTAGGAGTGTATCACCCAACCCATAAGACTACTCTACCAGTTGAGCTATGTATATGATGCAGGAAGTCTCTCTCTGGTGGAATCTGTTGTTGTTGTTTAGTCATTTAGTTGTGTCCGCCTCTTTGTGACCCCCTGGACTAGAGCACACCAGGCCCTCCTGTCTTCCACTGCCTCCCGCAGTTTGGTCAGACTCATGCTGGTAGCTTTGAGAACACTGTCCAACCATCTCGTCCTCTGTCGTCCCCTTCTCCTTGGGCCCTCCATCTTTCCCAACATCAGGGTCTTTTCCAGGGAGTCTTCTCTTCTCATGCGGTGGCCAAAGTCTTGGAGCCTCAGCTTCAGGATCTGTCCTTCCAGTGAGCACTCAGGGCTGCTGGAATCTAGGCACATAAAACGCTGTGAAAATGCTTTCTTTAAAAAAAACGTTTTGAAAAAATATATTGAATTTGCCATAGCTCACCATTGCCATCTAGTGTCCTATTCCCATAATGCACTTTACAACACACTTAAGACTTTTATTTGCAGTCCTCTGTCTGTTTCTCTTTCTGCCCGCAGCCTTTCCAACGCTTCCTATAATTCGGTGCGCCTCTGGGCCATTGTAGCTCTGTGCCTCCTCCGTCTGGCTGTCGTGCGCTACCACCTGCAGGCCTACCTGAGCCTCGCCGAGAGATGGGTGGAGCAGATGAAGAGGGAGGCCGGGAGGATTGCCGTCCTGGAGATCCAGCGAAAGGTGTGGAGGCAGAGCGGGGGGGGGGGGGCCTCAGGCGTAGGCATGAAGGAAACAACTTTGTGGGACTTGCTGAAGGTTCCCCCCACCCCTGTATTAAAAGCCAAGGCAATCTCTTCCCTGCTCTATGCTGATAGCCAAAAAGACACAGCATGAAAGGAAAAAGGTATGCAGAGGGAAGAGGAAACGCGAGTGTCGGCTAGCTGGCAGACGGGACATTTTGCTGCAGCGGCCATAAGTTCCAAACAAAGCACTGATCCTGGGCAAAATTAAATGTCCTGTTTATTTTTAAGTTCCATTCCTCCAAATGGCAACGTTGCTAAGATGGTGTTTTTGTTCTGTTTTGGAGTTTATTTGTTTTTTACATTATTATTATTATTATTATTGAATTACAGATCACCAGAATCTACTGTTACGTGACTGTGGTCAGTTTGCAGTACCTGGCCCCAATCCTGCTCACCTTGCACTGCACGTTCCTCCTCAAAACGCTAGGTAAGTGGTGGCAGAGGGGAGGTCTTCAAGGAGCTGAATGGGGCTGCCCCATAGCTCAATGCCCCCACTTCAGTTTCTACCCAGACACATGCATTTATTATCAAATACCAGCACAGGAATTAGGGATGCGGGTGGCGCTGTGGATTAAACCACAGAGCCTAGGTCTTGCCTATCAGAAGGTCGGTGGTTCGAATCCCCGCAATGACGGGGTGAGCTCCTGTTGCTCGGTCCCTGCTCCTGACAACCTAGCAGTTTGAAAGCACGTCAAAGTACAAGTAGATAAATAGGGAAGGTAAACGGCGTTTCTGTGCGCTGCTCTGGTTCGCCAGAAGCGGCTTAGTCCTGCTGGCCACATGACCCGGAAGTTGTACGCCGACTCCCTCGGCCAGTAAAGCGAGATGGGCACCAGAACCCCAGAGTCGGTCACGACTGGACCTAATGGTCAGGGGTCCCTTTACCTTTACCTAGCACTGGAATTGGGGGGGGGGGGTACATCCATGGTCCTGCTGGTGTTTGCTGAACTTTCCTCCCATCATCCCTGATCGTGGGGTGTGCTTGCTGGATGAAATAGCCCCATCCCCCCCCGCCCCCAATCTCTGGCCTGCAGTGTCCCCGTCTCCCCGCGGCTGCCTAAGTCCCCTCCTCTCCAGGGTTTCCCCCAAGCAATTGGAGACAGTGCCGTCATGCAGCCAACCTCTCCTCCACCCTCTTCATGCCTCTGCTGGTTCTGGGAGACCAGCAGGGAGGGCAGCTTGATGCAGCAGGAGGGGGAGACATCCGTGACTCTTCCCCAGCCAGACTCCTCCTCCTTCTGCTTCAGTTTCTGCCTCTGATTCTGGACTGATTCTCTGCCCCCGACTCGCTCCACTCACTAGGCCCTGTTGCCTCTTCCCCTTCCAACCCTTCCTCCTCCTCCGTCTCCTCCCTCTTCTCCCTCTGATCACTCATCATCGTCCCACCACCCACCCCAGGCTCTGAGCCTTCTTCTCTTGGGGGTTGCCCCGTTGGCTCCTCCCGCCATTCTTCTTCCTCCAGCCAGGCTGTTGACAGAGAGATGGTGGAATGCCCCAATCCCAGTGCCCGCTTTTGCCACCCTGTGCTGGGGAAGTCCACCCCTTTGCTGTGTGCTGACCCAATGGCCTCGCCTGCACGCAGTTCCTGCTCGCCTGTGGCGACCAGCAAAGGACTTGAATACTAGGCTGGGCTAGGAGTTGCGTGTCCCTTGCCCTGTTTCTCACCTGTGTCTCTCTTTCAAAGGCGACTACTCCTGGGGGCTGTACCCAGAGCCCACCCTGACCTCGCCAGCAGTGGACGCGGTTCGTGCCCCGCAGGCCGCCCCCTCAAACGACGGGGGGACGGAGGACATCCAGGCAGCGGTGGAGCAGATCACGGGGGCCCTGGGGGCTTTCAGCACCGTCTTCACCCCACTTTTCTACCGGGGGCTTCTCTCTTTCTTCACCTGGTGGGTGTCCGCCTGCCAGGTCATCGCCACCCTCTTCGGCCTGTATTTCCACCAGCACCTGGCTGCGTCCTAACTGCAAGTTTTCTGTGGGGAGCGCTCCCTGGACGGGACAAACCAGAAGACCACCCAACCCCTTTGGGGTGGGACTGGCGGGAGAGCAGGCCGTTGCAGTTGGTCAGTTCCTGGTCAGGGGGCTGCCAGCGTGGTATTATTGCGCTATGCAGGCAGAGACCTTTCAAGAAAACTCTTCTACTGCCTGCTGCCAATTTTGATGGTCCACAGAGAGTTGGCGGGACTTCTGCAGGTGGAGTTTGGCTGCCCCACGGCCGGATCCTGCTCTATCCGATCTTTGTGTGTGCTGGGGAGATTTACAACTGTGTTGCAGGCTGCTGATTGGAGAAGCCAGCGGGCTGGGGAATCTTAACTTTCATTAAAAAAATTTTTTTAAATGGTATCAAGTTTCCAGACCTTATGGTGGCCCCCAAAGGGCTTAAAAGCAAAAGAGTTTCTAGATCTCATGGTTGCAAAAGGGATTAAAAGCCTTTTTCTGCTTGGCTGCAGCTGAGAACACGATGCGGGACTAGGAGGGACACTGGCCTGATCTAGCAGACTCTTCTTAAATTCCTTTATATATATATTCATATATATATATATATATATATATATATATATATATATATATATGCAGGTTTTGGTGTCTTCGGGTGTCTTCCCGTGTAAGAGTCGGGGTGTCTGTGCGACGTTTCGACGAGGTCTCACTCGTCATCTTCAGGCTGGTGCTTTCGGCTTCTTGTTACTGGAACAGAGCAGAGTTTGGTGTTTGAGTTCCTATAAATACTGTTGAGGGGTGTGGTGTATAGCCTCCAACGTTCTGGGCAGAGAGGAAGTTCCTAGATTAGTGTGCCTTTTCTTCTTTTGTTCCTTAATTACTTGAGGGATATCTTGGGTGATTTCATGAGTGATATTCTGAATATCACTGGGTGGGTCATTAATTACTTGAGGGATATCTTGGGTGATTTCATGAGTGATATTCTGAATATCACTGGGTGGGTCATTAAGTGTAGATTAGTTGCTAAAGCTCTCGTGTCTTGACCTCTTGAGCTTGTGAAGAGTTTTTCTGAGAAGATGGCTGTGCTGCATTTAGTTGTGCTCTGGCTTGGCTTCGTGTATAGGGGCGAGCTATGGTTTTGTGCCTTGTGCCAGCCAGATCTGTGTAGGGATTGCAGGGGGGTGCAGCATCCGGAGGTGCCACTATAGTTTGGTTGCTGGATGGAGTCTGTAATATGTCTGTGGAGAGGGTCTGGGTTTGGGTCTGGTGTGGTTGATTGGTGACGGCGTTCTGTGTGCCTCTGGTTCTGGTGTCGGTTTTTGTGGGGAGGGCTAATTTCCAGATGTCTGGCAGGCGGGACGTGTCGTCACGCTTGTTCATGTTGTGAGGGTGTTTCTCTATCTCGATGGCTTCCATGATTATTCTCTTGTGGTGATGTTCCATGTTAAAGAGCAACTTGGAATCTGCAAAATTAATTTCGTGTCCTGTTTCTTTCATGTGTTGGAAAAGAGAGGAAGTTTTTTCTTCTTTTTTGACCAAAAAATAGCCAATATCCTCAGAAACCCAAAAGACAAAATCCAGCTGGAAAACCAAGGGGTCTATGAAATACCCTGCAAAGTCTGCCCAGCCACGTACATTGGACAAACAAACAGACGAATAAATGCACGTATCGCAGAACACAAGAATGCCGTCAAAAAAGAAGAAAAAACTTCCTCTCTTTTCCAACACATGAAAGAAACAGGACACGAAATTAATTTTGCAGATTCCAAGTTGCTCTTTAACATGGAACATCACCACAAGAGAATAATCATGGAAGCCATCGAGATAGAGAAACACCCTCACAACATGAACAAGCGTGACGACACGTCCCGCCTGCCAGACATCTGGAAATTAGCCCTCCCCACAAAAACCGACACCAGAACCAGAGGCACACAGAACGCCGTCACCAATCAACCACACCAGACCCAAACCCAGACCCTCTCCACAGACATATTACAGACTCCATCCAGCAACCAAACTATAGTGGCACCTCCGGATGCTGCACCCCCCTGCAATCCCTACACAGATCTGGCTGGCACAAGGCACAAAACCATAGCTCGCCCCTATACACGAAGCCAAGCCAGAGCACAACTAAATGCAGCACAGCCATCTTCTCAGAAAAACTCTTCACAAGCTCAAGAGGTCAAGACACGAGAGCTTTAGCAACTAATCTACACTTAATGACCCACCCAGTGATATTCAGAATATCACTCATGAAATCACCCAAGATATCCCTCAAGTAATTAATGACCCACCCAGTGATATTCAGAATATCACTCATGAAATCACCCAAGATATCCCTCAAGTAATTAAGGAACAAAAGAAGAAAAGGCACACTAATCTAGGAACTTCCTCTCTGCCCAGAACGTTGGAGGCTATACACCACACCCCTCAACAGTATTTATAGGAACTCAAACACCAAACTCTGCTCTGTTCCAGTAACAAGAAGCCGAAAGCACCAGCCTGAAGATGACGAGTGAGACCTCGTCGAAACGTCGCACAGACACCCCGACTCTTACACGGGAAGACACCCGAAGACACCAAAACCTGCATTCCTGTGCCCGTGAAAATCTACGAAAGCATATATATATATATATATATATATATATATATATATATATATATATATATAATGTGAATTCTTTACTGAAAAATAAAATGTACAAAATTACAAGGACACAGAGTAAGGTAAGACACAAAAGAAGACGAAACAAGAAATAGTACCCATGTAGAGAACAAAATAGAAAAAAGATATTGTGTACATTATAAAAAAGAGGGGGGGGGATTGTTATTGCAGTTAACCAGACTAAAACCTAATATGTTATTTATAAGAATGAATTCCAAATATTGTTAAATTTGCCCATGGCAAGTGTACGTTTGTATACAACTTGTTCGCGTGTAGCGAGTTGGTACATATATTCAATTCTTGCATTCTTATATTCCGGTTTCCAGATCTTGTGGTTACCGAAACACAAGGCCTTAAAAGCAATCCTGGGTCAAGTTTCTAGACCTCATGGTTCCAAAAGAAGCCAACCTAGTTGCAGGAGGCCCCAGCATCTCCCAGTAGGACTGGGAGTGACCTGCCTGAAATTGCGGAAAGCTGCCTGTGAGTTTAGGTTAGATGGACTCAGTGATCTGATTCCGCCATTCCTGTATCAAGTTTCTAAACTGCACAGGGGTAAAAGGGGGGGGAGAGATACTTGAAAAGTATTCATATATCAGAATTCCTGTAAATCTCCTTGCCCACCCCCCAATAATGGCAAAATTGGGGTTGGGGGCAGAGGCCAGGGGGGGGGTGTATGTCCTGCAGAACAAATGATGCAAAACTAAGAGGGGTCTTATGACCACTTTGCATATGACGGCAAAGGTTGTCGTTTGCATCTAGACTGCGGGATTTGCAGTTTCCAATGCAAATCTGGCCGCAAAAAAGAGAGAGCACATTTTTCTACAAGGCAGAATTTGGGGTGTGGGTTCGTTGAGGAAGGGCTGTAGATAATTCCATTCCCTAGAGGGATTGGGGGTTTCTGCCTCTCTTTTTACAAGATTAAAAAAACACCTTAAGTCATGGCTTACCTTCCCTCCTTCCTCTTCCACCCAACTTCAAAGCATTTTGCCTGTCTCTTTTGCGAGAGAGATAAAATGTGTCCTGTTCATTGCAGTGGGCTGGGCTGGATGACCCTTGGGGGTCCCTTTCAACCCTGTTGTTGTTGTCGTTTAGTCGTGTCGGCCTCTTTGTGACCCCCTGGACCAGAGCACACCAGGCACTTCTGTCTTCCACTGCCGGTTCTATTATTCTCCTTGCTCCTACAGGGTGCCTACGAGTCAGGCCAGAGACCTCACTGGGAGCAGCTCTGTAGACGCTTCAGACACATCCTCTCTGGGGACCTGCCTCTCTTGTGATATATTCATGGAGGAGCTACAGCCAGCGTTGTCTCGGACGAGGCCAATTAGGAGGGGAGAGATCCACTCTTTTAAAAATGTATCTGAGCACACAAGCCAGACCTGTTTGGTCCCAATTGTGCAACAAAACAGCGAGCTGCTCTCCATCCCTCTAGGTTTTGAAGCACAAACCGCCACCCCACCCCTCTCCAGGCCCCAAATTAAAGGCACCATCTGCCCCATCTCTCCCCTAAGAAGGGACCTTGTGGGTTTTGAGCAGGAGGCCAGTGCCTCAAATGCAAACCAAGCAGCTTCACTTCACCCTCTATGCTTGTTTTGGGGCAAAGAGGCGGTGGAGGGTGGGGGGTGGAGACTGGCACTGCTCCCCTTAACCTTCCCACCAGCATTTAGCTATGCAGTGTTTGTATCCCCAAACTGTAGCCGAAAAGGGGCTTGCAAAAATCAGTCCTAAAGACTCGTGCTCTTAAAAAAGACATGGCAGTGGAGGAAAGAGCAGGGAGGAGGGAAGAGGGGAAAACGCAGGTCCACAGGACAGTTCGTACAAGTTTCAGATGGTGCGAGTGGCATTTCAGGCCTTCTTTACCTCGAGGTGTGAAATCTCTCACTGGAAGGACGTTGCTCCCCCTAAGCTTCCCACCAGCAATTATTGACAGCATTTATAACCCCACCCCAGCCGCCCCTTCAGAGCGACTTGCAAAAAGCCAGTAGTAAGACTTTCGCTCTGAAAATATGAGAGTGGAGGAAAGAGGGGGAAGGAAGCTCAAGTTTTGAAATTACAGCTCTTGAAAATTACAGCTCTGGCGCCTTCCCCCTCGCCTGAAGCCCCTCACTTACATCCAGGAGCAGGACTGGTGGAAAGGTCGGCTTCTGCCCCATAGCTGCTGTTTCAGACAGCTGTATACTTACATTGGCTATACATTTAGCCTAGCTAAGAGGAGATTGAGACAGGCTGAGCGACAAACTGATATATCATCCAAAAACAGTTCAAAATCCGTATCGTGATATTGGTTTCGTAGTTTGTGAGCCAGCAATATATCGCGAATCATCTTAGGTATGTGCATGTGTGCTGTGCAAAAATCACAATGCAGGAAAAACCGTGAAGCCAGCCAATGGCTCTCGAACGCTCCATAGCTTATTTCAGACATTGTGATGTTTCGGTATATCGCAGTGTTGAGCTGGTGATATATCAGTGTTGAAAACTAGATATTGCCCAGTCCTAGAGACTTAATATCTGAAGTAAGGGGTGTCCCATGGAAGATGGAGCAAGCTTGTTTTCTCTGGGGGTTTTTTTTTGGGGGGGGATAGGACCCAAACAAATGAGGTCAAATGATGAGAAAAGAGATTCCGACTAAACATCAGGAAGAACTTTCTGGCAGGAAGAGGAGTTTGACAGTGGGAAGGAATCCCCTAGAAGGCGGTGGGCACTCCCTCCTTCATTGCAGGATTGCCCCCTGCCTGGGATTATTTAGCTGCAGTTCCTGCAGCAGGCTGGACTAGATGACCCTCAGAGGTCCCTTCCAACTCTGCAGCTCTACAAAAACAGGTCCACCCCAGCACCTACAACAAGAACTGAGAAGCAAGGGTGGTTGTTTGAGACACAGAGCATCCACACACAAGCCTCGATAAATCATCTCTTTATTATTAAATATACATCATTTCTTGGCACAGATCTTTATACAAGTTATGTCACTATAGACACACATTTTTGTGTGTATGTATATATATATATATAAAACAAAAGGATCAAAAATCCACACACGCACAGGACCCTCCGGAGGCGTCAGACGCACTCACTTTGAGAGACACAAAGGCAGCATTTGACAACGGACCGCACAAACACTCCTGCATAGAGTTACCCACCTTCCCTGCAAAAAGCCATCCTGGTTAATACATTGTCATGACAAGAGGGAGGAGGAGAGGGGGGCTTTTTTGGGGGAGGGGACACAACACTGTTTAGAGACTCACTATTCTGGGGACTCGCCAGGGATCGCCAGTGGCAGACAACGGCCCCCGGATCACTTTCTGACCCTCGCTATCAATTTGCACCCCTCCTGTATCTAGAATGATGAGTTGGGGGGTGTTGGCCCCTGCCCCTTGTGAACCGAGCAACAGATTCTTGGAACCTTTCCCTGCAATGGGGAATGAGTCCCCCCCCCCCCCGGCAGAAGGTCTTGGTTCTTAGGGAAGGGTGGTGTTTAAAGCAGGGGTCCCCCCCCCAGCATCTCCAGTGGCCGGGAACGATGGACAACTGCAGCACAGCTGGAAAAGGCTCCCTCGGATGCCAGCTCCGTTGTGCATTGATTCAACCACTGCAATCATGACTTCTCCTACCTGCTGTAGAAACGCCGCCCCCCCACCCCCACCATTGGGTGCTGGGGAGCAGGACGGCAGGGAGCATCTGTGTCCCTCCGGCGACCTCCATGTCACCGTAGTGCCATCTTGAAGCCGGAGGGCAGCCAACTTACGGGGACCCCCCGGAAATGACCTCTGCTGCCTCCATGTTATGAGGAACACTGGTAGGAAGGGGGCTAGGTGAGTGTTTCCCCAACTTGGGTCTCTGGCTGTTTTTGGACTGCAATTCCCATCATCCCTGACCACTGGTCCTGCTAGCTCAGGTTGATGGGAGTTGTAGTCCAAAAACAGCTGGAGACCCAAGTTGGGGAAACCCTGGGCTAGATTCTAGGGAAGGGAAAGCATCTCTCTGGGATCGCTGCTTTGGAAAATCTGGTTCTCTGCAGGCTGGGGCAAGGGGTGACCCACAGCCCAGAGCATCCAAGGAATGATTCTCTAGCCGCCTGAAGTCCATCTTGGGGAAGGGAGACCTCATGCCAAGGCCGGCAGGATAGCTTTCACCAATTAACTGCTCCTTGCCAACTTTGTAAGATTTGCAAAAATAAACCCAGCTCCACAACTGAAAGCTATCAGGAAGCGGGGGGATCTACAGCCGACTGGGAAGGGGATGGTGCGATTGTGGGTCAGGAAGGGAGATGGAATGGGAGATGCTCAGGTCTTCACTTCTGGAGTCTGGTTGGCGGTGGAAACTCAAAAGGGAGAGGGAAGAAAAGGTCATCCCAAATACTCAAGACCTTGCAGGAAGATATGTCACTAGACTACCAATCCCATCAGCCCTGATTGTCGGTCCAAGCTGGCAGGGGATTATGGGAGCTGTAGTGTGGCCATCAAAAGACACTAGCTTGCAGCCTCTTAAACCCAAAAAGGGAAAGTCATCTTCCCCAGGGACGCTGTCCTATTTTACCTCAAGGTTTGAGGACGTGCAGGGAGAGGTTTAAAAGGAAGCACCCCAGAGTCCGAACGAAGGAGCAGCTCGAGACTTAGCAATCAGCAAGCCACCTTCGCTGAGCTGGCAATCTCTCTCCGAGAATATATACATATATCTATATATATGCTCCCAAGATCTGGGTTTGACACAGTGAGATGAGCATTAGTTCGCTGGCGAGGTGGCACCTGCCGTCCCTCCGAAATTCTCTCCCCGACAAAAACAAAACCCGCTGAGCCACAATTGCGATCCATCACAACTGCTGATGGCACGGAGAATTAGAAAAATGCGAATTGGGGAAACGGGGTGGGTGGGTGGGTGTAGACCAGGGTTTCCCAAACCTGGGTCGCCAGCTGTTTTGGGACTACAACTGCCATTATCCCCAGCTAGCAGGACCAGAGGTTAGGGATGATGGGAACTGTAGTCCCCAAACAACTGGAGACCCAAGTTTGGAAACCCTGTGTAGGTTCTGCTCTCCCAGTGGTAGTGCATCTTTTTCAGAATGTGCAAAACACTCCAACCTGCATAAGCAGTGTCTTGGGGGGGGGGTCATGAACTGGGCTTCCTGTTTAGGACATGCATCACCCCGTTCAATCTATTTTCATACCGGGGAGGTAAAAGCTCTTGAGGTTTGCATCTGGTGGTGGTGGGTGAATCCCTGGTGAGGTTTTGTTGAAGGCAGGCATTGTGCTTGCTAAGTGTTAGGAAGCAGTGCAGTGCAGTGGAGGGCAGATGAGAGAGAGAGAAATTAGCAGGGTTAATCTTGCATGATTTCCAGGAAAGGGCTGGTGGGAGTCAGTCAACATCTGGAGGGACACAGGATTGCTGCCCTGTTCTAGGAGATTTTCGAAGGTGGGGAGTGCCTGAGCTCGTACACAGCGAGAGACCCAGGACTGTCTGGCAAAATACCCACTCCTCTTCCCAGGAGGAGACCTGCAAAATGCCTTCTCCGATCCGATTCCTCTCTAGATGTTCAAGGTACCTGGCTCCCATCCTCACCTGGCTGCTGGAAGGTCAGCAACATATGGAAGTCCATTTTTCGTTGTCATCCCTGACCGTCGGGACAAAAGTTTTCCCCATCTACAATCTGAGATGAGGCATCTATGATTCCATCATCTCCTGCTCTGGGCTAGGAATGCCTCTTCCAGAGAGTCCTTATTCCTTCCATCTTTTGACACTTAATACTGGAGGGGGAAGCCCTGCTAAAAAGCAGAGACAATTCAGAGGAGCAAAGGTTAGCTTGACCGCATGCCATCTTCCAAAGCTTGAACTCTGAAATAGGTGTGCATATCTAAATACAGGTCATTAAAATAGTCCCTGAAAAGCAAGGAAAGAAGGCTGCGACACCCCAAACTTCTGATCCCATCTGGGAACCAGGAGCTGCGCAAATTGCGGCAGCGAGAGAATTCAAGATTGCACTGTGACCTCTCTGCCTTGGACAAACCCAAGGAAAGGAAAGACTCCAGTCTTTGGTTTTTTCTCCCCTGGGGCTGGCTGGCCCTCTTCCAGGAGGTTTTGGGGCAGAATTTCAAAAGCATTTGAAGTAGGGAGAGGGGGGAGATGAAGGGCCCCATTCTCCAGGGCTTGGAAAACAAACCATTTGCTGGAAGGAGGGCGGAGACCGCAGGGAGCGGCAACCCCAAGACAGACACACCCCACGTCTCAAACATACAGGTAAGTTTGGCTTCCTACAAAATAAAGGGTTCAGGAGAGCTAGAGGCAGGAGATGTAAGGGGACTGTGTCGCCACGGTTTAGAACAACGAGGCAAAATCAAGTAAATAGCATGGCTGCAGCCTTCTGGAAGGACCCCTTGCCAGTTCCCCACAAATCCAAGCAGAATTCAGAGGAATTTCAACCACTTCGGTGGGAAAAGGAGAGGGAAAGCAAGAAAACACCACCGGCAAAGGACAGGGCGGCTTCTCTTTCGCAAAGGCAAGCTCAGGGAAGCAGGGGGCAGGATGCTGCGGTCGTGGGGACCTAACAGAGATTGCCCTGGGTCACTCAGCTCTGCCGCGAGAACCCTCTGGCTCGGGGAGGGAGGGAAGGAGGGAGGAGGAAGAGGATGCCTGCCCACCTTTCCACCAACATGTGTACCAAGTGCCAGCCACCGGCCGGCCACTACCTCTCCACGTTCACCCCTTGCTCCCACTTCCGGAGGAGGATCTGCGTGAGGTCGAAGGTCGTGAAGCTGATCCCCACGGCGATGGGGCCCTTGACCCAGTTCATGCTGAGTCCCTTGTAGAGGCCGCGGACGAGTCCTTCCTCCCGGATGATGTCCCGCATAGTGCGCAGAATGGAGCTGTAGGTGTGGCCCATCACCCCGGCCGTCTGCATCCGCCGCCGCACAACGTCCAGCGGGTAGGAGGCAGACTGCCCAATCAGGCCGGCGCAGGCCCCAAAGACAAGCCGCTCCACGGGGTAGGGCTGCGTCCTGCCGCTGCGCTCTGGAGGAAGAGGAAAAGTTGGTGGGCAACTGTGGAGACGCACAGGGACGGCACAAACAGATGCCGTCTCTCTCCCTTCCGCCACGGGGCCCCAGGACCCCCAGAAACTGCAAGAGTGCCAGGACCTTAGTGCAACAGCAACTCACCCCAATTGCAATGGCCAGGAGCCAGGAGGGGCAGCGCCTCCAAACAGTGGAGGGAGTGCGCAGCCATCCTGGCGGCATGGATTAGTTATGAGGCAGAGGAATGGCAGGAGGAACCAGCTGGGGACATCCAAGGGAAGAAGGCTCAGAGCCCAGGGAGAAGCAGTGGGGCGATGATGAGTGGCCAGGGGGAGAGGACTGGGAGGAGGAGGTGTCAGACATGGAAGAGGCAACAAGGCTTGGTGAGCGGGAAGAGTCAGTGGCAGAGAGAAGTCCAGAATGGGAGGCAGAAGCCGAAGCAGGAGAGGAAGGAGGCCAAGAGGCAGAGAGGGGAAGAGCCACGGCTGTCTCCCCCTCCTGCTGCATCAAGCTGCGCTCCCTTCTGGTCTCCCCGAACCAGGAGAGGCATGAAGAGGGTGGAGGAAAGGTTGGCTGCATGCAGGGGCTTGGGGGGAAATCCTGGAGGGACTTGGACGGCGGTGGGGAGGCAGGGACCTTCAGTTTCAGCGGCTGCTTCATAGGGGGCTGCTGTGCTCCTTAGGCCTGACACTCCTGTTCCGATCGTGTCCTTGCTAATAAAGAGTTAACTCCCAGTTGTATGGTATGATTTACTGCCGGCTCACCTCTGAGACATGGCTAGTAGCCACTGCTCTTCCGTGGATTTGCCTACTCTTAAAAGCCATTCATAAGAGCCCATCTTCTGGATGATGCCCACGGAGCCCGTCAAGCCTGGCATCCTGGCCCCGCTGCGTTTACCTGCATGAAACTTCTTCAGGGTCTCGTAGGTGAAGAAGCTCAGCCCAGCATATGGAATCACCCCCAGGATGGTGGGGGCAAAGCCCCGGTAGAGGGTCTTCATCCCTTCCTCCCGGGATATCCGAATGAAGACGTGGACAATGTTGCTGTACCTGCCGGGAGAGCGGAGCAAGAGAAATCGTGTCTTGTTATCGTGCCTCTCGAGCAACAAGCCTTCTTGGCTATCAAAGGGTCTGGCCTGCCACACCGGTGGGGCAGGAGAGGGCAGCAGGAGTGGCCAGAAGATTCAAGGACAATCAAAGGAACCTTAGAACATTTCAGTGTAGTATAGCCTAACATCGTATCAAGATTTTTAAAAACCTGAATACACAACCAGAAACATGATCCATGCCTTTCCTCAAGAGCACTGGCTATTCAAGATGTTCAGGGGTCTGGAAACCAAGCCTGATGAGGAACGGTTGAAGGAGCTGGGAATGTTTAGCCTGGGAAAGAGTGAGAGGAGATGGGAGAGCCACCTTCCAAAATCTGAAAGGCTGTCAGATGGAAGAGGGAGCAAGCTTGCTATCTCCTGCTCTGGAGGGTCAAACTTGAACCCAGGGCTTCAAGTTACAGTGGTACCTCGGGTTACAGACGCTTCAGGTTACATACACTTCAGGTTACAGACTCCGCTAACCCAGAAATAGTGCTTCAGGTTAAGAACTTTGCTTCAGGATGAGAACAGAAATCGTGCTCCGGTGGTGCGGCGGCAGCGGGAAGCCCCATTAGCTAAAGTGGTGCTTCAGGTTAAGAACAGTTTCAGGTTAAGAATGAATTAAGTACGTAACCAGAGGTCCCACTGTACAAGAAAGGAGATTCCAACTCAACATCAGGAAGAACTTTCTGACAGTAAGAGCTGTTCCATGGTGGAACCGTCTCCCTCGGGAGGTGGTGGACTCTCCTTCCTTGGAGGTTTCCAAGCAGAGGTTGGGTGTCCATCTGCCATGGATGCTTTAGCTGAGATTCCGGCATTCCAGGGGGTTGGACTGGATGACCCTCAGAGGTCCCTTCCAACTCTACTATTCTATTATTCTTCTACAGTTCTCCTTGACATATTGTTGAAAAGAGGGATTTCCAGCTCTGACAAATATGAAAGATCAGAAGACAGAAAGGCTTCTTAGTGTTGCTGAGAAGACAAGTTTGCCTCAAATTAGACCATATATGAGATTACTCGGCAAAAACAAGCTCATAACTCTCAATGCGTTTGTGTAGGTACTTAAGATATATATGTAAGAGGCTCATTTCAAATAATATTTCCTGAATCATAGAATTATAGAACTGGTCTGATATACGACTGTAGCAGCTCAAATAGTAATTGCAACTCAGTGGAAAACTGCCCAAAACTGGAACCAGACTGGATAACCAAATAAAGCTAATATTCTTCACTTGGACTTTGTGACCTTAGCCCCTGCACAACTGAATTCCTTCATTTCCATTTGATTTTTTTATTTTGTGAAAGCGTGGCGGCAGAAATGAAATGCTTCAGTAACCAGAGTCTGAAATCCATTAATTACAGTGCATTCTTGTTCCTATTTACTCAGAAGTAAGTTCAGCTGTTTTCGGTGTGGTTTATTTCCCAGTAAGTACATTTAGAAGTGCACACGGAAGTAGTCATGCTCAAAGTAGACCCATTGAAATAAATGGACTTAGTTGATTTAGGGAAGTTTTAAAGGTTTGATGTTTTACTGTGTTTGATGTTTCAGTTGGATGGTAGCTGCCCAGAGTGGCTGGGGCATGTATATCTGGCTGAGCCGCATATAAATATTATTCTTATTAGTAGTAGCAGTAGCAGTAGCTTTCACCTTTTTTACCTTTAGTAGTTATGTGTGCCTGTTTTACAGCTTTGTTTTCCATCTTATAAATTTCTGCTGCCGTTATACCTGTTTCCCCTCTTTTATTTCCGCCACAAAATGAAATTAAAAATATTTGCCGGGGAAAAGAGGAAGAGGGTGGGCTCCCTTGTCAACATTCTCTCCCCCCCCCCATAGCCATAAGAGAGGCAATCAACACACACAAACACACCAAGGCCCCATATCACAACTTAACTATTTTGGGCACCCAATGACACCTGGTGTGCTGCTGAGAAGGACCCAGGCTATTTTAGACACTGGACGACGGCCATGCAGGGCGTTGGAGGAGGGGAAGAGGAACATCGAACAAGACACTGAAGGGAAAAACCAGCGGCTGTTGGGCAAAAGGCCCCTTTGTTACAGGGGGTTGGACTAGATGGCCCTCGGGGATCCCTCCCAACACCACTGTTCTAGGATTCTACTTCTCAAGTCAGTTCCATGCCCTGAAGGGTGGGCCGACTGGTACTTTTAAAGCAGGGGAAGAGATCAGAAGTGTGCGTTTCCTTTTGGGTAGGAAATATGTCAATTCATGGGGGGCGACCACAGATAGCCCTTCGCTTTGGTGCCAGAGACTACGTTCCAGCCTGAGGAAGCGCCTTCTCTGCACAGAACAGCTCATTTATTGAGATCTGCAGGTCAAATCCTCCCTGGTTGTGCTGCAGGCACATTAATACGTCTTGCAACAATCCCACGAGGGGAGAATCTTGTTTGCTGAGACCCCCCAAAAGAAGACTTATGAATCCATGTCAAACTTATCGGCCTCTGTAAAACACCTGTCTTTTTTGTCCAGCCTTTCATCCCCTAGCAAGTTAGCCTTTTGCTACAGTTGGGGCTGATGGAGAAAATAATAATTTCATAAAACTGCGTCGTTTTGGTATTACATTTTCGTCCGAGCCTCTATCCCAGCTAAACCCAAAAGGCCTGTGCCCACATACCTTTTTACAGTGCAAATTGAGCTGCTTTGAGGTGTTACTTTTAGGTACTCCCATCCCACCCAAAATTTCCACAGGAGCATCCGCAGCGCCAACTCACATTTCCTTTGGCGTGACGGCCATCCGGGCGCGGACAAGGTCCAGGGGGTACGTCAACATGGCGGCCGTCGTGCCCGCAAGGGAGCCAGCGATGAACCGGGGCAATGGGGTAAGTGCCCTGGAAGCAGGAAGGAGAAAGAGAGGCTTTTGAAAAGTGGAATTCCCCACAGCTCTTTTCTCCAGCAGCTGGTTTACAGTTCCATTGTGGGCAGAAAAGGATCAGTTTTTTAGGGAAAGTTTCCTGGTGGATCATAGAATTGAAGCATTGGATGGGACCCTAAGAGGCATCTAGCCCAACCCCCTGTGATGCAGCTGTCCCACAGGGGGACGGAACCTGCAACCTTGGCATTATGCTCTCACCAACCGGCCTATCATGAACGCTGAAACTAATCCAACTAAGGGCTAGGCCGAATGAGCACAGCAACTCATTCCCAGTGGTCTTACTCCATGAAAATCTGTTGCTGAAACTGAAAATCTGTCTCCCCACAGCTTTCTAAGTCGCCTTCGATCCAGGGCTTTCCCCAAGCAATCGGAGACTGTGCCAGTGTGAAGGCAACCTCTCCTCCGCCTTTTCATGCCTCTCCTGGTCCTGGGAGACAAGGGGGGAAGGGCGCTTGCCGCAGCAGGAGGAGGAGGAGACCCCCGTGACCCAACCCTGTTGCAGAAGACCCCAACCCCAGCAGCCTCTTACTTCCCCTGGAAGCCGTAGTAACTGCCCAGGATCTGCTTGTACTCCTCGTGGGCGCAAAACTGGATGGCGGCGTAAGGGATGACGCGGACCATGGTGGCGGAGTTCCCCCGCCAGAGGCTGAA
Organism: Podarcis vaucheri; assembly: GCF_965113315.1. Classification (NCBI taxonomy): domain Eukaryota; kingdom Metazoa; phylum Chordata; class Lepidosauria; order Squamata; family Lacertidae; genus Podarcis; species Podarcis vaucheri. The sequence continues at coordinate 1,753,380 of NC_138756.1, read as the reverse complement.
GAAGCCCTCGTGGAGGTAGGTGCGGTAGATCAGGCGGTAAGCCTCCTAAGGAGAGCGGAAGCAGAGTGGTTGGAAAAGAGAGACCGAGGGGCTGAGCGCATCATCCGAACCAGGGCTCTCGGCTTGCCTCGCTTTTGGCAGACCACAAACTGTAAACCCCAAAAAGGAGGTTTTGTTCCAGAGGTGGGGTGTGCTGTTGTTGTTGGCGGCGTCTGTCTGCCTCAAGAGACAATGGGGTGCGCTTCTGGGGGTGAAGCCAGACTGCTGAGTTTGCAGCACTCAAGTGCCCCCCCTCCCGGGACACAAGCCTGGGCAGGGGGCATGGAGACCCTGGGCTGCCCAGACGGCAAGACGCCCCTCCTGGGCTCGCTGATGGAGGATCGGAAGGAAAGCAGAGCAAGACGATTGGCTGCAGGAGTTGCCGGAAGGAGGCGGACAGGGCGCCATCCAACCGCCTGAGGGACTCCCCTCAAGATTTGTGTAGCCTTTTCTTCTCCCAAAGATGTCCCACAAAGACCAGAGTCTTCTTTCTCCTAGATAGGCTCCCTTCCCAGGTGGACGGGCCCCACCTGCCCCTCACTCCCCTCTATAGCACACGCAGAAACTGCCTTCTTGACCGCTGGACTCCCTCTTGGTCTCGTCTGCTCCCTCCATCTGAGCCTGGCTTCGCATGCAGGGGAAGCCCCTGACTCACTGAGGGTTTGAGACCCATTGGCTCCCCTCACCTGGTTTAGCAAGCCAGTCGAAGCTGTTCCTGGGATTGTGGCCACCGTTGTCTGCTGAAAGCACCCAGCAGCCACAGGTGAGAGCTGAGTGCAGGCTGGGGACCAAAGGTGGGCAAAAAACCCCAGAAGGAGGAGGACATGTCCCCCACCAGAGAGACCGCCCCTCCCCAACACCCCAGCAGGGGGTGTACAGGTTAACAATTTGGGGCGGGGGACTTTGTTATGTAAAAAACCAAAGCTGCTCAGCTAAGCAACACAGCAAAGAAAGGAGGATTGTGCTTTAATTCTTACCTTGGCAGAAAACCGATTAGATGATACTGAAAGAGAAAAGCAGAAAAATTAAAAGTAAGCATACTTTTACTCATTTGCAGGTACAAATCAATTAATCCACTAACACTCAAAGATCAGTGAACTAGGATTTCCCTAGGGTAAGAGCCATAACTATTTCTTTCAAAGCTCTTTATCAATACTGGAGCCTAGAAGGATTTGAAGACTACTGATCAGCCGCATTCTCTTGTGATTTACACTTAAAAAAACAGAAAACCCCCACCAGAATTCTCCCCTGCTTTCCCAGTTTCCCCCACCCCATATAGCCATAACGGTTATCTCTTATGCAATTTGCAAACACCCCAAAACAATTCTCTCTCTCTCCCCAATCTCAGGTTGACTCTGCCTGCCCCCAATTATCCCAGCCGGCAGATAAGCCAGTCCAAAGACAAGCAAACAAACCCTGAATCAAGCCAAATCTCTTTCCAGCAAAAATTCATTGGAGGATTAATCCTCAAAACAGAAATATATATATATATATATAGAGAGAGAGAGAGAGGGAGAGATTTTAATCTGAGCTGCAAGCCAGGCTTTAAGTTTGGGGGATTCTCTGCCCTGTCGATGGGAGTTGAAACTCCACAGCATTAAAAACAGGGTTGTCCATCTAATTATGTTTTCCCTGCATCCATTCTATTTTTATATACAGGTGAAAAAATTAGAATATCGTGGAAACGTTCATTTTTTTCAGTAATTCAACTTAAAAGGTGAAACTAATATATGAGATAGACTCATGACATGCAAAGCGAGATATGTCAAGCCTTTATTTGTTATAACTGTGATGATATGGCATACACAACTTACAAAATTATAAAAACCTGCCCCCCCCCAAATACCTTGGAATATGATTTTCGTCCTGTCCAGAGGCGCCACCGCAGTCTTGGCCACAGCGCCAGCAAACGCCCCAGATATCAGGGAGTTGAGGACGCTCCTTCTCTCCTGGGCAGCCTGGAACAGAAAACCAAAGGAGGGTGGCGAGGAAGCAGCCTAGAAACTCACAAGCCACTTGGCTGGTCACCTAGGGCGAGCAGGAACCGGCAGCAGGTGAGCGGATAAGGGAGATGTTAGCAGACTTCTTCCTTGCTGGCTCCTGTCCGCCATAGGCGATCAGGCCTGTCCCTTCAGATTGCAAATCTATATGGATTTATGTGGGACTAGTAAACTTACCTGGTTTAACTGCAAGGCTGTTCTAGGGCAGCGTTTGCCAACCTGGTGCCCTCTCCAGATGTTCGGGACCCTTCGTCCCTGAAACTCTCTCCACCTACAATGCCCACCACCACCCCCACTTCGAGACCAGCACTCAACTCTTTTTTATTACAGTTGTACCTTGGTTTTCAAACGCCTTGGGAGTCGGACATTTTGGCTCCCAAAAACCGGAAGTGGTTGTTCCGGTTTTTCAACGTTCTTTGGAACCCGAACGTCCGACGCAACTTTCTAAGCTTCCGATTGGCTGCAGGAGCTTCCTGCAACCAATGGGAAGCCACGCCTTGGTTTCCGAACATTATGTAAGTCAAACAGACTTCTGGAACAGATTTCGTTCGACTTCCAAGGTACCGCTGTATTATAGTTTTTATTAAGTTTTCAATTTTGCACCTCAAAATAAACACCATACATTTGATTACCTCCCTCTTTCCCCTTCCATGGCTCATTTAGTTTATCCACCATTCCTGCATCTTACACTAACCATTTTATTCAGTTCTCCTATCTTACATCTCTCAAGTATTTGTTATCCTGTTGAATTGACCTTCATGCTGCCAGCGTTCTCAGCAAGACTCACCTCTGGCAAAATCGGCATGTGGATTTGCGGTTCTACATCTTTCTGCTTGAAACCCACTTGGCCTCCTGTTGCTCGACCATTCCCCATCCCAGGCTCAGGGGCTGCCCAGGAAAAGAACCAGACCTCCTGAGGAAGAGAAGGGGGGCGGGGAGGAGTTAAGGGCAGTAGCTCAAAACCTGAATCGGATGGACTTGTTAGGAAGTCAAAGAAGTACCCTAATTTGGAACAACAATGACAACGACAAAAGGCTCCCAGGGCAGCTAACAAATTACTCAAGAAAAAGCTTACAATCTAAATAGACACAGCACAAAAGGAAAATGAGCTTGGAGGGAGGAGGAAAGAGGAGAGTTCCTGCACGCCCCTTTAGCTGGGTTGGCTCCAGCCACACTGGGCACCTTCTGATGAAATAGTAAAAACACAGTAAAACATCAAACATCAAAAAACTCCCCTGTACAGGGATGCCTTCAGGAAGTTGTGTAGTTGTTTATTTCCTTGGCATCTGGCGGGCACCACTGCCAAGAAGGCCCTCTGCCTGCTTCCCTGTAACCTCACTTCTTGCAGTGAAGGAATGCCAGAAGGTCCTCGGAGCTGGACCTCAGTGTCCAGGCAGAACGATGGGGGTGGAGACACTCCTTATATGTTTTCATATATATGTGTTCGTGTATTTTTATTTGTGGTTTTTTATTTTTATTTAAATCTACCTTGAGTCTCTGTTAGACAAAAAGGCAGGATATTATTATTATTATTATTATTATTATTATTATTATTATTATTCACACACAGCTGGGTAAGGAACTGACACATCAGTGGACGGCTAGACAGACAGACAGACTTGGAGAAGGAACCATTCTTCTCTTGAACTACTAATTTCATTTTGGGGAAAACAGGCCTGTGGTCACAGCACACCCCTCTGCCTCCCCCCTCCCCTCCTTCATCCCTTTTCCATCCCAGCTTATTTTTGGCCACGAAGGATTGCAACGGGAAGCTCCCAGGCCAGAAATGCTCTCTGACATCCCGCTTTCAGCAATGCACAACTGCAGAGAGAGAGGAGGAGCGGAGCGGTGGAGTCACCAGAACTAAGCTCAAGGTCGAGAATAAAAAACCAGGGCAGGGGGGGGGGACACAAATCAGGTTTCAGAGCAGCAGCAGAGCAAAGACGACCTCCCCCCTGCTCCCAGACTAGAGGGACTTCTACTTAGGTTTTTAACAAACATGCGCACAAACATTTCCATGATTAATGCAGCACATATTACAGACCCTCCAACATCTCTCTGATGAAAATAAGAATCATTCCCGAGGGCCTTCTCAGTGGTGGCACCCGCCCTGTGGAACACCCTCCCATCAGATGTCAAGGAGATAAACAACTGTCTGATGTTCAGAAGACATCTGAAGGCAGCCCTGTTTAGGGAAGTTTTTAAAGACTGATGTTTTAATGTACTTTTAATCTTTTGTTGGAAGGCACCCAGAGTGGCTGGGGAAACCCAGCCAGATTGGGGGGGGGGGTATAAATAATAAATTATTATTATTAAATCGTAGAGTTGGAAGGGAATCCCAAGGGTCATCTAGACCAACCCCCTGTAAGGAAGAAATCCCTGGATGTCCTGTTCCATCATCAACATCATCATCAATGCTTTTCTTCTAGAGAAAAAACCATGCCGGTACTGCGTACACTTGAGTACCCCCGGGGGAGCACTGATGATGATGATGATGATGATGAGGATGATAATAGTTTTATTATTTATACCCCACCCGTCTGACTGGGTTGCCCCAGCCACTCTGGGCGGCTTCCAAAATGTATAAAAAACATAACAGAACATTAAACGTTAAAAAGCTTCCCTATGCAGGGCTGCCAGATGCTTAACTCCTTGCCTAACGAACCTGAATTCTGGGGGGTTCGGGACAGATGAAAGAAAGCCTTACCTCATGCTACACATAGTTAAACTATGGAACTCCTTGCCACGGGAGGCAGCGTGACCACCAACCTGGCTGGCTTCAAAAGAGGATTGGGTGAACTCACAGAGGAACGGCCACTAGCAATAGGGTGATGCTCAGAGGGAGAAATATTTCTGCATCCCAGATGCTGTTGTGGGAAAGGGCTCTGGGGTCCCAATCCCGCTTGCGGGTTTCCTGGCACGGGTGTCTGCTTGGCCACGGTGAGGATGCTGGCCCCTGGGCCTGATCATGCGCTGTTTTTATTACTCACCCGCCCTTTAACCCTTTCGAGCACCGACTGGAAACCTTCCTATTCCGCCAGGCAGCCTGTGCCAACCTGCTGCCTCTCGGCTTGCCCACCTGGCAGGGCTGCAGTGGGGATTAAATGAGGAGGAGGAGAACCACATACGTCGCGTTGCGCTCCATGTGTCAGGCGAAAGGGGGAATGAAATTAATTCCCTGCAGCAAAGGACTCAGGCAAAGCAGAAACCAGCACTGATCCTGGGAGTTTTCCCCCTGCAAACAACAGGCTTACTCGGATGTCACCGGCTGCCCCCCTTACTGAGAAGGGCTGAGGACGGCAGACACAATATTTTTCATATTATTATCACCACTCAGTGCTTCGGCTTGAGCGCTTGCCAAGGAGAGACGGCGAGATTATGTGGGTGGGAGTAGTGTGAGCTAACCGCCCGGCTGCTATCTTAATTCCCCCACTGCAACTTGAGCAGGAGAGATCTTAATCTCAAGCACAGGACATTACGACGCTTGCCAGAGCCGCGCACACAAGGCTGAAACTCAGATAGATCAGCTAATCGCCAATCGGGACCTTAAATCTGGTTGCGTTACCGTGACAGAATGTCCAGGCACCTTTTTTCTTTATTGCAATGAACATTATTATTATTATTATTATTATTATTATTATTATTATTATTATTATTATTAGTTTCATTTCTATACCGCTTTACATTTTAAAGGGAAAAAATCGCCAAGCAGTTTATAACACATTCAAACGTCAAAAATAACAATCCAGAATAAAACAGCTCCATTTTAAGATTAAGAGTATTCAACTCTTAATCTTGGGTTTGTGGGTCTGAGCCCCACATTGGGCAAAAGATTCCTTTTGTTCCTCTGTGATGTCTTATTATACTTTTATATATGCTGGAAGCCACTCAAAGTGGTGGGGGCAACCCAGTCAAATGGGCAGCGTATAACAACAACAACAACAACAACAACAACAACAACAACAACAGTTATTCTTCTTCTAGATGACCCTTGTGGTCCCCTCCAACGCTATGGTTCTATGATTCCTATGATGAAACTCCAGCTTCAAGGAAAAGATTTCAGATCCTTCTCTAAGGGACACTTTGCTTTCCCCATATTTATTTGCCTACTTAACTCTGGGAAGGCAGCGGGTGTAGTGGTTAGAGTGTTGGACAAGGACCTGGGAGATCAGGGTTCAAATCCCCACTCTGCCCTGAAGCTCCCTGGGTGACCTGGTGAGTGGGTTCACAGCTGCTTAACCTCCCTCCCTGAGGAGGGGGGTGAACCATGCACTCCTCTGAGAAAAAGTTGGGAGATAAATGCAGTAAGTAGGCTCTCCTGCTGACCTGTTTAAGAAAGCCAGAGGGGCCGGCCAGAGGGAGACGTTGGGGGGCCAAATTGGCTCCCTGAGATCTCCATGGGGTCACAATTGGACCCAAGCCAGCTGCAAAACGCGCCTCTTGCCAGGGGGATTTTGTGTTTTTTAATAATAATTTTTATTAATTTTTACAGATATTTTAAACATAACATTCAACTTATATATGATATAAAAAGCATTTGGCCACAACACCCTGAGACTTCTGTCCTCCTCGACTAATGGTTTTCCCACTTATTATCTAATACGTCATTTTGGGATTATAATTATTACTATTAAATCCTAATCATAGATCAACAATTTTTAAATTATACTTTTCAATAATTGATAAAGTCCACCTTACAAAACTTCTTAGAATATAGAATCATAGAATCCTAGAGTTGGAAGAGACCACAAGGGCCATCGAGTCCAACCCCCTGCCAAGCAGGAAACACCATCAGAGCACTCCTGACATATGGTTGTCAAGCCTCTGCTTAAAGACCTCCAAAGGAGGAGACTCCACCACACTCCTTGGCAGCAAATTCCACTGTCAAACAGCTCTTACTGTCAGGAAGTTCTTCCTAATGTTGAGGTGGAATCTTCTTTCTTGTAGTTTGGATCCATTGCTCCGTGTCCGCTTTCTCCCTCCTCTATGTGACATCCTTTTATATATTTGAACATGGCTATCATATCACCCCTTAACCTCCTCTTCTCCAGGCTAAACATGCCCAGCTCCCTTAGCCGTTCCTCATAAGGCATCGTTTCCAGGCCTTTGACCATTTTGGTTGCCCTCCTCTGGACACGTTCCAGTTTGTCAGTGTCCTTCTTGAATTGTGGTGCCCAGAACTGGACACAGTACTCCAGGTGAGGTCTGACCAGAGCAGAATACAGTGGCACTATTACTTCCCTTGACCTAGATGCTATACTCCTATTGATGCAGCCCAGAATTGCATTGGCTTTTTTAGCTGCCGCGTCACACTGTTGGTTCATGTCAAGTTTGTGGTAAACCAAGACTCCTAGATCCTTTTCACATGTACTGCTCTCAAGCCAGGTGTCCCCCATCTTGTATTTGTGCCTCTCATTTCTTGCAACTCTACTAGCAAAGTTAGTTGTTTACAATTGTCTTTCAAGTATTCTGTAAATTTATTCCAGTCTTTCAGGAAAGCCTGCTCTTGCTGGTTCTGAATTTTCCCTGTTATTTTCGCCAATTCGGCATAGTCCATTAGTTTCGTCTGCCCCTCTTCTTTCGTTGGTATCTCTTGCTGCTTCCATCGTTGGGCTAGTAATAAGTCTTGCTGCAGTTGTTGCATATAAAAACAGTCTTTTATCTTGCTTATGTATTTCATTACCAAAAATGCCTAGTAAGAAGGCTACTGGGTGTTTTTTTACAAATGTATATTTCAACATTTTTGTAAGTTCTTTATAAATCATTTCCCAGGAAGCCTTCACCTCCTTGCAGACCCACCACATATGGTAAAAAGTACCTTCCTTTTCTTTACATTTCCAACAATGATTACTTGTTTTATACATTGCCAGGGGGGTTTTGAACACTGATTGCAGCCGGGCAGGTTTCCTCCATCCTTCTCCTCCACCAGCACCTTGAGGTGTTCAGCACCATCGGCGCCCCAAAAATAAAATTGGAAGGAACCAGACCCAAATACAGAAAGGAGCAGAAAGACATGGGTTCCTCCTGCAAATTTCAGCCGAAAGAAACTTAACAAGAAACACACACAGCAGGGGGAAGAGAGGAGAAATATTCTTACCTGGGTCCAGAGGTGGGGCTCACGGCAGAGAAGATCCGAGAGGGAGGTGGGCTGAGCTCCGCAGGAGAAAGGGCACCCCACACACCCACACACTTCGGCACCTCAAGGAAATGGACGAAATGGACCTTCGTCGTTCAACTCAGCACAGAGACCTGCCTTTGTCCGTTCCAAGGAGGTCTTCCTGGCGTGCTCGGCGTCCCGGTGAGATTAGACAAGTGTGGCCAGCCTTTAATGATATAAACAGCAATAAATTAATGCATTGATATTGCAAAAAAGGAGATTCCGACCCAATGTTACGAAGAACTGGTCAACGTACAGTTGCAATCGAAATTATCCAACCCCCATTGCAAATCAGGTTTATTATCAAAATCTACAGACTGGAGAAGGCAGTATAAGTTGCAATTTCAGCTGAATTTGGGGAAACCACTGGAAGCATCCTTTGAGCCATTTCATTGCTTTTTTTCTCTCATTGCAAACAGCTAAAAGTCTGGAAATTTTGATAAAAAGATGATCAAGGGACTGGAGACCAAGCCTTATGAGGAACGGTTGAAGGAGCTGGGTACATTTAGCCTGGAAAAGAGGAGATCTGAGAGCCATCTTCCAACATCTCAAGGGCTGTCACATGGAAGAGGGAACAAGCTTGCTTTCTCCTGCTCTGGAGAGTAGGACTCGAACCCATGGCTTCAAGTTACAAGAAAGGAGATTCCAACTAAATCTTAAGAAGAACTTTCTAAGAGTAAGAACTGTTCGACACTGGAACAAGGCTGCCCAGAGCAGTGACACAGAAAGCCGACGAAAACAAAATGCAAGTATAGAAAGAGAGATGGAAAATACCCAAAGGTAGCCCTCACCCAAACAGGGCAAAAAGCAGGATGCATCTAGCTGTCCTATCCTAGTAGCTAGGATAGTAGTAGCATCTAAATGGAAAATTAAAGAACTACCTACCAAAGAGGAATGCATTCTCAAATTAAACAAATACAGTGGTACCTCTAGATACGAACGGGATCCGTTCCAGAGCCCCACTCACATCTAGAGGTAAACGTAACTAGCGACGGCACGTCTGCACATGCACATGTCACTTTTTGCCGCTTCTGTGCATGCGCATGGCGTCATTTTGCACGTCTGCGCATGCACAAGCGGTTAAACCTGGAAGTAACGCGCTCCATTACTTCCGGGTTGCCGCGGAGCGTAACTCGAACGCGCTCAACTCGAAGTGTATTTAACCTGAGGTATGACTGTATTTAAAATTGGCTAAATTAACAGCATCTATACGACAGAAGTCAAATCAAAAACTAAAAAATGAATTGCAATGCTTTGATGACTACAGTGGTACCTTGGGTTAAGTCGTTAATTCGTTCCGGAGGTCCGTTCTTAACCTGAAACTGTTCTTAACCTGAAGCACCACTTTAGTTAATGATGACTACAGTGGTACCTTGGGTTAAGTACTTAATTCATTCCAGAGGTCCATTCTTAACCTGAAACTGTTCTTAATCTGAAGCACCACTTTAGCTAATGGGGCCTCTCGCTGCTGCTGCGCCGCCGCCAGAGCACGATTTCTGTTCTCATCCTGAAGCAAAGTTCTTAACCCGAGGTATCATTTCTGGGTTAGCGGAGTCTGTAACTTGAAGTGTATGTAACCTGAGGTACCACTGTATATGACAAAATACTGCTCTAAAAAGACATGCTGATATGCTTAGACTCATGTAAATGCATCAAAACAATAATTTATCAATGACATATATATGTATATAGAGAAAATAAAAACAATCAGAATGCAATGATAAGGGTAAAATTGATTCTAGAGAAGATGAGTAGCGGTGGAATAAAGTTAAATAGGGTGGTGGCTTTATTTTATTTTGTTTAGCTTTTTTGGATATTGTATAATGATTTAATATATAATGATTTAAGGTTTCTTTTCTGTTATGTATTACAGTATTTCTCTTTTTCTTCTGTATGATGGAAAATCTAAATAAAAATTTTAAAAGAGAGAGAATGGGTTGCATTAAAAAAAAAAAGGAGGAAGGCTCCATCTATTCTGCTCCCACTTGTTCAGCAGGTCAGTCCAGAGAGAGAGAATGCAGGCAGGCTTCTGGCATCAGGGCTGTTTATGAACGGACGGCACAAGAGCACCATCAGGTCCAAAGGTCAACGGAAAGAGGGGAGGTTGCATCCACACACCTGACAAGTGGCGCTGCGTGTTAACTCGGTCATACATCTTCAAATAGCCATCCTTAAAGACTGGACTACTGCAATGCACTTTCCGTAGGACCTCCCTTGAGCTTGACCCAGAAGCAGCAATCGATGCAGAATGCTGCAGTGCGAATGCTGACAGGCCTTGTCAAAAGCACCACACCTACTTGGAGATCTGAACTGGTTACCAATTTGCCACCGGGCCAAGCTCAAGGTATTATTATTAGTATATAATAACAGTGACAACCCTGCCCATCTGACTGGGTTGGTGGCTTCCAACACACATAAAAACATAATATAACACCAAACATTTAAAACTTCCCAATACAGGGCTGCCTTCAGAGGTCTTCTAAAAGTCATTTAGTTGTTTATTTCATTGACATCTGGTGGGAGGGGGTTCCACAGGGCGGGTGCCACGACCGAGAAGGCTCTCTGCCTGGCTCCTTTGTAACCTCACTTCTTGCAGGGAGGGAACCGCCAGAAGGCCCTCGGAGCTGGACCTCAGTGTCCAAGCAGAATGATGGGGGTGGAGATGCTCCTTCAGGTATACAGGGCTGAGGTCATTTAGGGCTTTCAAGGTCAGCACCAACTTTGAATTGTGTTCAGAAACGTACTGGGAGCCAATGTAGTCTTTCAGGGCCGGTGTTATGTGGTCTCGGTGGCCGCTCCCAGTCACCAGTCTAGCTGTCACATTCTGGATTAGTTGTAGTTTCCGGGTCACCTTCAAAGGTAGCCCCACATAGAGTGCATTGCAGTAGTCCAAGCGGGAGATAACTAAAGCATGCACCACTCTGGCGAGGCACTCTGCGGGCAGGGCGGGCCTCAGATATAGGTGGTAGACAGCCCCCCTGGATGCAGGATTGACCTGTGCCTCCATGGACAGTGGTGAGTCCCAAATGACTCCCAGGCTGCGCACCTGCTCCTTCAGGGGCACAGTTACCCCATTCAGGACCAGGGAGTCCCCCACACCCACCTGCCCCCCATCCTCCAGAAACAGCACTTCTGTCTTGTTGGGATTCAACCTCAAGACAGATTGGAATCAGTTTCCCTACAAGATCGCCTTACCCTGCAGGCGCCCAATTCACCTCTCTGAAAGGCAGAGCTGATTGTCACAGGTAGCCCATTGCGCACTGCCTAATACCTCCTCAAACCCAAAGCCAGCCACAAACCTCAGGATTCAAACAAAGGGGAATCAAACCACATTTCACTTTTGAAACTGGAGTGGTAAGACTTTAAATACATCAAAACCAGCAGCATAGCAACACTCCTTGGAATTCAGTAACCAAGCAGATTCTCTATAAAACGAAGAGGCATTTTTCACAAGCCAACAAGAGAGGGTGAAACTGGTCACAGAAGCTTTCAGCTGTTTTTTAAAAAAAATATGTTTATTGTGAGATTATAACTTGCCGCACTGGGATTTCAGTTTATTGTGAGATTATAACTTGTCGCACTGGGATTTCACCCTGAAAGGGAGGGTGAAACGGATTATAGAGATGAGGTGGACCAGCTGACAGAGTGGTGCAGAGCTAACAACTTGCTCATAAATACAAGGAAGACAAAGGAGCTTGTGGTGGACTTCAGGAGACAGAAGAGCAACGTCCAGCCACTTTTGACTGATGGGGTCTGTGTGGAGAGGGTAACAACGTTCAGATTTTTGGGCACTGAATTACAAGAGGATCTGTCCTGGAGTGTCAACACAAGGGGGCTTGTGAAGAAGGCGCAGCAGAGACTGTACTTTTTGAGAATACTAAGGAAAAACAGTTTCCGCAGAAACTGCTGCTTGCCTTCTATCACTGTGCCATTGAGAGCGTGCTCACTTATGGCTTATGTGTGTGGCACGGAAGCTGTACTGCCCAGGACAGGATGGGGTTGTGCAGGGTTGTTAAGGCAGCAGAGAGCATTGTTGGCTGCCCACTCTCCACCTTAGAGCAGATTTATGCCACAAGGTGCCATAGGAAGGCACTGAACATAGTAAAAGATCCATCGCATCCTGGTCACTGTCTCTTCGAGCTCTTGCCGTCGGGACGGAGATACAGGACGATGAAGACAAGAACGAGCCGTCTTAAGAACAGCTTCTTCTCCAGAGCAATCTCGGCCCTGAATGGGAAGCCCGGACTTTGAAAGTCATCTAATCTCCCTTGCTGTATTATACTGTATTGTTTAATTAGTGTTTTTATGGAGCAGTCAAGTAATTCCGTTGTCCCCGAAGGGAGCAATGACAATAAAGATATTATTATTATTATTATTATTATTATTATTATTATTTGCAGAAGATGCATTATATAAACAATTTCATTGAAGGTTTTTAACATATCGAGCACTAAAATCCAAACACACTTCTAAAAAGATAATAAACAACAATAAAGGTAAAGGGACCCCTGACCATTAGGTCCAGTCATGGCCGACTCTGGGGTTGCGGCGCTCATCTCGCTTTATTGGCCGAGGGAGCCGGCGTACAGCTTCCGGGTCATGTGGCCAGCAGGACTCTGGCGAACCAGAGCAGCGCACGGAAACGCCGTTTACCTTCCCGCCAGAGTGGTACCTATTTATCTACTTGCACTTTGACGTGCTTTCGAACTGCTAGGGTGGCAGGAGCAGGGACCGAGCAACGGGAGCTCACCCTGTTGCGGGGATTCGAACCGCCGACCTTCTGATTGGCAACTCCTAGGCTCTGTGGTTTAAACCACAGCGCTGCCCACGTCCCAATAAACAACAATATATTATTACAAAACACAATTTTATAGGTAAGAGAAAAAGCAAAAAAGAAGAGGAAAATATTATTTTATTTCCTTTTTATAATCTTTTATAATCTTTTTAGAAATGCGTTGGGATTTTAGTGCTCAATATATTAAAAACCTTCAATAAAACTGTTTTTTTTTTAAAAAAATCTTTCCCCTCTCTTTTCTATATAATTGTGTTTTGTAAGGAAATTGCATTATATTGGTCCATCTAGCTCTGTATTGCCCACACTGACTGGCAGCAGCTCTTTGCCATTCCCAGGGACAGACCTTCCCAGTCCTATCCGAAAATGCCGGGACCTGAACCCATGATCTCATCCATGTATACAGATTTTTTTTTGTGTGGTTTTTTGCAACCATGAGATCTAGAAACTTGACAGGTTAGTGGTTACAAATAGTGGTTTATATTGCCCACCCAGTGCTTCTCAAAGGGCAGCAGGAGAGGGTGGCAATTGTGCTGAGAAGATTCAAGGGCAATTAAAGAAACATTTTAACTTTTCAGTGTAGTAAGCATGGTATCGCATCAAAATAATTTTACACACACACACAAATACACACAAATACCCTGGAAACAGTACCCATGCCTCTCTTCAAGACCACAGTCATACCTCGGGTTACAGAGGCTTCAGGTTGGTTTTTTCAGGTTTTGTTTGTTTGTTTAGTCGTTTAGTCGTGTCCGACTCTTCATGACCCCATGGACCAGAGCACGCCAGGCACTTCTGTCCTCCACTGCCTCCCGCAGTTTGATCAAACTCATGCTAGTAGCTTCAAGAACACCATCCAACCATCTCATTCTCTGTCGTCCCCTTCTCCTTGTGCCCTCCATCTTTCCCAACATCAGGGTCTTTTCCAGGGAGTCCTCTCTTCTCATGAGGTGGCCAAAGTATTGGAGCCTCAGCTTCACGATCTGTCCTTCCAGTGAGCACTCAGGGCTGATTTCCTTCAGAATGGAGAGGTTTGATCTTCTTGCAGTCCATGGGACTCTCAAGAGTCTCCTCCAGCACCATAATTCAAAAGCATCAATTCTTCGGCGATCAGCCTTCTTTAGGGTCCAGCTCTCACTTCCATACATCACTACTGGGAAAACCATGGCTTTTACTATACGGACCTTTGTTGGCAAGGTGATGTCTCTGCTTTTTAAGATGTTGTCTAGGTTTGCCATCGCCTTTCTCCCAAGGAGCAGGCGTCTTTTAATTTCGTGACTGCTGTCACCATCTGCACTGATCATGGAGCCCAAGAAAGTAAAATCTCTCACTGCCTCCATTTCTTCCCCATCTATTTGCCAGGAGGTGATGGGCCCAGTGGCCATGATCTTCGTTTTTTTGATGTTGAGCTTCAGACCATATTTTGCGCTCTCCTCTTTCACCCTCATTAAAAGGTTCTTTAATTCCTCTTCACTTTCTGCCATCAAGGTTGTGTCATCTGCATATCTGAGGTTGTTGATATTTCTTCCGGCAATCTTAATTCCGGCTTGGGATTCATCCAGCCCAGCCTTTCGCATGATGAATTCTGCATATAAGTTAAATAAGCAGGGAGACAATATACAGCCTTGCCGTACTCCTTTCCCAATTTGGAACCAATCAGTTGTTCCATATCCAGTTCTAACTGTAGCTTCTTGTCCCACATAGAGATTTCGCAGGAGACAGATGAGGTGATCAGGCACTCCCATTTCTTTAAGAACTTGCCATAGTTTGCTGTGGTCAACACAGTCAAAGGCTTTTGCATAGTCAATGAAGCAGAAGTAGATGTCTTTCTGGAACTCTCTGGCTTTCTCCATAATCCAGCGCATGTTTGCAATTTGGTCTCTGGTTCCTCTGCCTCTTCTAAATCCAGCTTGCACTTCTGGGAGTTCTCGGTCCACATACTGCTTGAGCCTTCCTTGTAGAATTTTAAGCATAACCTTGCTAGCATGTGAAATGAGTGAAATTGTGCGGTAGTTGGAGCATTCTTTGGCACTGCCTTTCTTTGGGATTGGAATGTAGACTGATCTTCTCCAATCCTCTGGCCACTGCTGAGTTTTCCAAATTTGCTGGCATATTGAGTGTAGCACCTTAACAGCATCATCTTTTAAAATTTTAAACAGTTCAGCTGGAATACCATCACTTCCACTGGCCTTGTTATTTGCAGTGCTTTCTAAGGCCCATTTGACTTCACTCTCCAGGATGTCTGGCTCAAGGTCAGCAACCACACTACCTGGGGTGTACGAGACATCCATATCTTTCTGGTATAATTCCTCTGTGTATTCTTGCCACCTCTTCTTGATGTCTTCTGCTTCAGTTAGATCTTTACCACTTTTGTCCTTTATTATTATTTTTCAGGTTACGGACTGCCAAAACCCGGAAGTACTGGAACGGGTTACTTCTGGGTTTCGGCGGCCGCGCATGCGCAGAAGCACTAAAACGCGCTTTGCACATGTGCAGACGCGCCACTGCGGGTTGCGAATGTGCATCCCGCACAGATCACGTTCGCAACCAGAGCGTCCACTGTATTAGCTATTCTTCTACATTTATCCACATCATATTGTTGTGAACAGGGATTTTCCTACAAATATGAAAGATCAGAAAAGAGGAAGGCTGCTTTGTGTTGATGAGTGCTTGTTCGTCTCAAATTTGAGCTAATATAAATGAGATTACCTAGCAAAAAAAAACAAGCTCACACCTCTCACTGAGTTTATATGTAAGGTCAGTGCTTTTTTTTCTAAAAAAAGATGATTGGGGGTATGGGTCCCCCTACGTCCCCCAGAAAAAGCACTGTTTAAGGTTCATATGTAAGAGGTTCGCTTACAATTATATTTTGGGAATGATGTGTGTCCTTAATACTTTCTGGGTGTCCCATGATCGTATTATAAAGTAACTGTGCTCTACGTTACAAATCAAACACCGCCAGAAGTTGTTTCTTTTGGTTTTCCAATATATTTCTTATCAATAAAAAAATCTGGTGTGGCGTGAGCACATTTTTATTCTGAAAGCTCGAGAACCACTGTGCTGACACCATAAGATTCAAAGCAGTAAATTAATTGCACATTTGTTCAAAATCCAGCTCAAACTATTTTGAGCCCCAGATTGGGCAAAAGAATTGGGGGGGAGATTAACTCTGCAAAATTGATGGTCTCGATCCAACGACACCAGTTTTCCAAAGCCTGCTGCTCCCAGGGCGGGCGGGAACCTCTGGTTCAAAGCATAGATTTGGGTGCATTCCCCAAGCATTGCTCTTTGCAGCCACAGTAAATAAGATTTCCTCCTGTTCTCTTAGGACCAGCCTGGGCACCAGTTCAGCCACGTAGAGAGAGGCCCTCGCCATAATTTCTTTTAAAGGGGTCAGCCTCCCCACCACCCCAAGAACTTCTGGGATTTTTCCCAGCTGGGAGACCAGGAGCCAGGCTCTCCCATTGTCTCTCCACAAAACCACAAAACTCTCACTGCCCACCACCAAGAAGCGAAAGGATGGGGAAAGGAAAACCTCTCTTCGCTTGCCCACTCCCCACCTCGGCCAAAGGGAACTGGCTGGCAGGCTGTAAAATAATCCTGAATGGCTGTTTTCCCAAAAAGGCCTTGACCTATTTCTTTTTCCCTTGGGGAAAAACTCAGAGCTTAACAGGCTTCCTCAGACTTCTTGGAGATGGAGACCTTGTCTCTCCTGAACTGAACGGTGCAAAAAGAAGATGCAGAGGAAGTGAGAGCCAGCTGCTTTCAGAGGAGTCTCTCTGCACGAGTATCTGATATGTGATTTTATTCATAAAATGAGGACCAGCTGGCTTCACAGGAGCCCACCCGTGTCTCTCTGCGTGAGTCTCCGAGCTATTACTGTACAGACATACCTCATGTTACGTCCGCTTCATATTACATTCTTTCAGGTTACGTCCCGCGGTGACCCGGAAGTACCGGAAAGGGTTACTTCTGGGTTTTGCTGCTTGCGCATGTGCAGAAGTGCAAAATGACATCATGCGCATGCACAGAAGCAGCGAATTGCAACCTGCACATATGCATATGCGCCGCTGTGGGTTGCGCTCTTTTCATGTTGCAAATGGGCCTCCGGAACGGATCCCGTTCGCAACCAGAGGTACCACTGTATTTGTAAGATCAGTGTTCGAAATTAGCCAGGCGCTAATCTGTCATCTCTTCAGATTTACTGTTAGAGGGAGCAATTTCACAGAACAAGTTAAAACAGTAAAATGTTGCCTATTGCTAATAATGTGTCCAGACTGGACTCCTGCAGAGTGCTCTCTGTGGGGCCTGACTTGCGCTTGATCCTGAAGATGCCTTTGAGAGCAGCATGCTAGGCTAGCCGGCTCTCCTTTGGTGAGATCCAGCCCTTCCCATAATCATCCCCCATCACGCTCCAGTGGGTTCCCTTCCCCAGAGGTGAGGGTCCCACTCCCAGGGGCTTAGACCCAGCCAACGTCAGTGGAGTCAACCAGCTTTCTCTGCTAGTTTATCCTCTGTTTGCTGACCCTGTCTGCGTACCAGGGGAGAATTCCTGCAGAGGTCCCCGCCTGGAGGTCTCTCCAGAACCAGAGCGTTCAAAGTCTACCCGCTGGGCAGCTCCTTAGGCAAACATACTGTACTATTGCTCCTCAAGATTAAAAGTCCTCTTTGCAGCACTGCAAGTAGCCCGTCAAAAAAATCACTGCTCCCTAGCTGTTTTTAAGGATTCTGGTAGAGCCCCCAGGCAAAAAGATGTGGGACTTTTTTAAAAAGAGAGTGGAACGGCAACGTTTCGGTCCCGAGTTCAAATCCCCGCTCTGCTATAAAATTATTCCCTGCAGCCTCATTTTTTCCACCCACATTTCTATCAGCCACATGAAGAGAGAACTCCTTGCCTACCTCACAGGGCTGGTGTAAAGTGACGAGAAAGCCTTGAATCCCAAATGCCTGGTCAAAGAATCTTATAACTGTAGAGTTGGAAGGGAGCCCAAGGGGGTTGTTATTTTACCAGTGCTAGTTTTCTTGAAAAAGAGGTGCTGCAACTCACTTTGAATGCCTCCCTCATTCTCTTAAAATGGCAAAGGCAGTTGCACAAGAGGCAACGGAACTAGGTTCCAGCTGGGGGAAAAAGCCTTGCTTTTGCCCATTGTGGGGCTTGAACCCACAACCCCGAGATTAGAGCCTCATGCTTCAACGACTGAGCTCATCTGTTGCCAGCAGGCATTCCACGCAGGAAAGTAAGCAGACTGGCAGGGGGTGACTCCTTTCTGCCACTGCCATGTTATACACGAAGGACTGGAGGCCTTCCTTCACATTGGCGAGGCTGGAAGACAAGCCCTGCTTGGTCGGGGTAAAAGATGCAGAAGTCCTCCGCCCTCGCCACCCCCCATCCACAAGGTTAACACAAGGCTGCCAGGGTGCCCAGTTGGCAGTGACCCAAGACGGGGCCTCCTTGGTGGTGACTTCCCATTTGTGAGATGCCCTTACTCATGGGGTGCATCCATCTCCCTCGCTATTAGCTTCCAGGAGAAATTTAAAAGCAGACCAGGCATTTGGGAGCTGAAGTTGTTTTGAGAGCTGCCAATTCCTTTTAGTTGTTGTTATCAGCTTTTATCTGCTTTTAATCCAGCTTTAACTACTTAAAGAAAAGAAGCCATTACGCAATTCTTGTCCTAAACTTTCAGTCAATCGATCGTCAAAAGCTCCACAATGGTCCACAAACCCTGAAGTGAAATTATGGAGGTTTTTACTATAAATAAGGCTACCTTTTTTGCATATGTAGTTGCACCTGTGTTGGTGTGGATCGGGACTTCCCAAACTTGGGTCTACAGCTGTTTTTGGACTACAGTTCCCATCATCCCCGACCACTGGGCACCTAGGGATGGGAGTTGTCGTCCAAAAACTGCTGGAAACCCAAGTTTGGGAAACTCTGGTGCGGACCATCCTTTGTCAACCTAGTGCCATCCAGATGTTTGGGCTCCAACTCCCATCTGGCGCCGCCGGCACGGTCAGGCTCAATCTATATACACAGGGGAAAGCAATGCATCTTTGCAAAGAGTGGGGAGAAATCTCGCTCCAGCCTGGTGTGGTTTTTCTGTGGGTGGGCTCATTGTGCAGCATAAACACAGTCCGCTGGATCCAGCCAACAGCCCAGCAAGAAACAGAATTTTAGCATTGGATGGGACCCTGAGGGTCATCTAGTCCAACCCCCTGCAAGTTGCCCCATATAGGAATCAAACCTGCAACCTTGATTCTAACCAGCATCCTGTTGTTACCGTGGCCAACCAGATGCCCCCTGGGAAGCCCACGGGCAGGACCCGAGTTCAAGAGACCTCTCCCCTTCAGTGGCTTCCAGCAACTGGGATTTAGAAGCATTGCGGCTTCTGAATGTGGGAGAAGCATAGCCATGGTGGCGAGTTGCCACTGAATTTCTCCTCCCTGAACTTGCCCAATCAGCTCTCAAAGCCAACCAAGTTGGTGGCCATTCCTGCCTCAAGTGGGAGGGAGTGCCGTAGTTTTAAGGACTTGCCTGGACCTGCCCTGAACTTCCATTGTGTCGCCTCTAACCTGCCTTTTCTCATAACTAAAAAGTCCCAGACGCTGAAGGAACCTTTCCTCCTAGGGGAGTTTGCTGCAACTGATCAGGTCATTCTGCATCAGTGCTGGGTTTATCCCGGACCGTCCACACACCATTCTGCTTTATATTAGTTGCTCAGCAATGCATGCCACCCCATTGTTACTGACCTCCAGAAGGGCACTTTTGCACAACAAGGAAATCCCAAACCAGAACATTCGCAGTATAAAAAGTTGCAGGATTTCAGCAAGAAATTACAGGGCATGCGCCATTTAGGAGCAAATCATGTCTGCCCCCAAAACTATGCAGGGAGAGTATCAAAGGCAGGATTGGAAGAGGGATTTTTGGTTTGGTTTCTTGCCCTGAGATATACAGGTGTAGGGCAATATACAAACTTAATTAATTAAGTGGCCACCCTGATACCACCACCACAAGAATAAGAATAATGTAACCTCCCCAATATCACCACGAACAGAAATCCCAATGGATTCACATTAAATAGGGCTGGGGGGAGGGGGGCTAACCAACCCCAGCATAAGGAGCTCAGCTGGTCCTTAGGGACACAGGAAGCTTACAGAGTCAGAGCACTCGTCTGTCTAGGTCAATATGGTCTGCACTGGTTCTCTACCATTTGATCCAGGGGACATCAACAGAAGTCTAGTGTCCAGATCAAGGGAAGTCACAGTGCCACTCTATTCTGCCTTGGTCAGACCACACCTGGAATACTGTGTCCAGTTCTGGGCACCACAATTCAAGAAGAATCTTGACAAGCTGAAAGGTGTGCAGAGGAGGGTGAACAAGATGGTCAAGGGTCTGGAGACCAAGCCTGATGAGGAGCGCTTGAAGGAGCTGGGGGTGTTTAGCCTAGAAAATAGGAGATATGAGAGCCATCTTCAAATATCTCAACAGCTGTCACATGAAAGAGGGAGCAAGCTTGTCTTCTCCTGCTCTGGAGGGTAGGATCCGAACCAGTTACAAGAAAGGAGATTCCGAATCAGCCTCAGGAAAGACTTTCTGATAATAAGAGGAACAGGTGGTGGCCTCTCCTTCCTTGGAGGTTTTAAAGCAGAGGTTGGATGGCTGTCTGTCATGGATGTTTGAGCTGAGATTCCTGCTTTGCAGGGGGTTGGACTAGATGACTCTTGGAGTCCCTTCCAATCTATGTAATCTATGATTCTATGGCATCCCCAGTCCTATCAGGAGATGCTGGGAAGTGAACCTGGGACCTCAGCAAGCAGGGTGATGTTGATTTATTTTTTGCAATCTAGAACCTTGATACGCTGGCTTACGCAGAGCCAGACCTTGCATTAGTCCACGTTGCTCAGTATCACCTACACTGACCGGCAGCAGCTCTCCCCGTCCTACCTGGAGACGCTTGGGACTGAACCTGCGATATTCTGCATGCAGAGCAGATGTCCTGCTGGGCCAGGACTCTCCTGCTGTTTTACTATCAACTCTTCCCATAGACTTTGGAGAGGATAACCAGGAGGAGAAAACATCTATTTTCCAGGTTTTGCTGAATTTCAACTCCCATCATCGCCCCTGACCATTCCTGGCTGCTGAGAGTTGGAGTACTGAAACACCCGGAGGGCGATGGGTGCGAATCCCCACCAATATTTTGCCCAAGGAAACCAAGGATTCCAATAGGTGAATCTGCCTTATTCCAAATCAGGCCATTGGCAAGTCTCTCCCAGTACAGTGCATTCCTCCATCAAGCAAATGCCCCCCCCCCCCCCAGTTTTAAGATCTTACTTGAGGCTGGATAGCTAGATTGGTAGAGCATTAGTCTCTCAATCCCTGGGTTGAGGGTTCAAGCCCCACATTGGGTGACAGATTCCTACATTTCAGGGGGTTGAACTAAATGCCCCCCGGTGGTCCCTTCTGACAATACATTTCTATGATTTTTTTCACATCAGGAAGCAGCTTTTTCAACCCAAAGGAGACCAGCAGAACAATGTCTGAGGCGCTTAACCTTTGTACATTCCAGCTGTGCTAGAGATATTTCTCAATCTCTCTCTCTCTTTATGTACTGCGGAACCTCGGAAGCCAAATGCCTTTGAACTCAAACGTTCCGGCTCCCCAACAATCAAAAACCAGAAGTAATTATTCCAGTTTTTGAACAATTTTTGGAAGCTGATCAGAAGCCGCTCCTTGGTTTTCTAAATATTCCAGAGTTGAACTGACTCCCGGAACAGATTGAATTTTAAAACCAAGGTACAACTGTATCCAATATAGAGAGTTGTTTTGTTGGCACCCGTCTGTCTTGAGAAACAGTTCATATATACACACCCATTTATATATTATACATTTTTAGCAGAAAAAGGCAGGGCATCAAGGGGGGAGAATATTTCTTTTAAAAAAACACACAACTTTGCATACATTGACGGTTGGAAGAGGTATCTCTATTTTTACCCCCAAAACTGGCTTATAAATACTTTAAATAAATAAATTTGGAGTGGGTGGGAGGAATGCCAAGGAGAAAGGAAGCCAAAACACTTTTAAAAAAACTGTACCCACACCTAAAGAAACAGACCTCCCATTTTTTGTCCTTCGAAGTAGCCTCAAAGTTGCTCTCTATTCCCCAGCCTCAAACTCTGACCAGGAAAACAAAGTCACCTTCCACGCCCCCCCCCCCGAACTGAAATTTCCCCGAGTCCTTGAAAGCTTGAGTGTTTTCAAAGCCCCCCCCACCCCGCTTTTCAAGCAGGCAAATGGGGAGGGAGCAGAACTTAGCCTTTTTTCTGCCCCCCCACTTCAAGCAGAGTTAATGTATAATTAAATCTGGGGGTGAATTAACCCCTCGATGCCCACAGAGGACGTTCAATTCTCTACCTGTTGGGGGGGGGGAACAAGGCAGGGAAACTTTTTATTTTGTGTGGGGGAGTCATACCAGGGGGCTGTTAGTCCGAAGGTTAACGTCTGATCTCCCCACCCCCCAACCCACCGAAAAACACCCATAAGCACTCAGGCTTGATAAGGGGAAATGAAGACCCCTGCCCCTTTGCTTGCAGGGCAGGGTGGGGCACTGGGAAGAGAAACGAGGAAGCCAGTTCACTTTTAGAGACAGATCTTTCCTAATGGGTGGGTTGCGGATTTTTTGACAACTGCCCCCCTCCCCCCACACAATAAGGATCTCAGCTCTTGTGAAGAGGCGAGGGACTCAACCTCTGGCCCCCCAAAATTGTAGGGAGAGTTATCTCCCCCCCAAAAAATCCGTATCTCAGAGACCGCCCCT
The DNA here is from genome assembly GCF_965113315.1 of Podarcis vaucheri. Taxonomy (NCBI): domain Eukaryota; kingdom Metazoa; phylum Chordata; class Lepidosauria; order Squamata; family Lacertidae; genus Podarcis; species Podarcis vaucheri. The sequence continues at coordinate 1,730,583 of NC_138756.1, read as the reverse complement.
TGCCCCTCTTCAATCTCATAAGGGGGGGGTGACAGAAATTAACCATATGATCCTCCCTTCTTTCAGACAGCAAGGGGAGCGATTAAGCTCTCCACCCCCTTACTTTAACCCCCTCCCTGATTTCAGATTGGGGGGGGGTGTCACATTTATAACCCCCCCAAATATACCACCAAGGGCACAAGCCCCCAACCAATTTCAACCCGGCGGGGGGGGGTGGGAGGCCAGGAAACAAGCCTTGCCCTCCCCTCAAGTGGGGGGGGGGTTGGAACTGTCATTTCAAATGGGGGGAGGTCAGAGCCACAGACTTTAAGCCCCCTAACCTATGGGAGACAAACTAGGGGGGGGCAATAAGCTTTCGACTCCCCCTACCAAAATTAACGCATAATAACCTTAAAGACGCACTTTTTAAGAGGGGGGGTCCATGTCAGTTACTCCTCCCCCCCATTTCCTCCCTTAGGTGAGGAGTGGGGCAGCTGCCCCGTGCGCATGCGCGTCCCGTGCCGACCACGCTGAGAACTCACCCCTCCCCTCGGGCGCGCTCGCTCGCGCTCCTTCCTCCAGCTGCTTCTGCCGCCGCCGCCGCGCCGCCTCCGGGTAGGCCCGCCGAGCCACGCCCCCTACGCCCCCGTCTCGGCCAATCAGCGCGGGGCGAGGCCGAGGGGCGGGGCGGGCGAGGCGAGAGGGAAGAGAGGGGAGCGGGGAGCTCCGGCGCCGGCGGGAGTGGCAGTCCGCCTGCGCCAATCCGGGAGAGGCATTGTGGAAAGGAGGCGGGGAAAGTGGAACTGGGGAAGGCAATAGGCCGCGAAAGGCGGTGGCGGAAAGCGGGGCGGGGTTTAGCGGGGTAGTCACGCCCAGTGGGCGGGGAAAGGCGAAGCTGGGTGGAGCCTCTGGCTTTACTTCTTTTATTATTACAGTAGTACGAATATTACGGTAATTAGTAATGAAGTATTAATTTGGGGGGAAGGGAATGTATTGTATTATTATATTATATTATATTATATTATATTATATTATATTATATTATATTATATTATATTATATTATATTATATTATATTATATTAATTATATTATATTATATTCCAAGCACTGAATTACTGTACTATAGGATACTTCATTTATTTATGTGTTTATATTTTATGAAGATATGCATTTTAACAGTACTGCACATTTATTCTTATATTAACAATGCACTTAAAATGACTACGCACAAAAATGAATAAGTGATTGCAATGTACACACAGTTAAGCAGTATAAATATATGTGAACAATGTCCTTAAAAACAATTGTTAACAATACCTATAATAACAATAATAATTTATTATTAATTTATTAATTCCCCAGCCACTCTGGGTGGCTTCCAACCGAATATTAAAAACACAACACAGCATTAAACATTAAAAACTTCCCTAATATTACTATCTTTCTTATTGTGATTAGTGTTACTGTAGCACCCTGCTTGTGGTTAACGCTTAGCTGGAATGAAATATTCAACGCAGCAATAGAGAAATTAAAATAATTATTTATTTGTCAGACAAATAAATGAGAGGCACAGTGGTATATGGTTACCAAGCTCTGGCCTGGCTCCTGCCATTATGGCCAGCCCTTATATTCCCTTAATCCAGCCCCCTTTGCTCCTCCTGTGGCTGCCTCTGTCCAATCAGCCTAGTTGGATTTCCTATTGGCTGATTGCTATACCCAATCCTAAAAGATACACCCACATCCTCCTGTCCTTATATGGAACACAAACAGCTATATATTGTTACATCTATAAATGACAAATAAGTAGTAATATATCTTACATGTGTCTCAACAAGGAATCTTAATTACCAGCTCACCTCTTGCCCTCCTTGCCCTTTTGCCTTCTAAAACAAATGGTTAATCTTAAATTTTTATCTTAAACATATGTCAAGGATCTTGAGTTTCACATCAACATTGAAAGATCTCCTTCATTTGAAGGTTTCTAAACAAATGTTTGACAACTAATAAATCAGGACTGCTCAGGACGGCGTCTCTTGTCTAGCAAGGGGGGGCAAGACTGGTGGCTGACTTAATTTCAAAATACAACTCTTAGAACTATATGAAATCTAGCATTTCTTAAATCCTTTGCATAATTACATTTAAGACAATATATTTAATACATAACATAGGTAGCCTTTTAAAAGGAATAAGGCCTTTGTAAAGTAAAAAGGAACTCAGTAAAAAAACAGCTTCAAAAGAAGCCTCTCCAGTTTACAACCCCTCCTTCAGCCAGCTGCTTTTCCCATTAGACAAAAAGACTTGCTAGCTAGATGCTTCCCCATTTGGTCTTGGCCTTTTAACCTTAGAAAGAAGATCTGGGTCATTTACTGGGAGGCACATTGATATTATTTTACTATTTACCAACTATTAATTATGTTTATCTCTGCCTTTTTTATCTTCTGTAACATGTAGGGTCAGTTTCCTGTAATTTCAGCTTTTACGACTTTGAGAATTGTTTTCTGCTATCAATCAAAGGGGCCCTTGTCTAGAAGAATAAACATTACCAAGGTTGTAAACTGCTGGTCTTCTGGCTTGAAACTTTTGAAAATCTTTAAGCTCTCTTTAATATACAAGTCCTGATCAAACATTAATAAAATGCAGGCTTATGCCTGATGCCTCATTCCCCCCTTTCAAGCTCAAGGACCTTCGTCCCAAGTGTCCTTGATAGCTTGACCTTCATCATATTCCTGAGGTAAAGCTCTGTATAGGGCCATGATATGAGGTAGAGTTTCATTTGAAACCATCTTGCTAATTGTACTTCTAAAACATGAAATGATACATGGCATCATACATAAAACCATTACCACTACTGTCAAGAAAAACAAGCAAGACAATAGTATCCCTTTGAGTCCTGTGACATTAGGTAACCAATTGGTGAGCCATCCCATATCCCATCCTTCCCATGTTTGTACTGGGACATGTGCTATATTCTCCATCTTTGTGGCCAACACACGGATTGCCTCACCATTATCTGAAATGTTAAAGCAACAGGCATTCCCTGTCAAGTTCAAGACTCCACATAGGCCTCCCTGCTTGGCAAGTACATAATCCATTCCCATTTTCAGCTGCAAAATGGCGGCTCTACTTTCATCCAACTGTTGTGCAATAAGTCTCAAACTCCGGGCCGTTGCATTGGTTACAAGTTCCACTACTGCTTGCAATCGAATTATTCTGTTTAGATTATAAATAGGATCCCGTGCCCCTTGTATGAGCTCACCAGGATTCCAGGAGGCAGGATCATAATAGGCTATAATGCGCTCTGGTGGCCAATCATCAGTACCGCTCCAACTTTGGGTACTTCCTCCTGCTATATGAGAAATATCAGCGTTTCTTCGTGTTCGCTTGGCCAAATTAGTGGGCATAATCCACATTGGTGGCAATACCCATCCCAGGAAACAAGTCCCACTCCATTTGGAGGGGAGTTTCTTGTATGCCCATTCTCCACATATCCACCACAACCATCGTGTCTGAGGTCTTTGGTACGTGGAGTACAGAAGGCGAAATAGCAAAAGAGGTAGAGAGTTCACAGTGCAGTATGTTAGATTGCCTTTTTCTGTCACAGTTATGTTCCATACCACTTTCCATGCATGAATAAAAGGAGGTGCACAGGGCAAGGCATCCCGAGTTCGATAGGTAGTATCGTGTGCCCAGGTATTCTTAATATTATCCCAAGTATAGTGACAATGAGAAGAGCCTATCATGGTAGAATCAGCTGCATCTGATGATTTATGTACACAGAATTCCCCTTGTACAGGTATAACTCGTAATGGTTTAGTTGAGTTCCATCCGGGGAAATTCTGTACTTCTGTTTGGTGTGGTATTTCGCTTACCATACCAATGGCATCTAATGGTATCGGTAATAAGGGCATACCTCCCTCTGAATCATCTGGCCCGAGAGAGCAAACAAGGCAATTGGTCCTATTTGCAACATTGGCTACCATTTCAGCTAAACCTACCCACATATTGTGGTCATGGTGGAATCCATATTTAGTCAATTTGGCCAGATTCAAGGACCCTTCCCCTTCCCAAGGGATCAGGATTAATAATAGAATCATGTTGATGTCTAGCATATGCATTCCTTCCACAAAAGATTACCTTATAGTGATAGCAAATAAATATTAGTCCCAATATAATTCCCCCAGTGACAGGAATGGGGAACCACCAAGACCAAAACATATATCCCGAGGATCCCCAATGAGTAATATCTCTGATAATTGTTCCACAAGGGGGGGGCAGTCAATCAATTGTATAAGAGAATCTTTCCTTTCACAATCGCTGGTTCAGATGCTCCTCAAGCTTCAGGCGTGCGCAGGTCAGCCAGCTTCCAGGTTGTGGCTGCAGCAGGCCGGTCGTCTAATGTTGCCCGTGACCTAGCCCGTTCCCGGTAGGGCTAGATACAGGGGTTTTTGGAGAGAGTCAGTTTAAGAGGATTAGAGGGGTCACCTTTGCACGTCCAACTGCCTTCGGACTTCTTCAAACGGGAGTGATGAATCCAGGGGGTCACCTCAGCTACCTTCACCGCTGTTGGAGTAGAGAGCAAGACGGTGTAAGGTCCACGCCACTTAGGTGCAAGTGGATCACGTTTCCACTCTTTCACCCATACGCTATCGCCAGCCTGGAACTGATGAATCGGCTCGGCAATGCTGCACGGCGTGCGCTCGAGGGCCCACCTGTTAAGAGAAACAAAAACACGGGAGAGAGATTGCACTTGTCCCTGTGTCACATGGTCTCCTATTTGTTTAAGGTCAACTGAAATATCCTGAACAAAGGAGGGCGGTCTCCCATACAGGAGCTCAAAAGGTGACAACTTAAGTCTTTTTGTGGGTGCACACCGAACACGAAACAGTGTTATGGGTAACACATCTACCCATCCCAATCCCGTTTCCTGGGTTAATTTTGCCAATTGGGTTTTCAAAGTCCGATTCATTCTTTCAGTTTTCCCTGAACTCTGAGGTCTATAGGCTGCATGCAGTCTCCATTTCACTTGTAGGACTCGACATACTTCTTGTACTACTTGATCAATGAACGCTGGCCCATTGTCACTTCCAATGCATCTAGGTAACCCAAATCTCGGGATCAATTCAGTGAGGAGTCTCTTAGTTACCTCTCGTGCCTTTTCAGTTCGGGTGGGAAAAGCTTCAACCCATCCGGTAAGAGTATCCACAAACACAAGGAGATACTTGAATCCCTTAGAAGGGACCAGCTCTGTGAAGTCCACAATTAGGCTTTCCATGGGGACATATCCCACATGTTGGATTCCAGGAGGTTGTACCGGTCCCTGCCTGGGATTGTTTTTAGCACAAAGAACACATTTCTGTGAAATGCAAGTTGCTAATTGTGATAGATTAATAATATACAACTTCCGACTGAGACTCTCTCTGGTTGCAGTACCGCCAAGGTGAGTAGATTCATGATAATTTCTTACAATTGTGCCTGCTAGGTGATGAGGTACATAAATCCTATTGTCCGGCAGGATCATCCAACCGTCCTTCACAACCGCTCCTTCCTGTTCAGCCCACTTCCTCTCTTCTGGGGTATAGTGAGGTTTAACTTCTTCTGGAACTACCTCTGGTATGAGGGCTGCTATAAATCCTCCCACAGGCTTTTGGGCTGCCTCTCGGGCTGCTTTGTCAGCAGCATGATTTCCTCTGGTTATTGGATCCCTTCCTCGTCCATGACCTTTGCAGTGCATTACAGCAATCTGTTCTGGAGCCCATACTGCTTCTAACAGGATTTCTACTTCAGGTCCATATTTCAAGGCCTTCCCGTGGGCTCCTATTAGACCTCTTTCTTTCCATAGAGCACCATGTGCATGCAGGGTTAAGAAGGCATATTTAGAATCAGTATAGATGTTTGCCTTACATCCGGCTGCCAATTGCAGAGCTCTAGTTAAACCTATAAGTTCAGCTTTTTGTGCCGAGGTGCCAGCAGGCAAAGCTTCAGCTTCCACAACTTCCTCATTGGTGACCACAGCATATCCTGCTCGTCTGGCACCTTCATGCAGGTAACTGCTACCATCAGTATAATATACAACATCTGGATTTTTCAATGGTTCATCTTTCAGATCAGGTCTACTGGAATAAACTTCATCCATTATTTGGAGACAATCATGTGATTCTTCATCATCTACCTCTGGTAGGGGCAGCAAAGTCGCTGGATTGAGCATATTCACTACTCGTAGATGAATCCTGGGATTTTCACACAATAGGCCTTGGTACCTAGCCATCCTTGGGTTCGTTAGCCAATAACTACCCTTATATTCCATGAGTGTCAGAACAGCATGAGGTACATTCACATACATCGTCTGGCCGAAGGTAAATTTATCAGCTTCTTTGACAAGGCTGGCAGTGGCCGCTACTGCCCTTAGGCATGGAGGCCATCCTTTTGCTACTGAGTCCAATTGTTTTGACAAATAAGCTACTGGACGGTTCCAACTTCCTAATCTCTGGGTCAGGACTGCCGCTGCAATCCCATTCTGTTCATGTACATACAGCTGAAAGGGTTTTTCTGAATTAGGCAGTCCAAGGGCTGGGGCCTCCATAAGTCGTTGTTTGATAACTAAAAAAGCTTGTTGCTGCTCAGGTCCCCATACGAATGGGTCCTTTTCTGCACCTCGAGTGCTTTCATGTAAGGGCTTGGCCAGACTGCTGAAATCAGGTATCCATAGTCTACAAAACCCTGCTGTTCCCAAGAATCCTCTGAGTTGTTTCCTTGTGGTAGGTTCCTTGATAAGGCAAATAGCTTCTTTCCTCTCTGGTCTCAGTGCTCGTTGTTGGTGTGAGATGTCAAAGCCCAAATATTTGACCTTTTCTAAACATAACTGTGCCTTTTTCTGGGAAACTCGATAGCCAGCTTGCCAGAGCAAGTGGAGCAGTTCCTCTGTACCTTCTTTACAGGTATCAAAATCCTTTGCTGCTAGTATAAGGTCATCTACATATTGCAGAACCACCTTTTCTCCAGGTATTGAGGGGTAACTTGTTAGATCCTTCGCCAAGGCAGTGCCAAATAAAGTTGGGGAATTTTTGAATCCCTGGGGCAATCTCGTCCAGGTTAGCTGGCCTTTTGTTCCTGTCAAAGGGTCTTCCCACTGGAAGGCAAATATAGGTTGGCTCTGTGGTGCCAGCCGGCAACAGAAGAATGCATCTTTCAAGTCCAATACAGTAAAAAATGTTGCTTCTGGTGGGATCAAACTCAGCAGGGTGTATGGGTTTGGTACATTTGGGTGCAAGGTCTCGATAGCCTGGTTTACGAGCCTCAAGTCCTGCACTGGCCTGTATTCATCTGTCCCAGGTTTTCGAACAGGCAAAAGGGGTGTGTTCCATTCTGATTGGCAGGGTTTAAGCAGACCATATTTTAATAGGCGGTCCAAATGTTTTTGGATGCCCTCTGCTGCTCGCCGGGGTAAAGGATATTGCTTTACAGATACAGGGGTAGCCATAGGTTTTAAGGTTACTACAATTGGAGCTATATTCTTGGCCATTCCTGGTGGGCTATTTTCGGCCCATACTCCTGGTGGCACCTGTAGGGTTCGGAGGAGCTTGTTTAACTCTGTTTCCAATGTGGGTTGGACTTGCAGGGCTGACATTAGGCGCCATGATTGTTCCTTAGGTACTGAGAGGGAAATTATTCCTGCTGCCTTTGATGGCAGTTTCATTTCTGGACCTCGAGGAGTGAAGGTGATTTGGGCCTGCAATTTGGACAGCATATCTCTACCTAAGAGAGGTATTGGACACTCAGGTATATACAAAAACTGATGGGTTAAACGATGCCCCCCAATCTGGCATTCCAAAGGTTGGAGGAAAGACCTCTTAGCTGACTGACCAGTGGCACTTTTAATGACTACACTTTTGGATGCCTTTTTCTGCAATAGTTCTGGGAGTACTGAGTATTCAGCCCCAGTATCAATCATAAAGTCTATTAAATGGCTTCCTAATTGAATCGTGACCGTGGGCTCCTGGAAGCCTAACTTTATGGAGTCCGGTCGTTCCTAGTCTTGGGTAAAATCCTCCTCTGCCAGTCCAATGAAATTGTCTCTACTCTGTCCTTGTCCAGGTCTCTGATATCTTCCATCTCGGATCATTCCCCGTCCCCGTCCCTGGTTTCTTGGGCCGGAGCCTGGGCCTGGGCCTGGGCCTGGGCGTACTTCTTCCAACCTCAGGGGTTCAGGACACTCCCGCTTCCAATGACCCTCCTTCTTGCAATTTGCACATTGATTCCTTCCCAGTGGTGGATTCCTTCCCCGCCCTCTTCCTCCATTTAAGGGGCGGTAGTCTTGCTTCACTGCTGTGGCCAGCATTACCATCTTTTCCTTCTGCCACTTCTTCTTCTCTTGCTTCTCAGCCTCATCCCTATTCCGATAAACTCGGCGTGCAATGGCCATAATTTGGCTCATCAGCATCCCTTCCCATCCTTCTGATTTCTGAATTTTCTTACGAATGTCGGAAGCGCACTGGGCCACAAATGTAGCAGTAATCATTCTGCTGTTTTCAGGGGCTTCAGGGTCAAAAGGAGTCCATATACGATAGGCTTCCTGCAGCCTCTCTAAAAAGTCTCCTGGACTCTCATTTGATTTCTGTTCTACTTCTGAGACTTTAGACATATTAGTGGGCTTCTGGCATGCCCTGCGGATACCTTGCACAAGCGTCTGGCGGTAGGTGGTAAGCCTGGCCAGATGAATTGCATTGTTTGGATCCCAATTAGGATCTTCCAAGGGAAAGTTGTCTTGGAGATGACGGTCAATATTAAAAACATTTCCCACTCTGGCCTGCTCACGCAAATATATCTGTGCCTTTTCAATTATGTCTCTCCTTTCCTCAGTGGTGAACAGAGTATTCAGGAGCTGGCGGCAATCTGTCCAAGTAGGACTATGAGTATTTATTATTGAAGTCACCAAGTCCATCATAGCCTGAGGTTTTTCTGCGAAAGATGGGGTGTGTGTTTTCCAATTCATCAGATCCGTAGTTGTGAATGGAATGTACTGAAGGGTCGAAGTTCGAGGTGGCCGTCGTCCGGGTTGCCCGTTAACCAGCACAGGCTCCTCAAGTGCATCAAATACTCTTCTGAGAGGGGCTAGTACGTGATCTTTCTCTTCGCTTTGCTCTAGGGGCCTCAAATCATAGGGGATGGTATTTGTCCCAAGGCGTTCTTTTAGCAGCCTTATACGCCTGGCTGTATTGCTTGCTGACCGATTAAGGTCTCCCTGTAACTTCTGTAATAATTCTCTAGGACTTGGATGTACAGGGGTTTGGGGTAGGCAATCAGTTGTTCCACTAAAAGAGACTGTAGATGGAGTTCTACTGGGACTCACAGATGGAATAACCACTTCTGCTTGGGCTTTATTATAGGCCTCCAATGCCTCCTGAAGATATTTATCATAATCTATCAAGGAATCAAGTTCTGTGGCTCCAGCCCCATTATTCATTCCACTTTCTTGCCTTGGGGTTACAACTGGTGGAGTGTTTGGATTAGGCTCCCTTCGATGTGGAGCATAGGGTGGAGGTGGAAGCAGCTCTTCCTCTGGTCCCTCAAAAATGGGTTTGAGTTTATTTGGCAAGATTCCTTTCCTGGCTTCGGCTTTTACAGCCAATAATTTGCATCGTTGGACTTTGCATTCCCTTATCCATGGAGGATTTTTATTTAATGTGCTCAGCCAGGAATCTATATATGAAAATTGTTCTGGGCATCCTCCAGTTTCTTTGGCGATGTTAGACCAAAGTTTGCTTACTAAATTTATATCAAAGGTTCCTTGAGATGGCCATTCAGTATTTTGCTTCGGCCACTCTAATTCACATAACGTTCTCAGGCGCTCTGGCGTCATTTTGACTCCATATGCCCCTGAGAAGGCTTTCTTAAAATTACTTAACATGCATTCAAGAGGTGTATTTCCCCCCTTTGAACCCCCAACTCCCATTGTATGGCCCTGTGAAGTATCCACTCAGTCACTCACACACACACTTCGTGAGTTTCCTTGCTCAGTGAAGTCGCCTTACTGAGAACCGAAGTACTACCCACTCCACACTCAGGTCAGCTACAGATTGCTCTGTACTTTCTCACACATACAATGCGCTAGATACTTCACCACACACTACCTCCCATTCTTCCCTTTTCCCCCACCAGACCACCATCTGATATACCCAACCACCTAGCGTACTCAGTTCCCACTTACTGAGACGCAGAAGTTTGATCAAGACTTCTCTTCCTCCCAATTAATTGGAGGGCCAAAAATCCCTTTGTGCACTTACCCTTGGTTGGTTCCGTTTCCCCCCGGTCCGTCGCCGCCAGTGAGCAGGGTATCAGACAGATGAGACTTCTGCGTTCCCCTGGAAAAAAACTTTCCAGTGCGCGCTGGGTAAGCAGTTTAGAGATCCTCTCTCTTGTACCCTGCCCAGTAGGGCGAAGGGGCTGCGTTCCAGCAGACCACTTATCCGAGTCGCAGGCACCATAAAATGTAGCACCCTGCTTGTGGTTAACGCTTAGCTGGAATGAAATATTCAACGCAGCAATAGAGAAATTAAAATAATTATTTATTTGTCAGACAAATAAATGAGAGGCACAGTGGTATATGGTTACCAAGCTCTGGCCTGGCTCCTGCCATTATGGCCAGCCCTTATATTCCCTTAATCCAGCCCCCTTTGCTCCTCCTGTGGCTGCCTCTGTCCAATCAGCCTAGTTGGATTTCCTATTGGCTGATTGCTATACCCAATCCTAAAAGATACACCCACATCCTCCTGTCCTTATATGGAACACAAACAGCTATATATTGTTACATCTATAAATGACAAATAAGTAGTAATATATCTTACATGTGTCTCAACAAGGAATCTTAATTACCAGCTCACCTCTTGCCCTCCTTGCCCTTTTGCCTTCTAAAACAAATGGTTAATCTTAAATTTTTATCTTAAACATATGTCAAGGATCTTGAGTTTCACATCAACATTGAAAGATCTCCTTCATTTGAAGGTTTCTAAACAAATGTTTGACAACTAATAAATCAGGACTGCTCAGGACGGCGTCTCTTGTCTAGCAAGGGGGGGCAAGACTGGTGGCTGACTTAATTTCAAAATACAACTCTTAGAACTATATGAAATCTAGCATTTCTTAAATCCTTTGCATAATTACATTTAAGACAATATATTTAATACATAACATAGGTAGCCTTTTAAAAGGAATAAGGCCTTTGTAAAGTAAAAAGGAACTCAGTAAAAAAACAGCTTCAAAAGAAGCCTCTCCAGTTTACAACCCCTCCTTCAGCCAGCTGCTTTTCCCATTAGACAAAAAGACTTGCTAGCTAGATGCTTCCCCATTTGGTCTTGGCCTTTTAACCTTAGAAAGAAGATCTGGGTCATTTACTGGGAGGCACATTGATATTATTTTACTATTTACCAACTATTAATTATGTTTATCTCTGCCTTTTTTATCTTCTGTAACATGTAGGGTCAGTTTCCTGTAATTTCAGCTTTTACGACTTTGAGAATTGTTTTCTGCTATCAATCAAAGGGGCCCTTGTCTAGAAGAATAAACATTACCAAGGTTGTAAACTGCTGGTCTTCTGGCTTGAAACTTTTGAAAATCTTTAAGCTCTCTTTAATATACAAGTCCTGATCAAACATTAATAAAATGCAGGCTTATGCCTGATGCCTCATTACCTTTATTGCTACTAACACCAGTGACTTACAAGATCAAGCCCTATTCTGAGGTCTGGAAACCAAGCCTTATGAGGAATGGTTGAGGGAGCTGGGTTTGTTTAGCCTGGAGAAACTGAGAGCCATCTTCCAATATCTCGAGGGCTGTCACATGGAAGAGGGAACAAGCTTGTTTTCTCCCGCTCTGGAGAGTAGGACTCGAACCCATGACTTCAAGTTACCAGAAAGGAGATTCCAACCAAACATCGGGAAGAACTTTCTGACAGAAAGAGCTGTTTGAGAGTGGAGAATGGACTAGCTAGGAAGGTGGCGGCCTCTGTTATGTGATGGCCATCTGTTATGAATGAACTAGCTGAGATTCCTCATTGCCGGGGGTTGGGCTAGATGACCCTTGGGTCCCTTCCAACTCTATGATTCTATAAGTACCAGTGATAAGACAGTCCACAAAAGGAAAGGGGGCTGGAATGGAGGAGGGCAGGGGAAAGAAAACTCCTGGCACACATTCTTTCATGCTACAGAACTAAAAGATCTCCCCGCTTTTCTTCTTCTTTTTCTCTGGGGTGCTGTGTTAAGCGCTCACCCTAAGGGGAAACAGGTGTCCGTCCCCCCCTCCCCCTTAGAGGAAGTGGACTGGTCGGAACCTGTCTATGACATTGGCTCAGAATCCCAGCCTCACTGTGCAGTTGAGTGCCCCCCACCCAGCCAGCCTTGGGTCAGCAGCCTGTGAGTGGCTAGTTGGGCTGGGACAGAATCGGAAAATCTGGGGACAGCGAGAAAGCCGGAGCAAAACCTGAAGATCAATGGCTGGGAAACTGGTGAGGGGACCAGTCTCTATTGCTAATGGGAAGTTGCTAAGAGTGTTTTGAGTCCTTATTTTATTCTCTTGTTTCAGTTATGGGTGCCTTGAGTTTAAATGTTTTAATGTGTTTTAAAAAATGTTCATCTTTTGCATTTTAATGTTTGTGTTACTTGTCTTTATATTTGGGAATGAGCTGCTTATGACACATGAATTACTAAATGTATAATAAGCATTCTCTTTCTCCCTCTGCTACAAGCATTCTTTCTGGAAACCCCCTTGTTCCGTGTGGCTTCGATCCCATTAGCTTCCACCCAGCGTAGACCCATTCAGAGTCATGGGCCAGAGTTATTCCTTCTCATTCATTTCAATGGGTCTACTCTGAGCATGGCTGGTGTCAGATACAAGCCAGAGCCCAGGATTACATTCCTGGAAAGGCTTTTGCCTCTTCCTCATGCTGACACCCTCCCTCTTGTCAGCCTCCTGCTGTAGCTTCCTTGGGGCAGAGCCCTGCTTGTGTGGCAGATGCCACTCATTCTCTCCCCTCACCCTTCTCCCTCTTCCTCCACAGTTCCCCGAAACAGATATTGGGGATTCCGAGGATGTGTGCAGGAGGAGGTCCCTGAGCTTAGAAACCCTGGGGGGCTCTGAAGACATCAAAGAGGTACGTGGCAGAGAGAGGAGGGCCACCTTCTGGACCGGTCGCGAGCAAGGGGGCAGGCAGGCAGGGGGCTGCTGAGGGCAGGCTGTGCTTGCTGCCCCACTCATCCTGATGGATCAGCCCCCCATGGCGCCAGGGCTTGAGGGCTTCCCTGGCAAGCGAATCATTGCAGGCAGGAGGGTTTGGCTTCTGGGTTCCTGCCTGTCTCATTCTGGGCTGCTCTCTTTTTCTTCACTGCCCCCCACCCCGCCCACCCCCTCGGGGGTCCTGTCTCTGCCAGCAGTCAGCATCTGAGGGCCAAGAACCTCGTGACAAAGCGGCTGGCAAGGAGGAAGAGCCCAAGGAAGACCCGGGCAGCCCCCTGGAGGGAGAAGGCGAGGGCAAGAAGGAGGCCCCCAGACCACAGGGCACAGATTTGCTGGATTTTCGATGGGTAGGTGGCAGCAGCCTGAGGGGCAATTGGCAGAAGGGGAGGGGGGCATATCAACCCCACAACTGTTGCAACAAGGTCCTCACACTCCCCACACAGGGAGGAAGGAGAACGCAGAACATTGGTGTGCAAGCCCTTATGTAGACTTTTAAAATTGCCCACCCTGTAGCCCAAGACCCCCTCAAGGACACACATTACAGGAGGCGTACAGCAGACATCTTGTCTGTCAGGATACCTGTTAATGGTCCCTGATTGCATCGCCTGGGCAGCCTGGCCATTTTTTTGTAATGGCAAAGTATTTTGTAATACTCAGTTCCTGAATCCAGATCACAGGCTCACCCTATTAATGCACAAATATGCCCTTAAGACAGGATTTGTGAGCAAAAAGACAATGGGGAGGCTTTCTCATTTCCTTCCTCACTGCAGAGGAATATTTGAGGTCCCCGAGAGAGTCAAAATGGTTTCAGGATTGCTCCCCTCTACTATTTCAGACACGTGGTTTATATACTTATGTTTTTGTTTGCCTTGTACATTTATGAACAGGTCTTTTATATCTGAGACCTTAGAATTCTTATAACACTGTTCTTCAGACTTCTTCATATTGCTATTTTTGTTTGGAATTTGTCCCACAGCTGCAGGAAAAGGAAGAAAAGGGGTTACTACAAGAGCAGCTGTGGCCCCCACCTGACAACAACAACAAAGAAGACCCCCCGGAGCCCAGAGTCAAAGAGGTCAGAAGCATGTAGTAATTGAGTCCTAGGAACTGCCTGCCACCAGAATTGGCGAGATGGCAGGATTGGGTGGCCCTAAGTTGGAGTGGGTGGCCCTTGAACACAACTCCCAAGAAAAGAGTGTGCAAATTTCTATGGAATGGGACTGGGCTGAAGATGTGGCCCTCCAGATGTGGCTGGACTGAACTGCAACTCCCGTAGTCACTGCATGCTCGCTGGGAGTTGTAGTTTCGCAACATCTGGATGGCCAAAGGGACAGATTTAGGAATAAGGGCTGAAATTTGAATAGAAACACAACCCACCACTCCACAGTAGGGGGGGGGCTGAGAGCTAGGATAGTACAGGGTTGTTACTTACAAGGTCAAACAATGGAGCATGATTTCACTTCTTGCTTGGCAATGATGGTTTCCACCCATCCACCCATTAATGCAGAGACACGGATGCGCATGCCCCAATCTCCAGGGGTTGCAGGCAAGATACGCTTTTCAACATCGTGATATATCACCAGCTAAACACCGCGGTGTCCCCCTATATCTCGATGTCTGAAATAAAGTTGCAGCTGTATAGAGCCCTTGGCTGGCTTCACGGTTTTCCCCATGTTAGGATTTTTGCACAGCACACGAACACGCAGCTCATGATTTGCAATATATTGCCAGGTCAAAAATCATGAAACCTCAGGAAAAGCGGGGCGTTCTATTCTGGGAGCAAATCAGGAACCGGGACAGCTTCTGTAAATCTGGGAGTGTCCTGGGAAAATAGGGAGTCTTGGAGGGTCTCAATTCACCCAAACCAACCCTGCAATCCTACAGATCTAACACTCCAGCGCGATTCAGTTTCACTTCATTAGATTGCAGCCTTGTTTTCTTTCTTCTCTGAAAAATTCAAGGTCCTTCCTTATGACAATGCTAAGGCAGACCAACTTGCAAGGGCCACAGCGGATCACGAGGCTTACTACCTGGCCGATGACGAGGAAACGCTCCTGGGCGACTCCTGCGCCTCCACAGGCTACTTCCCCTGCTACCGGACCTACGAGGAGTTCCCCCGCTACCAGCCCCCTGGGCGCCCCGAGGACAGAGAGAGTGGGGCCCCCCGAGCGGGCAGGAAGAAGATCCCCCCCACCAAGGGGCAGGGAGCCCCCCACAGCCCCCCTTCGCCCCTGCCAGCGGCCAGTGTGAGCAGGAAGTGCCCTCAAAAGAGGAAAAACCGAGGGGCCCCGGAGAAGGAGCAGGCCACAGAAGGGGGGCTGAAGCCGCGGCTGCAAGACCAGCGCTCCCTGCCCCCCAACCCAGAGCAGGTGGGCGCGATGTGAGTTCAAATTCTGAGCAGGGCCCAGCAAGCATACCCTCCTAATTTAATCCAATGGAAATAGGGACGTATTATTCAATAATAATAATTTTATTATTATACCCTGTACATCTAACTGGGTTGCCCCAGACACTCTAGACAGCTTCCAGCATATATAAAGAGCGCTGAAAAACTCGGCATTTCCCCAATGAAAACAGGACGTCCTGAGGAAAAGCGGGACATTCTGGGATCACATAGAAAACCGGGGCGGCTTCTGTAAATCTGGGTCTCTCCCTGGGAAAAAGGGGCGCTGGGAGAGGTCTGCAGCAGGGCTTGTGGCTTTGCAGGGGACGAGGAGGTGCAAGGTCGCCCTCAGGTGTGCAGCTGCCTTGTGGGAGCAGCTGTTAGTTCGCCACACCTGAGCTGTGTGGATCCTCAGAGATCTCCTGCTCCCTGCAGCTCCTTCCAGAGCCCTGGGGTCAGGTGCAGGCAAGCAAGGCTCTGTTGTCAGTGAAACGGACTCTTCATTCAGGGAAATGAACAGACAACTCGGCCTAGTGGTCTCAGCAAGCCTTCCCAGGTGGTCTTGCCCCTGTGGAGCCATTGCCAGGACTGAAGGTCCCTGCCTTCCAACTCTCTAAGGCTCCTCCTCTCCCAGATGTTTCCCTAGCAATCTCAAACTGTATCTGCGCACAGTCAACCCCTTTCCATTTCTCTGTGCATCCTCAGAGACCCAGGGCAGGGGAGCTTGGGGCAGCCGGAAAAGGAGACTCTTCTGAATTGCTCCCTGTCGCAGGCTCTCCCTGCTCCCTAAACCCTGCTGCCCCGTCAGCGTCCAGCTCCTCCTCTCATTCCTCTGACCTCTCCTCCTCCGTGTCCCACCATCAGTCCCTTGGCTCTGGGCCTGCCTCCTCGGGGGTCTCCCTCGGGGAGGGGCTCCTCAGGTGGAGCCTCCCACCACCCTCTTGGCTCTCTCAAAAGCGGACAGGTGCCCACTGCTCTGCGCTGGCTGGCGAGGTCGCAGCTGGCACAGGGAGGGGAAGCCCCTGCAACCCTCCACAATAAGGAGGCCTCTGCAGTTCTTCAGCATCCAGCCCTGTCTGTGGGCAGCCCAGCCATAGGCCCTCCGGACCTCAAGCCAGGCATCGGAATAATTGATTATGTAGAGGCCGCCCATCTGAGTGGGTGGTTCCCAAGACATATGAAAACATAAAAAATGTAAAACATTAAACTGCCTTCAGCTATCTTCTGAAAGTCAGGTAGATGTTTATTTCCTTGACATCTGACGGACTGGGTGCCACTACCGAGAAGGCTCTGAGCCTGGTTCCCTGTAACCTCACTTCTCGCAGGGAGGGAACCAGCAGAAGACCCTCGGAGCTGGACCTCAGTGGCTGGGCTGAACGATGGGGAGGTGCTGCTTCGGATATACAGGGCTGAGGCCGTTCAGGGCTTTAAAGGTCAGCACCAGACCTTTGAATTGTGCTTGGAAATGTACTGGGAGCCAGTGGAGGTCTTTCAGGACCGATGTTATGTGGTCCCAGTCAGTAGTCTAGCTGCCGCATTCGAGGTTAGTTGTTTCCAAGCCACCTTCAAAGGCAGCCCCAGGGAGAGCGCATTGCAGTAGTCCAAGTGGGAAGTAACCAGGGCATGGACCACTCTGGCGAGACAGGGAGCAGGCAGGGAGGGTCTCAGATGGAGCTAGTAGCCCTGGACACAGAATTGACCTGCGCCTCCATGGACAGCTGAGAGTCCAAAATGACCCCCAGGCTGTGCACCTGCTCCTTTGGGGGCACAGTTACCCTACGCAGGACCGTCTGAATAGTAAGCAGTTTCCCAGAATCCCTTGGGCTGGAGGTAACTTGTTTGCTTTCCTCGCAGGTCAGGCTAGAGACGGAAGGAGGAAGAACAAGTCCCCAGCAGTGCCCTTCTGCTGGGAGTCGCCCCTCCGTCAAGGAGAGTCACAACACCCCCTCAGAGCCCCGCACGACCCCCTCACGCCTCAGCCTCCAATTCCTGGTCTCCTGGGTCCGGAAGATCTTCAGGAAAGCACCGTCGCCGCAGCCTCCACCACAACCCAGTACCAGCAGCGGGGCACAAGTGGGGAGGCCGCTGGCCAGGCGACTGGGGCGGTGGATTGCCCAGTACCGCGGTCGCATCCACCCCCAGTCAATGTGACTCAGACCTTGGGGGCCCGGTTGGGGTGTGTTGCAGGGTATTTTGCAGAAGCCAACCATTTCCATTAAAATTCCCGCTTTCTTCTTGGCTCACAACACAGAACTAAAACATGAGAGTCGTTTCACATCGCCACATGGGCACCACGGGTGGTTGGAGCATTGGCTGGGATGACCCTGCAATTGTAACCCTTTTTATACTTCCAGTGTACAGACCTGGCCTCCGCCCCTTTGGGGAGGTACTGTGGGGAGTGATTTAGGATTTTCACAGCACGGGAGGAGGATGTGTGCTCAAGGAGCCAGCCAGCAATAAACTGCGCGGAGTAAGTGAACTGTTTATTAGAAGAAACAGCTTGCTCAAGGGCGCCAGGCCCAATGAGCCCAGCAATTCTTCTCGGCCGATCTTGCCCCAAGGAGGCAGGGACTAAAGGTGGCCACTTCGCACAGCTGCCCATCGTCTCCTTCTCCCATGGGGCCTTCCCAGCCAACCTGAGACTCTGCCGGTGCGCCTGCCTCTCCCTCTTCATACCTCTTCTAGTGCTGGGAGACCGGGTGAAAGGGGAGACATCCTGGCTCCTTCACCAGCCTGACTCACCTGTGCCTCTTGGCATCTCTCCCTTCAAGGCTGAAACGCACCCTTGCTCTCCCTCCTCCACTGCTGGAGGCAGCAAGCTCCTAAATACCAGTTGCTGGGATCGCAGGTGGAGAGCCTTGCGGATTTGTAAGGCAAGGCCAGGATGCTGGGCGAATGTTTCCTTGTCCTGATCCATCAGGGATCTACTTAGGCCGTTGCGTACACAGTGCTACTGTTCGAGTGAACAAGACTTTCGGGGGGAGTGTCACCTCGCAGCCAGTTGGGATGAACCTGGAAGCTTCTGGGAAGCAACTTCTGGCTCTCCGTAAGCGAGACCTAGCTCAGTAGTGGAACATTTGCTATGTACACAGAAGGCCACCAGTTCAATCTCCAGGGAAGACGGAGGAAAGAGCCGTAGCCAAAACCCAAGGCAGCTTTTGACAGCAAGGACAGAGCTAGACAAAACAAGGATCTTAGTTTGTGTGTGTGTGAGCGCGCTCACATGACAGCTTTACATAGCCCAATGGGTGGGGTGCCTGCAACCCTTCAGATAATGATGGGGTGGTAAGGGAGGGGTGGTAGCTCTTTGGGGGGGGTCATGTTGTGATCCTTCTGGGGTCGTTTGTGCACCTTTGGTCTCCACCTGCAGCCAACTCTCACTTGTGGTTTCCAGACGCCATCAGCAGGCGACAGCGGCCACAATCCTGGGAGCAGCTTCGATTGGCTGGCTAAATCGGGTGAGGGGAGCCAATGGGTCTCAAACCCTCAGTGAGTCAGGGGCTTCCCCTGCATGCGAAGCCAGGCTCCTGGGGAGGGAGCCTGTCTCGAAGAAAACTCTGCCTTGTGGGACATCTCAGAGAGAAAAGGCCAAGAAGTGAGCCCTACGCAAATCCAGAGTGGAGTCCCTAAGGCGGTTGGGTGGCGCCTTGCCCGCCTCCTTCTGGCAACTCCTGCAGCCCAGCTGGTGCCAATTGTCTTGTTCTGCTTTCCTTTGGATCCCCCATCAGCGAGGCTAAGAGGGGGGTTTTGTCCTCTGGGCAGCCCAGGACCCCCAGACACGCTGCCCAGGCCCTTGCCCTGGGGAGGTCACTTCCGTGCTGCCAACACAGCAATTCACCCCTGGAGGCGCACTCCACTGTCCCTCGAGACAGGCGGATGCCACACCCGCCCACACCCCTCGCCATCATCTCAGACCACTGGCTGGAGGAACTTTCGATGGGGCTCCGGAAGTTCCCCCTCCCAGCTCTAGGAGGCATTCCCTGCTCTTGGAAGAGCATCCCTCTTCTGATTAGAGGCATTTTCCTTCCTCGTGCAGCCAGCAGGGAATGTCTCCTCTTAGGACCAGGGAAGGAAAACCTGCAGAGTCTGGGTGTTGCTGGATTCCGTCTCCCATCACTCCCGACTGTCTGCAATACCGGCTGGACTGAGGGAAGCTGGAGTCCCGTGACATCTAGAGAGCTCCTCCCTGTCTCTGCCAAACAAGCTTCTTCAGAAAGAAAAACTGAAGCCTTCAACGTGCATCTTTTATGCTCGTTCCTTCACGCTGCTCCCTGCTTGCATCATACCCTCCAACATTTCTCTCATGAAAATAAGGACATCCATCCTAAGGCATGGGTAGGCAAACTAAGGCCCAGGGGCCGGATCCGGCCCAATCGCCTTCGAAATCCGGCCCGCGGATGGTCCGGGAATCAGCGTGTTTTTACATGAGTAGAATGTGCCCTTTTATTTAAAATGCATCTCTGGATTATTTGTGGGGCATAGGAATTCGTTCATTTTTTCCCTTCCAAAATATAGTCTGCCCCCCCCCAAGGGGGGCACTGGACCGGCCCCCTGCTGAAAAAGTTTGCTGACCCCTGTCCTAAGGAAAAGAAGGACATTCTGGGATCAATCAGAAACCGGGACGGCTTTTGTAAATCTGGGACTGTCCCTGGAAAAAAGGGACACTGGGAGGGTCTGTTCTTGGAAACATGTTCTTAGAAACCAAAGCCCCAAAGGCCAGCAATCTGCTCCAGCTCCTGAGAGATTCTCCCAAGCATCTCTAAACACTCATAAGGGCTGAAAACTTGACTTTAAAAAAAGAAAGGAAGAAACGGAGGATGTGAGAGAGCCAACTTTTATCCAACTAGAATGAGAATGGTTGAGTTGGAAGAGATTCCCCGGTCCTCTAGTCCAACTTTCTGCAATGCCGGAATCTCAGCGGATGGCAATCCAAGCTCTGCTTCCAAACCTCCAAGGAAGGAGAGTCTGCAACCTCCCGAAGGAGACCATTCCACTGTCGAACGGATCTTGCCAACAACAGAAAGTTACTCCTAATGTTTAGTTGGAATCTCCTTTCTTGTAACTATCATGAGACCAAGGAGGAGAACCGTAGAGAACAATAATGAGACAGGCACATGGTTGCTTTAAACCGGCAACATGATGACACAAGAGGAAAAAGAACGGCCAAGGGCCAGAGGATGGCACATCTGGAAGAAGAGTGGAGGACAGCAGGGAGCAGTGGTTGCCTAATTGAAGGTGGAGAAGCCTGCCAGGCCACACGGAGAGCCAGGGTAGGGCCAAAATACAGCTGTAAATGGAACAAGCAGTCTGCCAGCCTCCCCCCCCCCCCAATTGTTGCTGCTTTTTGCTCTTGGCCATTTTTATAGAAAGGGAAGCTTTCTCCGCAGGCGCCACTCCATTCTCTAGGGTCGGCCAGTCAAGTTCTTGAAGCGGCAGATATTTAAGATAACAACAAAAACCGCACTGAAGACTTGGCGCAGAAAAGTAAATGGCGGCACAGCGGTGAATTTCCGGGGACTGTGCAGCTAATGGCCCCCAAGGCCAACACCCTCCTTCTCCCTTGGGCTGCGTTTATTCCCGTCTGCAAGTCCATCTTGCTCTCCGCTCATCCCCACCGCTTCCAACCCCCCGTTTCCCGGCGTCTCCGGGTGTCAACGCGCCAGGCTGCCCTTCTGGCCCGTCCAGAGCTCCCTCAGCTCCACCTGGCAGCCCAGGTCCCTCAAGGCGGCCTTGGCCACGTCCTCGCACGTCCGGTGGGCGGCCCGGGCCTCGGCGATCAAGTCCTCAGCGCCCATTTCCAGAATGAGCTGGGAGAAATCCCGAGTGTGGGAGACGAGGTTGCGGATCAGCATGCAGGCTTGTTTCTGGACGGCGAAAGAGAAAAATGGCAAACGATTCACTTCGTTAGCAGAAGAAAGCGCCCAGCGTCGCCTGGGACCTCTGAGAAGCAACAACAAAAATATCAGTGCCGTTTCGATTCAAAATGTCGCATCCAAACGTAGGCCGAAACCTGCGCCTTGATCTCAAGGACCACTATGCAATGTTTGAATAAAATCAGCACCATTTTGAAAGGTTCTGCTCGCCACCTTGAGTCAAAACTTGTATCCCTAAGCAGGCAGAAACTGCTCCTTGATCTCAGAAACCATCATGCAGACGTTGCCTATGGTACCTTAAGAGATGCCCAAATGTAAGGGGCGAGGAGAGAAACAGCTCTCCCAAATATATGGCACCTTAAACAACATTGATACACCTTGGTTTTCACTTCATGTAAATGTAAATTATTTACGAAATTATAATGTTCGCAATACCAATAAAATCAACAGTGTGTAAAAAACAGTGTGTAATATTGCACTCTAGGGATTCATTGTGTGGTTTTCCAGTATGGTGTTAAGATGTTTCTGTTAATTTCAGTGGGCCTTCTGAGTAGGACTAATACTACTAATAGCAACAATTTTATTATTTATGCCCGCCTCTCTGGCTGGGTTTCCCCAGTCGCTTTGGGTGGCTTCCAACACACATAAAAACACAATAGAACGTCAAACATAAAAAGCTTCCCAATAAGTCAGATAGTTGTTTATCTCATTGACGTCTGATGGGAGGGTGTTCCACAGGGAGGGTGCCACCACTGAGAAGGCCCTTTGCCTGGTTCCCTGTGCTGAGGCTGTTTAGGGCTTTCAAGGTCAGCATCAACACTTTGAATCATGCTCGGAAACGTACTGGGAGCCAATGTAGGTCTTTCATGACCGGTGTAATATGATCTCAGTGGTCACTCCAAGTCACCAGCCACATTCTGTATTAGTTGTAGTTTCCGGGTCACCTTTAAAGGTAGCCCCACATAGAGTGCATTGCAGTAGTCCAAGCAGTAGATAACTTGAGCATGTGCCACTCTGACGAGACAGTCTGTGGGCAGGGAGGGTCTCCGATGGAGCTGATAAACAGCTGCCCTGGATGCAGGATTGACCTGCGCCTCCATGGACAGCTGTGAGTCCAAAATGACTCCCAGGCTGTGCACCTGGTCCTTTGGGGGCACAGTTACCCCATTCAGGACTAGGGAGTCCCCCACACCTGCCTGCCCCTGTCCCCCAGAAACAGTAGTTTCAACACCAGGCGCAGCCCATCTTATACCCTTGTGGGACAGCAGGCTTGATACCTTCAGAGGTAATTGTGGTTACGCCAGGGCAGAGGGTGGGTGAAAGAGCGACTCCTGTCTCTCACAGCGCAAAATTGTTACCTGCACGCCAGCTTCCTTGGGGTGCATCTTCATGGCCTGCAGCGCTGCCAAGGCCCCGCCCCCTTCCATGATGACCCGGCAGTTCTCGGGCTTCCGCAGCGCCAGCATGCACAAGGCCGCACAACTCTGCTCACACACCTGAGGGCGGAAACGCAGGCAGCCATGTTCAACCGACTGATGACACACTTGCATTTTTATTATACAGCAAGCTTGACGCCACTCTTGCATTTTATCGTACAGTAATAGTATTTCTGCAACTTTAAGTTCTTTTCAACTGCTTTTAATATAGTGTAACATTTATTTGTTTATTAAATATGCATTCCGCCCCTTCCAACTCTACAATTCTATGATCCCTTGGAACAGGGCAGAGCATGCATCTTTCTTTTGGAGGGGGCTGATCCAGGGGAGGGGGGCAAAAGATGAGGGAGGGGGTTCAAGAACAGCAAAGGAACTGGGAGCAACCAAGGAGAGCCAATGTGGTGTAGTGGTTAAAGCAGGGGTTTTCAACCAGTGTGCCATGGCACCCTGGGGTGCCTTGAATGATGATCGGGGTGCAGCGGGCAGCACTGGCCTCTGTCCCTCTTTCCTTCCCTCCCTCCTCTGATGCCCTCTTGCCCCTCTGCCTCCCAAAGGCTTGCACAGCTGTTTGTTGCAGCAGCCCGGCTATAGGTTTCCCAGGGGAAAGGGGCCTCTGGGAGGCATCTCTCTTTGGGGCAGCGGGGGGCAGCTCAGAGACCAGGGGTGTCAGCAGTGGCTGCCTAGAGGACTCCCAAGAAGAGGGAGTGGGGAGGCTGAGTGAACGCACAACAAGGAAAAGTGCTCAGAAAGGGATGAGGGGCTGCTGGTTCACCAGGAAAGGGGTGAGCCCCATAGGGGTGCCGCAAAAAGAATGTAGTTGGTCAAGGGAGTCATGGACTCAAAAATGTTGAAGACCTCTAGGTTAGAGGGTCAGTACAGGACCCAAGAGAAGCTCACTGAGTGACTCTTCTTCTTCTTCAGTGATCACTCATAGCCGAGTAAGATTGTCTTCCACAAAGACAGTTTTAAATGTGAGTCCGTAAGTTACTGTGGAGGCCAATTCTGGTGATCTGTCCAGCAGTCATCAGCACTCACCATAGCTCTGGTAAGGAGCAAATCACGGCAATCTTCAGCTCGGACGGTTACACAGTCTAAGCGGTGCCAGTGGTTTGACCAAGGGTGCCTCCAAGATGTTTTAAATTTATTTTTTTGTCGAGAGTGTGTTGGTAATACCAAGGTTGTGCGCTGCACATATCATCAAAAGTCAGATTCTGTTCTGGTTGCTGTTGCCAATTCCTTCTTTCCCTATAGTCCCAGGCCACAGATCAAAATCTTGCCCAACTCTTGCATTAAAATTACCCAGGAGGATGTCCAGCTGGGAGTAAAAATTTTATTTAATGTCTTCATCAGCAATCAGTGTTGGTGCATAAGCGCTTAGAATAGGAGCCTGATGTGTAATGGTTCTAGGGGTTTCTCGTGTGTAAGCCTGTGCCAACACCTGGCAGGGTTGCCAGAGTGAACCTTTCCTGTCCGGACAGCCACTCTCCCGTGGCTGACTCAATCGCTGGCAGAATCCGTCCGTGGCCGTTTCTTAAACTTCTTCCAGCAAAGAAGCTCTTTGACGCCTAGTCTCCTCCGACCCTCTCTGCGCGAAAGCCTTCTGCGCAAGGAGGGCGTAGGCAGCGGAGGACCCCTACTCTCCCCGCTGGTCCCCGCAAGGAGTCATGGGACCCCCACGCCGCTTCCCCCATCTGCCCCCCTTCTCCACTGGTGCTACGCCAATTCTCTTCCCCAGAAGATGGGCTGCCTCTCCCAATCCCGGGACGCTCTCTGGGATCCCTCTGGATTTTGATCTCTCCCTCTGGCACTGATGGCAGTTCCCTGACATGATGGTTTGGGGTGAGTTTTAGTTGAAGTGTTGAAAGTCGCTCATTAATGCCATTAGGGACTTCTGACAAGAGCTTCACAAGATCGTTTTTGATAGCAAAGCCTACTCCGTGTATTCAACGTTCTTGTTCAGGCAGACCTTTCCAGAAGAAAGTGTAGCCTCCCTTTTCTTCCTTCAGTTGTCCCTCACCTGCTCTTTGAGTTCCTTGAAGCAATGCAATATTGAAGTTAAAACATCACAGCTTCAATTGTCTTTTACGACCGCTGGGTGGCAACCTCGGCGCAGTAATCCAGTCAGGGGAAAAGGCAGGCAGACTATGTTTAGGGCACCTTTTTTAGCCCCTCCCCCTTTTTGGGGTGAGCAGAGTGGTTCCTAAATAGGGCTGCTCAGTCATGGATACAGCTGCCAAGCTACTCAACTGCCTCGTTCCTTGACTCAGAGCGACTGAATCTGTATCCACCGCCCATGTGCCGGTTCTTGACTAGGGGCTTCCAGATGTCACGGTCCTGCCCCCGATACCATTTGCCGATCCCCATGGGACTTTTGGGGTTTGGGTTTGGGAGAGGTTTTTGGAAGACGCCTGTGTGTGAATTTGTTTTATGCGTGTAGATCAGGGCACGCTGACCAACGCACGGTCTTCACAGTAAGGCTCTATTCCAATGGCATGAGGATCACAATGACCGGTAGACTCTTCCTCCGCCTTCACAGCCGTTGTCACACACCGCTTGTCACCTTCCGCCTGTTCTGACCTTCAGGACTTCTGGGATCATGCTTTGTCTAGCTCCTCCCCTTTGACCTTACCGCCTTGGGTGACCCTGCTGGGAGTACGAGACTCCCGACGGCTGCGCTCACAAGGGTCCTAGGAACGTGCAAGCCCACTCCCCATGACAAGGTGATGGGCTGCTTGGGGCCTCTCAGTCTAACCCCCTCACATCGTGGTCGTGAGGGTTACACCTGTAGAGGTGAACGACCGAGCGCCGCTTTAAGCTGCTTGGAGGAAGAGGCGGGATAAATGCAACAGACCAGCCAATAAAGGGAAGCTTCCTCTACCGACACCCACTCACCAAAGGGCTGCCGAGGTGCCGGGTCATGGCCAGCACGATGAGGTCTGTCCCTCCGGCATTGACGATGGCGTCCTTCACGTCGTCGTTGCCCGCGATCGCCTGGATGGCGCTCATCACCTGCTTCACCAGGTCCTACAATCCGCAGCGGAAGGGCAAAGACCCAAGGCGTGAGGACAGGTTTGGAAAGAAAGCCTCGCAGTCGCAGAGTTGGAAGGGACCCTGGGGGTCCTCTAGTCCCACCCCCTGCAAGGCAGGAATCCCGGCTCCAGCATCCAGGACGGCCAGCCCACCAAGTCAGCTAAAGTTTGGATCTGGGGTGGAGAAGAAACACTAAGATACTGGAAAAACAAATACTGGAACAACTGTAGCTCCAAGGCAGAGCATCTGCTTCCCAGGAGTCTAGAGTCAGGCAGGTGGTCTGATGCAGTCGGAATAAAAAAATGTCCAGCAACACCTTAGAGACCAACTCAGGTGGATCTGAAGAAGTGTGCATGCGCACAAAAGCTTCTACCCAGAAGAAACTTAGTTGGTCTCTAAGATGCTAATGGGCATTTATTATTATTATTATTTCGACTCCTTTCCAAGATGATGATGAATATTTCTATACCGCCCTCCATCTGAAGATCACAGGGCAGTTTGCAATATAAGAACACAAGAAATACTATAATAACAAACAAAAACTCCCCCATGCAAAGTTTAAAAGGCCATAGATTGTTCTTCTCATTATTATTATTACCCAACGCAAGCCCACGGAAATGAAAATGGTCAAGTCTGTGCTGCAGTTAGGACAGCCTCCCTAACGCTTTTGGCTTTTATATATCTGAAAGTCCCTTTGCTTTTAGCTGTTTTGGAGCATTGGTGAGAAAACTCTCAAAAGTCCCTGATCCCGTTGGAATCATTTTTCTGAAATCAACTTTTCCAGGAGGAGTTTGGTCTCAGACCTCCTTTCAAACAAAACACAGATCAACAAAAACTAAAAAAAATGAGTGTAATCCCTGGCATTTCTGGAATGTCCCCTGGAACTCCTGGGAAACGGCTGCCAGCCAGTGTCGATAATACTGAGCCAGATGGATTGCTGGCGCAGTGCAATATGAAGATGCTGCCTAGATTTTTAGTCCATCAGTCCTTCCTTCAGAATAAGGTAAAGGTAAAGGGACCCCTGCCCGTACGGGCCAGTCTTGACAGACTCTAGGGTTGTGCGCTCATCTCACTCTATAGGCCGGGAGCCAGCACTGTCCGCAGACACTTCCGGGTCACGTATAATGAGGACCGAAATCTTGATTTATTTCGATCCACTGCATATTCACGGATCAGGCCAGCCCTGCCTGGAGTGCCACTGCCAGTCAGAGTAGGCACTACTCGGTTGGACAGACACAGTGATCTGACGTGGCAGCTACCTTCATTCGTAGTACCTGGTGGTCAATGCAGTCGGCCAGCAGCGCCACCATGAAGTTTAAACCGCCCAGGTCCACAATCTCCTGGCAGAACTCGTTCCGGACAGAGAGGCGCCCCAGAGTGGCACAGATCTCCCTCAGGACGCTGCAGTCGTCGGGGAAGGCTGAGAGGAGGAGGAGGAGGAAGAGAAAGCGAGATGGTCTGTGAATCGTACCTGGTTGTGAAAAGTAAAAGTGAGCTTTTGGGCTTCATACATGCAGAAGGAAAGAAAAGGAATTTGAAAAACGGCAATTACTGATTCATTGTGGATTTGATGATTTGTGGAGTAACCTCACTTGTAGATAAGAATAAGAATTTATTATTCATACCCCGCCCATCTGGCAGGGTTTCCCCAGCCACTGTGGGCGGCTTCCAAAAAAGATTAAAAATACAATAAACAGCAGTCATTAAAAACTTCCCTAAACAGGGCTGCCTTCAGATGTCATCTAAACGATTGATAGCTATAATAACTATAGTTATTTATTTCCTTGACATCTGATGGGAGGGCGTTCCACTGGGCGGGTGCCACTACTGAGAAGGCCCTCTGCCTGGTTCCCCGTTAACTTGGCTTCTCACAGTGAGGGAACCGCCAGAAGATCTCAGCGCTAGATCTCAGTGTCTGGGCAGAACAATGGGGGTGGAGACGCTCCTTCAGGTATACTGAGCCGAGGCCGTTTAGGGCTTTCAGGGTCAACACCAACACAGCTGCCCCATTCAGGACCAGGGAGTCCCCCACACTTGCCCACCCCGTCTCCCAAGAACAGTACTTCTGTCGTGAAGTCAATCCTCAATATTGCAAATGTTAAAATATCGTACGTGCAGGAATTGGCAAACAGAGAGCCAATGGTTCAGAATAAGTAAGTTTAATGGAATGAGCATTGGAAACAACCAGGGAAACAAAGCAGCAACAAGAGGAAACCTTGTGTGGAGTGTGGGAAACCTATTTTGGGGGAAATTGCATTGAATTTGGAAAATCAATAAAAAGGATTTGGCAAAAACCGACAACACCCAAACCACTTCTTGGTTGTCTTTGATTGGCGTTGGAAAGACAGAGAGGGAGGTCTTCCCTCCGGTAACGCTGGAATCGAATTCCCCCCACCTCCCTCTGGCCTGATCCAGAAGGGCTCTCCTTGCCTTCCCCTGGCTGGGGAGGAAGGGACAATGCTTCTACCTTTGGCGGCTTCGATGAGGACCCTCAGTCCGCCGTGCTCCGTCACGATCATCTTGGCGTGCTCGTGGGCGTGGCCAAAGGGCACCCGGATATCGTCGTCGAAGGTCATGAAGCGCAGCCCCGCGCAGGCCTCCCGGACCACATCGGCCCGGTCCCCATGGCGGACAACGGCCCCCACCAGCAGGGAGAGGACGCCGCCTTTCACCAGGTCCTGCCGGTTCTGCTCGTGCTTGAGGGACGCCTGCCGGACGCAGCGGATCGTGGCCAGGGTCAGGTCGCCATCGTCCTGCCGCTCCCGCAAGACCCGCAGAAGCAGCTCCTGCCCGGGGGCATCGAGGAAGTCGGGCTGGCCGTCCAGGAGGGCGGAGAGGGCGCGGAGGGCTTTGAGGAGGGAGCAGCCTTCCTCCCAAGCCAGGCGGCAGGCGGCCAGCACGGCAGGGTAAGCGCCCTTCTGCCCCGCCAAGTAGCGGACGGCCATCTCCTGCCGGCACTGCTCCGCAAAGCTCACCAGCAGCTCGTCCACCGCGCCCGAGTCGCCATCAGCAACGGCCTTCTGCAAGGAGTCCAGCGTCTGCGGAAGGAAAGGAGCGAGTCGGGCTGGGCAATATCTGCGACACACCAGGAGATCACAATGGCTGATGCAAGGACGGGGCTGGGGATTAACATCGCGATGCCATTTTGCACCTGGCCAGGTGAAGATGCCTGGGTGCCAGGGGGGCGTCTGGCGTCTCTACCACCTGGCAGTGCCTGCCTGGGGGTCCTTGGGTTTGGGACACCCCATCCTGTAGAACTCCATTGTATCGGCACAATCAGAATGAATTTCAGGAAAGCCCTATTAAAAAATATGACCTTCGAGCCGCCTGGCCCCCAAATGGCAAGTAGGCATTCCATTCTGCCGACCGTAACCCTGGTTTAAGGAGCCGTTTGACGCCCAGCTTATATATTTGACCTTCTGATACTTAGGGCCCTATGGGTCTGCTTAACACTGAGTCGGACCACTGAGCTCAGTATTCCAGAACAAGTGCTGCCCACCCACTGAGCTGTGCTCCTTTCCTAAGAAACAAACCAAGATTCTAGCGCTCATGGTTTTGATTAAAGCCCTGGTTTAAATAGGAATACAGTCATACCTCGTGTTGCGTTCCGCTCTTCTTACGGACGTTCAGCTTACGAATGTGGGAAACCCAGAAGTGTTTACTTCCGGGTTCGCCACCCATGCATGTGCAGAAGAGGCGCTCTAATTGCGGACTTTTTGGGGTGCAAATGGCACCCCAAAACGGATTAATTACACAACTAGAGATACCACTGTAGAGGGAACATTCCCAGCCCAACTTCAGGATGCCCGGGATTCAGCCTGAGGTCCTTGTGGTGCCACTGGGCCACAGCCCCTTCCCAAAGCGATCCCTGGGGCTTTCCTCCTTTCTTGGGCAGCCCCAGGCACCCTTCTCACCTGCAAAACAGCATGCTGTGGCTCTTGCCCACCCACAGAGGCGGAATTGGGGGCTGTCTTCACTATGTTGCTTAAGTCAACACCTGGAGAAAAGACACGGAGCAGTGGGGGCAATGAGAAGGGGTCCTCAGTAGGGATTCTTAGAACAGCAGAGAAGGCTGTGCCATCTCAGGTCTACCCAGTCAGTTAAAAACATCTCTTTGCAAAAACCACACCTTGAGACTCAAACTGCTGGACGGCTTCGATCACGGCCTCTTCCGGATCCATGCCAAGGTCGCTGATGTTCTCCTGCACAACATCGTCAAACGTCTCCTGGGTGATCCGCTTGGCCGCCATTCTGACCTGCGGGACAAGAGTTTGACAGTTGGAAGGGACCCCGAGGGACATCTAGTCCAACCCCCCGCAATGCAGGAATCTCTCCTCAAGAATCCATGACAGACGGACAGCTGCCCAACCTCTGCTTCCAAACCTCCAAGGAAGGAGAGTCCGCAAGAGAACAGTTTACATATGGTGGTGTGTGTTCTTTTTAAAAAAGAAAGATACTGTATAAGATCCCCAAAGAAAGGGAAGGAGTGTAGCTGAGGGGTTAGAGCACCCAATTTGCCTGCAGACAAGCGCAGCTTCAGTGAGAGATATTGGCTGAAACTCTGGAGAGCCACGGCTGGTCAGCGTATACAATACTGAGCTAGACTGACCAATGGTCTCCTGCAGAACAAGGCGGTCACTTGTGCCCCTGTCAGTGCTAGAAACTCAGATATATAAGCTAGGTGCCAAATGGGTCCAAGGCTGCAGTCGCTAAAGAGTTTAACGAGGTCTGAACAGGCCAATAGATGTGTGGACTGTCCCTGGATCAGGGGACTTTTCTTCTTTAAGTTCTCAAAGCTCTTAACCTCGCTCAAGGCTGTCTTCTGAACTAGCCAGATGTTTAACTGAGAATCAATCACAGTCAATGTATAAAGTAAGACTTTAAAGCTGTCTTGTCCCAAAATGGCAACTAGACATTCTGGTTTTTTAAAAAATAGATTTATATCCCAATTTTTAACCCAAAGAGTTCATTGTGGTACACAAACGTCTCCCCGCCCCTTCTCTTTTTATCATCACATCAGCCCTACCAGGTAGGTTAGGCTGAGAGAAAGACTGGCCCAAGGTAATTCCTTGAGCTTCATGGCCAAGTGCAGATTTCAAACCTGGTCTTTCTGGCAACTGTAACCTCGGTTTAAGGTGCCATTTGGTGGTTAGCTCATATGTCTGAGTGTCTACCACTGCTTGGAAGAGTGTCCAATGGAACGCAGGGGGGTCTTTTCTGCTGAGTAATCAGTTTCTGATTGTGCATGAACAAGAAGAAGAAGAAGAGTTTGGATTTGATATCCCGCCTTTCACTCCCCTTCAGGAGCAAGACATTCTTTCATGCAGAAAGCGGGAAGGATAATCAGCTCCACAGATTGCTCCCTTTCCAAATGCTGCATCCTGCCTGAATATCCCCTATGATTTTCCTTTTCAGAAGATCTGCAGCCTGAGGTTTTTCAGACGTTTTAAAAAGCTGATCTGTTTCCCCCATGCTGCTAATAGAAGGTTTTATTGTACTGTATGTGCTCCCATAGCTTTTGAATGGCATTTTAAAAAGTAGCCAGCTAGGCCATGTTGACTTTTGTTCATTGTTTTATGATATTTGGATTATTTTGCATTAATTTTATTTTTAAAGATTTGTTGGTCTCTGGAAGATTTGCAATGAACAGCAGTATAAAAAATACAAAAATGATTAAATAAATTATTTTTTAAAAGTCAAGGTCAGGGCTCAGCACTGGTGCAGGGGAGGGGGGGTGAAATAACATACAGAATAACATACAGAGATAACCAGCTGCTTCCCCAAAGCCCTGGAGCTGAGATGCCTCCAAGGACTCAAATGTGGTTATCTCTTCTCGTTATCTAGTTACGACCCCCCAAACGCAACACGAATATCAGAACGCGGCATGAAAAGCAGCTCCAAATTCCCAGACTGAGGCGGGTCTCCAGCCCTCACGACCCCCTCCTCCTCCAGCCCCGAAGACGCGGCCTGAGAGGCAGCTGTGCCTCTGAGCACACACAGAGTGCCGGCGAGCCCACCCTGCCTCCTTGCACCCACCGCCAACGGCCTCCGCCCCTGACTGGCGGGGGGGACACCGGGACTCTGAGCATGGGCAGAGCGCAACCCCCTCCCCCCCCCGATTCTATTATTGCATCACTTCACCTGGTGTGTCCCTCGGCGCTCGCCGTCCCGTCAAAGACGCCGCATCGGCAGCGAGGGTCGTTAGCGCGGCTGGCGCGCGCTAAGTTTGTCTCCAGGCGGCTGCCGTCCGCGAAAGCACAGGCAGCGCGTGCGCAGAGCGCGACCGGCCCGCCCCTTAACGGCCAGCTTAACGGCGCCGCGCGTGCGCGTCGAGGCGTTAGTGTACTGCGCCTGCGCTGGCCGTGAGGCAACCGTTACTCCGAGCGGCGTCGAGCTCGCTCAGCCTTCCGTCAGGAATGGCCTCCTTAGCCCCTAATCCGCCGCAGAGGCCGCTCGCCCCCCTCGACCCAGGCGGGAGGCCTCCTCCCGTTTACTGCGCCCCTTACTGCGCCTGCGCGGAAAGCGCCCCCGGCCTTGGCGACGCCTTTTGCCGCGAAGAAAGCGCAGAGAAGCCGGGCGAGGAAACTGGGCCTTGTGCGCATGCGCCAGACGGAGAGCGAGGCAGAGGCTGGTAAGTTGGCAACCCCCGAAAAGAAGAGTCTCCCAGCCCGAGGCTTTTTCTTGCTGTCGCAGGTCTTGCTTTCGTATGTTAAATATTTTCACTTTCTAAAACTGATTTTGGAAACCGTGTTTTAGAATTGGCGTTGCTCAAGGGTGGGACATGGTTTATTTGGATTAAACTGATAAAAGCTTGTATTTTCCATATGGAAAAATTTAATAAAAAACATTTGAAAAAATAAAATAAATAAAATAAACTGATGAAACCTTCTAGAGGGGGCACCTCTGGATACAAACAGGATCCATTCCGGAGCCCCGTTCGCATCCAGAAGCCGACGCAACCCGGGTCTGTGCGCCTGCGTGTGTCGCCATTCGGCGCTTCATTTTGAGCATCTGCGCATGCGCAAGTGGCGAAACCAGAATTGATGTGCTCCGTTACTTCTGGGTCACTGCGGAGAGCAACCCAAAAATATTCAGCCCAAGGTACGACTGTGCTGGGAGGAGGCAGGCAGGGAGGGCTTTTTCCTTTTTTGAGGGGAGATGATAGAATATACTTGGTGTTGCTCTAGTCATGTCTGTAGGTGCCAGTCACCTGTGGCGTTTTAGGGGAGGGGGGAGAGACATGTCGTGCTCCTTCTGGGGTCGTGTCTCCACCTTTGGTCCCCACCCTGCACTCCGCTCTCATCTGCGGCTCCCGGAAGCATTCAGCAGGCGACAGTGGCCACAATCCTGGGACCGGCTTCGACTGACCAGCTAAAGCAGGAATCTCCAGAAAGAGGATGTGATACACGATCAGTCACACATTCGTTTTTGTCTAGAACTTACCATATTGGTAAAAACAACACCTTTTAAAAAACAGAGAAAGTGCTGCTTCCTTCGAAGACGGTGCCTGGAATGAGAGGCCTTTTAGCCCAGGTGTGATTTCCTTGAACATCAGTGGGAATGTGCCCAGTTGAGGGTCCCACACTTTAAAGGAGGTTAGGGACAAACTGGAACGGGTGGGGAACAGTCCGATGAAGAAAGTTTGGAAGGGAGTGGACGTGTTTAGCCTGGCCGGGGTAAAAGAGGCCCCATTTGCGGGCAGAAGTCCTCCGCCCACGTGACCCTGCATCTACAAGGTTAACACAAGGCTGCCAGGGTGGCCGGTTGGTGGTAACCCAAGACAAGGCAGTGGCTTCCCGTTTGTGAGATGCCCTCACTCGTGAGGTGCATCCGACTCCCTCGCTATTAGCGTCTATGAGAAATTTAAAGGTATCCCTGTTTAAACAAGGTATTTGGGAGTTGAAAGCCCTGTCCCTGGCAATTCTGAAGTTGTTTGGAGAGCCGCTGATTGCTTTTAGGATTTGTTACCTGTTTTTAGAATAATTTTAATTTGGTGGCTTTTATGTTTTGTTATGGAAGTTTCAATGGATATCGGCAACACCAAGGATGTGTGCAGAAGGAGCCCAAATGGGAAGAAACCCCTTGACCCCCAGAGAGACGCTGACTCGGACCGTCCCTGAGCTTAGTCCATGAAACCTACAAGAGCGACACCTTGGGAGACTCTGGATGCCTCAAGGAGGTGTGTGGCGGACAGAGGAGGAGGGAAGACGAAGGACGGCCTTGCAGGGTCAGGCCAGGTTGCAGGGGATTCTGGGAAGTCTTGCCCCTCTTCCCAGCACTGATGGTGAATTGTTTTCTTTTCTCACAGGTCAGATCAGCGAAGGAAGGTGGGAAGAAGAATCCCCAGCGGGGGTCATCTGCTCGGAGCCTCACCCCCGTCAAGGAGACTCCTGGTACCCCATCAGAGCCCCACGAGACTTACTTGTGTGGCGGCGGCAAGGACATGCCCCCGGGGCGACCATCAGAGCCCTGCACGACCCCCTCACGCCTCACTCAGTTCCCCCGTCTCCGCCTGCCCAGCGGCCTCGGTTCTGCTTGCGCCCCTCTGCTGGTGCTGGTGCTTGGTTGCACTGGTGGCGGTGCTTTTTGGAAAACCCGGTGGCTGCTGGTGCTGGGTAGTGGCCGGGGAAGAAGTGGTGTTTCCACATCCTCAAAGTGCCTCTGGGTGCATGTAGCTGCTGTGTTGGTGAATCCACCGCCTCAGCTGCATGCAGAGCAGCCTCCTCTCTGCTTGCGCCCTGCTGGTTCTGGGTTCCAGTGGTGGCGCAGGTGGTGGCACTTTTTTAAAGGCCCTTTGGACACAGGCGATGAGGGAACGCAGGCCAAGGCACGAGGGGGTCTTGGGACTCCTTTTCCCGCTTTCCATTTCTAGCCTGACAATTCACCTCCAGATTCTGGGAAACTGCCATGATCATTAATCAGTCTATCGATTAATTTAATCTGTATGCCGTCCTTCATCTGAAGCTCTCAGGGAGGCTTGCAGCATAAAAATACAAAATAAAAACACAGCATACACATTAAAAACAAAAACAAACTCATAAGCCAACCTCCCAATCCACAAGCATGTTTAATAGGCCATGCATTCTTTAATTAGCCAAAGGCCTGGTTCTAGAGCAGAAAGGCCACTACTGTTGTGCTACGAGCCCTGCTGGGCACCTCTCAGAATCCGAACTCACCCCGCACCCTACCTGCTTCGCATCTCCAGCAGCCTCCAGGCTGTCAGAACAAACACTGATGGCTCCCGCCTCCTTTCTGGGCTGGGCAGAGAGTGCTGGTCCTGCTTATCTGACCTTCAAAGATGTTTCTTCTTTTTTTTGCACTTCCATGCCATGATAGGCGAGGGAGGGCTTCTGTGGGGTCCCTGGCCCTCAGGAGGGGTACTCCTCCTTGTTCACCTGGAAACGCATGCAAACAGATAACTTACAAGATAAATACTGAACCAAAAGCAACCTAAGAGAAATATCTCTTTTTTTTTTTTAATGACCGGATAAACCACTCATTCAATTGACTGATTGCTTGGAGGAGTTCCAGATAAATATATAGATTGTAATATTTATTATTATCATCTATATGCTTAGACATATTCCTGGACATCTTTTTGAGGCAATTTTGTGCCCCACCCCTCACCTGCGCCCCTGGTGGGGGCCCATCTCACCACCCCCTAGCTAGGGCCCTGCCTGGACCACAGAGAAACCCTCTCCATAAAACTACAGGGATCTCTAAATCAGGCCTTCCTCCTCCACCCCCAGGATCACTGGGAAACACTTCCCCTGCCACACAAGGTCACAACATACCTCCGGATTTTGCTGGGTTTCCCTGCACCGCTGGGCTGCTGCTGGTTCCCCAAACCACGGCCCTGCAAAGGAAGAAGGACATTGTACTCTCTGGGGGGCAGAACAAGCACCCCTGCCAGGCTGCCCATGCCCACGTCACCACAGGCTGCCAGCCTGCTCCTGCCTGGGCACCTGACCCCTGGCTTGGAAGGAGGGGGGCAAGGGGCTGGGGCGGGACGGGACTGCAACCCCCCAACCCAGCCCTGTTTCACTCAGGTCAGCGCCATGACCTCCCTGCACATGTGGGGAATGGATTCCCCATGGAATTAACTTACCACAATCTCCAATGGTTGACTCCAGTTGACTCCGTCCTCCTTCATTGTTTTCCGCCTCAGCAGCCTCTTTTGTCCTAGGAGACAGAAAGGAAAATAAAAAACAGAGGAAGAGGTTACAGGTGGGAAATGTCCGAGAATCCCAAAGTCTGAACTCAGAGACCTAGACTCAGGATCCAGCCTGGACCTCAACCTTTCCCTGTTCCCTCCCTGTGCCCTATTAAAGATTGTAAGCCCCTCAGGGCAGGACCCTTTCCATGAAGGGTCATGTGCAGCGATGGCGCAAAGAAATAATTCGGAAGTAATTTCACCAGGCTCCTGCCCCATGCAAGCTGAAGCCTGCTAGGCGCCTTTCCTGAGTACTCCAAAGCCAAGCCCTGGCTCCATGGCTCACCTGAATTCATGGAATCCTCTTGCTTCCAAGTTGGGAGAGACCCCCTTCTTTCGGCATTGAACGGCCACATTCTCAGAGCAATGGCGGCTGTGCTGCTCAGAGCAGTGGCGGCTGCTTCAGCCCCCCCCCCATCGGGCCCCCTTCTAGAACCCACCGCTCTCAACCAACACTCACCTGCCCCCCCCTTCAAACTCCCTTTCCCCATGGAATTAACTTACCACAATCTCCAATGTTTCTTTCAGTGGCACACCAGCCTCCTTCATGGTTTGCCGTCTCAGCAGCCTTTTATGTCCTAGGAGACAGAAAGGAAAATTAAAAAGGAAGAGGTTACATGGCTCCATGGCTCACCTGAATAAAGGGAATCCTCCTGCCGCCACATCCTGACAGCAATAGCAATGGTGGCTGTGCTGCTGCTTCTAAGTCCAGCTCAGTTTCAGCCCCCCCCCCTCGTGCCCCCTTCTAGAACCCACCGCTCTCAACCGACTCTCACCTGCCCCCTTCAAACTCCCTTTCCAAGCCTCCTTCCATCTTCCGTCTCCACCAGAATTCCACTCTCTCTCTTCCCCCTCCCTCCCTGCTTGACATTCCCTTTGGAATTGTAATAGCATCACCTCACAATAATAATATTGCCACTCATCTCCTCTAGGCCTCCTACCTGGAGAATCCATCTTTCTCTACCAAGTCTCACTGTCCTCTGACAGGCATCCCCCTTGCAGGGCAATTATAAGGCTTGCTTGCAAAGCCACACTTTGTGACATCAGCTGGCAAACGGGCCAGGCTGCTGGGTTGTCCGGCAGCTGAATGAAGAAAAATAAAACCAGACTTGCGGAGGCGAGGGAGGGCTGCTGTGGGGTCCCTGGCCCTCAGGAGGGGTACTCCTGTTCAGCGGGAAACTCATGCAAACAGATAACTTACAAGATAAATACTGAACCAAAAGCAACCTAAGAAAAATAACTTTTTTTTAAATGACTGGATAAACCACTCATTCAATTGTATCACCACTTGACTGAATTTGTGTTTACCTCCTGCCCTCCCAAGCCACTACAATGGCCCTACGAGAAATGCTGGGCACCTCTCAGAATCCGAACTCACCCTGCACCCTTCCTGCTTCCTCCTCCAGCATCCTTCCTGCTGTTGCAGCACACATTCAGGGCTCCCGCCTCCTAGAGTACATTCAGAGATGAAAAAGCAACAGAGCGTAAGATCCTCCTTTTGCTGCAAAATAACTGTTTATGAATACAGATTCAAGTCCCAGAAAATGCCTGAAAAAACAAATAGCTTTATCCTTTGGAAATAAAAACAAAACAAAACTACACAATACTTTAAGAAAGGAAGAGGGTTCACTCCTGGCTCACAGGCTCCACTGAGAGGCCCTGTTTCATGGATGCTTTTGTGGAGATTCCTTCATTGCAGGGGGGTTGGACTAGTTGACCCTTCCAATTCTATGATTCTGTGTAGTTCCCGCTACATATAAAATGGTTTGGTATTTTTACAGGGGAAATCGGATCAGTTGTAGAAGGGTTAGGCCAGAGACCGAGGGCCCAAACTGCAACCCAAAACCCACTTATTTCTCGCAAAGTGCCAACCTGGCAGTTTAACCTGTATATCAGTTTTTCTGTGTGTTTCACGCTTCTTCTGTATGACTTCTGTTGTGATAAATAATCCTTCATAAAAGTTATTGCATTACATTCTTCATTAAATTATCTTTCCATTGATTTATAATTTTATGGTATAACAGTGCTTTTTTTCTTAAAAAAATGTTTAAGGGTACTCTCATTTTGACACAAGAAAAAAAGTGGAATACAAAAATAACAATACATTATATTAAAATGATCACATGTCAGGGACTGTGCTGAGGAGGGCTGCACCGAGGAGGAATGGTGGGAACAGAGTAGAGGTTTGGAACAGCAGTTTGCAGAGGGACATAGTTCAGAAGGCAGAAGTTGGGAAATACTGAATGGGGAACAGCAAGGAGAAGAAACACTGGGAGGGAGAGGGTTAACAGATTCACAGTCTCTAGACAGCATTCCTCCACTGCCCTCCCCAAAGTCTCAGATTAGGAGACATAGAAGCGACCGAAGGGGGTGGGCTCTGTAATTACTAGGAGATGTGTTATTTGTTCTCTCGCTGTGATTATTAAAGTTTCTAAGTGGTAAGAAGACTCCTTTTCCTTTGTTCTGCTATCCACGGCCAAGTGGGGAGGAAGACGGTTCTCCAAAGCCTGACATCAGAGGACAATATAGGGACCATTGGGATCTCATTACTATGAGCAGTCCATGAAAGCAATAGAAAATTGTTTGCATTAAGCACTCAATATCTTTTTATATGTGACAGTTGCAGCTAAAATGGTGTGTGTGAAAAAATGGAAAGAAAAAGAAGTACCCACGAAAGAAATCTGGCAGAATAAATTGGTAGAATAGACAGTATTAGTAACTATTACTGCAAAATTAAGAAATAAGGATAAATCATGAATAACAGAAGTGTGGAACTGTTTTGGAGAATATCATTGAGGATACAATGTTCAATTTAACATACAAGTGGGACTTAACTTATGACCAGCAGATAACAAGGATGATTTGAGATGAAAATGGGTAGAATATTATAAAATGCAGCTAAGGTTTACTTAGTATGCCATGAAGTCCTAGGATAAATGAAGTGTATTATAAGTTGTAAAAATGCATAAATAAAACTTTAAAAAGAAACAAAATTGTTTGCATTAGGAAGGTCAAGGTAAAGAGCTGTGTCTTCGGCATAAGGAAGGAAACATTGGGTTCAGTTGATGTGGAGAGGTCGTTGCATCTCAGTTTAACCCAAATCATGATGTTACTTCTGTGATCAAAATGAGAAAAACCTTGTGCACCACCTCTGTCTCCTATTTATTGTAGACAAGAATTAGCAAACCATTTCCTGGGGGTGACGTGGTGGCTTGGGCGCTTGCAGGTTCTGCCCTGCCTGAAACGGCAGCGTGGGGCTTGTGTCTGCCCTCTTCCTCTCCCTCAGCCGATTTACAGCTGAGGGGGAGGCAGCAGAGAGGCTCCACGCAGTGCCCCCCGCCCTCAGGACGCGTGCCTTGCACCCGGCACCCGAGCGGCTAGCTACACCGCTGTTCTGTTGTTTCAATTACGGGTGCCTTGAGTTTTAATGTTTGGTTGTGTTTTTTAATTGCTTTTCTTTTGCATTTTAATGTTCCTGATACTGGTTTTTATATTGTTACGGCTAAAATCTGGGTGCGGGGTTACTCTGCCACCCAGCTCATCGGACTAAGTCCGTGGGTCCCTGCGGAAGAAAATGAGCTCAGCCGGACACAGGAGCAAACTGCAGAAGATCCAAGTTTATTGCGCAACAGGTTCAAGGCAAGATTGAACCCAGAGAAAGGGGTGACATGAACTTT
This sequence comes from Podarcis vaucheri, assembly GCF_965113315.1. NCBI lineage: Eukaryota > Metazoa > Chordata > Lepidosauria > Squamata > Lacertidae > Podarcis > Podarcis vaucheri. The sequence goes on along the minus strand of NC_138756.1, from coordinate 1,690,766 downwards.
TGAAATTTCCCTCCATATCCCAGAATACAGTGCCTGAAACGTCACGAATACATTATGGGAAGGTTGGGTTTCACAAGTTACATCATGAATATACTTTACACGTCATGAATACATTATGAAAAGGTGGGATTACATTAATTAGCATTTTCGGATGAGGGAGGGGGGATATGCAGAGCGGGAAATATACATAGATACACATTTATTGAGTACCGGTGGTGGCAAGACAATGGGTCAGAGATATGCATCGTCTGCCACCTAATATTGCCTAGAGGGAAGGTTTGGCGAATTAAGAAGTTCCTGCTTACGTGACCTGCCGCTTCGGGGATTATGGAAGTAGGGATAGCATCATGGAGTCCACGGGGAACTGAGTTGAATGACACTGAGAGCGAAGAAATCGGAGTTACGGTTGATTTTATATCAATTTCTAAAGATTTCAATGATTTCAAACCCATTCTGTACTATAGGGCAAAAGCAGAAACAGAATGGATACATTGTAACAGGAGGTCCCTGGTTTCGGATCCATTGTTCTCGCCGTGGGGGGCCGTCAGCAGCTTGTCAGGGGTGAAATGAGGCGTGCAGGAGCTCCCTGAGCTAGCTTCTGCAGGACGAATGCATGGCTGTGATTGGCTAAAGCGGGGCCATAGGAATAAGCGGGGCCTCGGATGTTCCTAGAAGGAAGGGGGAAAGGAGCCCCCCCCTTCCGTTCCGTATCAATATTTTGGAAAGAGCTGTTTATGGCACACGCATTACTTCTCCCTCTTCCTCGCAGGTGCCAAATATCACCCCCGAGAGCTCCCTCAGCTCAGTGTCCTCACTGGACTCTTTTTGGGACTCCATAAATGAGGTACATAGCAGACAGAGCGGGAGGGAAGCCCTGCCGAACTGCACAAGGGCAACCCTGAGGCTGGGAAGGAAGAGGCCACCTTCTGGACCAGTTGTGAGCAAGGGGGCAGGCAGGCAGGGGGCTGCTGAGGGCAGGCTGTGCTTGCTGCCCCATTCGTCCTGATGGACCAGCCCCCCATGGCGCCAGGCCTTTCCTGGCCAGCTACTCAATGCGGGCAGGAGAGTTTGGCTTCTGGGTTCCTGCCTGTCTCATTCTGGGCTGCGCTCTTTCTCCCCTCTCCCCACCACCTCTGGGCTGGTTCCTCCATCCTGTCTGGGCCAACAGTCAACCTCTGAGGATGAAGACCCACACGGAAAAAGTGACAGAGGAGGAGGGAAGCCCAGGCAGGGAAGCCAGAGTAGCCAAAGAGAGCCTTGTAGCGTCAGGCCAGGTTGCAGAGGGTTCTGCTAAGTCTCTCCTCCCTTCCCAGCGCTGCTGACAGGGAGTTCTCGTCCTCTGCAGTTCCCCAAAATAGGTATCAGCTCAGACAGCTCCCTGAGCCGAAGTGAATGACACCTTCTGGGACTCCGGAGACCTCAAGGAGGGACGTGGCAGACAGAGGAGGCAACCTGTAAAGAGCTGTTAACAGAAGGAGGAGATCAGTTGAAGTTGAAAAAGTTTGAAGATATTAAAGATTTACTAACAGATAGGATTTAGTACGGAGATATCAAAATTCGAAAAAGATCTGTTGGAAAATAATATGAAATTACTATCTAAAATGTATAAATTGATTTTAGAATGGTATACTAAAGATGAAGAAGTTGTTAAATCTGTGATGATACACGGGGCAGGAGGTTTTGGTTATAGTTTTCACAATGGGAAAAGTTATGGAAGGAAAATTTAAAATTTACAGCTTGCTGTACGTTGAAGGAAAATTACATGAAAATGATGTATCATCAGGACCTGACACCCAGGAAACCAGCAAAAATTTACAGAACATGTTGAAATGTATTGGAAACGAAAGAAGAAGGAAGGTACATTTTATTACATGTGGTGGAAATGTGGGGTGGTAAAAGAATTCTGGGAAATGATATATAAAGAAATAAAAAAAAAGTTTATGATAACTTTTGTTTAAAAAGCAGAAGCTTTTTTATTAGGAACAACAGGTGCCGCACTACCAAGAGATAAGTAAAGACTGTTTATGGATGCGGCAACAGCAGCACGGATGCTCCTAGCCCAGAGGTGGAAAGAAGACAAAGGACCGACCAGAGAAGTAGGGCAGACCAAATGGATGGAGTACCCGGAAATGGCAAAGCTGGCGGGAAAGATCAGCAATCAGGAAGGTCATATTTTTACAAGAGACTGGAATGATTTTGTAACATATTTGGGAGACCACAGTAAGCAGTTGGAAACAGTAGCAGGAATATAACCAACACTTGCAAAGTAATGTGAACTTTGGAAATTCCAGATATATATTAGATGTTGTTGTGTCCGCCTCTTCGCGACCCCCTGGACCAGAGCACGCCAGGCACTTCTGTCTTCCACTGCCTTCCACAGTTTGGTCAAACTCATGCTGGTAGCTTCGAGAACACTATCCAACCATCTCGTCCTCTGTTGCCCCCTTCTCCTTGTGCCCTCCATCTTTCCCAGCATCAGGGTCTTTTCCAGGGAGTCTTCTCTTAGATTACAGTAAAAGTTGCAGAAATGAAATATAGAAATAAAAAAACAAACCAGAACTCATGGAGGGAGGGAGGGAGGGAGGTCCAAAGGTTTGGGTAAACTTATCTCGTTTTTAATTGAATGGAATAATTGTTATGTATAAATATGGTGTCTGTGGGTCCTGCAGCCGCTGGGGACCAGCTAGAGGTGGGATGCACACCCAGGAACGCTCTTCCTCTTCCTGCTTCCAGCACCACTGACACCAGGCTAAGCTCCGTGCAGAACTGATAAGGCCTGTGCAAGCCAAGTGTGTCGCCTGGGACAAAGGTTAAGGGTGGAGGAGATAAAGGCAGAGCGAAGATGAGATAGGAGTCATAAAATGGGACAGGAATTGCAAGGAAAGCAAGGGATGGAGGACACACCAGGACACCTTCAACTCCCTCCCAAGGAGGGAGCTCTGGGCGTGGATCAGGCCAAAGGGGGCCCATCCTGTCCAGAGACCTGTTCTTTGCAGTAGCCAACCAGACAAGAAACTCAAATGCAGGACTAGATGCAACAGCCACTTTCTAAGCCTCTTGCTGTTCCCATCCTGCCTCTGATCCTGGAAGCAGCATGCAGCCATCAGGGCTCCTTCCACTGAGGGTCTTCTGATCCAGATGGGTCCAGGCTTTTTCCGAAGTTCTCCTGCTCTTGACCTGCCCTGGGGGTGAGGAGGCTTCCCTGCTTCCACCAGCTGAGCCTCTGGGCTCTGGCAAGTGACGCTGCTGGCTGCCTGGCCGGATGAGTCCTCTCTTTTCTTCTCCGCCGCCCACCCAGTCTGGCTGCAGCCGAACCCCAGACATCTCCCAGGCCAGAGACTCTGCGCACCAAGCAAAACCCTCACGGTCGCCGCCTGCCACGGTGTCTCCACTGCAGACAAGCCACTTCCTCTGGGGAGGCTGCAAAGAGAGCCCCCCCCCATGCAGCCAGGCCCCCTTTTGGGGCTCCTCCAGCTCTGCTCCAGACTTGGCACGCGGAGAGTGAGAGGGTGGGATCCAGACAGCTGTCTAGGAACAGGCTGCCTCATAAAATCTTTGGCTTGTCTGAGCTTTGGCGGCCGCTGGCTTCCAGCCGAGAAGACCCAAAGGCAGGCAGGCAGGCTTCTCACGGCGCAGGAGTGTGGGGTTTGTGGGGGGGGAGTGCAATGGACACAACGCTGGGCCTGTGGGCAGCGCAGGGAACTGTGCCTAGTCTTCCATGCAACAAGCACAATGCTGAGATTCCTGCCCTGCAGGGGGCTGGACTAGAGGACCCTTGGGTACCCCTCCCAACCGTACAATTCTATGACCAGGCAGCCCTAGCACCTCCTTCTTCCCTCTTTCCGCTTGCATATTCTGCCCGTTTCTCCTCTTTATTCTGTCCAGGCCCCTTGTGCTCCCTCTCTGCTCTTCTTCCACATGTGCAGAGCATCAGAGCATTCCTTGGGTCGAAGGCTGTCACTCAGAGTTCCTGGATGAACTGCAGGAGCTTCAGGTGGCTGAGTAATGCGCCCAGTCTTCAAGAACCTTTGCATGAGTAACAGCCAAGTGACTGCATTCAAGCGACGCAGACCATGGAATGCAGAACTTGTCTCACATCAGACCCTCTGCTCATCTGCACCAGCATTGCCTGCACTGGCAGGCAGCAGCTCTTTGGGATTTCAGACGGGGGATCACGCTATTTCCAGCACTGCGGGGACCTCAGACCTCTCTATGCCCCAGCTTCAGATTAAATCACAGTCTACAGCAGTGCAGGGAAAGGATGTCTTATCCCAAGTGGGTGGGTGGCCTGGCTGCCTATGTTCTTATTCATTCTGAACAGTGAGGACTAGACTCTTTATGCCCTTGCTCAACGCTTTGCGCTGCATCGTATTGGAGGCAGCAGGAGTGAATTCTCCATTTGCATTCTTGCTTCGCCCACAAGCCTCTGCAAATTAGGCAAATGGTAAATTTTTGCAAGCTTGACTGGGGTCATGTACCACCTGTAAATCATTTTCATAATATTCTCTCTTAGGGCATTACATGCCGTAAACTTCATACCGGTGGTCCATAACTGTTCCCAGTCAGCCATCATAATATTATGTCCAACAACTTGTGCCCATTTAATCATCGCAGATTTCACCGTTTCATCTTGAGTATTCCATTTCAACAGCAAGTTATACATTCTTGACAAATTCTTAACTTTAGGGTCTAACAATTCTGTTTCCAATTTGATTTTTCCACCTGGAAGCCTAATTTTTTGTCCAAATTATATGCCTCCATTATTCGATAGTAATGGAGCCAATCTCGTACACTGTTTTTTAATTTTTCAAAGCTCTGCAGTTTTAATCTGTCTCCCTCTTGTTCCAGGATTTCCCAATACTTCGGCCATTTGGCCTCCATATTGAGTTTTTTTCTGAGCCTTTGCTTCCATTGGTGACAACCATCTTGGGGTTTTATTTTCTAACAAATCCTTATATCTTATCCAAACATTAAACAGTGCTTTTCTGACCATATGGTTTTTAAACGCTTTGTGTGCTTTAAGCTTATCATACCACAAGTATGCGTGCCAACCAAATACATTGTTGAAACCTTCCAAATCCAACACATCCGTGTTTTCAAGAAGCACCCATTCTCTCAGCCAACAAAATGTGGCTGATTCACAATAAAGTTTAAGGTCTGGCAGGGCAAATCCACCTCTTTCTTTAGCATCTGTTAATATTTTAAATTTTATTCTAGGTTTCTTGCCCTGCCAGACAAATCTAGAGATATCTCTCTGCCACTTCTTGAAACAGTCCATTTTATCCAAAATTTGCAACGTTTGAAACAAAAACAGCATTCTTGGCAATACATTCATTTTTATCACAGCAATTCGGCCTAACAACGATAACTTCAAATTTGACCATATTTCTAAATCCTTTTTCACTTCAGTCCAACATTTTTCATAATTATCCTTAAATAAATTCACATTCTTAGCAGTCATGTTAACCCCTAAATATTTCACTTTCTTAACCAGAGTCAATCCTGTCTCCTTCTGAAACTTATCTCTCTCAGTCTCAGTTAGATTTTTCTCTAAAACCTTAGTTTTCGTCTTATTCAACTTGAAACCTGCTACCTGACCAAATTCTTGGATCAGTTCTAATACTCTTTTGGTGCTAGATTCTGGCTCCTGTAAAGTTAATACCAAATCATCAGCAAATGCTTTCAATTTGTACTGTTTGGCTCCCACTTGTATTGAGGCATCAGATCAAGGCCTGCATTTTAAAATGAGCTTAAAAAATATATTTGTAAATGTTTGTATCTCTCATGCCAGGCAGAAACCAGCTGGCTAAGTAATTTGGCAGATGTTTATCTTCCTAAACAGGGCCCCTCTGATCTATAGCAGTACCTTAAAGTTGTAAAAGGAAATTACAGGCTGGGAGCAAAAGGTCATATTGACCATACAAATTACAGAATACAATCAAGCTGCAAAAACACAATTAAGAGTTGGTAAATAGTGAGATTTATTGTTTAACAGAAATACCATGTGCCTCCCATCAGACTCGAGCCACATCTTCCTAAGGTTAAAGGGCAAGAGCTAATAGCAACAGCAGCTGGCTTGAAAGGAGGGTGTAAATTTAAGGGGTTGCTTTTGGAAACTGTTTTTACTAAGTTCCTTTCCTTCTAAAAAGCTATATATGTTATGTATGAAATGTATTGGTTTAAATGTAATTATGCAAAGGATTTAGAAAGTAAGAAATGTTAGATTCTTATGTTAGATTCGTATTTCATTGATGGTGTGTGAGAAGGTGAACCCAAGATCTCTGTTTAAGATAAAAATTAAAACCCTTAGCCATCTGTTTTGGAGTGAATAGGGCAATAGGGCAATGGGGCAAAGATGATCTGATAATTAAGGTGCCTGGTTGAGGCAAATGTAAGATATATGGCTACTTGTCTGCCATTTATGGATAGAAGGAAATATAGCTCTTTGTCTCTCATAAAAGGTACAGCACATTTCAAAATACTGGAACAAAAAGACTGGAACACGGATGTAGACTCACAAACTCAAAAGTTGCAGCAAAACATCATCTAGCATCAACTTAAAATCATACTCCTCACTCAAGCTACTCGGAGGAAGACTCTTTGGAGCCTCTCTCAAATAACAAACATTTGCACACTTCATTCTAATTTTTTTTTGTCCTGTTTAAGATTGATGAGGCCCAACATGGCTTCCTTAGATTTAAAATTTTGAAGCAAGCTTGCAATTTAAAAACTATGTGCATTTAAGAACAGTCTGTGGATGCCGAGGCCAATGTAAACACAAAACCTTTAAATATTTCTAAATCTTTGAGTACATCTCTTATTCATTTTTTTTTTTAGAGAAACTAAGATCTCTAATGCGTGGGCTCTCAGGCTGGGCTGTTATTATATCTACTGCCTTCTGAGCACCATTAAGTTTACGGTTTCACATTCTAGCTTTAGGTTATAGTTTAACAACACAAATTTGATGTGTTCAGCTCTCCCTAAGGGTTCACACCCTGATTTTGTTGAAGGATCCCTGAGGTGGCCGCTGTGCCCTGGGTTCCAGGTGGGGGGCCTAAGCCACCCACTAAAAGTTACAACGGTCTCGTACTTTGTACTTGGAAAGACCATTTTGCCCCTTTATTTTATTATGGCTGGCCTGTATCAAACCTTCCCCATTTTGTAGTCCTTCCTTCATGGAGTAAAATAAAAGTGGAACAGTGCAAATCCGATGTATGGTTCATTTTCTACGAATTTATAACAGAAGTGTAGCGCATGTAGTGTGTGAGTGTGAGTGTGTGTGAAGTTTGTACAAACTGAATGATGGGGGGGGGGTTCCTGCTACAGTTTGTTATTTGTTATTTACCGTCTTAAAGGTAAAGGTAAAGGTACCCCTGCCCGAACGGGCCAGTCTTGACAGACTCTGGGGTTTGTGCGCCCATCTCACATCTATAGGCCAGGGGCCAGCGCTGTCCGCAGACACTTCCGGGTCACGTGGCCAGCGTGACAAAGCTGCATCTGGCGAGCCAGAGCCGCACACGGAACGCCGTTTACCTTCCCGCTGGTAAGCGGTACCTATTTATCTACTTGCCCCCGGGGGTGCTTTCGAACTGCTAGGTTGGCAGGCGCTGGGACCGAACGACGGGAGCGCACCCCGCCGCGGGGATTCGAACCGCCGACCTTTCGATCGGCAAGCCCTAGGCGCTGAGGCTTTAACCCACAGCGCCACCCGCGTCCCTATTTACCGTCTTATTTCCTCCCAAATATTTCATCCAACAACACACATATGTGCAGAGACCCACACACCCATACCCGCACACAAAATGATAATATTTTTCCACTTTTATCTTCCAAAATATTTTCTTCAACTTTGACTTCCTGTCAAGTCCCTTTGCATATGTTTTATCTTACATTTGAATGTACACAAAACAATAAGCCTTTCTATATAATTTTCCTAATACATTCTGAGCTCTATGGGAGAAATTGGCTACCCAGTGCCTTAGCTAGGGGTGGGCCAGGGGGCTAGCCGGGGGTTTTGCCTCCAGAGGGGCACCATTGAGGTGCCCAGCCGGTGTGCATGTACACAAATGTGCCAAACTGGGTCTTTGACCCAGGTGAAATAAAGTCTCGGTTCTTTAACCAGGCCTTTGGCTGACTGACATTCAATGAACTTCTAAAATGCGTTGCGGGGGGGGGGGAATTGGGTTGTTTTTGTTTTATGCAGACAGGTTCCAGGACAGTTGGACGGTGCCTTGAAGGGCTGCACAGAGACGAGGTGAAAAAGGGCAGGAAAAGCTTCTGGCTTCTCCCCCCAAACAGGAGACACCCCTGCCCTGTTCAATGCCCTGCAGCAGAGCCTCCCTCCTGGGCTCCCTGGTGCAAGGGGGGTCAGGATCGGGGCCACAGGGTTTGCAAGGGAGGAGTCCACCTGCAGCCCAGGTGTGACTCATCTGCAGCCCAGGCTCCCTTCTGCAGAAAAGGGGCTTAGCAAGGGGCTGAGCTGAAAGAAGCTTCCCGGAGGGAAGGGGCGGAAGAGGGGGGCAGTTGCTTGGAATGGCGGCGTTGTCAGCAGGTAGGTGCCCCAAGAGAGCCCAGTTCCTCCAGTTCAGACTGGGAGTGCTGGTTTTGGAGCTTTCTCCAGGGAAACCTGGAGGCTTCTCTCCCTTGGCCTGGGAGCACGGGGGGGGGGGGTGAAGGAGAGGATCTCTGAAGGCACCCAGAGAGAAAGCAGGGGGTCCTCAGCCCCCTGCCCTCCCAGGAGTCCTTGGAGGTGTTATTCAAAAGAGATGACCCCCAGCGAAGGGGTGTGGCAGTTTGGAAAGATTTTAGGGACTGCCCCGCCCCTTGGCCAAAGACCACCTCAAAGCACCACACCGAATTCTGAATCTGCAGCAGAAATCTGAGTGTGGCTTGTGAGGGTTTGTCAGAAGATCTGAGAATGCTGGCAGGTTGCCTTATCCTGGCCAGTCGGGGACATTTTTGAAATGGTTTCTGAAACCTGCCCTATTCACACACAAAATGTGCTCTTTTGACTGGATTGGAAGGATCTGTAAGTGAAAAGAACCTTTGGGAGAGGTGTTTCCAAGCTATTCTCTTTTGCAGAGAACAAATTTGGGGTTGTTAAGAGTGAAGATGACTTCTGGATTGCTCCCCTGTTCTATTTTAGAAATAATAATAATTTTTATTATTATTTACAGTTCGCCTATCTGACTGGGTTATATTTGTGTGTGTGTGTTTTACCTTGTGTACTTACATTCCTTTTATTTCTGGCACCTTAGAATTCTTAAAACAGAGGGAAGGCTTACATGCGAGTAATCTTTTCATTTTATCTCCCTCTTGTTCCAAAATTTCACAATACTTCGGCCATCTGACCTCCATATTGAGTTTTTTCACGGCCTTAGCTTCCATTGGCAATAGCCACCTTGGGGTTTTATTTTCCAATAAGTCCTTATATCTTATCCTCTAGGGCAGGGGTGTCAAACTCAAATTCATCAGGGGCCGCATTATTTATTTCGGCTTCTCCCAAGAGGGCCACGAAGGATCAGAAAAGCTGAAGAAGAGACCCTTCCTCAGGGGAGGCAGGAGACTACCAGACCCGCCGAGGAGGGGAATCCGACCGCCTTTCCCTCCAGAGGCTCCGCTTCGCCTTTTGCCCCGGCCAAGTCGCGCCAAGGGCGCCTTGAGGGCTCTGCGTGGCTTCAGGTGGAGCCCCAGGAGCAGCTTCCCAACCTGAAGGGCAGGCTGCGCGTGGGACCCCGCCACTCTCGGGGCACGATCCAGACCCGGCTGCCTTCCGCGGCAAGCAGAGGTAGGCCGCCGGCTTCTAACCCAACGGAACTCGGGCGTCCCGGGCGCCACGCCGCGCTTCCCACTCCTCCCGCCCCGCCCCGGGCGAGGCTGTCCGGCCAAGCTCCCCGCCCCCTTCTCCCGGGCACCCCCTCCCTCCTTTGTTCCCCGGGGCCCCGCCTCCCCCTCTCCCCCAGCTCGCCTATTGGCTCGCGCAGCCGCCACTCAGGTGGGGTCCCGCTTTGGCCCCGCTCCCCGGCCGCCGAGAGAGAGCGGGAGCGCGCGGGGCTGGGCTGGGCGGCCGGGCATCTCCTTCCCTGCGCTGCTTCGGTCGCGTCTGCAGCCGCCGCAGGACCAGGCGGGAGGCCAGTCCTGCCCAGACGCTGCCAGCCGCTCGGAAGGAGCCGTCGCTCCGCCGGGCAGCGCCTGCCCGCGCGCCCCTCGCTCCCTGCGCCGAGGATGGCGGGGGCGCCGGGTGCAAGGCGGTGCTGAGGCTGCTGGGCAAGCGGCAGATGCTGATGCACTTTGGGGAATTCCTGTCACAGGGAGCAAGGCAGGAGCGGAGGGTGATGGGGCACGTTCCCCGGGGGAGCGGGGCCGCGGCTGCCTGGCCAGTTTCGTCCCATGATCCTGGAAAGGCTACACGGGCCACATGACGAGGTCTGGCGGGCCGGATTCGGCCCGCGGGCCTTGTGTTTGACACCCGTGCTCTAGGGGGAGAAACATTCCAACTTCACTTTAAGATCTTAGCAGCAAAATGTCTCTTTTTAAAAGTTTACAGTGTCCCAGGAAAGAGTCACAATTTTAGTTACCTTTTGTTACTTTAGTTGCTTTTTAAGTGCAGAGCAGCCCATCAATATTGTTTCTTTTCACAAAATTACTTCAGTTTCCCTTTAACATTGGCAGTCCTCTAGTCAATTTCCCAGTCAAGGCAGTCCGTCCCCAGGGAATTTATGCAGCAGGTTAATTTTCAATCCCTCTTCTTAAGCAGGTAAAGAAAGCCAATTTTACTCCCCTCTGCTCCTGCAGGCAGAGGGGGGGGGGGTTTGATCTTTTGATGTTGGATTTGCTCACTTCCAAAGCGCAACCCTTCAGAGTTACAAAGTTACAGCTTTAAAGTCTCTTTGCTTTGATCTTTCTGCAGAGCGGAAAAGGCAGACTTCCTGTTAATACCTTTTCCCGTTTTGGTACCAAATTTCTTTAAATTTATTTCCAATTCCGATTTAGTCTTTTAGTTCTACTCACAGGTAGTTGCTTTTAAATCCAATCTTCAGGAAGGAATCAGCGCTTTCCGTCTATGGCGATGCGGCTTCGCTCCACGGACCGGGTGACGACTCTCAGTACCGCGGCACTCACCCGCTGCCGTTCTGAAGCCTTTAAAAAGGCTTCTTCCCGGTTTCGGGGGGCGCAAAGGTACCCACCGAGTCTCCTCGCTCCCAGGCTTCACTACCTGGGATTTTTAAAGGTCCCCGCTTCGCCGTAGCGGCAGGACCCGAACCCGCGAAGCAGACTCCCTCCGGAGCTCAGAGGGCTGTCCGCCATTAAACGATGATGCTGACCGGAAGTCCCAAATTTGCTTTTGAACCTCTTGCGCAATCAACTTTGGTCTACAGCTCTTTGCTCCGGTTGGCTGGACTCCTTCCTTTCTTCCGCAGGGACCACAGGCTCTGCCCGGCCAGCTGGGGGACGGAGCAGCCTCGCACCTCGATTTCCCCCTAACAAGCGCCACATCCTGGGCACCTGCCCTGGCGTGGAGCCCATCCGCCTGAAGGTGGCCCTGGCCAGAGGCCTGGAAAGGGGCTGGCTCATCCGGCCCCAAAACTCTTCCGCCCTGGGGGCCACAGGGAGATTCAAGGTGAGGGGAAGAGGCTGGGGGGGGATCTGGGGGGGGACATGTCCTGCTCCTTCTGAGCCCCTCCCGCCTTTTAGAAGCTGCCAGCAGGCGACAGCGGCCACAATCCCAGGATGGCTTTGACTGGCCAGCTGACCCTCAGGGAGTTTGGGGCTTCCCTTGCATGTGAAGACAGGCTCCTGCTAGCTAGGGATGATGGGAGTTGTAGTCCAACAACAGCAGGAGACCCAGGTTTAGAGCCAAACATCTCTGTGGAATCTGCCCTGAGAGCTCAGAAAGACCCCCCCACACACCCCCAGAACTCCTGGGAAAGGGAGCCTTTTCTCTCCCTGCTCTTAAATGTCCTTTCTTGTGTCCCAACGCCTCCAGCTGGGCCCAGCGTATGCCGGGGGGAGAAGAGCCCGGAAAAGCACTTGGAGGGGAAAACAGCGCCCACCCCGAAGGAAGCGGCCAAGGCTCCTGTGGAGAAACCGAGGCTGGGAGGTAAGGAGGAAGGGCCACAAGCACCCCTGGCTCTGGGGTTGCAGGGGGGCTGGGGGCCTCCATGGATGGAGGCAGGAGAATCAGGGCAATGGTTGGGATTCATTGGTCCTGCTTGTGGGGCAGCTGGGAGACCAGGGACCCTTTGGCTTCCCCTCCTCCTAAGCAGGTCTGTTGGGATAGCAGCACCTCCAGGGCCAGGGGCAGTCTACCCCTGAATGGCAGACCAGGGGCAGGGCTCTTGCACTCGGGTCCTAACCCACAATGGGCACATGCTTGGCCCTGGGAGAACAGGAGGCTGTGCTAGATGGGCTCTCTTTATGTTCCTGTGCTGGAAAATGTGTGGTCTTTACTTCCTTTCTGGAACAAGAAATCCTGCACTGCTTTTGCACAGTGGAGGCAGTCCACCTCCACAACCCGATATTGTGTGAGGATGGAGGGGGCAGGTCTGATCCAGCAGCCAGCTTCTTCAGCGGCCCTCATGGAGCCTCCAGGTCCAGAGGCAGTCTATCTGGGTCCTGGGGGGCATTGGTCTGCTGTGAGGACAGGAGGCTGGACTGGACTTTGGGCCTGGTCTTGCAGCTGCAGGGCTCTTTTTCCAGGTCTTCCCTGAAGACGGCTGGGAAAGCGGCGCCTGGCTGGTGGGTCGCAATCCTGCTTCAGGGCGCCTGAGCTGGGTCAGCCGGTGGGTCTCCTGCCCTGAGGAGAGTCCAAAAGCAGCAGCCGCCGTGTTTCTGGGAGGAGCAAGGGCGGCAAAGAAGGTCCAAGCCTAGCTCTCCTTCTGGATGGCCATCTCTCTCTCTCTCTCTCTCTCTCCTTGGCTCGGCCAGCCTTTCCGCTCTGGCCACAGACCCCTTGCTTAAGAGGCTGGGCCCCCACCCTGGGCTCCCCCTGCTCAGCTGTGACTTCTGGGGTGTTTTTGCTCCCTCTCCAGCAATCGCAGAAGGGGAGAAGGAGGAGGAGGCGGCGGGTCCCAGCACAAGCCCCAAGGCGAAAGCTAGCAAGGGAAGTCCTGGGTCTCATTATTATTATTATTATTATTGTTGATTCCTAGTGCACCCCCCTTCACCTGCAGAACTCAGGGCGGTTGGTCTTCTTTGCTGGGGTCCCTGAGAAGATGGGGGGCTCTCCTTCCTTGGAGGTTTCTAAGCAGAGCTTGGGCGGGCATCTGTCAGGGATGCTTGATCTGAGAGCCCTGCATGGCAGGGGCTGGGCTGGATGACCTCTGGGGACCCCTCCCAACTCTGCTTCTCTAACAGCTGGGCCTCCAAGCCTGCTGAGGTCTTAACTCTCTGCCTCCGCCCCTCCAAGCTGAACCTCTCTCTGCAAGCTCCTTCACACTTTCCTCCAGGGGCTTCCTCTGTCTCCCCACTTATCTCTGATTCTTTTTCTTTGCCCTCCTCTGAATTTCTTCCAAAGAGCAGCATCCAGAACTGGCCTCAGGCCACTGAGATGCTGCCATGCAGCCGCCTCCTCTCCTGCACAGTCCAGGTCCCCTTTCCGTCCCGGGGGCCGCACGCCCATCTGCACAACCTTCCGGGGGCCAGTGGGGGAGGCGAATGAGTGGCCAATGTCAGGGCTGCCTTTGGTTAGCAGGTGACGCACACTCACCCCTCCTCGAAAGGAGAGGCAGTTGTCCAAGGGCAAAAGCACTGGCAGAGCCTTTTGAGGGCCAGGCAGTAAGTCATGGAGGGCCGCATCTGGCCCTTGAGAGTGTACCCCATCCCTGGCCTGAAGGAACAAATGTTTGCATTTGGATCTCCCTTTAGCTTGCACCCAAGGAAGTGGGGAACTCCTTCATTGCTTCTCCATAGGGTAGTTGGAAGGGGACCCCCAGGGTCATCCAGTCCACCCCCTGCAATGCAGGCATCTTTGGCTCCGAGATTCAGAGCCTCAAGGGCCACTGGGGTGACTTGTGGGCAGCAATAAGGCTGCTGGCACATTGGCAGAGCTCAGCAGGGTCCAGCATGGCTTCCAACTGGCAGGGCTGGGTGGCCCTCAGGGTCTCTTCCAAGTCTGCCATTCTGCCACTTGAGCCCCTTCTCCTCTCTCTCTCCTACCTCGCAGGATCCAGGGAAACCTCCAGCGAAGGAAAGCAAGACGGGGGGCCGAGGATGAGGGGCCCCCCAGGCAGAGGCCAAGGCGCCTGCAGCGGCCAAGAAAGCCAGGTTGACCAGGGGTCCAAGCCCCCCAGAGCCAAAGGGTTTCTATAGTATAGTGCATTTTAAAATGGGGTTTTAGAGTTTTTAGGGATTTTTGAATGTTTTATGTAGTTTTTATGTAGTTTTATGTAGTTTTATGTAGTTTTGTAGTAGTCTTATGTAGTTTTGTAGTAGTTTTATGCAGTTTTTATGTAGTTTATGTAGTTTTGTAGTAGTTTTATGTAGTTTTGTACTAGTTTTGTGGTAGTTTTATGCAGTTTTTATGTAGTTTTATGTAGTTTTTTCAATTTCATTGTCCTGCATGGGACAGTGACAATAAAGATATATCATATATTGTAAGGGGGGGGGGGAGAATCCAGCCAGCCGGAGCCCCAAGGAGGCCTGAGGGGCCAGATCCCGCAGGGGGGGCAGGATGGGGGCACATGGCTGTCCAACGCGGCACCCTCCATCCGCCTTGTCCAAGGGAGAGGAGACCCCTTTTATGGTGGGGGCTGCCCCTCCACCTCTGGCACAACGTCCCCATTTCTGAATGGACGATTTATGAAGCAAAACCCTGTTTTTAAACACCGTGTCATTTCCCAATAAAGTTCAGAATGCAGCAAGTTGTGACCTCAAATGGCTGTGGTACGGAATTTAATTTGCTCTCCAAATTAAATGCCACCATAAAATGCTCCGGGGGTGGCATATACTTATATATGCCCGAAGAATCTGTCCCAGCATTTTAATCTGTGCATATCCCCAACTCTACATATCCCCCTCCCTCCTCCATATGTTAATCCTGTGTAAGCCAACCCTTTCTTGATATATTCATGATGTAACTGTGATGTATTGATGATGCTTCTGCACTGTATCATGGGTAAGGGAGGGAAGTTTTAAATGTTCATGTCACCCCATCCTCGGGGTTCCGTCTCGCCTTGAACCTGTTGCGCAATAAATGTGGATCTTCTGCATCTTGCTCCCGTCTCCGGCTGCGCTCATTTTGCTCCGCAGGGACTTAGTCCGACGAGCTGGGTGGCAGAGCAGCCTCGCACCCAGATTTTACCGTAACAGCTGCTTGTGCAAAATGGCTTCTCCGTGCATGGGGAGGCCCGACCCCCTCCCAATGGGGCCCTGATCCTATGGGGGTGTGGCAGTTTCGGGGGGGGGGGCTTTGGGTCTTCTTGTGGCTTTAGGGAACCTCCAGGCCCAGAGGCAGTCTATCTGGGCTCCCTAGTGCTAGCTGCGTTTGGCGACTGTGAGAACAGGACCCTGGGCAGGGCAGCTCCATTCCTGAGAGTGTGGTGCTGACAACGCCAAGGCTGCAGGCTCCGTTCCCATGTTCCTGCATCAGAGGGTTGGACGGGATGACACTTGGGGTCCCTTCTGATGATTCTATGATCTGAGCACAAGAGCAACTCTTCCCTCCTTGTGGTTTCCAGCAGTGAGGATTCAACTGTGGAGGGGAGATCACATAGCTGAAGTGTTGGAGGACCCCTGAGGGTCGTCTAGCAAAAGCCCCTGCAAGGCCGGAATATGCAGTTGTCTCTTACCATGACTGAATCTGCAACCTTGGCCTTATCAGCACCCTTTTAACTCACTGAGCTATCCAGGCTGATATTCATCTGTTTGCAATCTCAGCCGCCTTGATGCAGTCAGGCCATTGCAGCTCAGTACTGCTGGCACTGACTGAGTGGCTCTCCGGGGTCTCGGGTTCGCAGGGCATTCCCAGCCCGGGGTGTGTGGGTGTGTGTGCTGAACACAGGGAACCCTTTTGAATGCACCGGGAATGTCCCCGTCCCCCCTCTGCCCGAGATGCTGCAAGTCTAGAGGGAGAAAAGGCTTAGCAGTTCCCTAAAAAGCATTTGGGGGGGGGGGGGACGGAGCCTGGGCCAGAGATCTGGATTGTGGCAGCGACAAGCTTGCACCCTGGTTGGAGGGGCATGAGAATCCTGCCCTTTCCCCCTCCTGGCTCCCTGTTTCTGGCGCAGGAGGAGATTTGAGAGGCCTCCTCCCGAGAACCCTGCCTGCTTTCCCCTGTCTTTGTCCCCTGCAGAGATCATGGCTTCTGGCAGCCCCAGGGAGGGTGCCTGTGATAGGCAGCGGGACTCACAGCCACCAAGGAGAGAGAGAGGTGTATTCCCACATGCTTCGCTGTCAGAAGGGCAGACTGGGCACCCATGGGGTGAGTCAGCGCCCCGGGCCAAGCTGGGGAAATCACCCAGGCTGCCCCACCCCCCCACCCCCAAGGCCCTGAACTGGGGGGTGCGAGTGAGAGGACGCTCAGCATTGCCATGACTTCGTTGCCAGCCCCCTCCCAGGGTGCAAATGCTCCCAAGGCACCCAAACTGGGGTTCCTGCCTTGCAGGGGGACGACCCCTGGGGCCCCTCCCCACCCAACAAGGAAGCCTTTGCTTCCCTCTCGCTTCTTTACTCTGCAAACCTTCCTGCTGCCTGGCAGGGCTGGAGCAGGGCCAGGTCCCTACGTGAGAGGAGGAGGCCACAGAAGCAGTGGCAGAAGCCCGGTGCCTCCGTCCCCGGCTCCCTTTCCTAGGTGAATGGAGACAGAGGCACTTCATGACCCATGAACGCCGGGTCACAAATCTTTTCAGAGTGAGGCCTAAGTCAGCTTCTGCAGACATGGAGAGCTGCCTCTTCTCTCTGCCCCCTTCCCTGGCTCCAAGGGGCTGGAGGGAGGGTGTGACCCTGCTCCCATCTCCAACCACATGGGTGAAATCTGGAGGACTCTCCTTAGCTGCTGAAGCAGGGATAGAATATCAGAGCTGGAAGGGACCCTGAGGGTCATCCAGCCCAACCCACTGCAGTGCAGGAATATTTTGCCCAGGACCCTGAGATTAAGAGTATTTTTGCACTAACAGAAATTGCAAGGAGGGGGAAAGGAATTGCCTGATTGTCTCCCACCATGCAGGCAGAGCAGAGCTAACATGGCCTGTAGCCACAGATGTGCCCATAGTCATCTCCATGAGTTAGTCATAGAATCAGGGAATCGTAGAATTGGAAGGGACCCTGAGGGTCATCTAGCCCAACCCCCTGCCATGCCATATGGGAACTGAACCTGCAACCTTCTGGGAGGGAGTTCCACAGATTTCCTTTTTTCCCCCCCAGATAAGTATTTATTAGTTTTCCAAAAGTAAAGAATGAAATACTAAAGCATAAGAATAAAGAAAAGAAATAACAACACAAGACAGATATACCATATATACAATAAAAAAATTTTCACCTATCAAGTTAACATAGTCGTTTCTTCCTGGACTTCCTTCAACCCGCCCGTAAATCTTCCGCAATAAAATTCTAAGATACACATTACCTAATATGTATTGTCATTAGACATTCTTCTACCTCTATTTACCTTGGACAATACCTCTTCCTCTTTCACAGTGCTTCTCTGAATCCCCTTAACGTTATTCGACCTTCACTAAGATGCTCCAAGTAATCCACATATTTTCCCCCAGTCCTTGACAAACTTTTGGTCTCTTAGATGTCTGATCTTTCCAGTTAATCTGTCCAAATCCGCGTAGTCCAGTAACTTTGATCTCCACTCCTCTATTGTTGGCATTTCCTTTTTTTTCCACTTCTGAGCAAGGACTATCCTTGCTGCTGTTACTGCATAATACATAAATTTGTGGTCTTTCTTCTTAATTTCATTCCCTAGTATTCCTAGCAGGAAAATTTCGGGTTTTTTGGTAAACGTATATTTTAGAACCTTTTTTAATTCAATATATACTTCCTCCCAATATTCTCTCACTCTCCTGCACTCCCACCACATGTGATAAAAAACACCCTCCTTCTCTTCACACTTCCAACATTTGCTGTCTACTTTGTACATTTTTGACAATTTCGCAGGTGTTATGTACCACCTGTAAAACATCTTCATGACGTTCTCTTTCACCATCATACACGCAGTGAAATCCAGACCCTCTTTCCATACATTCTCCCAATCCTCAAATTGTATAGCATGGCCCACATCATTAGCCCATCGAATCATTACTGTCTTAACTTCTTCGTCTGCCAAATTCCAATCCAACAACATCTTATACATCCTAGATATTATTTTCACCTCGCTATTTATAATTTCCATCTGGAATTTTGATTCTTTATCTGCGTACCCTCTATCTTTAGCCTCTTTTCTAAACATCTCGTTAACTTGGACATGGTGCAACCAGTCGTACACGTACCCCTTAATCTGCTCATACGGTTTTAATTTCCATTTCCCATTCTCTTTCATTAGCAGTTGTTCATATGTTGCCCAGTCTCCACTCATATTGATTTTCTTGAGGCTCATCACTTCGAGGGGTGAAAGCCAGTGTGGGATCTTAGGTTCTAGTATGTTCTTATATCTTTCCCATACTTCGATAAGTGGGCCTCTAAAAATATGATTTTCAAACCCCTTATGCATTTTCCTCTTACCACACCACAGATAGGCATGCCAGCCGAACCTGTTATTAAAACCCTCTAAATCGAGTAACTCCTTATTCTTTAGCTTGGCCCAGTCTTTTATCCAGCAGAGACATACTGCCTCGTAGTAGAGTCCCAAGTCCGGTAAGGCAAAGCCTCCCCTTTCCCTTCTATCTGTCAACAGTTTATATTTTATACGGGGTTTTTTGCCCTGCCATATAAATCTTGATAGTACTCTCTGCCATTCCTTGAACACTCTACTCCCCTTAATTATGGGAATGGTCTGAAATAAAAATAATACCCTCGGTAATACATTCATTTTAATAGTATTAATCCTTCCCCATAGAGACAGTTTCAGTCTTCCCCATGTTTCCAGGTCTTTTCTTATTTCTCTCCACACTGGCTCATAGTTATTTTTAAATAAGTCTATATTTTTAGGCGTAAGCCAAATCCCCAAATATTTTATTTTCTTAACCACCTGTATCTGTGACTGTTCTTGGATTATTTCTATTGTTCTTTGATCTATATTCTTTACCATCATCTTTGTTTTCCTCTTATTTAATTTAAAGCCTGCTATTTCTCCAAATTGGTCTATTTCCTTTAAGATTTCTTCTATTGTAGTTATTGGGTCTTCCGTCATAATGACTAAATCATCTGCAAATGCTTTGGTCTTATAGGCGTTTTGTCCAATTGTCACTCCTTTAATTTTCCCATTTTGTCTGATTGAATTCAGAAGTACTTCCAATACTATTATGAACAGCAACGGGGAGAGTGGACATCCCTGTCGTGTTCCCTTCTGTATCTTTATTTCTTCTGTCACAATGTTGTTTATGATCAGTTTGGCCTTTTGATCTCTGTATATTGCGTTCACTCCATTAAAAAAATATCTGCCTACATCCAGGTGTTCTAAGTTCTTCATCATAAAATCCCACGCCACGTTGTCGAACGCTTTTTCCGCGTCTACAAACATCATTATCGCCTGCTTGTCGATTCTAACCGATAGGAATTCTAGCATATTAATTATATTTCTTATATTGTCCCTCATATTCCTGCCTGGAAGAAATCCAGCCTGGTCTTTATGAATGATTTCCACCAATATGGACTTCAGTCTTCTTGCTAGAATACCTGAAAATATTTTGTAGTCCGTGTTCAACAACGAGATTGGCCTATAGTTGTTAACCTGAGTTAAATCTATGTCCTGCTTCGGGATGAGAGTAATGAACGCCTCCTTCCAGGTCTCCGGGATTTCTCCTTTTCTTAAAGCATTATTCATAGTCTCCTTCAAAGGGTTCACAAGTACAGATTTCATCTCTTTGTAGTAACTTGCTGTGAATCCATCGGGTCCCGGAGCCTTCCCTCTTTTTAGATCTTTGATTACCTCCTCTATCTCTTCTGTTTCAATTAACTTATTCAATCGTTGCTTCTTGTCGATTGGGATTTTCTGCACCATTTTCTCTTTCAGAAATCTTTCTATCTTCCTTGAGTTGTTTCTATCTTTCTTTTTATAAAGGCTTCTATAGTAATCTAGAAACTCTTTCCTAATTCCTTTTGGATCAGTAACCTCTTCTCCCTCTATTATAATTCTATTTATTGTACTTTGTTCTTTTCTCTTCTTAATCTGCCACGCCAACCACTTTCCGGATTTATTTGAGAATTCGAAGCTCTTTTGTCTTAACTTTTTAATATTCCACTCTATCTCTCTATTTATTATCGCAGCAAATTGGGCTTGGAGAATTTTTATGTTTTCTTTTATTTTCTGAGAGTTGGGTTTTCGAATTAATTTTTGTTCACTGTCCATAATCTGCCTTAAGATTTCCTCTTTTCCTTTCTCTCTGTTCCTATTTTTAATCAAATTCTGTTGGATAAAGTATCCTCTTATCACAGCTTTGCTGGCGTCCCAGACTACGTTAATGTTTGTACCTTTATCTCGATTATCCATGAAATATTCTGATAGCTTTTTATGCGCATTTTCTACAATTCTTTGATCATTTAAAAGATAATCCTTTAGTCTCCATCTGAAAGTTCTTCTGTCATAGCTCTCCAGTTCCCATTCTATCGGACTGTGATCAGAGATTACTCTCGGTTTGATTTCAACTTGTTTTACCCTAGGACAAAGTTCATTTGATATCCAGACCTGGTCAATACGTGACATCGAGTGATGTGGCTCGGAATGGAATGTATATTGCTTATCAGTTGCGTCTGCCATTCTTCCAGAGTGGGCAAATCTTGAGTCTTCCAATGTTTTGCAATAAGTATTCTTGCTGCTGTTGTTGCAGATGGCGCTTAAAGATCTTGCCCAGGGAGCCGAACCGCGGAACTCCCTCCTGCAGGAGGCAGAAGAGGATTCCCCTTGGTTGGTGACAAAATCATGGAGGAGGAGGAGGAGGGAGATGGCTATTAGTGGCCCCTGCCATTACTGCGGCTCGCCTCTGCCTCCACAGCTGGGAGGCAGCAATGCCAGTTGGGGAGGGGAGATCATGGTCTGGTGTTCGAATCCTGCTTGTGGGTTTCCCATTGAGGCATCTGGCTGGCCACTGTGAGGATGGTGGACTGGGTGGGGCCCCCCTGCCTTTTCTTATCCTCTCCGAAAGATGCGCAGGCACAGAAACCAGTGCCCACGGCCACCCTGAAAGTCTTGGTGTCCCTTGCAAAGCCGGCTGCTGCACTGACTGCCATCGCTGGCTTTCCTGTTAACAGCCAGACGTGGCTCCGTGGGCTGGGGGGGGCTGGCAAACCCCAGAAGTGGCCCCTTGGAGTGGGATTTCTGAACCTGAGCTGCCAGTGAAACAGCCGGGCCTTCAAACTTTGCTCCAGGCATGGCAGAGCTCAAGTGTCACAGGTGAGCTGCTGCACTAGCTTCCGTCACAGGGCAAGGGAGCAACCTTTGGGGTGGCGGCAGGTAACCCATCCTAGTTTGTGTCTGCAGAGGTGGCTCCAGAAAGCTGCCTGGGTTCACAGGGGTGTGTGAGATGAAAGGTAGGGTTGGGGATTTCAAAAGATGCACAGGAGCCGGGGGTTGCAGCAGTGGCAAGGTCCACAAAAGCACTCAGGAACTCCATGCCCCTTAATCTGGTCCTTGCGGCTATACCCATCCATGAGACAGGCTCTGGGAGAGAAGCCTGAGGAAGCATCTGCACCCGCTGCCTTGTGGACATCTTTGGGAGGGGGAAAGGATCAGGAGTAAACCCTGCATAAATCTGGAGCAAAGTCCCCAAGGCGGCTGGATGGCACCTTACACGCCTCCTTCTGGCAAATCCTGCAGCCCAGCGGATGCCCAGCGTCTTGCTCTGCTTTCCTTCTTCACCCCATCTGTGAGGCCAGGGGGTGTGTGTCTCATTGTCTGGGCAGCCCAGGACCCCCAGACTCACGCCCCAGGCCTGCGCCAAGGGGAGGTCACTTGGTTGCCACAAAAACAAGGTGGGAGGCAGCAGTTACGAGTTACCGGTCTTTGCAGCCACAGTGGGATACTCCAGCAGTTGCTTTCACCCCCAGAGGCACATTCTATTGTCTCTTGAGACAGATGGATGCTAGCAAAAAAAGCTCACAGAATCACAGAATTCTAGAGTTGGAAGGGACCCAGCAAGGTCATCTAGTCCAACCGCCCACAATGCAGGAGTCTTATACCCAGGGGAATTAAGGTTCTTATAAGAATTCTAAGGTCTCAAATGTAAATTAAATGTTATAAATGTACGAGGCAAACACATACATAAGTATATAAACCATGTGTCTGAAATAGTACAGGAGAGCAGTCCTTGAAGCCATTTTTATTCTCCCAAATATTTTTCTGAAGGAGAAAAGAAATGGGAAAGTATTTGCATTGTCTTTTGCTTACAAATCCTGTCTTAAGGGCATATTTGTATATGAATAGGTGAGCCTGTGACCTGAATTCAGGAACCATCACAAATCATCGCAAAAAAATGGCCAGGCTGCCCAGATAAAGCAATCAGTGACCCTTATCAGGTATCCTGGCAAACGGGATTTCTACTGTAGAGCGCCTCCTTCTGTGATGTATGTATAAAGTTTCAGGGGGTGGCCTTGGGCTACAGGGTAGGCAACTTCAAATGTCTACATAAGGGTATGCACACCATTGTTCTGAGTTCTCTCCTCGCTCCTGTGTGTGGGGAGTGGGGGTCCTGTTGCAACAGTACTTTTCTATTGCAACAAAGATCAGGCTTCCTAGCCGCTTTGCTTCTCAATATACTCTGGTTGGCCTCTGTTATTTTCTCCTACCGAAAGGGAACCCACTATATACAGGCTATGGATACCCCGTAAAGGAAAAGGAGCAGGGTTTTTTTTCTTATAAAGGTTAAACAGGAATTAAGGTTGAAAGGGCATTTAAGTGAAAAGGCCGCAGCGTTACGTGAAGCGGCCCTCATCCTTCCCTCTCTGGGTGCCTGTGGAGAGGAGCAGGCTGGTGTGTTTGCCCGGGAAAGAAGCAAAAACCAGCCCTGCGGAGGAGGCCAGTGCAGCAGCGCAGGAGGGAGCAGCTGTTGGCCTCTTCGCAAGCTGCACCATTTATTCTGCTTTGAGGGCTGGAAAAGGTTCCCCAATAAATTGGAAAGCAGATTCTTTTCACATTTCAAGTGCTGTCCAGACCCAGCTAAAGAAGGGCAAGGAGTTGGGTGTTCAGGGCAGAGCCCAGCTCACATGAACGCCTGCCCCCCTTTGGGGCCGGGACTGTCCCTTGCAGAGAATTGGCAGCTGTCTCTCCAACTTCCCTTTGGGGGGCAGTGGGAAAGCAGGAGGGACCTATGGGAAATGTGCATCTAAAGGTCAGGTAGTTCTTTATGTCCTATCACCCTCTGACAGGAGGGGGTTCCACAGGGTGGGGGCCACAGCTGAGAAGGCCCCCTGCATAGCTCCCTGTAGCTTCACTTAATCGCAGTGAGGGGAGATAACCAGAGGACGGACCACTCTGGGTTCTGCCCCAATAAGCTGGCCAGTTTAAAATAGGTGTTGGCCACGAAGATGCTGTCGAAAAACCAAGAAACAGGAATGATGGACTCCTCCAGAATTTCTTCTCAGGAAAGCAGCAACTGTCCCATATGGACAGTGCTCCATCCTGCGCCACATGGCACAGCATTTCCCAGGGGGAGGGGTACTGCCTGCAAAAGCTCCTTTGTGAGCAGGAAACCTGCCAACCTGCCTCTCAGGTGCCGCAGCATTTTATGGATCCTGCCCCCAAGAGGTTGCCTGTGTGTCTCTCTCTGTTCGGGGCCACCCACCCACCCACCCACCGCTGCTGCAGCCCCTCGAAAGCCACCGACCCTCTGCACCACCCATGAAAGCTTGGCAGGAGACCAGATGTTTCGCTGGTGGAGAAATGCTTTGAGCCACTGCTGCTGAAGAAGAAAAAGGAGGAGAAGGAGGAGTGTGGAAAGGGAAGGGTCCCAATGCTAAAAGAAGCTTGGGGGGAGTAGAGCAGGAGGCCGAAGAGGCTCTGTTTTAGGCAACTGACAAAGCAGGAGGACTCTAAAGGGCTGTTCCCTTACCCACAGTTGGCAGAGGTGGATTTTCAAATTTATTTATTTTTAAATCCGCTGCCTCCATAATTGTGGTTTTGCATCCCTTGAAAATGAGCTGAACACACCACCGCGGCAACTGGGCAATGTCTTGGGGAAAGTGGGCAGCGAAAAGCTTATACTGTATATGTGTGTGTTTGTTTACTTTTTTAAAAGAAGAACTTCATTTATAAAACAAGTGACAAAAAGAAAAAGAAAGATAAAAGAGAACAAGAATGAAAAAGACAAAAGTGCTCCCGTCCGATGTGGACCTCTGAGGGTCTCCCCAGAGACAGAATCCGCTGGAGCAAACCAGCTCCTCTGCTCTTCCACCAGCACTGGGAAGTTTGTGCAGAAATTGCTCCTGCAATTGCTCTTCTCAGTGCACAGAGGAGTCTGCACTGCTCCAGTCTGTGCTTCTCCCTCATTCGGGACAAATTCAAATTCTAACCCCACCACCATTGAGTGGCAGCAGAGAGGTGGATCTCTAACCCTGTGCTTCAGGAACATTCCTGGGATAGCTCAGCCATGAGAGGAGGCGGCTCTTGAACTCAGGGTTGTGGGTTCGAGCCCCATGCTGCGCAAAATACTCCTGTGTCGCAGGGGGTTGGGCTAGATGACCCTCAGGGTCCTTTCCAATAATCCTGTGAAAAGCCTGCTGGATCAGTCCAGCCTCCTCTTCTCACAGTGAGTAGCCAGGTACCTCTTGCAGGAAACCCACAAGCAGGATCCAAGCGCAAGTGCAATTCGCCCCACCTGCACTCTCCAGCAGCCAGGATCCAGAAGCCTCAGACCACGGAGGCAGAGCAGAGCACAAGGAAGCTTTTGATGTTTTATTCTTTTCCTATTTCACTGGAAGCCGCCCAGAGTGTCTGGAGCAACCCAGGCAGGTGGGTGGCAAATACATAATTATTTCATTAATGCACGAAGAAGAACTTTCTTTTGCTTGTCCTGAATCTCAGAACATTCAGCTGCCTTTGGCTTCTGCTGGCTCCCTGCCCCATGCTCAAAGAACGGTGGCAAACCCCTTTTGCAAAATGAAGCCAGGCGCAAATGCTGCCAGCGGAGCCTTCCTGCAGGAGGAGGAACTCAGCTCTTGCCGCTCGGCTGCGAAGGATCAGGCAGGCCTCTGGGTTTCCCTGGAGAGTCACCCATGTCACATGAGGCCAGCAACATGACGGCACCTTCTTGATGACAAAGACTGCCGGCGTGTGCAGGGCGGCCTTGTGACTGCTCTCCCTCCGCTCTACGATGTGAGCAGCTCTTGTTTGGGGAATGAAGTGCAGCACCCACGACGGGCTCAAAATAGACACAGGAGCCCACGAGGCGGGTGTTGCAATCTGGAGGAAGGGTTTATTCTGCAAAGAGATGAGGGAGGGAGGGGGGGGGCTTTATTTCCCTGTGAGCCTTGAGCCAACCGTGACACGGGGCTTTTCGGTAAAGGCCAATGACCGAGGCATCATGTGAGGCATGGGGGGGGGGGCACGGAGCCTGCCGGGAAGGGGGGGCGGATGGAGCGGAGAGGCTTCCTTTGTCGCCTGCCCTCCAGTCACGCTGGCCTGGCAGAGACTCAGGAGCTGAGCTCACCCCTGGGAAAGAGCGGGGAGAGAAGCATCTCTGCAGCCGCCCCCAGGCGGGAGCAGGAAGCTGGAGAAGGGGAGCCTTCTGCCAGGAGGGGTGAGGTCAGAGAGGGAAGGCGAGCCAGGGACTCCCACATGCCCCCGGTCCTCCTTCTGAGACAAACTGCACACTCTCCCTTTCTCTTTGTCGCTGTGGTGCCCATTAGGGCTGGGCAACATCATCCATAGCTGGTTTGAAGTCCACATGGTGGGAACGGTTTCATAATATGCATTGAATCACAGAATTGCAGAGTTGGAAGGGACTCCAAGGATCATCTAGTCCAACCCCCTGCATGCAGGAATACGCAGTTGCCCCAGTTGGGGATCGAAGCTGCAACCTTGGCGTTATCAGCTCAAAACAACTGAGCTTTCCAGGCTGATAGATGTGGCCCTACATCGCAAATTGCATTACGTGTGCTGTGTAAAAAACCGTGATGTGGGGGAAACTGTGAAGCTGATCATTGCTTCTCTCATGGATCTGTTGCTCTGTACTATAAAATGATGATTGTAAAGTAAAAAAAAAAAGTCTGTTTCAGACCCCTAAAGTAGTAGAGCTGCCGGGACATTGCCCTGTTCGCCTCTACCTCGCTCCATTCGTATTTCAGACACTGTGATCGGTCAGTATATTGCAATGTTTCTCTGGGGATAGAGCACAATGTTGAAAGCCAGACGTCACCCAGTCCCAGGGCCCATCTTCAAACACAGCCTGGAAAGTCGCCTTGAGCCTGTGGCCGGAAGTTCTTCCCAGCCCCAAAGAGCCTCACAAAGATGTCTGCCAACGTGGCATGAAGGCTGGCAACATTGATCCCGCCATGTGGGAATCCCTTGCTGAAGACCATGGTGCCTGGAGACAGGCAGTCAGGTGACCAGAGGAGGAATGGCCACTGGGAGGAGCGCAGAGAGAAGAAACGCCCTGGCACTTCTGCAGCAGCAAAACCGGAGGCCTTCCTCTGCCCCGGCTGCAACAAAACATGTCTCTCCCACATCAGTCTCTGCAACCACAGCAGACACTGCAACCGTTCAAGGGCTTGACCTCAACCCCCTCAGGAACTCCTACATTGTCTCTCGAGACAGACGGAGATGCTAAGTGAGAGACCACCCATGTTTCTCCCTCTGCCGCAAGAAATTGGCTCAGGGACACAGGACGTTGCAGTACCTGTGCACGTGCAGAGTGCTTGCGAAGGGAGGGTTTTGGGGCTCCCTGGGCACGGCTTTTAGGCGCTGCTCAGTCAAAGAAATGCACATGGTGGAGAATTAAATATTTATTGTCACAAGAAACACTTGCAGTCACTTCTCCAGCTCCAGATACCTACGCCACTGTGATAGGAATTTTATGGTCTTGGATATATGGTAATGTTCATAAGTGTACCAACAAAGCACATACATAGATCAGCACAGGAAGACCAACCTGGAACCATTTTGATTCCTAAACTGACCAAATGTTTTCTCTGCAAGGTCAAAATGGAAAAGCCTCCCCATTGTCTTTTCCTTCACAAATCCTGTCTTATGGGGGGTTTGAATAGGTTGTGAGCCTGTGACCTGGCCCAGGAACTAAATATTTATCACTACAAAAGACTGGCCAGGCTCCGCAGGCAATCCAATCAAGTAACCTGCCAGACAAGAGATAAACAAGAAGAAATTCAAATTTCTGTTTAGACTGCCTTTTTCTGTGATGTATGTATGATGTTTCTGGGGGTGGTCTTCATCTACAGGGTGGAATTTCAAAAGTCTTTATAAGGGTATGCACACTATTTTTCTGGGTCCTCCTCCTTTCCTGCGTGTGAGGGGAGCACCCTGTTGCAACAGATCAATAAAGATCAAGCTTACTAGCTGCTTTGCTTCTCAATATTCTCTGCTTGGCCTCTGTTCTTTTCTCCTACCAATAGGGAACCTATGTAAGGACTCTATATGGGCTCTTGGATACCCCATAAGGGAAAAGGGCATATTTTTATTTACAACAAAAGGAAGCTTACTCGGGAGTAAATTTACCTGGCACAGAAGTAAGAAGGAGAAGGAAAAAAAACCCTGAAAGAGACAGAGTGAAACGGGGGGGGGGGGGATTTTCTAAGAAAAGAGGCCAGGAAGTCTTAAAGAGACTCATATCAGGAGCCTTACAATAACTTCTGTCCAAATCAAAGTTAAAACTGGACTCAGATATTTTTCTTAGAAGGAACACCATACTTTCATAGGCATATGCTTAATGAAATACATACACTGCATTTTAGCTTGAGAGAGCATTGTGCTCAACTAGGCTTTTGCAGCAGAAACATTAGGTTAACTTCGCAGCACATTCCGAAATAGACTGGAACACGGGTGTAGATTCACAAACTCAAAAGTTGTAACAAGTATTTATCTTGTAAGTTATCTGTTTGCATGCGTTTCCCACTGAACAGGAGTACCCCTCCTGAGGGCCAGGGACCCCACAGCAGCCCTCCCTCACCTCCGCAAGTCTGGTTTTATTTTTCTTCATTCAGCTGCGGGACAACCCAGCAGCCTGGCCCGTTTGCCAGCTGATGTCACAAAGTGCTGCTACGCAAGCAAGCCTTATAATGCCCTGCAAGGGGGATGCCTGTCAGAGGACAGTGAGACTTGGTAGAGAAAGATGGATTCTCCAGGTAGGAGGCCTAGAGGAGATGAGTGGCAATATTATTATTGTGAGGTGATGCTATTACAATTCCAAAGGGAATGTCAAGCAGGGAGGGAGGGGGAAGAGAGAGAGTGGAATTCTGGTGGAGACGGAAGATGGAAGGAGGCTTGGAAAGGGAGTTTGAAGGGGGCAGGTGAGAGTCGGTTGAGAGTTGTGGGTTCTAGAAGGGGGCATGAGGGGGGGGGCTGAAGCTGAGCTGGACTTAGAAGCAGCAGCACAGCCACCATTGCTATTGCTGTCAGGATGTGGCGGCAGGAGGATTCGCTTTATTCAGGTGAGCCATGGAGCCATGTAACCTCTTCCTTTTTAATTTTCCTTTCTGTCTCCTAGGACATAAAAGGCTGCTGAGACGGCAAACCATGAAGGAGGCTGGTGTGCCACTGAAAGAAACATTGGAGATTGTGGTAAGTTAATTCCATGGGGAAAGGGAGTTTGAAGGGGGGGTAGGTGAGAGTCGGTTGAGAGCGGTGGGTTCTAGAAGGGGGCCCAAGGGGGGGGGGGCTGAAGCAGCCGCCACTGCTCTGAGCAGCACAGCCGCCATTGCTCTGAGAATGTGGCCGTTCAATGCCGAAAGAAGGGGGTCTCTCCCAACTTGGCGGCAAGAGGATTCCATTAATTCAGGTGAGCCATGGAGCCAGGGCTTGGCTTTGGAGTACTCAGGAAAGGCGCCTAGCAGGCTTCAGCTTGCATGGGGCAGGAGCCTGGTGAAATTACTTCTGAATTATTTCTTTGCGCCATTGCTGCACATGAAAGGGTCCTGCCCTGAGGGGCTTACAATCTTTAATAGGACACAGGGAGGGAACAGGGAAAGGTTGAGGTCCAGGCTGGATCCTGAGTCTAGGTCTCTGAGTTTAGACTTTGGGATTCCCGGACATTTCCCACCTGTAACCTCTTCCTCTGTTTTTTATTTTCCTTTCTGTCTCCTAGGACAAAAGAGGCTGCTGAGGCGGAAAACAATGAAGGAGGACGGAGGGGCACAACCTCTGGAGATTGTGGTAGGTTAATTCCATGGGGAATCCATTCCCCACATGTGCAGGGAGGTCATGGCGCTGACCTGTGTGAAACAGGGCTGGGTTGGGGGGTTGCAGTCCCACCCCGCCCCAGCCCCTTGCCCCCCTCCTTCCAAGCCAGGGGTCAGGTGCCCAGGCAGGAGCAGGCTGGCAGCCTGTGGTGACGTGGGCATGGGCAGCCTGGCAGGGGTGCTTGTTCTGCCCCCCAGAGAGTACAATGTCCTTCTTCCTTTGCAGGGCCGTGGTTTGGGGAACCAGCAGCAGCCCAGCGGTGCAGGGAAACCCAGCAAAATCCGGAGGTATGTTGTGACTTTGTGTGGCAGGGGAAGTGTTTCCCAGTGATCCTGGGGGTGGAGGAGGAAGGCCAGATTTAGAGATCCCTGTAGTTTTATGGAGAGGGTTTCTCTGTGGTCCAGGCAGGGCCCTAGCTAGGGGGTGGTGAGATGGGCCCCCGCCAGGGGCGCAGGTGAGGGGTGGGGCACAAAATTGCCTCAAAAAGATGTCCAGAAATATGTCTAAGCATATAGATGATAATAATAAATATTACAATCTATATATTTATCTGAAACTCCTCCAAGCAATCAGTCAATTGAATGAGTGGTTTATCCGGTCATTAAAAAAAAAAGAGATATTTCTCTTAGGTTGCTTTTGGTTCAGTATTTATCTTGCAAGTTATCTGTTTGCATGCGTTTCCAGGTGAACAAGGAGGAGTACCCCTCCTGAGGGCCAGGGACCCCACAGAAGCCCTCCCTCGCCTATCATGGCATGGAAGTGCAAAAAAAAGAAGAAACATCTTTGAAGGTCAGATAAGCAGGACCAGCACTCTCTGCCCAGCCCAGAAAGGAGGCGGGAGCCATCAATGTTTGTTCTGACAGCCTGGAGGCTGCTGGAGATGCGAAGCAAGTAGGGTGCGGGGTGAGTTCAGATTCTGAGAGGTGCCCAGCAGGGCTCGTAGCACAACAGTAGTGGCCTTTCTGCTCTAGAGCCAGGCCTTTGGCTAATTAAAGAATGCATGGCCTATTAAACATGCTTGTGGATTGGGAGGTTGGCTTATGAGTTTGTTTTTGTTTTTAATGTGTATGCTGTGTTTTTATTTTGTATTTTTATGCTGCAAGCCTCCCTGAGAGCTTCAGATGAAGGACGGCATACAGATTAAATTAATCGATAGACTGATTAATGATCATGGCAGTTTCCCAGAACCTGGAGGTGAATTGTCAGGCTAGAAATGGAAAGTGGGAAAAGGAGTCCCAAGACCCCCTCGTGCCTTGGCCTGCGTTCCCTCATCGCCTGTGTCCAAAGGGCCTTTAAAAAAGTGCCACCACCTGCGCCACCACTGGAACCCAGCACCAGCAGGGCGCAAGCAGAGAGGAGGCTGCTCTGCACGCAGCTGAGGCGGTGGATTCGCCAACACAGCAGCTGCATGCACCCAGAGGCACTTTGAGGATGAGGAAACACCAGTTCTTCCCCGGCCACTACCCAGCACCAGCAGCCACCGGGTGGTTTTCCAAAAAGCACCGCCACCAGTGCAACCAAGCACCAGCACCAGCAGAGGGGCCAAGCAGACCCGAGGCCACTGGGCAGGCGGAGACGGGGGAACTGAGTGAGGCGTGAGGGGGTCGTGCAGGGCTCTGATGGTCGCCCCGGGGGCATGTCCTTGCCGCCGCCACACAAGTAAGTCTCGTGGGGCTCTGATGGGGTACCAGGAGTCTCCTTGACGGGGGTGAGGCTCCGAGCAGATGACCCCCGCTGGGGATTCTTCTTCCCACCTTCCTTCGCTGATCTGACCTGTGAGAAAAGAAAACAATTCACCATCAGTGCTGGGAAGAGGGGTGAGACTTCCCAGAATCCCCTGCAACCTGGCCTGACCCTGCAAGGCCGTCCTTCGTCTTCCCTCCTCCTCTGTCCGCCACACACCTCCTTGAGGCATCCAGAGTCTCCCAAGGTGTCGCTCTTGTAGGTTTCATGGACTAAGCTCAGGGACGGTCCGAGTCAGCGTCTCTCTGGGGGTCAAGGGGTTTCTTCCCATTTGGGCTCCTCCTGCACACATCCTTGGTGTTGCCGATATCCACTGAAACTTCCATAACAAAACATAAAAGCCACCAAATTAAAATTATTCTAAAAACAGGTAACAAATCCTAAAAGCAATCAGCGGCTCTCCAAACAACTTCAGAATTGCCAGGGACAGGGCTTTCAACTCCCAAATACCTTGTTTAAACAGGGATACCTTTAAAATTCTCATAGAAGCTAATAGCGAGGGAGTCGGATGCACCTCACGAGTGAGGGCATCTCACAAACGGGAAGCCACTGCCTTGTCTTGGGTTACCACCAACCGGCCACCCTGGCAGCCTTGTGTTAACCTTGTAGATGCAGGGTCACATGGGCGGAGGACTTCTGCCCGCAAATGGGGCCTCTTTTACCCCGGCCAGGCTAAACACGTCCACTCCCTTCCAAACTTTCTTCATCGGACTGTTCCCCACCCGTTCCAGTTTGTCCCTAACCTCCTTTAAAGTGTGGGACCCTCAACTGGGCACATTCCCACTGATGTTCAAGGAAATCACACCTGGCCTAACAGGCCTCTCATTCCAGGCACCGTCTTCGAAGGAAGCAGCACTTTCTCTGTTTTTTAAAAGGTGTTTTTTACCAATATGGTAATTTCTATATGAAAACGAATGTGTGGCTGATCGTGTATCACATCCTCTTTCTGGAGATTCCTGCTTTAGCTGGTCAGTCGAAGCCGGTCCCAGGATTGTGGCCACTGTCGCCTGCTGAATGCTTCCGGGAGCCGCAGATGAGAGCGGAGTGCAGGGTGGGGACCAAAGGTGGAGACACGACCCCAGAAGGAGCACGACATGTCTCTCCCCCTCCCCTAAAACGCCACAGGTGACTGGCACCTACAGACATGACTAGAGCAACACCAAGTATATTCTATCATCTCCCCTCAAAAAAGGAAAAAGCCCTCCCTGCCTGCCTCCTCCCAGTACAGTCA
Source organism: Podarcis vaucheri (assembly GCF_965113315.1). Lineage (NCBI taxonomy): Eukaryota > Metazoa > Chordata > Lepidosauria > Squamata > Lacertidae > Podarcis > Podarcis vaucheri. The sequence continues at coordinate 1,658,352 of NC_138756.1, read as the reverse complement.
TTCGGGATGAATCTTTTGGGTTGCTCTCCGCAGTGACCCAGAAGTAACGGAGCATGTCAATTCTGGTTTCGCCACTTGCGCATGCGCAGATGCTCAAAATGAAGCGCCGAATCGCAACACACGCAGGCGCACAGACCCGGGTTGCGTCGGCTTCTGGATGCGAACGGGGCTCCCGAACGGATCCTGTTTGTATCCAGAGGTGCCCCCTCTAGAAGGTTTTATCAGTTTATTTTATTTATTTTATTTTTTCAAATGCTTTTTATTAAATTTTTCCATATGGAAAATACAAGCTTTTATCAGTTTAATCCAAATAAACCATGTCCCACCCTTGAGCAACGCCATCCGGGCAATTCTAAAACACGGTTTCCAAAATCAGTTTTAGAAAGTGAAAATATTTAACATACGAAAGCAAGACCTGCGACAGCAAGAAAAAGCCTCGGGCTGGGAGACTCTTCTTTTCGGGGGTTGCCAACTTACCAGCCTCTGCCTCGCTCTCCGTCTGGCGCATGCGCACAAGGCCCACTTTCCTCGCCCGGCCTTCCTGCGCTTTCTTCGCGGCAAAAGGCGTCGCCAAGGCCGGGGGCGCTTTCCGCGCAGGCGCAGTAAGGTGCGCAGTAAACGGGAGGAGGCCTCCCGCCTGGGTCGAGGGGGGCGAGCGGCCTCTGCGGCGGATTAGGGGCTACGGAGGCCATTCCTGACGGAAGGCTGAGCGAGCTCGACGCCGCCCGGAGTAACGGTTGCCTCAGGCAGGCGCAGGCGCAGTACACTAACGCCTCGAGGCGCACGCGCAGCGCCGTTAAGCTGGCCGTTAAGGGGCGGGCCGGTCGCGCTCTGCGCACGCGCTGCCTGTGCTTTCGCGGACGGCAGCCGCCTGGAGACAAACTTAGGGCGCGCCAGCCGCGCTAACGACCCTCGCTGCCGATGCGGCGTCTTTGACGGGACGGCGAGCGCCGAGGGACACACCAGGTGAAGTGATGCAATAATAGAATCGGGGGGGGGGAGGAGGGGGTTGCGCTCTGCCCATGCTCAGAGTCCCGGTGTCCCCCCCGCCAGTCAGGGGCGGAGGCCGTTGGCGGTGGGTGCAAGGAGGTAGGGTGGGCTCGCCGGCACTCTGTGTGTGCTCAGAGGCACAGCTGCCTCTCAGGCCGCGTCTTCGGGGCTGGAGGAGGAGGGGGTCGTGAGGGCTGGAGACTGCTTTTCATGCCGCGTTCTGATATTCAGGTTGCGTTTGGGGGGTCGTAACTAGATAACGAGAATAGATAACCATATTTGAGTCCTTGGAGGCATCTCAGCTCCAGGGCTTTGGGGAAGCAGCTGGTTATCTCACCACCTTTGAGCCCAGATTTCAGTCCAGCTTCTAAGACTGGGTGCCTGCTGCCAGCCACGGTAGACTGACGTTTATAATATAATAAAAATAAAATTTTTATTATTATTTTTGGCGTGCTCTGGTCCATGGGGTCACGAAGAGTCGAACACGACTAAATGACTAAACAACAACAACAAACAAAAATAATAATAAGCTAAAAGGAGGCATTCTGATCAATCCTTCTGTATGTTATTTCACACACACCCCCACTCCCCTGCACCAGTGCTGAGCCCTGACCTTGACTTTTAAAAAATAATTTATTTAATCATTTTTGTATTTTTTATACTGCTGTTCATTGCAAATCTTCCAGAGACCAACAAATCTTTAAAAATAAAATTAATGCAAAATAATCCAAATATCATAAAACAATGAACAAAAGTCAACATGGCCTAGCTGGCTACTTTTTAAAATGCCATTCAAAAGCTATGGGAGCACATACAGTACGATAAAACCTTCTATTAGCAGCATGGGGGAAACAGATCAGCTTTTTAAAACGTCTGAAAAACCTCAGGCTGCAGATCTTCTGAAAAGGAAAATCATAGGGGATATTCAGGCAGGATGCAGCATTTGGAAAGGGAGCAATCTGTGGAGCTGATTATCCTTCCCGCTTTCTGCATGAAAGAATGTCTTGTTCATGCACAATCAGAAACTGATTACTCAGCAGAAAAGACCCCCCTGCGTTCCATTGGACACTCTTCCAAGCAGTGGTAGACACTCAAGACATATGAGCTAACAACCAAATGGCACCTTAAACCGAGGTTACAGTCGCCAGAAAGACCAGGTTTGAAATCTGCACTTGGCCATGAAGCTCACGGAATTACCTAATTACCTTGGGCCAGTCTTTCTCTCAGCCTAACCTACCTGGAAGGGCTGGTGTGATGACAAAAAGGGAAGGGGCGGGGAGACGTTTGTGTGCCACAATGAGCTCTTTGGGTTAAAAATTGGGATATAAATCTATTTTTAAAAAACCAGAATGTCTAGTTGCCATTTTGGGACAAGACAGCTTTAAAGTCTTACTTTATACATTGACTGTGATTGATTCTCAGTTAAACATCTGGCTAGTTCAGAAGACAGCCTTGAGCGAGGTTAAGAGCTTTGAGAACTTAAAGAAGAAAAGTCCCCTGATCCAGGGACAGTCCACACATCTATTGGCCTGTTCAGACCTCGTTAAACTCTTTAGCGACTGCAGCCTTGGACCCATTTGGCACCTAGCTTATATATCTGAGTTTCTAGCACTGACAGGGGCACAAGTGACCGCCTTGTTCTGCAGGAGACCATTGGTCAGTCTAGCTCAGTATTGTATACGCTGACCAGCCGTGGCTCTCCAGAGTTTCAGCCAATATCTCTCACTGAAGCTGCGCTTGTCTGCAGGCAAATTGGGTGCTCTAACCCCTCAGCTACACTCCTTCCCTTTCTTTGGGGATCTTATACAGTATCTTTCTTTTTTAAAAAGAACACACACCACCATATGTAAACTGTTCTCTTGCGGACTCTCCTTCCTTGGAGGTTTGGAAGCAGAGGTTGGGCAGCTGTCCGTCTGTCATGGATTCTTGAGGAGAGATTCCTGCATTGCGGGGGGTTGGACTAGATGTCCCTCGGAGTCCCTTCCAACTGTCAAACTCTTGTCCCGCAGGTCAGAATGGCGGCCAAGCGGATCACCCAGGAGACGTTTGACGATGTTGTGCAGGAGAACATCAGCGACCTTGGCATGGATCCGGAAGAGGCCGTGATCGAAGCCGTCCAGCAGTTTGAGTCTCAAGGTGTGGTTTTTGCGAAGAGATGTTTTTAACTGGCTGGGTATCATAGAATCATAGAATCATAGAATCGTAGAGTTGGAAGAGACCACAAGGGCCATCGAGTCCAACCCCCTGCCAAGCAGGAAACACCATCAGAGCACTCCTGACATATGGTTGTCAAGCCTCTGCTTAAAGACCTCCAAAGTAGGAGACTCCACCACACTCCTTGGCAGCAAATTCCACTGTCGAACAGCTCTTACTGTCAGGAAGTTCTTCCTAATGTTTAGGTGGAATCATTCTTTCTTGTAGTTTGGATCCATTGCTCCGTGTCCGCTTCTCTGGAGCAGTAGAAAACAACCTTTCTCCCTCCTCTATGTGACATCCTTTTATATATTTGAACATGGCTATCATATCACCCCTTAACCTCCTCTTCTCCAGGCTAAACATGCCCAGCTCCCTTAGCCGTTCCTCATAAGGCATCGTTTCCAGGCCTTTGACCATTTTGGTTGCCCTCTTCTGGACACGTTCCAGTTTGTCAGTGTCCTTCTTGAATTGTGGTGCCCAGAACTGGACACAGTACTCCAGGTGTGGTCTGACCAGAGCAGAATACAGTGGCACTATTACTTCCCTTGATCTAGATGCTATACTCCTATTGATGCAGCCCAGAATTGCATTGGCTTTTTTAGCTGCCGCGTCACACTGTTGGCTCATGTCAAGTTTGTGGTCAACCAAGACTCCTAGATCCTTTTCACATGTACTGCTCTCAAGCCAGGTGTCACCCATCTTGTATTTGTGCCTCTCATTTTTTTTTGCCCAAGTGCAATACTTTACATTTCTCCCTGTTAAAATTCATCTTGTTTGTTTTTGCCCAGTTCTCTAATCTGTCAAGGTCGTTTTGAAGTGTGATCCTGTCCTCTGGGGTGTTAGCCACCCCTCCCAGTTTGGTGTCATCTGCAAATTTGATCAGGATGCCCTTGAGTCCATCATCCAAGTCGTTGATAAAGATGTTGAATAAGACTGGGCCCAAGACAGAACCCTGTGGCACCCCACTAGTCACTCTTCTCCAGGATGAAGAGGAACCATTGATGAGCACCCTTTGGGTTCGGTCAGTCAGCCAGTTACAAAACCAATGAGTGGTAGCATAGTCAAGACCGCATTTTACCAGCTTCTTTACAAGAATATCATGGGGCACCTTGTCAAATGCTTTGCTGAAATCAAGGTAGGCTACATCCACTGCGTTCCCTTTATCTACCAGGCTTGTAATTCTGTCAAAAAACGAGATCAGGTTAGTCTGACATGACTTATTTTTCAGAAATCCATGCTGACTATTGGTGATCACAGCATTCCTTTCTAGGTGCTCACAGACTGTTTGCTTAATGATCTGCTCCAGAATCTTCCCTGCTATTGATGTCAGACTGACTGGGCGGTAATTATTTGGGTCCTCTCTTTTCCCCTTTTTGAAAATAGGAACAACATTTGCCCTCCTCCAGTCTGCCGGGACTTCGCCTGTTCTCCAGGAATTCTCAAAGATGACTGCCAGTGGTTCTGAGATCACATCTGCCAGTTCTTTTAATACTCTTGGATGCAGTTCATCTGGCCCTGGAGACTTGAATACATCTAATCTAGCCAAATATTCTTGTACTATCTCCTTAGTTATTCTGGGCTGTGTTTCCTTTGCTGAATCATTTGCTTCAAATTCTTCAGGTCGGGCATTGTCTTCTTTATCGGAGAAGACTGAGGCAAAGAAGGCATTGAGGAGTTCAGCCCTTTCTGTGTCCCCTGTTTGCATTTCACCATCTTCTCCTCTGAGTGACCCCACTGTTTCTTTGTTCTTCCTTTTGCTACGAACATACCCATAAAAGCCTTTTTTGTTGCTTTTAACCTGTTCTAAGAATCCCTACTGAGGACCCCTTCTCATTGCCCCCACCGCTCCGTGTCTTTTCTCCAGGTGTTGACTTAAGCAACATAGTGAAGACAGCCCCCAATTCCGCCTCTGTGGGTGGGCAAGAGCCCCAGCATGCTGTTTTGCAGGTGAGAAGGGTGCCTGGGGCTGCCCAAGAAAGGAGGAAAGCCCCAGGGGTCGCTTTGGGAAGGGGCCGTGAGGACCTCAGGCTGAGTCCCGGGCATCCTGAAGTTGGGCTGGGAATGTTCCCTCCTTGCCAATTTAGATACAGTAACTGAACTGGAGGCCCCTCGACTGACTTCAGGTCCAGTGTTGGACCATTTCGATCGGATACTCCCTACTGATGTGGATAGATTCCTCCAAGTTGGTAGGCCCACCACCTGCCTCCTTGATCCGTGCCCATCTTCGCTGATTAGGGAGTGTCCAGATGTTGCGCGGACCCCCCTGGTTGAAATTATCAATTTGTCCCTTGACACGGGGACATTCCCAGGGGAACTGAAGGAAGCAGTGGTGCGTCCACTCTTAAAGAAAACTTCATTAGATCCCTTAGACCTATCCAATTACCGCCCAGTTTCAAATCTTCCATACCTGGGTAAGGTAATTGAGAGAGCGGTTGCTGAACAGCTTGGTAGGTTTCTGGAGGAAACATCGGCATTAGATCCATTTCAGTCCGGTTTCCGTCCTGGTTTTGGGACGGAGACGGCTCTGGTTGCCCTAACAGATGATATCCGTAGACAACTGGATCGAGGCGGGTCAGGGCTGCTGATCCTTTTAGATTTGTCAGCAGCCTTTGACATGGTCGATCATGATCTTCTGGACCATCGCCTTGCAGACGTGGGGATACAGGGCATAGCCCGTAACTGGTTGTGCTCTTTTATCTCTGGTCGGGGACAGAGGGTGGCACTAGGGAGGGAAATGTCGTCACGCCACTCCTTGGTGTGTGGAGTGCCACAGGGCGCGATTCTCTGCTTTTTAACATCTTTATGCGCCCCCTTGCCCAGATTATCCGGAGCTTTGGGCTGGGCTGTCACCAATATGCTGATGACACTCAGCTCTATCTGCTGATGGATGGCCACACTGACTCGGCCCCGGACACACTGACCAGATGCCTGGAAGCTGTGGCTGGATGGTTTCGTGGGAGCCGATTGAAACTAAATCCTTCGAAGACAGAGGTCCTATGGCTGGGTCGGGATGGTATGGGGATGAGGGACCAACTCCCTTCTCTTGAGGGGGCCCAGTTAGTGCCATTGCCTTCCGTTAAGAGTTTGGGTGTAATCCTTGACGCCTCCCTTTCCATGGAGGCGCAAGTTACAGCAACAGCCAAGGCGACATTTTTCCACCTTCGCCGCATCAAGCAGTTGGTCCCTTACCTTTCCCGCCCCGATCTGGCCACAGTGATCCATGCGACAGTCATCTCCAGGCTTGACTACTGTAATTCGCTCTATGCGGGGCTGCCCTTGAAGCTGTCCCAGAAACTCCAGCGGGTACAGAATGCTGCAGCTAGGCTCCTCACGGGGTCTCTGCCATGGGAGCATATTCACCCAGTGCTTTACAAGCTGCACTGGCTCCCGGTGGAGTACAGGGTCAGATTTAAGGTGCTGCTTTTGACCTTTAAAGCCCTTCACGGCCTAGGACCCTCGTACCTACGGGACCGCCTCGCCTGGTATGCCCCACGGAGAGCCTCAAGGTCCATAAATAACAACACCCTAGTGGTCCCAGGCCCTAAGGAAGTTAGATTGGCTTCAACCAGAGCCAGGGCCTTTTCAGCACTGGCCCCACTTGGTGGAACGCTCTGTCTCATGAGACCAGGGCCCTGCAGGATCTGATTTCTTTCTGCAGGGTCTGTAAGACAGAGTTGTTCCGCCTGGCCTTTGGCTTGGAGCCAATTTGATTTCCTCCCTCTTTCTTTTTTCTTTTCCTTCTCCTGCGATGAGGCTACATTGTAATATTTTAATGTTGCATTATCTTAATGTTGTATTTTATTTTTGTTTTTTAAGTTGTAATAATTCATCTTGTTTTTATTATTGCTTGTAAGCCGCTCTGAGCCCGGCCTTGGCTGGGGAGGGCGGGGTATAAATAAAAAATTATTATTATTATTATTATTATTATTATTATTATTATTATTATTATTACAGTGGTACCTCTAGTGGCGGACTTAATCCATTTCGGGGTGCCGTTTGCACTCCAAAAAGTCTGCAACTAGAGTGCCTCTTCTGCGCATGGATGGGTGGCGAACCCGGAAGTAAACACTTCTGGGTTTGCTACATTCGTAAGCTGAAAGTCCGTAAGAAGAGCGGAACGCAACACGAGGTATGACTGTATTCCTATTTAAACCAGGGCTTTAATCAAAACTATGAGCACTAGGATCTTGGTTTGTTTCTTAGGAAAGGAGCACAGCTCAGTGGGAGGGCAGCACTTGTTCTGGAATACTGAGCTCAGTGGTCCGACTCAGTGTTAAGCAGACCCATAGGGCCCTAAGCATCAGAAGGTCAAATATATAAGCTGGGCGTCAAACGGCTCCTTAAACCAGGGTTACGGTCGGCAGAATGGAATGCCTACTTGCCATTTGGGGGCCAGGCGGCTCGAAGGTCATATTTTTTAATAGGGCTTTCCTGAAATTCATTCTGATTGTGCCGATACAATGGAGTTCTACAGGATGGGGTGTCCCAAACCCAAGGACCCCCAGGCAGGCACTGCCAGGTGGTGGAGACGCCAGACGCCCCCCTGGCACCCAGGCATCTTCACCTGGCCAGGTGCAAAATGGCATCGCGATGTTAATCCCCAGCCCCGTCCTTGCATCAGCCATTGTGATCTCCTGGTGTGTCGCAGATATTGCCCAGCCCGACTCGCTCCTTTCCTTCCGCAGACGCTGGGCTCCTTGCAGAAGGCCGTTGCTGATGGCGACTCGGGCGCGGTGGACGAGCTGCTGGTGAGCTTTGCGGAGCAGTGCCGGCAGGAGATGGCCGTCCGCTACTTGGCGGGGCAGAAGGGCGCTTACCCTGCCGTGCTGGCCGCCTGCCGCCTGGCTTGGGAGGAAGGCTGCTCCCTCCTCAAAGCCCTCCGCGCCCTCTCCGCCCTCCTGGACGGCCAGCCCGACTTCCTCGATGCCCCCGGGCAGGAGCTGCTTCTGCGGGTCTTGCGGGAGCGGCAGGACGATGGCGACCTGACCCTGGCCACGATCCGCTGCGTCCGGCAGGCGTCCCTCAAGCACGAGCAGAACCGGCAGGACCTGGTGAAAGGCGGCGTCCTCTCCCTGCTGGTGGGGGCCGTTGTCCGCCATGGGGACCGGGCCGATGTGGTCCGGGAGGCCTGCGCGGGGCTGCGCTTCATGACCTTCGACGACGATATCCGGGTGCCCTTTGGCCACGCCCACGAGCACGCCAAGATGATCGTGACGGAGCACGGTGGACTGAGGGTCCTCATCGAAGCCGCCAAAGGTAGAAGCATTGCCCCTTCCTCCCCAGCCAGGGGAAGGCAAGGAGAGCCCTTCTGGATCAGGCCAGAGGGAGGTGGGGGGAATTCGATTCCAGCGTTACCGGAGGGAAGACCTCCCTCTCTGTCTTTCCAACGCCAATCAAAGACAACCAAGAAGTGGTTTGGGTGTTGTCGGTTTTTGCCAAATCCTTTTTATTGATTTTCCAAATTCAATGCAATGTCCCCCAAAATAGGTTTCCCACACTCCACACAAGGTTTCCTCTTGTTGCTGCTTTGTTTCCTGGGTTGTTTCCAATGCTCATTCCATTAAACTTATTCTGAACCATTGGCTCTCTGTTTGCCAATTCCTGCACGTACGATATTTTAACATTTGCAATATTGAGGATTGACTTCACGACAGAAGTACTGTTCTTGGGAGATGGGGCGGGCAGGTGTGGGGGACTCCCTGGTCCTGAATGGGGCAGCTGTGTTGGTGTTGACCCTGAAAGCCCTAAACGGCCTCGGCTCAGTATACCTGAAGGAGCGTCTCCACCCCCATTGTTCTGCCCAGACACTGAGATCTAGCGCTGAGATCTTCTGGCGGTTCCCTCACTGTGAGAAGCCAAGTTAACGGGGAACCAGGCAGAGGGCCTTCTCAGTAGTGGCACCCGCCCAGTGGAACGCCTTCCCATCATCAGATGTCAAGGAAAACTATCAGACGTTTAGATGACATCTGAAGGCAGCCCTGTTTAGGGAAGTTTTTAATGACTGCTGTTTATTGTATTTTTAATCTTTTTTGGAAGCCGCCCACAGTGGCTGGGGAAACCCTGCCAGATGGGCGGGGTATGAATAATAAATTCTTATTCTTATCTACAAGTGAGGTTACTCCACAAATCATCAAATCCACAATGAATCAGTAATTGCCGTTTTTCAAATTCCTTTTTTTCCCTTCTGTATGTATGAAGCCCAAAAGCTCACTTTTACTTTTCACAACCAGGTACGATTCACAGACCGTCTCGCTTTCTCTTCCTCCTCCTCCTCCTCTCAGCCTTCCCCGACGACTGCAGCGTCCTGAGGGAGATCTGTGCCACTCTGGGGCGCCTCTCTGTCCGGAACGAGTTCTGCCAGGAGATTGTGGACCTGGGCGGTTTAAACTTCATGGTGGCGCTGCTGGCCGACTGCATTGACCACCAGGTACTACGAAGTAGGTAGCTGCCACGTCAGAGCACTGTGTCTGTCCAACCCAGTAGTGCCTACTCTGACTGGCAGTGGCACTCCAGGCAGGGCTGGCCTGATCCGTGAATATGCAGTGGATCGAAATAAATCAAGATTTCGGTCCTCATTATTCCGAAGGAAGGACTGATGGACTAAAAATCTAGGCAGCATCTTCATATTGCACTGCGCCAGCAATCCATCTGGCTCAGTATTATCAACACTGGCTGGCAGCCGTTCCCCAGGAGTTCCAGGGGACATTCCAGAAATGCCAGGGATTACACTCATTTTTTTTAGTTTTTGTTGATCTGTGGTTTGTTTGAAAGGAAGTCTGAGACCAAACTTCTCCTGGAAAATTTGATTTCAGAAAAATGATTCCAACGGGATCAGGGACTTTTGAGAGTTTTCTCACCAATGCGCCAAAACTCCCCCTCCCCCCTTTTTTTTTGGGGGGGGGGGGGGTAAAAACAGCTAAAAGCAAAGGGACTTTCAGATATATAAAAGCCAAAAGCGTTAGGGAGGCTGTCCTAACTGCAGCACAGACTTGACCATTTTCATTTCCGTGGGCTTGCGTTGGGTAATATTAATACAGTGGTGTCCCGCAAGATGAATGCCTCGCAAGACGGAAAACTCGCTAGACGAAAGAGTTTTCCGTTTTGGAGGTGCTTCGCAAAACGAATTTCCTATGGGCTTGCTTCGCAAGAGGACAATGTCTTGCAAGTTCCTGCTGGGTTTTTTTTCCTTTCCCCCCTCTTTTTCTAAGCCGCTAAGCCCCTTATCAGCTGATCCGAGCAGATAAGCCGCCAAAAGCCGCTAATAGCGCTAATCCGCTAATCCTTCAATGGGCTTGCTTCGCAAGACGAAAAAACCGCTAGACGAAGAGAATAAGAGAACAGATACTTTTTGTCTTGCGAGGCACCACTGTAATGAAAAGAACAATCTATGGCCTTTTAAACTTTGCATGGGGGAGTTTTTGTTTGTTGTTATAGTATTTCTTGTGTTCTTATATTGCAAACTGCCCTGTGATCTTCAGATGGAGGGCGGTATAGAAGTCTTCATCATCATCTTGGAAAGGAGTCGAAATAATAATAATAATAAATGCCCATTAGCACCTTAGAGACCAGCTAAGTTTCTTCTGGGTAGAAGCTTTTGTGCGCATGCACACTTCTTCAGATCCACCTGAGTTGGTCTCTAAGGTGTTGCTGGACATTTTTTTATTCCGACTGCATCAGACCACCTGCCTGACTCTAGACTCCTGGGAAGCAGATGCTCTGCCTTGGAGCTACAGCCGCTCCCCTAAAAAAAATAATAGTATTTGTTTTTCCAGTATCTTAGTGTTTCTTCTCCACCCCAGATCCAAACTTTAGCTGACTTGGTGGGCTGGCCGTCTGTCCTGGATGCTGGAGCCGGGATTCCTGCCTTGCAGCGGGTGGGACTAGAGGACCCCCAGGGTCCCTTCCAACTCTGCGACCGTGAGGCTTTCTTTCCAAACCTGTCCTCACGCCTTGGGTCTTTGCCCTTCCGCTGCGGATTGTAGGACCTGGTGAAGCAGGTGATGAGCGCCATCCAGGCGATCGCGGGCAACGACGACGTGAAGGACGCCATCGTCAATGCCGGAGGGACAGACCTCATCGTGCTGGCCATGACCCGGCACCTCGGCAGCCCTTTGGTGAGTGGGTGTCGGTAGAGGAAGCTTCCATTTATTGGCTGGTCTGTTGCATTTATCCCGCCTCTTCCTCCAAGCAGCTTAAAGCGGCGTTCGGTCGTTCACCTCTACAGGTGTAACCCTCACGACCACGATGTGAGGGGGTTAGACTGAGAGGCCCCAAGCAGCCCATCACCTTGTCATGGGGAGTGGGCTTGCACGTTCCTAGGACCCTTGTGAGCGCAGCCGTCGGGAGTCTCGTACTCCCAGCAGGGTCACTCAAGGCGGTAAGGTCAAAGGGGAGGAGCTAGACAAAGCATGATCCCAGAAGTCCTGAAGGGCAGAACAGGCGGAAGGTGACAAGCGGTGTGTGACAACGGCTGTGAAGGCGGAGGAAGAGTCTACCGGTCATTGTGATCCTCATGCCATTGGAATAGAGCCTTACTGTGAAGACCGTGCGTTGGTCAGCGTGCCCTGATCTACACGCATAAAACAAATTCACACACAGGCGTCTTCCAAAAACCTCTCCCAAACCCAAACCCCAAAAGTCCCATGGGGATCGGCAAATGGTATCGGGGGCAGGACCGTGACATCTGGAAGCCCCTAGTCAAGAACCGGCACATGGGCGGTGGATACAGATTCAGTCGCTCTGAGTCAAGGAACGAGGCAGTTGAGTAGCTTGGCAGCTGTATCCATGACTGAGCAGCCCTATTTAGGAACCACTCTGCTCACCCCAAAAAGGGGGAGGGGCTAAAAAAGGTGCCCTAAACATAGTCTGCCTGCCTTTTCCCCTGACTGGATTACTGCGCCGAGGTCGCCACCCAGCGGTCGTAAAAGACAATTGAAGCTGTGATGTTTTAACTTCAATATTGCATCGCTTCAAGGAACTCAAAGAGCAGGTGAGGGACAACTGAAGGAAGAAAAGGGAGGCTACACTTTCTTCTGGAAAGGTCTGCCTGAACAAGAACGTTGAATACACGGAGTAGGCTTTGCTATCAAAAACGATCTTGTGAAGCTCTTGTCAGAAGTCCCTAATGGCATTAATGAGCGACTTTCAACACTTCAACTAAAACTCACCCCAAACCATCATGTCAGGGAACTGCCATCAGTGCCAGAGGGAGAGATCAAAATCCAGAGGGATCCCAGAGAGCGTCCCGGGATTGGGAGAGGCAGCCCATCTTCTGGGGAAGAGAATTGGCGTAGCACCAGTGGAGAAGGGGGGCAGATGGGGGAAGCGGCGTGGGGGTCCCATGACTCCTTGCCGGGGACCAGCGGGGAGAGTAGGGGTCCTCCGCTGCCTACGCCCTCCTTGCGCAGAAGGCTTTCGCGCAGAGAGGGTCGGAGGAGACTAGGCGTCAAAGAGCTTCTTTGCTGGAAGAAGTTTAAGAAACGGCCACGGACGGATTCTGCCAGCGATTGAGTCAGCCACGGGAGAGTGGCTGTCCGGACAGGAAAGGTTCACTCTGGCAACCCTGCCAGGTGTTGGCACAGGCTTACGCACGAGCAAGCCCTAGAACCATTACACATCAGGCTCCTATTCTAAGCGCTTATGCACCAACACTGATTGCTGATGAAGACATTAAATAAAATTTTTACTCCCAGCTGGACATCCTCCTGGGTAATTTTAATGCAAGAGTTGGGCAAGATTTTGATCTGTGGCCTGGGACTATAGGGAAAGAAGGAATTGGCAACAGCAACCAGAACAGAATCTGACTTTTGATGATATGTGCTGCGCACAACCTTGGTATTACCAACACACTCTCGACAATAAAATAAATTTAAAACATCTTGGAGGCACCCTTGGTCAAACCACTGGCACCGCTTAGACTATGTAACCGTCCGAGCGGAAGATTGCCGTGATTTGCTCCTTACCAGAGCTATGGTGAGTGCTGATGACTGCTGGACAGATCACCAGAATTGGCCTCCACAGTAACTTACGGACTCACATTTAAAACTGTGTTTGTGGAAGACAATCTTACTCGGCTATGAGTGATCACTGAAGAAGAAGAAGAGTCACTCAGTGAGCTTCTCTTGGGTCCTGTACTGACCCTCTAACTTAGAGGTCTTCAACATTTTTGAGTCCATGACTCCCTTGACCAACTACAGTGGTACCCCGCAAGACGAATGCCTCGCAAGACGGAAAACCCGCAAGACGAAAGGGTTTTCTGTTTTGGAGGCGCTTCGCAAGACGAATTTCCCTATGGGCTTGCTTTCGCAAGACGAAAGCCCATAGGGAAATCTCCGGGGACCTGTTTTAAATTGCTGGCGGTCGGGAGCAAAGACTTTCGCCCACAGCCGGCCTTCAGAAGAGGTCCTGGACCCCCCCCCCGCCTGCCTTGCTCCCCCCCGCCTGCCTTCCCGGGACAGCGGAGACTTCTCCGCTGCCCCGGGCGATCTTAAAATGCTGGCGAGCGGGAGCGAAGCGTTCGCTCCCGCCCGCCAGCATTTTAAAATCTCCCCGGGACAGCAAAGAAGCAGCCCCCTGCGACCCTCTCCCGGATGGAGAGGTGACGTGCGCCTATGGCAGGAGCCTCCATAGGCGCGCGTCACCAAAGCAGCCCCCTGCGACCCTCCCCCGGCTGGAGAGGTGACGCGCGCCTATGGCAGGAGCCTCCATAGGCGCGCATCACCTCTCCAGCTGGGAGAGCGCGTGCGGGGCTAAAGCAGCCCCCTGCGACCCTCTCCCGGCTGGAGAGGTGACGCGCGCCTATGGCAGGAGCCCGCCAGCATTTTAAAATCTCCCCGGGACAGCAGAGACTTCTCTGCTGTCCCGGGGAGATTTTAAAATGCTGGCGGTCGGCAGCGAAGCCCTCCTGTCCCCGGAGCTTGCGGGGCGGGAGGTGGGAAGAAGGGCTTTTCTTCCCACCACCAGCCTTCAGAACAGCCTTCTGAAGGCTGGGGGTGGGAAGAAAAGCCCTTGTTCCCCCCCCCAGCCTTCAGAAGAGGTCGGGGGACAGACTGTCCCCGGACCTGGTCTGAAGGCGGTTTCCCTAGGAACGCATTAATTGATTTTCAATGCATTCCTATGGGAAACCGTGCTTCGCAAGACGAAAAACTCGCAAGAAGAAAAAACTTGCGGAACGAATTAATTTCGTCTTGAGAGGCACCACTGTACATTCTTTTTGCGGCACCCCTGTGGGGCTCACCCCTTTCCTGGTGAACCAGCAGCCCCTCATCCCTTTTTGAGCACTTTCGCTTGTGCGTTCACTCAGCCTCCCCACTCCCTCTTCTTGGGAGTCCTCTAGGCAGCCACTGCTGACACCCCTGGCCTCTGAGCTGCCCCCCGCTGCCCCAAAGAGAGATGCCTCCCAGAGGCCCCTTTCCCCTGGGAAACCTATAGCCGGGCTGCTGCAACAAACAGCTGTGCAAGCCTTTGGGAGGCAGAGGGGCAAGAGGGCATCAGAGGAGGGAGGGAAGGGAAGAGGGACAGAAGCCAGTGCTGCCCGCTGCACCCCAATCATCATTCAAGGCACCCCAGGGTGCCATGGCACACTGGTTGAAAACCCCTGCTTTAACCACTACACCACATTGGCTCTCCTTGGTTGCTCCCAGTTCCTTTGCTGTTCTTGAACCCCCTCCCTCATCTTTTGCACCCCTCCCCTGGATCAGCCCCCTCCAGAAGAAAGAGCTCTGCCCTGTTCCAAGGGATCATAGAATTGTAAAGTTGGAAGGGGCGGCATGCAAATTTAATAAGCAAATAAATGTTACACTATATTAAAAGCAGTTGAAAAGAACTTAAAGTTGCAGAAATACTATTACTGTACGATAAAATGCAAGAGTGGCGTCAAGCTTGCTGTACAATAAAAATGCAAGTGTGTCGCCAGTCAGTTGAACATGGCTGCCTGCGTTTCCGCCCTCAGGTGTGTGAGCAGAGTTGTGCGGCCTTGTGCATGCTGGCGCTGCGGAAGCCCGAGAACTGCCGGGTCATCATGGAAGGGGGCGGGGCCTTGGCAGCGCTGCAGGCCATGAAGATGCACCCCAAGGAAGCTGGCGTGCAGGTAACAATTTTGCGCTGTGAGACAGGAGTCGCTCTTTCACCCACCCTCTGCCCTGGCGTAACCACAATTACCTCTGAAGGTATCAAGCCTGCTTTCCCACAAGGGTATAAGATGGGCTGCGTCTGGTGTTGGAACTACTGTTTCTGGGGGACAGGGGGCAGGCAGGTGTGGGGGACTCCCTGGTCCTGAATGGGGTAACTGTGCCCCCAAAGGACCAGGTGCACAGCCTGGGAGTCATTTTGGACTCACAGCTGTCCATGGAGGCGCAGGTCAATCCTGCATCCAGGGCAGCTGTTTATCAGCTCCATCTGAGACCCTCCCTGCCCACAGACTGTCTCGTCAGAGTGGCACATGCTCAAGTTATCTACTGCTTGGACTACTGCAATGCACTCTATGTGGGGCTACCTTAAAAGGTGACCCGGAAACTACAACTAAACCAGAATGTGGCTGGTGACTTGGAGTGACCCCTGAGATCATATTACACCGGTCATGAAAGACCTACATTGGCTCCCAGTACCTTTCCAAGCATGATTCAAAGTGTTGATGCTGACCTTGAAAGCCCTAAACAGCCTCAGCACAGGGAACCAGGCAAAGGGCCTTCTTGGTGGTGGCACCCTCCCTGTGGTACACCCTCCCATCAGACGTCAAGGAGATAAACAACTATCTGACTTATTGGGAAGCTTTTTACGTTTGACGTTCTATTGTGTTTTTATGTGTGTTGGAAGCCACCCAAAGCGACTGGGGAAACCCAGCCAGAGAGGCGGGCATAAATAATAAAATTGTTACTATTAGTAGTATTAGTCCTACTCAGAAGGCCCACTGAAATTAACAGAAACATCTTAACACCATACTGGAAAACCACACAATGAATCCCTAGAGTGCAATATTATATACCATTTTTTACACACTGTTGATTTTATTGGTATTGCAAACATTATAATTTCGTAAATAATTTACATTTACATGAAGTGAAAACCAAGGTGTATCAATGTTGTTTAAGGTGCCATATATTTGGGAGAGCTGTTTCTCTCCTCGCCCCTTACATTTGGGCATCTCTTAAGGTACCATAGGCAACGTCTGCATGATGGTTTCTGAGATCAAGGAGCAGTTTCTGCCTGCTTAGGGATACAAGTTTTGACTCAAGGTGGCGAGCAGAACCTTTCAAAATGGTGCTGATTTTATTCAAACATTGCATAGTGGTCCTTGAGATCAAGGCGCAGGTTTCGGCCTACGTTTGGATGCGACATTTTGAATCGAAACGGCACTGATATTTTTGTTGTTGCTTCTCAGAGTTCCCAGGCGACGCTGGGCGCTTTCTTCTGCTAACGAAGTGAATCGTTTGCCATTTTTCTCTTTCTCCGTCCAGAAACAAGCCTGCATGCTGATCCGCAACCTCGTCTCCCACACTCGGGATTTCTCCCAGCTCATTCTGGAAATGGGCGCTGAGGACTTGATCGCCGAGGCCCGGGCCGCCCACCGGACGTGCGAGGATGTGGCCAAGGCCGCCTTGAGGGACCTGGGCTGCCAGGTGGAGCTGAGGGAGCTCTGGACGGGCCAGAAGGGCAGCCTGGCACGTTGACACCCGGAGACGCCGGGAAACGGGGGGTTGGAAGCGGTGGGGATGAGCGGAGAGCAAGATGGACTTGCAGACGGGAATAAACGCAGCCCAAGGGAGAAGGAGGGTGTTGGCCTTGGGGGCCATTAGCTGCACAGTCCCCAGAAATTCACCGCTGTGCCGCCATTTACTTTTCTGCGCCAAGTCTTCAGTGCGGTTTTTGTTGTTATCTTAAATATTTGCTGCTTCAAGAACTTGACTGGCCGACCCTAGAGAATGGAGTGGCGCCTGCGGAGAAAGCTTCCCTTTCTATAAAAATGGCCAAGAGCAAAAAGCAGCAACAATGGGGGGGGGGGGAGGCTGGCAGACTGCTTGTTCCATTTACAGCTGTATTTTGGCCCTACCCTGGCTCTCCATGTGGCCTGGCAGGCTTCTCCACCTTCAATTAGGCAACCACTGCTCCCTGCTGTCCTCCACTCTTCCTCCAGATGTGCCATCCTCTGGCCCTTGGCCGTTCTTTTTCCTCTTGTGTCATCATGCTGCCGGTTTAAAGCAACCATGTGCCTGTCTCATTATTGTTCTCTACGGTTCTCCTCTTTGGTCTCATGATAGTTACAAGAAAGGAGATTCCAACTAAACATTAGGAGTAACTTTCTGTTGTTGGCAAGATCCGTTCGACAGTGGAATGGTCTCCTTCGGGAGGTTGCAGACTCTCCTTCCTTGGAGGTTTGGAAGCAGAGCTTGGATTGCCATCCGCTGAGATTCCGGCATTGCAGAAAGTTGGACTAGAGGACCGGGGAATCTCTTCCAACTCAACCATTCTCATTCTAGTTGGATAAAAGTTGGCTCTCTCACATCCTCCGTTTCTTCCTTTCTTTTTTTAAAGTCAAGTTTTCAGCCCTTATGAGTGTTAAGAGATGCAGATTGCTGGCCTTTGGGGCTTTGGTTTCTAAGAACATGTTTCCAAGAACAGACCCTCCCAGTGTCCCTTTTTTCCAGGGACAGTCCCAGATTTACAAAAGCCGTCCCGGTTTCTGATTAATCCCAGAATGTCCTTCTTTTCCTTAGGACAGGGGTCAGCAAACTTTTTCAGCAGGGGGCCGGTCCAGTGCCCCCCTTGGGGGGGGGGCAGACTATATTTTGGAAGGGAAAAAATGAACGAATTCCTATGCCCCACAAATAATCCAGAGATGCATTTTAAATAAAAGGGCACATTCTACTCATGTAAAAACACGCTGATTCCCGGACCATCCGCGGGCCGGATTTCGAAGGCGATTGGGCCGGATCCGGCCCCTGGGCCTTAGTTTGCCTACCCATGCCTTAGGATGGATGTCCTTATTTTCATGAGAGAAATGTTGGAGGGTATGATGCAAGCAGGGAGCAGCGTGAAGGAACGAGCATAAAAGATGCACGTTGAAGGCTTCAGTTTTTCTTTCTGAAGAAGCTTGTTTGGCAGAGACAGGGAGGAGCTCTCTAGATGTCACGGGACTCCAGCTTCCCTCAGTCCAGCCGGCATTGCAGACAGTCGGGAGTGATGGGAGACGGAATCCAGCAACACCCAGACTCTGCAGGTTTTCCTTCCCTGGTCCTAAGAGGAGACATTCCCTGCTGGCTGCACGAGGAAGGAAAATGCCTCTAATCAGAAGAGGGATGCTCTTCCAAGAGCAGGGAATGCCTCCTAGAGCTGGGAGGGGGAACCTCCGGAGCCCCATCGAAAGTTCCTCCAGCCAGTGGTCTGAGATGATGGCGAGGGGTGTGGGCGGGTGTGGCATCCGCCTGTCTCGAGGGACAGTGGAATGCGCCTCCAGGGGTGAATTGCTGTGTTGGCAGCACTGAAATGGCCTCCCCACGGCGCAAACCTGGGCAAAGTGTCTGGAGGTCCTGGGCTGCCCAGAGGACAAGACCCCCCTTCCGGCCTCACTGAGGGGTCCAAAGGAAAGCAGAGCAAGACGATTGGCACCAGCTGGGCTGCAGGAGTTGCCAGAAGGAGGCGGACAAGGCGCCACCCAACCGCCTTAGGGACTCCACTCTGGATTTGCATAGGGCTCACTTCTTGGCCTTTTCTCTCTCAGAGATGTCCCACAAGGCAGAGTTTTCTTCGAGACAGGCTCCCTCCCCAGGAGCCTGGCTTCGCATGCAGGGGAAGCCCCTGACTCACTGAGGGTTTGAGACCCATTGGCTCCCCTCACCCGATTTAGCCAGCCAATGAAAGCTGCTCCCAGGATTGTGGCCACTGTTGCCTGCTGATGGCGTCTGGAAACCACAAGTGAGAGTTGGCTGCAGGTGGAGACCAAAGGTGCACAAACGACCCCAGAAGGATCACAACATGCCCCCCCCACAGAGCTACCACCCCTCCCCAACCACCCCATCATTATCTGAAGGGTTGCAGGCACCCCACCCATTGGGCTAGGTAAAGCTGTCATGTGAGCGCGCACACACACACACAAACTAAGATCCTTGTTTTGTCTAGCTCTGTCCTTGCTGTCAAAAGCTGCCTTGGGTTTTGGCTACGGCTCTTTCCTCCGTCTTCCCTGGAGATTGAACCGGTGGCCTTCTGCATACATAGGAAATGTTCCACTACTGAGCTAGGTCTCGCTTACGGAGAGCCAGAAGTTGCTTCCCAGAAGCTTCCAGGTTCATCCCAACTGGCTGCGAGGTGACACTCCCCCCGAAAGGGTTGTTCACTCAATAGTCACACTGTGTACGCAACGGCCTAAGTAGATCCCTGATGGATCAGGAGAAGGAAACATTCGCCCAGCATCCTGGCCTCGCAGTGGGAAGCCTTACAAATCAGCAAGGTGCTGGAGACCACCTCCTTCTGGGATGTATGTCCTTGGGGGGGGGGGTCTTGGGCTACAGGGTGGGCAATTTCAAAAGTCCACATAAGGGCTTGCACACCAATGTTCTGGGTTCTCCTTCCTCCCTGTGTGGGGAGTGTGAGGACCTTGTTGCAACAGTTGTGGGGTTGATATGCCCCCCTCCCCTTCTGCCAATTGCCCCTCAGGCCGCTGCCACCTACCCATTGAAAATCCAGCAGATCTGTGCCCTGTGGTCTGGGGGCCTCCTTCTTGCCCTCGCCTTCTCCCTCCAGGGGGCTGCCTGGGTCTTCCTTGGGCTCTTCCTCCTTGCTAGCCGCTTGGTCACAAGGTTCTTGGCCCTCAGATGCTGACTGCTGGCAGAGACAGGACCCCCGAGGGGGTGGGTGGGGTGGGGGGCAGTGAAGAAAAAGACAGCAGCCCAGAATGAGACAGGAAGGAACCCAGAAGCTGGACTCTCTTGCCTGCATTGAGTAGCTGGCCAGGAAAGCCCTCAAGCCCTGGCGCCATGGGGGGCTGGTCCATCAGGATGAGTGGGGCAGCAAGCACAGCCTGCCCTCAGCAGCCCCCTGCCTGCCTGCCTGCCCCCTTGCTCGCAACCCGTCCAGAAGGTGACCCGGCCGGCCCTCTTCCCTGCCTGGGCTTCCCTCCTCTCTCTGCCACGTACCTCTTTAATGTCTTCAGAGCCCCCCAGGGTTTCCAAGCTCAGGGACCTCCTCCTGCACACATCCTCGGAATCCCCAATATCTGTTTCAGGGAACTGTGGAGGAAGAGGGAGAAGGGTGAGGGGAGAGAAGGCGTGGCATCTGCCACACAAGCAGGGCTCTGCCCCAAGGAAGCTACAGTAGGAGGCTGACAAGAGGGAGGGTGTCAGCATGAGGAAGAGGCAAAGCCTTTCCAGGAATGTAATCCTGAGGCTCTGGCTTGTATCTGACATCAGCCATGCTCAGAGTAGACCCACTGAAATGAATGAGAAGGAATAACTCTGGCCCTTGACTCTGAATGGGTCTACGCTGGGTGGAAGCTAATGGGATCGAAGCCACACGGAACAAGGGGGTTTCAAGAAAGAATGCTTGTAGCAGAGGGAGAAAGAGAATGCTTATTATACATTTAGTGATTTGTGTTGTTACCGGAATTTTTGAGAAGGCAGGGGGTTTTTTCTTTAACAGTGTGCCATAAGCAGCTCTTTCCAAAATACAAAAACCAGTAACATGAACATTAAAATGCAAAATAAATACACAATAAAAAATTAGAACCCAAGGCACCCATAACTGAAACACCAGAATAAAATAAGGACTCAAAACACCCTTAGCAATTTCCCGTTAGCAATGGAGATTGGTCCCCTCACCAGTTTCCCAGCCATTGATCTTGAGACTTAGCTGATGGTCACGCTGTCTTTCTTGTTTTTTAATATGTGGTGATTTTTTAAAAAAATAACCCCCAGCTTTTCTGATTCTGTCCCAGCCACGCCAAGCCACCCACAGGCTGCTGACCCAAGGCTGGGTGGGGGGGTGGCCCTCAACCGCAAAATGTGGTTGGGGTTTTGAGATGACGTCACAAACAGGTTGCATATTGAAGGAATGGGTTTCCCAAACCCCAAAACTGACTGTGCAGGCAGTTTTTAAACTGCACCAAAATCCCCATTTCTCCTTAGCTAAAATGCATAAACTTTAGCCGTTGAACAAATGCAAAACAAGAACACAGCTCTCTCCCTTATCAGTTTGACGTCAAGACTGGCCTTGACTTTACCAGTAGAACAGATACAGACATATCTTATGTTCTGACCACAAATGACGGGGAGACCCAAGTCTGGGACTAATGCCAGAGCATGTTCTCGGAAGTAGTGACCTCTTGCTCCAAGATAGGAGTAGGAACAGGAATATCCTTTTATGGTCAGAAGTACAGGAAGGAAGATCCTTTTATGGTTGAGAGTACCAGAGCAGGAACATATGTGATGTCAACCTGTGTACGTACGCCAACGTGGTTGGGCTCCTAGGGGAGGAGTGAGAGGGTGCCTGGAGGATATATAAACTGCATGAAACCTGTCATTTCTTTGGACTTGCTGTAGACTTGATCACGCAAGTGCCTTCTGCTATCCGGAGAGCAGAATAAACTCTTTCTTTGAACCAACCTCTGTGTCATTTTGACTTCCTTCCTCCTGTCCCAGAGCAACGCAGACCCAATCGGTGAACTCCAATAAGGCTACAATATCTGTCCTTGGGTCCGTCCATCTCCTCTGAGGGTGGACCTGTTTCCCCTTAGAGTGACAGCTTACTGCATTCCCCCAGAGAAAATGGAGGAAAAAAGCGGAGACCAATAGACACATAGAATTAAGACAAAGTTCTTTTATTATGTATAGGTACAAATTTAGGAAGAAACTGCCACCCTTTAAATCAGGCGCCGGGTACCTTTGGTCCTCCTGGGCTGCTGAACTATAACTCCAGTCCATTAGCCAGGGATGATTGGAGTTCTTGTTCAGCAACGTGTGGAGGCACAAAGAATTAAACAGATTAAGGATTCAATGTGACTAAAGCCCATCTCACTTTAGTTGAGAAGCCAATTTCCAGGTGAGCTGTGTACCTGCTTCAGCCTTCCTGCATCAAGTCCTGCATCAAGTCCTGCATTAGAATAATCATAGAATTGTAGAGCGGCAAGAGACCCCTGAGGGTCCTCTAGTCCAGCCTCCTGCAATGCAGTAATTGCAGTTAAAAGAAGCACCAGCCTCCCCTCCAACAGTTCTCAGATGAAAATAGGGACATTCTATTCTACATCAGGATCTTAGAATCATAGAATCATAGAGTTGGAAGAGACCACAAGGGCCATCGAGTCCAATCCCCTGCCAAGCAGGAAACACCATCAGAGCACTCCTGACATATGGTTGTCAAGCCTCTGCTTAAAGACCTCCAAAGTAGGAGACTCCACCACACTCCTTGGCAGCAAATTCCACTGTCGAACAGCTCTTACTGTCAGGAAGTTCTTCCTAATGTTTAGGTGGAATCTTCTTTCTTGTAGTTTGGATCCATTGCTCCGTGTCCGCTTCTCTGGAGCAGCAGAAAACAACCTTTCTCCCTCCTCTATGTGACATCCTTTTATATATTTGAACATGGCTATCATATCACCCCTTGACCTCCTCTTCTCCAGGCTAAACATGCCCAGCTCCCTTAACCGTTCCTCATAAGGCATCGTTTCCAGGCCTTTGACCATTTTGGTTGCCCTCCTCTGGACACGTTCCAGTTTGTCAGTGTCCTTCTTGAGCTGTGGTGCCCAGAACTGGACACAGTACTCCAGGTGAGGTCTGACCAGAGCAGAATACAGTGGCACTATTACTTCCCTTGATCTAGATCAGGGGTCTGCAACCTTTAAGACAAAAAGAGCCACTTGGACCTGTTTCCGAAGAAAAAAAACCTGGGAGCCGCAAAACTCGTCATTATAAAAATAACTTTTTTGTCACTTTTTTATTCTTTGTTTGACCCCTCAGAATTACTCCTCCTCATTGAAATAAACGTTAAATTAACAAGTTACCTTTTTGTGTGTGTGTGTTCTTCACTCCCCTTCAAAACAGTGACCAGCGTACATGCCCCCTTTCAATGCAGTGACCAGCGTACAGGCCCCTTACAATGTAGCGGGCGGGAAGGTGACGTCGGGACGGTGCGTGACTAACGCATGCACCGCCCCCATGCGACGTCACAGCCAGTACAGCGCCCGCCACAGTGGGGAGTGTCGGGACGCACAATGCGCCTCCTCCCCTCGCTAGTATCCGCCCTGGAGCCGCGGCAAAGGTGTAAAAGAGCCACATGCGGCTCTGGAGCCGCGGGTTGCTGACCCCTGATCTAGATGCTATACTCCTATTGATGCAGCCCAGAATTGCATTGGCTTTTTTAGCTGCCGCGTCACACTGTTGGCTCATGTCAAGTTAGCCTCCTTCTCAGGGGTGTCCCCTGTCTCCTCCTTGGTGGAGACGGTGTTCTCTGTTGCTTCCAAGAAGAGCTCCAGCTCTCTAATTCTTTGGAGCGTAGCTACACGTTCCTCCAGTTGCTGGACTTTGTCTTCTAAGAGGGCAATCAACCTACAATTGCTGCAGGTAAAGCTGCCTGCAACCTTTGGCAAGATGGCAAACATTGTGCAGGAACCGCAGGCGACTGCAGTTGTTCCCTCACCCTCCATCTTGAAAACATGTCGTTGGGGGTGGCTACAGCGGTCCTCCATCTTAAAAAGCGTGAAGACAGGACAAATAACCCCCCCAAAAAACCCTAGGTCTCCCCCAACAAACGTTTGAGACTAGCTACCCTAAATCTAAAAGATGGATCAAACTGCGCTGCCCTGCAAGCTCTGATAATTTCCTCCCACAGCTAATCACCTGACTCAACAGAAACCCTGCCCCCTCTGACCTTTGCACAGGGAGAGCAGCTAATCAGCCACAAACACACACACAAGAAAACTCTTTTGCTCCTCCTTCAGCTGCTGCCCTGCAAGCTCAGATTTTCCTGCATTTGATCTCCCACATCAAGTGTCCCAATCAAGGGAAGACCACACCTGGAATACTCTGTCCAGTTCTGGGCACCACAATTTGAGAAGGATGTTGACTATTTGGAAGGTGTGCAGAGGAGGGAGACCAAGATGATCAAGGGGCTGGAAAGCAAGTCTGATGAGGAATGGTTGAAGGAGTTGGGTATGTTTAGCCTGGAAAGAGGAGATATGAAAGCCATCTTCCAATATCTCAAAGGCTGTCACATGGAAGATGGAACAAGCTTGTTTTCTATGGCCATTTATGTATTATTTTATTTGGACTGGTTATGTTGTGCGGACGCCCGATTATTGTCTTCCAAAGCAACTACTCTATTCCCAACTCAAGAATGGTCATCGTAATGCCAGTGGACAACAAAAGAGGTTTAAAGATGCTTTGAAGGTAAATCTAAAAAATGCAGTATAAGCATGGAAAATCGGGAAACACTGGCCTGCGAGTGCTCCAGTTGGAGAACAGCCTCAACCAAAGGTGTCACAGACTATGAAGCAGAAACTCAGGACGCAAGGGAGAAACGTGCTAAGAGAAAGGCTTGCTTGGCAAATCTGTCTCCATGATCAATTCCTGCCCAGAAACCAATGTCCCCACTGCGGAAGGATGTGTGGATCCAGAATTGGCCTCCACAGTCACTTATGGACACACTGTTAAGACCGTATTCATGGAAGAGAATCTTACTTGGTTACAAGCGGTCGCCAAAAGAAGAATTTTATTTTATTTTTAAGAAGTGTTGGTTAGAGTTACACCCCTCTTCACAGATGCAATATTCAAAGCTGCATTACTCCAGCTTTCAGGCTTCCTCTAGCTCAGGGGTCTGCAACCTTTAAGACAAAAAGAGCCACTTGGACCCGTTTCCGAAGGGAAAAAAAACTGGGAGCCGCAAAACTCGTCATTATAAAAATAACTTTTTTGTTACTTTTTATTATTTCTTTCTTTGACCCCTCAGAATTACTCCTCCTCATAGAAATAAACGTTAAATTAGCAAGTTACCTTTTTGTGTGTGTGTGTTCTTCACTCCCCTTAAAAACAGTGACCAGCGTACATGCCCCCTTTCAATGCAGTGACCAGCGTACATGCCCCTTACAATGTAGCGGGCAGGTGGGCGGGAAGGTGACGTTGGGACGGTGCGTGACTAACGCACGCACAGCCCCCATGTGACGTCACAGCCAGTACAGCGCCCGCCATAGTGGGGAGTGTCAGGGCGCACAATGCGCCTCCTCCCCTCGCTAGTATCCGCCCCGGAGCCGCGGCAAAGGTGTAAAAGAGCCACATGCGGCTCCGGAGCCGCGGGTTGCAGACCCCTGCTCTAGCTCACTGAGAGACTCAAGGGCAGTGAGGAGCCTTCCTGGAGGCTGGAGCTGAAATTCCCGCCTTGCAGGGGGCTGGATGACCCCTGGGGGTTCCTTCCAACTTTACAATTCTAGGATTCATGTCTAAGTTTTGCCCGTTTGGAAAGCAGCTTTTCCTCGTTTCTGTTGGAAAGGAAGCAATCACTACTACTACTACTTATTATTATTATTATTAATTAAATTTGCATACCGCCCTTCATCCGTAGAGCTCAGGGCGGATTACAACATGAAATTACAACAATGGGATTTACTAATGATTCGTTCATTTGGAGCAGAAAGAAAAAGAAGCGCTTCCGCCTGCAAAAGCAACTGAGCCCCAAGAGAGAAAAATTGACAAGCACGTTGTGCGCATGCGCCTCACGACAGAGCCCTCGCGGCGGAAGGGGGGCCGAGGGCACTTCACCGCGCCTGCGCATAACTAGGGCTGGTGGGCGGGGAAACGCCTGCAGGGGGCGGGGTTTGTGGGGTTTTCTTTTGTGTGTGCGTGTGTTGCGCGTGCGCACAAGAGGGAGGGAAGAAGGGCTGGAGGCGCGAGATCTTTTAAAAAGGGCGGGGCTTGGATAGAAAGCCGCTGCGCGTGCGCGCAGTAGAATCTCCACGCGCGTGCGCGGTAGAATCTCTGCGCGTGCGTAGTGGCAGCCCCCTCTTCCCTGCCTGGTTTCGGGGCTGCGTGTTGCTGAGGAGATTCTGTACTAATTTTAAATAAGGGGGGACCTCCGCCCCTCCCTTTTCTTATTCAGCCTTCGGTAAGTGGAAGTTCTGAGGGGGGAAAGAAAGAAAGAAAGAAAGAAAGAAAGAAAGAAAGAAAGAAAAGGGGGAGTGGGGGGAGGAGGAAGGCCGGAGGTTGCCAACTGACCTGGAGGCAGCCTGCTCTTCTGCCTTGGAGCAGCCAGTTTCCTGCCCCAGGGAAGCAGCGAGCGCGGCTTTCACTTTTCCCAGGGCCCTGCGAGCTGATGCCGGAGCCTGAAGGGAGAGCCTGGTAAGTTGGCAACCTCCGTCAAAAGACCCCGCGGTTCCTGCCCTCTGGGCGCCTTCCAGAGAGGGGCTGCTTGTCTGCACGTTGGCCCACTTGGATAACCTTTGCTGCTACCACCACTGTTCACTGGTTTTGGTGCTGGGCAAAGGGCTCTCTCCCCATTATTTGAGGATATTTTAAATTATTACGGTAGCAAAAGTCTCCTGGCAGATATCGAATGAGTCTTGTAAAATAATGCAACGGTTGAGAAAATCGGAATTAAGGAGGAGAAAAAAACAATTCTAGGAAACTGTAAAAAAAATAAAAATTTAAATCGCAAAATAGTACAACGGGTATACAGTAGTTGGAAGGTTCTTTTTATTTCAAACAAACTCATTTTCTATTTCTTTTTCTTTTCTCTTCTTTCCTCCCTCTCTTCTATGTTTGTAATTTCTTGGATCATTTGTACAGTAATGTGTAATGTTTGTATTGTATGTACTTTATGTTATTTGTGCAATAAATGAATTTTTAAAATATATGTATTATGGTATCGATAGCCCCCCCCCCCCCCAGGAGCTCAAGGTGGTGTATGTGGCGCTCCCCTTCCCCTCAGTCCCCCACAACACCCCTGGGAGCTAGGCTAGGCTGAGAGGCGGCAGCTGGACCCCAACACCCCCCTCTGCAGCTATTTTGCAAAGCTTTTGCACATAAAATCGTGGGAGTGCCAGGTTTTATGGGATCAGTTTCAACTTGTCACCCCGAGAATGCAAACAAGCAGCTTGGATTGGCAAAACCTGTCTTCTTTTTTTATATATATATAAAATATTTATTAAAGGTTTTAAACAATACAACACATTTCACCTTCACAACCAATAAAAAAGAAAAACACCATCACAATCAATAAAAAAAAACACCAAGAAAGACAAGAAAAAACATACAAAGCGGGCAAAAAAGAAGAAAAAAAAAGAGACATAAAAAAGCATAGAAAAAAAGGTTCACTTTCTTAGATGTTATTTCCATAACCCTCTTTCTTGACTCCCTCACATCTCCCTTTTCTGTGTTCCCATTTACAAAATCTTATTCAGCAATGTTTCACCTTTTTTTCAAATCTTATTTTATATTATACATTTCAACTATTATGTCTCCAATTTTCCCCTTTTATTATCTATTGTTTAAGCTTGACATAATATTGTTCAAATTTTACCTTTGTTCTTATAAACCAATTTTGCATACTCCTTTCACATATATCACTTGATGCCACGTTATCTTTATATCCTGCATCATTCTAACATTCATACAGTTTACAATACTTTTGCAAATAATCCTTAAATTTGTTCCAGTCCTCTTCCACTGTCTCTTCTCCCAGGTCACGAATTCTGCCAGTCATTTCTGCCAATTCCATGTAGTCTATCAGTTGCGTCTGCCATTCTTCCAAAGTGGGCAAATCTTCTGTCTGCCAGTACTTTGCAATAAGTATTCTTGCTGCTGTTGTCGCATACATAAAGAAAGTTCTGTCCTTCTTTGGCACCATTTGGCCGACGATGCCCAAAAGGAAGGCCTCTGGTTTCTTAAGGAAGGTATATTTAAATACCTTTTTTAGTTCATTATAGATCATTTCCCAGAAGGCCTTGACTCTTGGGCACGTCCACCAAAGGTGAAAGAATGTTCCTTCAGTCTCTTTACATTTCCAACACTTATTGTCTGGCAAATGGTATATTTTTGCAAGCTTGACTGGGGTCATGTACCACCTGTATATCATTTTCATAATATTTTCTTTCAAGGCATTACATGCCGTAAATTTCACACCGGTGGTCCATAACCGTTCCCAGTCAGCAAACATAATATTGTAGCCAATGTCTTGCGCCCATTTTATCATAGCTGATTTAACCGTTTCATCCTGAGTGTTCCATTTTAACAGCAAGTTATACATTCTTGAAAGTACCTTAATTTTAGGTTCTAACAGTTCTGTTTCTAATTTCGATTTTTCCACTTGGAAGCCTGTTTTTTTGTCCTTGTTAAAGACCTCCCTGATCTGACCATAATGTAATCAATCTCGCACTTTGTCCTTCAATTTCTCAAAACTCTGCAATTTCCATGTGTCTCCATCTTTTTCTACTATCTCCCAATATTTTGGCCAGTTGGCCTCCATATTGAGTCTTTTCTGAGCCTTAGCTTCTATTGGTGACAACCACCTTGGAGTCTTACTTTCAAGTAAATCTTTGTATCTTATCCAGACATTAAACACTGCCTTCCTGACAATATGATTCTTAAAAGCTTTATGAGCTTTAACCTTGTCGTACCACAAATATGCATGCCACCCAAACACATTGTTGAACCCTTCCAGATCCAAAATATCAGTGTTCTTTAGAAGTAGCCGATCTTTCAACCAGCAGAAAGCTGCTGATTCATAATACAGTTTCATGTCTGGCAGGGCAAACCCCCCTCTTTCTTTAGCATCAGTTAATATTTTAAATTTTATTCTGGGCTTTTTGCCCTGCCAGACAAACCTAGAGATATCCCTCTGCCACTTCTTGAAACATTCCATCTTGTCCAGAATCTGCAAGGTCTGAAACAAAAACAACATTTTTGGCAATACATTCATCTTTATAGCAGCAATTCGACCCAACAAGGAAAGCTTCAATTTTGACCAAATTTCTAAATCCTTTTTGATTTCTGACCAACATTTTTCATAGTTATCTTTAAATAGATTCAGGTTTTTAGCCGTCATATTGATCCCTAGATATTTCACCTTTTTAACCACATTTAACTCTGTCTCCTTCTGAAACCTTTCTTTTTCCAAAATTGTCAAGTTTTTTTTCCAAAACCTTAGTTTTCTGCTTGTTTAGTTTAAATCCTGCCACCCGACCAAATTCTTGAATCAATTCTAACACCCTTTTCGTACTAGATTCTGTTTTTTTTAATAAAATTTTTTATTGGTTTTACAAAATTTTTATAAACAATACAAACAAATAAAAAGACAAAACAAACATGTATAATTTCATCTCCTTTTTTCATAAGCCTCATTTCTCTGACTCCCCCAAACCTCCCCTTTCTACATCCCAATTTCCAAAATTGTTTCAGCAAGTCCTAAACTTAATTTTATCGAATTTGTTCCTTCCCTTTACTCAATCCTCTGCCGCTGCAATCTCCCTTTCAAGAACCTCAACATTTTAGCATTCATTAATTTTATAATATTTCTTGAGATAAATTTTAAATTTCTTCCAGTCTTCATCCGCCGTCTCTTTCCCCTGTTCACGGATTCTGTCGGTCATTTCCGCCAATGTCATATAGTCTATCACCTTCATCTGCCATTCTTCCAGGGCTTTTCGTACTAGATTCTGGCTCCTGTAATGTCAAAACCAAATCATCTGCAAAAGCCTTAAGTTTATACTGTTTGGCTCCGACCTGGATTCCTTCAACCAACCGGTCCCCTCTGATCATGTTCAAGAGCACCTCCAGGACCGAAATAAATAGCAGTGGGGAAATAGGGCAGCCCTGTCGTGTTCCTTTCTCAATTTTAAACTCTTCTGTCACCACATTATTGACTATCAATTTTGCCTTTTGTTCTGAATAAATTGCGTCTATGCCATTTTCAAACCCCCGTCCCACTCCCATCCCTTTAAGATTTTTCTTCATAAAATTCCATGAGATATTGTTAAAGGCCTTCTCCGCATCAATAAAGATCAACACTGCTTTTGTATTAGTATTCGTTTGCAAAAGTTCCAAAATGTCAATAATGTTCCTTGTATTATCAGACAAATGTCTACCTGGGAGAAAACCTGCCTGATCTTTATGAATCACTTCATTTAACACTCTTTTTAATCTATTTGCTAAAATATCTGCAAAAATTTTGTAATCCACATTTAAAAGGGAGATGGGACGGTAGTTCTTAAGTTGTGTCTTTTCAGTTTCAGATTTAGGTATAAGTGTGATGAAAGCTTCTTTCCACGATTCCGGTGCCTTCTTCCCCTCCATAATCTCATTGCAAACCTCCTTCAGTGGTTGAATCAGATAGTCTTTCAAAATCTTATAATACTTGGAGGTAAGCCCATCCGGTCCTGGAGATTTGCCCAATTGCATATTCTGAATGGCACCTTCAATCTCTTGTTCTGTTATTTTATAGTTCAGTATTGTCTTATTTTCTTGAGATAGTTTTGGTAATCCATTGTTTCTTAGAAATTGGTCTATCTCAGTCTCTTTTTGCGGCCCTTGGGTATAAAGTTGTTTGAAGTATATCTGGAAACATTTTCTGATCTCCACAGGGTTCTGAATATTTCTCCCTTCAATCTCTAAGTTGGTAACCGTATTCAATTTTTGTCTCTTTTTCAACTGCCATGCTAGCAGTTTTCCGCATTTATTAGCCGATTCAAAAGTCCTTTGTTTCATTTGTTTGATTTTCCATTCAACTTCCTGGTTTATCAATTTTGTATATTGTGCTTGATAAAGTTTAATTTCTCTCAGAATCTCCTGTGACTTTGGTTTCGATCTTAATTTTTTCTCTCCTTCTTTTATTTTCTCCAAGATCTTATCTTTTTTCTCATTCTGAGCTCTTTTCTTTATCACATTCTGTTGTATCAGAAACCCCCTCATGACCGCTTTGCTTGCGTCCCAGATTACCCTTTTTTCCACTGTAGTTTTCAGATTTATTTCAAAATAGTCACTCAAGGTCTTTTGGGCCTTCTTAACTATCTCCTGATCTCTTAGTAAGGTGTCATTCATCTTCCATCTAAAGGAACCAGTTGAAGTTAGTTTCATTTCCATCTTTACTGCGTTATGGTCGGAGCAGGTTTTTGGGCAGATTTCCACCTTTCTAGTCCTCTAGTTATCCATATTTGGTCGATTCTTGTCCATGTCATTTTAGCTTCAGAGAAGAATGTCCCCTCTCTTCCCAAGGGGTTCTTTATCCTCCAGATGTCAACCAAATCCATATTGTCAGTTAATTCAAAGAAAGTTTTGGGTAGTCTGCCCTCTTTTGTCATACTTTGACTTTGCGCTTTGTCCATATTCGTAGATACCACCCCATTCATATCACCCATCATAATAATGTTGTTATAGTCCATATAGTTCAACATTGTTTCATGCAGCTTCTTATAAAATTCCGATTTCCCCTCATTTGGTGCATAAATCCCCAAAATCAGGAATTTTTCCCCTTGAATTTCAATTGCCAAAATTCTTCCTTGCTCATCTTTAAAAAGAAATTTTGGTGACAGGCTCTCCTTTGCATATATCACAACTCCTCTCTTCTTCACTCGGTCAGATGAAACAAATTCTTGGCCTAATCTCTTATTGATTAGCACTTTCCTATGGAGCCTAATCACATGTGTTTCCTGTAGGCAAATAATATCTAATTGTTCCTTTTTTAATAAATGGAAGATCTTCCTCCTTTTTTCTGGAGAGTTAAAGCCACGAATATTCCAACTTAGTAGCTGCAGTGACATCTTGGACAATTCTATTCTCCCTTTGGTAGTGGTGGTATCTCTCTCTCCTGCTCTTCAGGCCCCAAGGGTGTGGGTGTGAATGTTAGTAGCCCGGATCCTGAGGCTCCTGGTTCTTCTACAGTGCCTTTCTGAAGGTCTTCTCCGTGGTCACTCAAAAACTTTTCCTTGTCTTCAGCTGTTTTGATTTTCACTTTCTTCCCTCTAAAAGTGAAAGATATTCCCTGGGGGAACTCCCACCTAAAAACAATTCTGTTACTTCTCAGCAATTTCACCAAATCTCCATAGCAAGATCTAAGTTCCAATAAGTGTTTCGGGATATCTTTGTAGATTTCCACTCTCAAATCCTGAATTTCAAGGGCCTTCTGAAAGTGTGCACTCAGTATCTTATCTCTTTCTTCCTTCGTTCTCAGAGAGATCAGGCAATCTCTAAACTTGCCCTTCCTCCCTCCTTTTCCAAGTCTGAATGCACTTACAATTTTAAAGTCTTTATCTTTTTCCAAAGGCCAAAATTCTGTAAACTCCTTTGTCAAGTATTCAGCTAGATCCCCTTTTTCAAGTTCTGGAACTGACCTCAATCTCAAGTTATTTTCCTTACTTCTTAGTTCTATCATAGACAGATATGCCTGGTGTTCGCCAATCTGCTTGCACATAGGTTTAACTTCCTCTTGCACAGCCTCTGCTTTCTGCTTAGTCTCCTCAGCTAATTTACGATTTTCTGTGGTGGCTTCCAATAATTTCCCAATTGATTGTGCATTTAAAGCAACTTGTTGAGTCAAATTGTTAACACTAGCTGTGTTTTGGTCGATTTTAGATGATTGTTCAGCCACTTGTTTACTCAGGCCCTCCAATTTTTCAAAGATTTTATCTAATACTGAAGGAGAATCCCCTCCTGTAGCCATTACTTCCGGCCTAGCTTGCTTTAATTCATCTTCTTGTGTCACAGAGACAATAGGGACAGATGATCTGCGCAGCTGTGAGATTATAGTAGTTTGTAGTGATTTAGCTTTGGCTGATCTTGTTCTCCCAGTTCCGCTCATCCCACTTCTGTCTACGTGTCAAGGTCAGTCAGTATGCAATTCCCATGGGAATCCACAACCACAGTCAGAAAAAAAGAAAAAAAGCAGAGAAGAAGAAAAAAACCCAGTAGTTATAATCCAAAGTTCCTCTAGAGGGAGTTTAGATGTTTCTTAAGGGAGAAAACAAAGCTATTGTTCATGTAGAATTTTTCCAAGTTACTCCAATTCCCTTAAGTATTGATAACAATGTTCAACAGCCTCAAAGTCCCAAAAGTCCTCCAGATCCTTTAACTTTTACAGAGTTATTCTTTAAAGTACTTACAATGTCTCTAAAAAGTGCAGATTCAATGTAGCAATGAAACAGTTCAGATAGCAATCCAATGTAGCAAATCCAGTGTAGCAAAGTCCACAGTCTGACAGTTCTAATAGTCTGGCAGCCCGACTGCCGGGGTTTCTTGGTATATTTGTAAATCCACTGAGGAAGAGGTAAAAAAGCATCCACAAATAGGAGGATAAAATCCACTAATATCAAAACAAAATCAACTCAATTGTTGCACGGGTTAGTTCCTTTTAAAAATCACAGCTTCAAGGCATTAGAGAGTTTAAAGTCTTTGCTTTGGATCTTTAAACAAAGCCGGGAAACGGACTTCCTGGTTGCGTCTCCCGCTTCCGTGCCAAATTATCAGTCAATTTAGTCCCAAATTCAGAAAAACTTCACCTCACGGGAAGTTGTTTTAAGCCGAATAGTCCCAGGAAAAGAGGTCAGCGAGCAGCTTTGCGGCTTCACTCCACAGAAAGAGCGATCGACTCACAGCACCGCGCCAGCCCTTTCACGCTCCGGAGCCCCTTACGAGGTCAATTCGACGTTTCGGGGGCGCTGATGGTGCCCGCCGAGTCCCACGGCCACAGGCTATCGCTGCCTGTGGGTTTACAACCTGGGTCTCCGCTTCGCCGTAGCGGACGACCCGTTTCTGCGGAGCTTCCCCTTCACAGCTGGAAGGAGACCGCCATTGCCATTCGCGCCGCCTCCGGAAGATGGCAAAACCTGTCTTCTCGACCCTTGCAGGGGTTCTGCTCCTTCCTGCTGGGCAGTGTCCAGAAAGTAGTGGTGGGAGATGAGTGTTCGGGACCACTCAGGACTCCATGCTCTCCCCCATGCTTTTTAACATCTACAGTGGTACCTCTGGATGCAAACATGATCCGTTCCGGAGCCCCGTTTGCATCCTGAAGCAAACGCAACCCGCATCCGCGCTTCTGCACGGGTCGCTATTTGCTGCTTCTGCGCATGTGCATGATGTCATTTTGAGCATCTGCGCGAGCGGTGAAACCCAGAAGTAACACGTTCCATTACTTCTGGGTCGCCGCGGAGCGCAATCCAAAAATACTCATCCCAAAGCTACTTCAACCCGAGGTATGACTGTACATGAAATGGCTGGGAGAGTTCACCAGGGGGTTGGGGTTGGGTGTTCACCAGTATGCGGATGATACCCAGCTCTACCTCTTAACATGGATGGTGGATGCTTTTCAGCAGAAACAAGGACAAGAGAAGAGAAGAATAGGCCACTCCTTTAACCCTACCCCAGAGGCTCCTTTCTAAACTTGTTGGCCCAGTCTTGCAAAACTTAAAAATGAAAACTCCGCTGTCCTCCAACCTGCTGCCCTGGAGTCTCTCAGCGAGCTGAAAGTTACTGTCTCCTTTCATTGGAAGAAAGTTGGAAGCGGGAGTAATGCAGCTTTGAATATTGCATCTGGTGACAGAGGTGTAAGTCGGTTAGTCTTCAACATGAGTTGGGGACCCACTTGTTAAAATAAAATAAAAAATTACATATAACACAGATGGGTGGGGTATAAATAATAAAAATTATTACTATTAGTGTTATTCGGCAATGCTGCTGCTGTGGCCCACCATAGATTAGGCTTTGGCCTGGTAGCAGTTGAGTCACCTGGCGTAAGTCACCTGATGCGTTTGAGAGCAGGTAGAGCATAAGAAAAGCCCTGCTGCATCCACCCCCCCCTTGTCCTTATGCTGGCCACCTAGATGCCCCTGGGAAGCCCAGAAACAAGAATGCGAGGTCCCTAGTTCTCTCCCTTGCTGTGCATAGAGAAAAGGTTTTTCTCCTTCTCTCCTAACAGTAGAACTCTTGGGCATCCAGTGAAGCTGAACATTGGAAGATTCAGGGCATGTAGTAGAAGAGACTTACTCGCTTTATTTTACTTGCTCCCTGATTTAAGAATCATGCTAAAGGACCGCTTGGCGATATGGATGCCAACTGTTCCCCCCTCCTCCCTAGCTCTTCCTCCTTTCTCATTCCAGAGCCCAGATGGCTGCTCGGCGGATGGCGCGGGAGTCTTTTGATGCCCTCATGCAAGTCAAGGCGAAACGGCATTGTCTGGACAGGAGTGACCCCATCGACGAGGCCCTCCACCAGCTGAGAGGTATGGTTGGTCCAATGCCCCTGAGCTATTTGTTGCTGCTGCTCGTCAGCCTTTGACCCCGGTCCTGCTTCCGGCCTCAGAGACTCAAGTCGTTTTAGGTGAGCGTTATGACCCCAGTAAATTTAATCGGAGCCAGAAAATAATCCCACAGGCCTCGCGCTCTTCTGTTTCTGAGACCCTCCCCTAAAGCAGGGATGGGGACACGCTGGCCTCGGAGGGCAGATGCCACCCTCCAGATTCTCCCCAGGCCACTCTCCTTGCCAGCCCTGCTTTGCACACGAGTGCTTTTGTGTAGCTGGGATGTGTCCTTGAGCATTGACCATGCCTTTTGCTTGCCAGGATGGAGGGTAGATTGATAGGCGCGTGAGTGCAAGTGTGTGCAGCAGCTAGCCTACCCTACTGTCAAAAGGTTGGATTCACCTTCTTTGCTGCACCCCTTCAGCCTCGACCCTTGCGCAGAAGGTCTCCCCAAAATGGGATACGTCCATTGAGCCAGAAAAGGTTCCCTTGGCTTGGCATTAAAGGGTTTGTGGTTAGTGGCCAGCCCCCAAGTGGAGTGTGCTGCTAACCTCATTAAAGTCCCAATGATCCTAGAACTGTAGAGTTGGGAGGGACCCTGAGGATCATCTAGTCCAACCTGCTGCAGTGCCTCATGACAGCCTCTTTCCATATGAGCTGACCCTGATACAGTGGTACCTCAGGTTACATACGCTTCAGGTTACAGACTCCACTAACTCAGAAATATTACCTCGGGTTAAGAACTTTGCTTCAGGATGAGAACAGAAATCGTGCAGCGGCAGCAGGAAGCCCCATTAGATAAAATGGTGCTTCAGGTTAAGAACAGTTTCAGGTTAAGAACGGACCTCCGGAAGGAATTAAGTACTTAACCCGAGGTACCACTGTATTGAGATTATGTTCTGTGGCCCTTCTTCATGTGCCTCCTCTACAAGAGGTCTGGAGGGTGGCAACACAAGAACCAGGCCTGTTCTATTCACATTCTTTATAGAGGGTAGGTTAGGGGGTGCTGGGGATGAGTTTATGGAACCAAGGGAGTGGTGGCCCCTAAAAGATTGGAACCGCTGTGCTAGTGGGTCCCAACCCATCAGTTAAGGCCAGTGATCTAAAGGTCATCATCATCATCATCATCATTATTATTGGTTCAAGGAAGCAAGTTCTCCTGCTTTTCCTTTTTCCCCTCCTCCTCCCATCCTTCAACCGATACCCTTTCCAGATCCCTTTTGGTGACCTTTAGACTTTCAGTTTTCTGCAAATTTGCAAATAAATACCCTCTTGCCTTCATAGAATTGTAGAGTTTGAAGGGACCACAAGGGTCGTCTATTCCAACACCTTGCAATTCAGGAATCTTTTGCCCAACATGGGGTTTGAACCCACAACCCTGAGATTAAGAGCGTGCAAAACATGGGTTTTCTACCTCTGGGTTTTGGCTCCTGTTTGGAAATCCTGCTTCCTTGAGAAAGGCTGTGATTCAGTAGTGGAGCATTTGCCTTGCACACAAAACCTCCCAGTTTTTATATCAAATTATTATTTGTGTAGAAGGCAATAAAATGTTTATCAAAGTTATTCAGAAGATTTTATAATGAGAGGAGAGGCCTCTATTTTAATCTTTCAACGATGTACGTAATAATGCCATTCTGTTACAAAAGAGTCTTTGCACCAATTTTGTTTTACTTAGTTTTTACACAGCTGCCATCATGTTGCACTAATTAGTTGAAGAAGATCCCGTTGAGTTCTCCCGGTGTCCTTGGTTTTGTGCCATGAGAAATAGCTTTCTTTTTTCTCCCCCCCACAGTTCATTCGCGCCCAGCGCAGCGAACTCGGTACGAGGATGAGGACGGGGATTTCCATGAGGAGAGAAAGTACCTGCACAGCGACTGGAGGGGAGAAGCCGCCAACGAAGACTATTCGGTGCCTCCCTATCAGTCAGAGGAGGAGGATTACTACACACCCACATGCTCACGGAACCAAGATTACGCCCAGGCCCCTTCCCGGGACTACGGCCGTTTGTCTTCTGCGGAAAGGGAGCTCCCCGGCCCATCCGCCAGGGAGCAGGGTTACGGTCGCCTGGCCTCTCGGCAAAGGGACTATGGCCGTGTCTCCTCCCGAGAGACCTCCAGTTCAGCAGAGCTGTCGAGTGGCTTCCATTCTCCAGGGCTATTGGAAGAGGAGTTTGGGACTGTGCGGAGTCAGGATTATAACCTGGAGCATGGCCTGGAAGCGGAGAGAGAGTTTGCTCCCTCTTTACACGCGGGGAGGGACCTGACGGCAAAACGCATCCGGGCACCACAGGGCCTGGTCAAAAGCAAGACAGCTGCGGTCCTCCCCGTGAAGAAATGGGTCCAGGCTTTGTCCTCAGGCGACCTGCTGGGGGAGCCTGCCGCCCCCTCCAAGAGGAGGGCCTTCCCCGCTCCTCAGCTCCTTCAGCTCGGCCAGCGGCCGTCCCTGCCCCTGAGGGGCCCCCTGCAGCACGACGACCCGGAAA
Source organism: Podarcis vaucheri (assembly GCF_965113315.1). Lineage (NCBI taxonomy): Eukaryota > Metazoa > Chordata > Lepidosauria > Squamata > Lacertidae > Podarcis > Podarcis vaucheri. The sequence goes on along the minus strand of NC_138756.1, from coordinate 1,620,494 downwards.
CCGTGAGCCATGCCCGGCACAAAGAGCCGCCGCTGGACCTCAGTGGCCCGCTGGATGTTTTCACCTCCTTTGGGGTGGAGATCATCAAGTGGGCCGGCTTCCACAAGGTCAAGGAAGACCCGGAGTACATGGAAATGTTCCGCATCCTCTTCAAGCTGGAGACAGAGACGTGCGCCAAGATGCTGGCCTCCTTCAAGTGCTCGCTGAAGATGGAGCACCAGGACTTCTGCTATTCCGCCGTGCGGACTCTGCAGCACCCGGCGCTGCGGACGCCCAAAGTGGACGGCCAGTTCTTGAACCTGCTGCTGGAAAAGAAGCTGGTGGCCACCAAGAATGGCTTCTTCCAGCTCATCAGACCTTTTGACCGGCACATGATGCACCTCCAGGCCTGCCTCCTGAAGAGCGCCGTCCCACTCCTGATGGCCTGCAATGCCTATGAGCTGAGCTTGAAATCCAGCAGCTTCAGCGACCCGGGGCAGATGGCGGCCGCCTTCGAGACCACTGCCTCCCTCTGCCGGAAGGCCCTGGTGCTCGTCGGCCAGACCTTCGCCATGGCCTCCTTCTTCCGGCAGGAGAAGATCCTGGAGGCCATCGGGCTGAAGGGGGTGGCCCCTAGGCCCATCTTGTTCCCCAATTTTGACACCTCGGCCTTGTTTGGGAAGGAGTACATTGAACACCTGCAGGGCTGGCTGGAGAAGAGCGGGTCCCAGATGCAGCTGAAGAGGCCAAGGGTGGAGACCCCCAGTCCACAGGGCGCTCCGGAAACCAAGCCAAAGATTAAGAGTAAGCGGGTGCTACTTCCCACTGACTCTGCCTGTTGTCAGGGGCGGCTGGGTCCTTTTTCTTTGGGGGAAGAATTATTTCCACCTATAGACTTTCTAGTGTTCACGTTGTTTCAGTTTGTGAGTCTTTGTCCTCTTCTCCCACCTTGCTCCTGTTGTCCCTGTGAGCATTTAATTTTATTTCTAAGGGTTAATAATGGTGATGATGTTACGATTCATGTGCTTCCCATCGGACTGGGTTACACCAGCTACTCTGGGCAGCTCCCACCAAAATACAAAAAACACAATAAAACATCAACCATTAAAAACTTCCCTGTACAAGGCTGCCTTCAGGTGTCTTCTAAAAGTCAGATCGGTCTTTATTTCCTTGACATCTGATGGGAGGGCATACCATAGGGTGGGTGCCACCACCGAGAAGGCCCTCTGCCTGTTTCCCTGTAACTTCCCTTCTCGCAGGGAGGAAACCGCCAAAAGGCTGCTCTCGGAGCCGGACATCAGTGTCTGGGCTGAATGATGGGGGCTCCAGAGAAGCCTTCAGGTATACTGGGTCAAGGTTGTTTAGGGCTTTAAGGTCAGCACCAACATTTTGAATTGTCAGGGTTATAGTTTGGGTCTGGGGCTTGTTGGCATGATGTGAGGCTTGCTCTGCCTTGCCTTCCCATTCCCCAAAATTAAATATACCCAAAGGAAAAACCCACACCCAAAATCGCCAATAATGTTAATGATTTGTGCATTTTTTAAAGTCCTTTTTCTCGGGCAGCTGCAGAAAAATGAGGATTGATGTCTTATTTGCAGGATCTGTAATATGGGAGGGCTGCAACCTATGCGGAGTTACTTTCTAGGGGTTCATGTGCAAAGGCAAAATCATACAAAGTCAGTGAGACCCCGGGAACTGACCCCACATAGCTCTCTCTACCTTACTTTTGCATACAGCCTGCGCTTGGGAATAATTTCCTCATTTGCCCCGTGGACTCCTCAACACTGCAACAGAGAACCAGGCTCTGGGAAGGTGGTGTGAGGCCTCTGGAAGGCTGTTGGAGGCTTTCACGGCTATCTGACATCTCACACCCCACCCCCGCCTCCCAGAGGTCTCGTGTGACCTTCCTGGAGCCCAGTAAGCTTAAAAGCTTTTTCTGCAGCAGGAAAACCTGGTGCAGAAATAGTTTTTTATGCCCTCTGGTTTGCTGGGCTCTGGAAAGGTCTCGTGAGATTTTAGATGGCCTCTCCCAACTGCCTACCTCCCTCCCCAGCTCTCCATTTATTTATTATCCCCCGCCTACTCCCATACAAAGCTGCAAATGCATAAGTAAATCACGCGTGAGTTGTGGCCCTACTGTACGTTTGTGACTGTGAGGTTCCCACGAGGAAGCTTTTCATTTTATCCTAACCCCCACCCCTGTTTCTTGTCCTAGTTCCGCAACGCGCTGACCAGAAGGTCACAGAGACAATCGAGAAGCTGGTGGAGGGCATCGTTTCCGGCACTCTGAAAGGGAAAGAGAGAGCTCAGTTGAAGGACAACCCAGAGTACTGGTAAATATCTTCTGGTAGTGTCTTTTTTATGGCTGACCTGATCAAGTGTTGCTTCCTCTGGTTAGCCCCACTGGCACTACAGTTATTTCCAGACCCTGGGATCGCTGGAGGACTGGTGGCCCTCCTGGCAAATGGCCTGGTGGGCGCTGGATCACCAGTTCTTCCTCGCCCCCAGAATCCAGGCAACCGAGTGTCCCTTCGTGGTCGCCATCTGTAATAAATGAAAATCTGCCCTTATTCCCTTATGGCAGGGGTCTGCAACCTTTAAGGCAAAAAGAGCCACTTGGACCCGTTTCCGAAGAAAAAAAAAATTGGGAGCCGCAAACATGTGCGCCGCTGCCCTCTGATCTGACAGTGGGCGGGAAGGTGACGTCGGGACGGTGCGTGACTAACGCACGCACTGCCCCCAGGCGACGTCACAGCCAGTACAGCGCCCGCCACAGTGGGGAGTGTCGGGGCGCACAATGCGCCTCCTGCCCTCGCTAGTATCCGCCCCGGAGCCGCGGCAAAGGTGTAAAAGAGCCACATGCGGTTCCGGAGCCGTGGGTTTCTGACCCCTGTCCTATGGGGAACACAAGAGCCCTTATAGAATCCTTTGTAGGTTCTCCATCGGTCGGAGAAAAGAACAGAGGCCAGCCAGAGAATATTGAGAAGCAGAGCAGCTTGTAAGCCTGATCTTTATTGATCTGTTGCAACAGGGTGCTCCCCTCACCCGCAGGAGAAGGAGGAGGACATCTTCTGGGAGTTTTGTGGTTTTTCCCGCTCCCTTGACTCTCAGAGCCTTCCAGGAACAGGGCTTCTCGGGCCAGCCTAACTTACCTTTTTAATACCCGCTATTTATCTACATAACTCAACTCGTTTCACACTTTGGGACTCCCTGCCTATTGATATCAGTCAGGGGCCTTCACTCTATCATTTTCGGTGCCTGCTGAAAACATTCTTGTTCAGAAAATCCTGCCCAGATGTTTAGAAAGTTGATGTGAATTTTAACTGGTTTTGGTCTATTCTTTTTAACTTTTTGTACATTTTAAGTTATTGTTGCAAATTGTTTCTCGTGATTATTCTACTGTTTTGATTAGCTGCTCCTTCCCCCCCTCCCCGGTCAAAACAGGTTTCTGGAGGAAGAGGACAGCCTAGAGCACAAATATTACAAGCTCAAGCTGTCCGAGATGCATCGGCTGAGGTCTGCAGCCAAGGAAAAGCCCAAGCAGGAGAAGACCCCTGAGCTGCAGGATTTGGCTGTCATGCAGGCCTTGCTGCGCGCCCGCAAGGTCCTCCACATCAAGAAGCGGTTCTTCTGGAAGAGGAGGCCCAGGATCCTTCAGCGGCGGGTGGCGAGAGCCCAGAGGGTGAAGCGAGCCACCGTGGGGACCCAGACGCTCCTGTCCCCCGAGACAATGCTCCAGCAGCAGGGCCTGCCGCAGAGCCCCAAAGCCCACCCAGCAGAGACCGCCTTGGAAAAGGCGGGAGTCTGCGACTCAGCCACCGACCCAGAAGATGTGTCCGGGGAAGGTTTGAGTGCTGGAAGCTCGCTTGGGCTAGCATGCCAGTTCCCTGACGGTAGGTGAATTTCAGGGGGGACAAGGCAGGCAGGATGTGGTATGTTCCAGGGCTGGGCGATATATCAGTACTGTGTATCACCCAAAACTGGATTGAAATCCATATTGTGGTATCAGTTCCATAATTTTTGACCTGGCAATATATTGGGACTCACGATATCTGTGAGACCTGCAAGTATAGGGCGGTATACAAATTTTAATAATAATAATAATAATAATAATAATAATAATAGGGATGCAGGTGGCGCTGTGGGTTAAACCACAGAGCCTAGGACTTGCCGATCAGAAGGTTGGCGGTTCGAATCCCCGCAACGGGGTGAGCTCCCGTTGCTCGGCCCCTGCTCCTGCCAACCTAGCAGTTTGAAAGCACGTCAAAGTGCAAGTAGATAAATAGGTACCGCTGCATTGGGAAGGTAAACGGCATTTCCGTGCGCTGCTCTGGTTTGCCAGAAGCGGCTTAGTTCTGCTGGCCACATGACCCAGAAGCTGTACTTGGCCAATAAAGCGAGATGAGCGCCGCAACCCCAGAGTCGTCCGCGACTGGACCTAATGGTCAGGGGTCCCTTTACCTTTACCTTTACCTTTACCTAATAATAATAATAATAGCCTTTAGAAGACTTCTGAAGGCAGCCCTGTATAGGGAAGCTTTTTAATGTGCAATGTTTTCTTATGTTTATATATAGGAAGCTGCCCAGAGTGGCTGGGGCAACCCAGACATATGGACGGAATAGAAATAATAAACTTATTGTTATTTATTATGAGGACTTGGCGATATATCACCCAAAACCAGTTTGAAGTCCATATCACGATACCGGTTTCATAATTTTTGACCTGGCAACATACCACAAATTGTGGTTTGTGTGTGCTTGTGTGCTGTATGCAAAAATCACAGTTTGGGGGGAAACACTGAAGCCAGTCAGTGTGTCTCTCAATTCCTGCAGCCCCTGTTAACTCTGGTGGCTCAGCGCTCCCCTACAAGGAATCACAAGAGCAGGAAAAACCACGAAGCCAGCCAATGCCTCTACTGTACGACGTTGCACCCTTTTTTCAGACTTCATGATTCATCATTATATCATGATGTTTAGCTGCTGATATATTGTGATGTTGAAAACAAACCAGATATCCCCCAGTCTTAGCCTGGTCTCGCTTTGCATTGCCTGCCAGTGCCTCTGTGGGGTCCTGGACTGAGAGGTTCTTTCCCCTCCTTTTTAGCTGGAGGTGGGACCTGTGACCCTTGAGCTGCTGAGCTGCCTTCCGCTGAGTCAATCCTTTGGCCCACTGAACAGCTGCCTTGAGACAATGGTGTTTTCTTCCCTCTGCTCCTTCAGTGGGAGTGGGCATTTTGTGCCCAGGGGCTTTTGAATCCAAAGGAGGTGCTCCTTTCCTGAGCTGGCCTTTGCTCCCATAATTCTCTCTGGGATCTTCGCTGTGGGTAGCTTATGGGGACACTTAGGAGGTTGACCTCTCTGGCAGGCTCTTCTTAACATTATTACACAGGAATATAGGAAGCTGTCTTATCACGAGTTAGACCATGTTGCAGAAAAGACCTGTTCTCGTATTGCCACTGTCCGGACCTCTCAGAGGATGAGGGCAGGGTCTGTGTTGGAGAGGCAGTCCTTGAGCCATTTAAGGTTTAGAGGTCAAAAAACAGCCCAGAAACTCATTGGCAGGCCAGGATCGATGCAGTATGCTCAAACCACCTTGCCCTGGTGAGAAGCCGGGCTGTAAAATTCTGCACCAACTGAGATTTCCGAACTGTCTAGAGTCAGCCCCACATATAATGTGCTGCAGTAATCTAACCTGGAGGTTACTAGAGCATAGATGAAGTTAAGGGCATAGCTGGGCCACCACCTGAACCTGATGGAAGGTGCTTTGTGCCCCTGAGGCCACCTGAGCCTAGTTAGCAGAGCACATGCCAATTTTGTGTTATTTTCTGCAGCCGAGATACATTCCAGACACCATGATATATCTACATATTGCGGTATTTGGCTGCTGATATATCACAGTGTTGAAAACCAGATATCATCCAGCTCTAGTCTCCAGTTATTTTTGAACTACAACTCCCATCATCCCTATTTAGCGTCCTGTATCCCTGTGTTTTGTGGCTGTATCCCACCAGTGTTCCAGCAATATAAGCCCTGTTTAAAATGGAGCGGGAATAATTTTGTTATCTCCCCCCCACTCCCTGTTTTCCAGTGGATCCCAAAACGATGGTGACAGCAGAGAGGCTGGCCAAGTTTGTGGCGGAGGTGGGACCTGAGATTGAGCAGTTCAGCATTGACAACAGCACAGATAACCCGGATCTGTGGTGAGCTACCCTCTCCCTCCCCGGGCAAATCATGTGGCATGCTCCTGGAGCATCCCGAGCCTCATTGCATGAGCCAGGCATTGCAGTAACAGCACTCAACATCTGTAAAGTGGTGGCATGTTACTATTACTATATTTATTATTGGCGTAATATAACATCAAACATTAAAAACGTACCATAAACAGGGCTGCCTTCAGATGTCTTCTAAAAGTCAGATAGTTGTTCATTTCCTTGACATCTGATGGGAGGGCATTCCACAGGGTGGGTGCCACTACCAAGAAGGCCCTCTGCCTGGTTCGCTGTAACCTCACTTCTCGCAGGGAGGGAACCAGCAGAAGACCCTCAGTGGCTGGCCTGAACAATGGGGAGGTGCTGCTTCGGGTATACAGGGCCAAGGCTGTTTAGGGCTTTAAAGGTCAGCACCAGGCCTTTGAATTGTGCTTGGAAACGTACTGGGAGCCAGTGTAGATCCTTTAGAACCGGAGTTATATGGTCCCAGTCACCAGTCTAGCTGCCACATTCTGGGTTAGTTGTTGTTTCCAAGTCACCTTCAAAGGCAGCCCCACGTAGAGCGCATGGCAGTAGTCCAAGTGGGAGATAACCAGAGCATGGACCACTCTGGCGAGACATGGACAGACCCTCAGGCTGCACACCTGGTCCTTTAGGGGCACAGTGACTCCATTCTAGTCTCAGTCAGTGCAGCAGATGGGTTATAGTTTTGTTGCAAACCGCTGTGATATATTTCTTTGATACAGTGGTATCTAAATGTTTTTAGAAATAAATCAGTGAGCAAGCCTGGTTGTGAAGCTCAGAGCTTGTGAAGCTCAGAGCTGCAGCTTGTCCCCAGATACTTGTCTGGGCCACCCCAGGGTCCTCATAGGGGAAGTGACGCAGAAATGTCACACAGCCACAGTGCAGTGAAGTCCTCCTGTGCTCTCACTCAGGTTCCTGCATGACCGTGAGAGCTCAGCCTTCAGGTTTTACCGGATGAAAGTCTACGAGCTGTGCCCCTCCATGAACTTCAGCGCCGTTCCAGGGCCTGCCAGCGAGAGCCCCGCACCCTCGGAGGGCGACTTGGAGAACAAGGAGGAGGAGGAGGAAGAAGAGGAGGAGGAGGAAGCTCCCCAGCCTGGAATGGAAGAGGGGGAAGCTCAAGCAGGGTCTGCCAGCGTGGGAGCCTCCAGTACAGCTGGAGAAGGGCAGCCTGAGGGCACCACCTCAGAAGCATCTGCCCAGGGTCCTCTGCGGGGCAGGGGCTTTGGGCGCAAGAGGGCCAGCAGCAGGTCCCTGAAGGTGGGCCTGATCCCAGCCTCCAAGAGGGTCTGTCTCATTGATGAACCGAAAGGTGAGTGAGGCAGCTGGGCGGGTTAAGCCAGGCAGGGAATTCTTTGTCAAATTTTGTTTGTGTCTGGATTGACCTTTGACCTCTGGATTTGCTTTTTTTGCATTACAGTCCACGACCCCGTCCGGATTGCATATGACCGACCCCACGGCTATCAGTCCCACAAAAATAAGGTGAGAAGGGGGCAAAATAATAAATACGTGCATTTATTCTTTAAGAGATTTAATGCACTGTGGTTTCCAGGCAGAGGCCTCCCAATGCAGCTTTCAAAGCCAGCTTGAAACCTCCATAAAATGTAAGTGTCAGCTTCTGTTCACCAGTTAGGTACTGGCAATAACCTCAGCCCAGCAGTTCCCAAACTTTCTCAGGCCCCCTTGGTTCCCTGAACTGATCCCCAATGTCCCCAACCCTATAAAAAGCATTGTTCAGAGGAGTGGTTCGCACAAATTTCTGAAGAAGACAATAAAATTTTTAAAAGATCAGTTAATTGCCCATTTATTCAAAGTGCATTTATTTAGTTATTTCTCTTCATAAAAGTTACCCACAGCTTGACTATAGAAGCAACCCCAAAGTGTTGCGTTGTGTTTTTTTTTAGGGTAAGTTTTTAATTATAAAAAAAAAAAGCCGATGAAAAAGCAAAGTTGTCACTAAAAAAATCTTGCAGCATAATTTAAAACACACAAAAATTTAAAACAATAGACCAAGGCTTCCCAAACTTGGGTCTCCAACTGTTTTTGGACTACAGTTCCCATCATCTCTTACCATGGGTCCTGCTAGCTAGGGATGATGGGAGTTGTAGTCGAACAACAGCTGGAGACCCAAGTTTGGGAAACACTGCAATAGACTGAAACAAATTATTATTATATTATTAATATAATATTGTATAATGTTATTAGATTATGCAAATTATTATTATTATTATTATTATTATTATTATTAACAACAACAACAACAATCCTGCTACGGCATTCTGTTGCCTTAATGCAATAGCTGAGCCAGGTGTTTGTGATAATGATGCTGATGATCAGTTTTGTTCTCAGTGGCAAAAATCACAGGATTTGGAGTTTTCCCACAAGCGGCTGAACCAGAAGAACATTGGCTTCCAGATGCTGCAGAAAATGGGCTGGAAGGAAGGCCTTGGGCTTGGTGCCCACGGAAAGGGCATCAAGGACCCCGTCAAAGTGTACGTAGCACGTGAGCGAGTGGCACACTCCTTTTTTATAAAAACAAAAACAAACAGGTTTTGGAATGGATTGATATCTCACCACAGTTAGTCCCTGTTGCAGAGGTCGCCAGCTCAGCGGCTGCAGTCAGCTAAACTGACTTGCTCCTGTATACCTGAAGGAGCATCTTTGTTCTGCCCACAAAGGCTTCCAGTGGTGCCCCTGGGCAGGCGCCCCCAGCTCTGAGCTGTCATTTAGAAACAGAAAACAAAAAACCCCAAAGACTTTAGCCCTCCCAGAAAGAAACTTGCAGGTACCTTCTAAGTGATTTCTGGGAAGTGAGTTCTGGTGTGGCTACCTGGCTTATTTTTCACGGTGCTGAGGAATGCTCCCCATTTCTGTTAGGCATTGACAGCATCACGGTGTGTGTCAAATAGATACTCTGTGATCTTCACAGTATGTACCAGCAGAACACAGGTGACGTGCCACAGAAAGCATGAGGCTGGGCCTCCGACTTCTCTTTCGGGTTGGAATCATCTACCTTTGTGCCTTCAATATTTCATCTTTAAGAAACTCTCCTCCAAGGGTTTGTCTCCTGCTGTGGTTGATGATCTTCTCTAGGGGCCGACACTCACCCTGCATCACTGTTCCAGGACAGTCTGCTCTCTTTAGCTAGAAATTCCAAATCTGGCCTTGATGTGTGGATAGGTGGGCCTCACGTTCTGTCCTCTCTTCCAGCAAGGCAACCAGTTTTCACTTGCTGCTCTTGTAGTTTTGCACATTCTCAGGCAGAAAGACAAACATGGCAGCTTCCTGGCCGTCCTGCATATACCATAAGACAGCGCTCTGGTCCTTTCATGCCAATGCCCCCAAGTCCTTGTCACAAGCTCCCAGAGGCTGCAGTCAGCTAAACTGACTTGCTCCTGTATACCTGAAGGAGCTTCTCCACCTCCATTGTCTAGCTTGGACACTCGGCTCTAAGAGCCTTGTGGCAGTTCCCTCATTGTGAGAAATGGAGGTACAGGGAACCAGGCAGAGGGCCTACTTGGCAGTGGCACCCGCCCTGTGGAACGCCCTCCCATCAGATGTCAGAGAGAAAAATTGGTACTTTTAGAAGACATCTGAAGCCAGCATTGTTCAGGGAAGTTTTTAATGGTTGATGTTTTATTGTGTTTTTAATTTTTTGTTGAGACTCCAGAGCGGCTGGGGGAACCCAGTCAGGTGAGTGGCATATAAATAATAAAATAATAATTATAAACAGAACTGCTGCTGGCTGCAATAGGGAAGGAGAGAGCTCCAAAGTGCAGGAGCTGCCATGTGGAATGGCCGAGTTCTTACAAATGCTTAAGAGGCAACATGGTCCTTCCTCAAGGGGGGAGTTGACCTCATGGCCTCTGCAGAGGCAAAGATGAGCCCAGCCTCTGAGAACAGCCCATCCCTGTCTTAGACACATTGCCAGCCTTCGTGCTTTTGGCAGAGGAGCATCCTACACGGCTCGCCCATAAGATCCCAACCACCCCTTCTTTAAAGTGGGTCTTGGCTGGCTTGTCCAACGTCTTCTGCCATTCAAAGCAGACAGCGCCTACTGTGCTGGACCAGCGATTTGAGATGGCATCCAAGTTTCATGTGTTCGACAGGAGCATCTGTAGTGAGAGCAGCTGTTTTGCAAGTGCTGGGAAGCTGTGTTCGCCTTCTGCCAGAGCAGGGGTGGGGAGGACGCCCCCTGCCCAACACCCTCACAGACCCACTGCTGAATGAAGCAAGCGGCTCATTTACGAGCCGTGACCCCAGGGTCTCCCACCCGAAGAAAGGCCTTCTTCATGCAGCTCCCTCCTGCAGGAGGCAGGGATGGCCACCAACTTGTATGAGTTTCGGGAGGCAGCATTTGGGACTTTGGAGCTCAGAGAAAAGGTGCATCATAAAATTATGCACAGCATGGGGAAAGTGGGACAGAAAGAGGTCTTTCTCCCTCGTAACACTGTAGAACTCATGGACGTCCAGTGAAGCTGGACATTGAGAGATTCAGGACAGATGTAAGGAAGCCCTTCTTTGCGCAGTCTGTGGTTAAGCTGTGGAACTCGCTGCCACAGGATGGCCTCCAACCTGGATGGCTTTAAAAGAGGATGAGACAAATGGCTGCTAGCCAGGAGGGCTCTGCTCCGCCTGCACACTGAGGGCAGCAGGGCTTCTGAATGCCAGTGGCTGGAAACCACAGGAGGGGAGAGCAGCTCTTGTGTTCGAATCCTGCTTGTGGATTTCCCATTGGGGGCATCTGGTTGGGCTAACAGGATGCTGAACCCTTTGGCTTGTTCCACCTGCTTCTGATGTTCTTACATATCCCAACACGCCTTTCTGTTTCTTTGCTTTGTTTGCCTGTTTCCTAGCACTGTCCAAAATGGACTCCTATGCTTTTGGGGTTGTCACGAGCCAAAGGAACTGGGCGTGGGGAAGGACTGACCTGGAGCTCGGTCACCTCTTTGGAAACACAGCGGCCAAGACATCGCCCGTTGGCCCTGCGCTTTGGTCAAGGAAGCCGGTGGCTGGGCATGTGCTCACTTTCTCTTTGCTTTGCCTCCCTTTTAGGGGCTCCACCTCAGCGGGGGAGGGCTTGGGTGTGGCGGGGGACGAGAACAAGGAGGACACCTTTGCCACCTTCCGCCAGAGGATGATCCAGATGTACTATCTGAAAAGAGCCTGTAATAAATAGGTAGGTTGTATGCAGCAAGCCAGCTTTGTCCCTCACCCCCTTTTGAATTAATTGCAAGATTAAAATAACTGTTTCTCTCTTCTTCTGTTTTCAAGCTTTTTCTTCTTCTTCTTCTTTGACCAGGGAGATATTTTCGGTGTGTGCACAAAGCTTATCTGGGTTTGCTTTTAACCGTTTTTTCATGTTTGTTTCCATTATGAATGACCAGAATGAGCTTTGAACCAAAGAAGCGAAGATCATTGTGCTGGAGAGAGGTCTGGAGAGAGGACAGGCCATCTTCTGAGAACCCCCCACCCCTTTTAAATTTGGAGCAATTAGAAGAGCAAATTGCTCTTAAGAATCCGTAACCTCCTAAACAAATCAAAACAAACATTGCCATTCTTTGGATGCGGGAACGGCTGGGTCTGCTTTTTGATCAAATCTCTTAACAAGAACCTAGGATGTCAGGCTCCCCCCCCCCCCACTTACGCAAGGCCGACTTGCGTACAACCACGTGTGCATGCAGTGCCAGGAAATAATAAATCAATTGGCTGCTTCTACCTGCAGCTCAGATCCCCACTCTGAGTGCTGTGGGGCACATGTCCACACACACACACGCACCAGCCTGGTCCTGGCTGCAGCAACAATCTCAAGGTGTGAGTGGGCAGAGGGAGGGGACGTGGGCACATGGGATCAGCGCCTGGGCACTTCACTGCTGGTCTGAAAGCACCTCTCAAGGACACCCTAGAGCAGTGTTTCCCAACCACTGTTCCGCGGCACACTAGTGTGCCGCGAGATGTTGCCTGGTGTGCCGCGGGAAAAATTAAAAAATTCGAAAGATTTTTTTTTAAAGTCACATTTTCGATTGGGGCGCCGTCACTAGATGACCCCTGGGGTTCCCTCCCTCCCTCCCGCTCTGCGCCTCCCTCCTCCTCCGGGGAGGCCCTTCCTGGCTCTCGGCCAAGGCTTGGCGGCTGCCACTCACTCGCTCACCCACCCGTCCCTCCATCCCTGCACCCGGCCTCTCCCCCTCCGTCCCCGGTGCGGGGGCTGCCGGGATCCGTAGTCCCCTCGCCCTTGGGCTCCGCGCCCGCGCGGGGTGCGCAAACTACGTTTCCCAGCGTGGCCGGGCGTTTTGTTTGAAGCGCTGTTCTCCCGGCCATGGAATGAGCGCAGCGGCGGCGTCCGGGCGGGCAGGGGCTCTTCCGCGCAGACCCCGCGCAGCCTGCCTGCGCCCCCGTGGAGATCGGGCGGCAGGATGGAGCCCGGGGATCCCCGCGGAGGCGGAGCCGCGGAGGCGGAGGCTGCCCCCCAGGTAGGGCTGTGTCGGGGGTTTTTTATTTTTGCAATGCTGCATCCGCGCCGGAGGGGACGCATCAGACCGTGAGGAGACCCCTTGGCGGGCGTGCAAGGCAATGCATGCATGCAGGCGTTGCATGGAGTGCAGTGCAATGCAATGGCAACGCGGCGCCCTGCATGCATGCATGCAACTTCCACCGGCGCTCTGGACTTGGCAGGTGAGGGGGGTCCCCAGTGGACGGCAGAGAGAGCCGGGAGGGCAAAGGGGAGCCGGGGGGGGAGCAGCGCTGCTCCCCGAGCCGAGCCCGGGGGGAAACTTCGGCGTCGTTGCGCCGGGTGTTGGAAGCGGAGGCTGGCGGGGGCCCCTCACCTGCAAAACCTGGTCGCCTCTCATATATTTCGTGCATTGCATTCATCGCCCGCTTTCTCCTCCAAGGAGCTCCCGGGGGCGCGCGTGGTTCTCCCCGTGCTATCCTCGCAACAACAGCCCTGCGAGGTGGGTCAGGCGAGTGGCCCAAGGGAGCACCCAGGGATTGTCCTGGCCAGGTGGGGTGATTTGAACCCTGCTCTCTGCCCGGTCTTCGTCCTCATTTAGCCCCCACATGTGCATGACTGTGCATGACTGAGGTTTTTCCCCCTCGTCTTGGCTATGGTGTGAGTCTGTGCTGTTAATTAATGGGGTCCTGCCTTCGGAGAAGATGAGCCAGCCCTCAAGGAGGTGATTATGTAATTTGCTAGCAATTCATGTCCCTCCCGGCGTGACGCTGCGCGCTGACGTCACGGGGCTGTAATGGTGGTGTGCCTCGAGATTTTTTTCATGAAACAAGTGTGCCTTTGCCCAAAAAAGGTTGGGAAACACTGCCCTAGAGGATGGGCTACCCAGTGCCCCACTAGCCGTGCGGCCCTGAGCCAGTAGGTGAGGCACAAATCCATCTCCCAACAAGGCAGGGTCAGTGCTCAGAGGAGAAAAGGAGTGGCGGGGGGAGAGTGTGACTAGCTGAGCTGATTGGGGGGCTGTGGGTCAAAGCGGTAAGGGGAGGGGAGGAGGAAATCAAAGGAAGTGAACAGCTGTGGCCTGGAAGTCTCTCAGGACTGCTGCCCGGGAGGGATGGGACGGAAGGCTCAGGGCAGCAAGCCCATTGACGCATGTGAGTCTGTCTCTTCCCCGTGCGCCCTCCCTATTAAAGCAGCATGCTCCCCACTTTATGCAACTTCACTTCTGCATGTGGGGCCCCCGGAGCATAACCCCTGCGTAGGTGTGTGTGTGTGTGCCTGTATCCATTCCAGACAGGACAAAAAATGGACTGTCCTCTATGTGGACAATATGATCATCCTGCCTTTCGCAAGATTCAGAAATTCCACCTTTACACAATGTGATGTATTTTTCTTTTCAACTGCTTTGGGTCTGCACGACAAGCAGCAGTTATTGAATAACCATTACTTGTTCGATTTATTGAACCATCGCTTTGTTTGCTTTAAATAAAATACAAACAGTATGTAGAAACCGATACCATGTAGGGCAGATAAGAATCTCACTTTTGTTTCTGTGTTATCAGCGATCAGTGCCACTGTCAGGCATGCAGGATTTCGCTTGGCCTGCATTTCCGTCTTCTTCAACAGTCTTGGTTACCTTTTCCTTCTGCAAAGGAACCTTAGTGCTGTTTTCCTGCAGGAAGGTCTCTGGAGAGCTTTTTTTTTTTTGCGGGGGGTACAAGGTTGTCTGAAATTTGGGTTCACTCCATTGCTGAATAGGACACCTCTAGAATGTGCAAGAACTCTACTTACGAACCGACCGTCTTGACAGCATCCCGATTTGAATTTGACAGTGTTTTCTGAATGATGAGCGTCCACACACTCTCTTTAATCCATTTTCCCTCTGGAGTCCTCCAGTAACGATTTGCCACCAAGCCTCTCCCGGCTTTTCTGCAAAAGGCTACTTCATCTTGGTGACCGGACACAAACCAGTTGTTAACTCTGAAACATTCTGTCCGTTGTGGACCTTGGTTTCTCACAGCCACCCATTTGTGGTGGGGGTCTTGTGATGTGCAGGATCATTCGCACCTCCTTCCCCCTTCATAGCCAAAGTGGACTTTTCAGTGGGAAACCGCACTCCGCTGTGGTTTGCGGCATTCCTTCCTGCTCAGAACGAGCTTTTCTGCCCCAGGAAACTCCAAATCAAAGAGTGTGGTGTTGAAGTCAGCCTGAGCTCCATGTCGCCATCAGGCGCATGCAATGGGGAACTTCTTCCTCTGCCATTCTGAGAAATGCAAGAGTCGTTCATGGGAATAGGTGGGGCTCCCATCGTTGTTTGAGCCAAGAAGTTTGCTGCTGATAGCAAGATGTTGAAGAACCCCACGAGACCCCCTTCGGCCTGCAGGATCCAGTTCTGTCAAGCTGAAGCTGCCACAGGGGTCTGGCCACCCTCCTGTTAAAACCACTCTCTTACTTAATTTCTAGGGGTGTTTTGGTTTCTCTTTCATAATTGAGCATTGCATTTTTATTTTTTTAAAATTGGCTTTTAGCCCAACCTGGCCTTTTGGCCCCCTGTGAGTCAGATTGCTGATTCCCCTGGCCCATAAATGAGTTGTTGCAGTTTAAATAGCTCCTCTCCTTTGATGTGAAGCTTCTGTGTTCAGCCACAGTTTTGTTTTCACCCCACCTCATATTTACAGCCAACTCTCGTGTCTTCTTTCGAGTTGCTAGAACCTTTTCTCCTCCTGACTTCAGGAGCTTGCAGTGAGTGAGATGACTGCATAACCCAAACCTTTTCTCTTGCATTTTGTGGGAGGGCTGGGTTCCTCTCCTCCAGCTGATTCTGTTGCCTTTGTGGCTTGAACCCAATTCCTGGGGTGTCAATTTATGAATGTTCATATCCAGGCTGGGGGAATAAATGGCTGTGTGTTTAAACCCAATTTCGTTGAGGTGGTCCTCCTGATTCTGGACTCTCTCCATAGCTGCAGGAGTACATAGCAAACTTTGATTTTTTAAAATTTTATTTAAAGATGGAACACTGTTTTTCTTGGGATGGGGCCAAAGAGGACTTTTACTCTTCTCCAACCCTTCAAGATAATCATGATTACAGCCAGTCTTCCTTTATGCTAAGATTTGTTTTAGGGCAGCATTGAACTGAGCAACACTGGTGTTATTTAAATTCCCATTGCTGCTTTCACCCAAGGATCTTTTGGGGTTATTTTAAAACCAAGATCCACCCCTTTCCTGTGTGTGATATCTTCTAACAATCTGCTTTAGCCAATTTGGTTCACTAGTTTTTTTTCTTATTCTAGTTTTCCAGGCTCTCTCACGAAGACCTCAAGCATCCACGAACACTTTCCTGCTGCTGCAGTCGCTAGGGCATGTGTATTCTTTATCCTGTGTCTCTCCCCCAAACCCTCCGTTTGGGGATGGTGGTGTTTTTTCAGTGGCTCTTGATCAGGATTTCCTCCCTTCTCCCTTTCCTGTGCCATCTGAACAGTATTGACCCGTAGTGGAAAGATAGGTTTGTTAGCCGATTCATCGTTTCTTTTTTAAATGTTTAACGGCATGTAATCCTTTTGCTTTATTTTATTTTTTAACAAAAAAGCCTTCAATAAACACGAACCTGATTATTAGCCTCATTTCAGTTCCTGGCTGTTACTTCTAGCTGCTGTACATACATAGGTGTCAGGGATTGGCTGGATGAGGAAGAGTGGCTTCCAGGAAAATGGCAGGAGAGTACAGTTTGGACCCAGGTTCATGGTGGTGGGAAACAGGACACGCCCCAGAGGAGGAGGAGGAGAAGAGCTGGGAAATACTTGATGCTGCAAGTCAGGAGGGGAGGAACAGGAGGAAACACACAGAAACCCCAGCCATGAGCAAGGACAGGAGTCAGGAATAACAATAACAATAATAAAATTTATTATTTATACCCTGCCCATCTGGCTGGGTTTCCCCAGCCACTCTGGGCGGCTTCCAACAAAAGATTAAAAATACATTAAAACACCAGACATTAAAAACTTCCCTAAACAGGGCTGACTTCAGATGTCTTCTGAATGTTAGATAGTTGTTTATTTCTTTACCATCTGATAGGAGGGCGTTGTTCCACAGGGTGGGCGCCACCACTGAGAAGGCCCTCTGCCTGGTTCCCTGTAACTTCCCTTCTCGCAGCGAGGGAACTGCCAGAAGGCCCTCGGCGCTGGACCTCAGTGTCCGGGCAGAACGATGGGGGTGGAGACGCTCCTTCAGGTTTCAAGGCCGAGGCCATTTAGGGCTTTCAGGGGCAACACCAACACTTTGAATTGTGCTTGGAAACGTACTGGGAGCCAATGTAGGTCTTTCAAGACCGGTGTAATATGATCTCGGCGGCCACTCCCAGTCTGACGAGAACCTGCTCGCCATCAGTAAAAAATCAGCCTCACACCAAGATGAGTTGAAAAGTCTGACTGCTGCAGCTCAACGTTTATTGTGTGTCCAGTACAAAACATACTCTCTGCCTCCAGCCTCTCGCCAGCAGCAGCTTCGACTATTATTGGAGAAAATACAACATTGTATCAACCTGCAGCTAAAGACAAATACCATACATGGGCATCACCCCACCGCCAGGCTACGCTGTGTGAACCAATCATTAGTCTAGTATGAGGTGTTCACGCGCTCATCATGCCTAGCACAGCCTGCCCTGCCAAAAGGTCAGGCTGCAGTAAATTTCCATCCACGCGCCCATCTTGCCACATGGGCACTAACAACCATTTTCCTACACCAGTCACCAGTTTAGCTACTGCATTCTGGATTAGTTGTAGTTTCTGGGTCACCTTCAAAGGTAGCCCCATAGAGAGTGCATTGCAGTAGTCCAAGCGGGAGATAACTAGAGCATGTTTAATAGCAGCAACACCAGCACCAGCTCACAGCCTGTCTGTTGTGTCAGCCAGACCCAGCTCCCACCCCTAAAACAAGACAATTGTTCCACGTAACAGAAAACCAGGCAGAAACAAAGAGGAAACTTACGGTTTTGAGTACTTCCTACTCCTTCCTCCCAGCTTATCATCTCTAGGCTGCAGTTCCCTTTCTCCAATGTTGTCTCCACGGAAGTTAGCAAGTATGTTATTGGCATACTCATCCATGGTCAGTAGCCTTGGATCTGATTGGGTTAGATCAAGAATGGATCCCCCAAATCCATCTCCTCCTGTCTCTCTCTCCTCTGGGGGTGGCAATAATTGTTCTGTGCACTGTACCTTTCACAGCCACTTTCATGTCTTCTGAGGTTGGCAACTGCTGTCCTAGCTCTTCTGGCCAAGAATCGGTGTCCAAGGTGAGAGCATGGAAGTGTGGTTTGTGACTGTCCTCCTCCTGTGTGTCTCATTCTTTCAGGGGTTAGACTCTTGCAATGGGCAATCTTTCTCCACCCTGGGGGCACCCCATCTCTCTTGGTGCTCAGTCTCAGTCAACTCAGCTCTATAAGTAACTCTGCATGTGAACCTCTTGCTTGGGGTGTGACTAGGCAGGCCTCAAGTTGCTGCCTCTTCTCCTAGGCTGCTCTGCGCTTGAAGGTGGCGCAAGACACCAAGACGTCAGCCCTCCTGAAAGCAGACTCCCTAAGATGAAATAGATAGGTCTAACTTGGCTCCATTCATTTGGATGGTTCTACTGAATAGAAGTTTAGTAGAAATTTAATTTGGATGGATCTACTGAATAGAAGTTTAGGCTCGTAAGAAAACTAATTCATATAATTATTTTTTGTTCTTGTTTTCATTATGTCTTTTGTGTCTCTCTCCCCCACCCCCATTTTTAAAATGCTGTAAACTGCCCTGAGATGTATGGATCATCATTATTATTATTATTATTACAAAACACAGAATTGCAGTAAGGAGTAGGGTGTAAGGAGATCACAATAATTGGCAATCTGTTTGTTTCAAAGTCCAGAACTGAAGCCTGCCTATTGATTGATTGATTGATTGCTTTCTTGCAAAGTCCAGAACTGAAGCACCGAAGCTGCTGCTGCTGCTGATTATTATTATTACTAGTATTACTACTACTACTACTATTTACTTATTGTAATTACAAAATATGTAACTGCAGCTTGGCGTAGGGTGGAGGGACCCCAATTATTACCAATAACAATAGGTAATAATCCATTTGATGGACTGACGGTTCGGAACTCCCGAATGGCCGCCTGTGCGCAGGGAAGCCTCCAGCGCCGCCCCCGAAGCTCCTTTGTTCGCCCTCGAGCGACGCGCGGGCCGGAGCTCGGAGGGGGCGGGGCCAAGTGGGAGGGGGCGCAGGTCACGTGGGCGTATAAAAGCGCCCCCCCGGCCGTTTCCCCCTCCCCCGCCCGGTAATTTGAGGAGGGGGGAGCGGGGAAAGCCGGCGGAGAACCCGAAGGGGGGGAATAATAGTAATAATAATAATAATATTGGCAGGTTTAATAATTGGGTGGGGGGTGAGGGCCGAAAATAAAGCGGGGTGGCGCCTGGGGGCTTGTGGCAGGTGAATAGAAAGGTGAGGTGGATAAGGGCGAAATTGGGGAGGGGGCTGTAATAGGGGGACCCCAAAGGCCCTCCAGTCCAGCCCCCCGGGAATGCGTGAAATAAGGGGATGTGGGGGAGCTGGTCAAATTGGCGGGGAGGGGCTGCCCTGAGGAGCATTCTGGGGGCGGGGGGGGGCTGCAACTGAAGACCAGGGAGGGGGTTTCCTGAGAGGAATATTTTGGGGTTGGGGTGTCTTTTGTCCTAGCAAGGGCGTTGTTTTTTGTGGGGAGACGCCCTTGCTTAGAGGGACAATTATGGAGAGAGAATTTGGGGATATTTGGTGGGGGGAGGGAGGTGTCCTGAGGGGGTGTGTACACACACACGTACACACACACACACACACATATAAATATGGGGTCATTACAGGACAAAGAAACAAAACCTCAAGGTGATTTTTTTTGTGTTGGGGGGGGCTAGGGTTCCTTGCACTGGCCTGCTTTCGAACTGCTAGGTTGGCAGGAGCTGGGATTTGAATTGCCAACTTTCTGATCTGCAAGAGGCTCCGTAGTTTAGACCACGTTGACTATTGTGGCAGCAGCAGGATTCAAGGATCGTCTCCCATGTCAGACCTCCTCAGATGAAATTCAACAACTTAGGCCCAGTTCTTTATTTTGTATTGCAAAACTTAGAAAGTTTATAAACTTAATAAAGAATAATAAGAATAACCTCTAAGTGGTTTGCAAAAAAATATTGAAATGATCAATAAAGCACGGTTCCAAACAACTAAAACCTTTCAAAAGGTAATTAACCCTAGCAGCAAGAGATTAAAACACACTTTGTCAGCATTACCTTGCATTACCTGACATTACATATTTTACATTATCTTGCCAGTTTATCTTACAGGACTATTGTAAGGTTAATGGCAAGATAAGGACCGCTCAGAATGCCTAATGTTAATTATTTTTTAAATTTTATTTCCACATTTATGTACACCACTTCATTATGAGAGAGCCCCAAAGTGGTTCACAAAAAGAAAAATTAGATTATCAATAAAAGCAATTAAAAACAGGTATTCATAAAACATTTCAAAGGTGATTGAAATCAACAGTAGCACTAAAATCAAGGATGCATGTGACTCCTACATGTCTGGAGAGGCTTGCCTAAACAAAAAATATTTTAAGCAGGTTCCAAAAAGAGTGCTGTGGAGTTGCCTGCTTGAGGTCAACAGGCAGGAAGTTCCAACGTGCAGGTGCTGCCATGCTAAAATTGTTGCCTTCCTACAGCTGTGGCAGGAGTTTTATTTGGCACTTGTAACCATGTTATGGGTCTGTTCTGAGTATAAGCCGCCCAGAGTGGGTGGGGCATAATTTTATTACTACTACTACAACTGCTATTATTATTATTATTGGAATTTGTTGGATACCACCTCTGGAAAATGGCATCCAACCAGCTGCACAAATATAAGCCCTGGGACACCTGGCTTGCCAGTAGTAGATGTGAAAAGGATTTAGGCGTCTTAGTAGATCACAAGCTGAACATGAATCAACAGTGTGATGCAGCAGGGAAAAAAGTGAATGCTATTCTAGGCTGCAGCACTAGAGGTCTTGTGTCCTGATGAAGGGAAGTCATAATCCTGCTCTGTTCTGCAGGT
Source organism: Podarcis vaucheri (assembly GCF_965113315.1). Lineage (NCBI taxonomy): Eukaryota > Metazoa > Chordata > Lepidosauria > Squamata > Lacertidae > Podarcis > Podarcis vaucheri. The sequence goes on along the minus strand of NC_138756.1, from coordinate 1,599,737 downwards.
CAGATCACACCTGGAGTCCTGTGTCCAGTTCTGGACGCCACAATTTAAGAAGCAAAAATGGTGATTGGTATTTGTGTGCGTGTAAGGGCTCTGTTCTAAAGGTAATAATAGGTTGGCTGGGACCCGGGAGACCTGGCTTTGGATCCACACTCAGCCATGAAGCTCCGTAGCTGCCCTTGAGCCAGTCACTGTTTCTCAGCTGAATCTGCCTCTTGTGAGGCTAAAACGGGGGGCAGGACAGAACCATGCACAGCTTACATACAAATGCACTGGCTGCGCTGACTGCACTGGCTCCCGGTGGAGTACAGGGTCACGTTTAAGGTGCTGGTTTTGACCTTTAAAGCCCTATGCGGCCTAGGACCCTCCTACCTACGGGACCACCTCTCCTGGTATGCCCTGCGGAGGACCTTAAGGTCCACAAATAACAACCCTGGAGGTCCCAAGCCGCAAGGTGGTTAGATTGGTCTCAACTAGGGCCTTTTCAGTACTGGCCCCGACTTGGTGGAACGCTCTGTCACAAGAGACTAGGGCCCTGTGGGACTTGACATCTTTCCGCAGGGCCTGCAAGATGGAGCTGTTCTGCCTGGCCTTTGGTATGGACTCAGTCTGACCCTTAAGTTTCCCTTCCCTTAGGGTTTTGATCTATGGGCTAATTTTAAAATGAGGCTGCATTTTAAATTGCATTTTAACCCGTATTTTAATAAACTGGTTTTTTGTTTGTTTGTTTGTTTGTTTGTTCTCTCCCCCCCCCCCATTATGTTTTATTGAAATTTTATTGGTGTTAGCCACCCTGAGCCCGGCTGTGGTTGGGGAGGGCGGGGTATAAATAAAAATGTATTATTATTATTATTATAAGAAAGAAAGAAATTGTCTAGGGTTTATTGTAAAGTCCACCGTAGAGACTGCAAACATTGCCGTATGAAACCTTTGAAACCGTCTTTTGCACCTCAGGTTGTTCAAGGCTACTGAGCCAACGCGGGAGAGACTGCAGGGCTCTGCAACAAAATGTCGGGCGTCATCACAGCCTTCTTTCACCTTCTTGCCCTCTGGGGGACGATCCGGTCACTCAACAACACACAGGGTCTTCTGGACTGTGTACCAAGAAAAACGGTGGTGTACCACTGTGGGTGTCCCACGACAATTGTTAATGAAAAGGGTGCTGAGGCAGTCTGTCGGACTCTGTCAGCCTTTGCCAAGCTGGTGCCCTCCAGAGGTTTTGGACTGAAACTCCCATGAGTTGGAGGGCACCAGCTGACAAAGTCAGGGCTAGGGAGATCTGATACAACAGGGCAACTTCTTATTTTCTTAGAAGGGATCGTTTTCATTATTGTTATAGCTGGGGTAACAGTGCATATTAGAAAGTAATAAAATGTAGTATTCAGATAATATTTGTATATGAAGGGAAAATACAAGCTTCAGAATTGTGCCAGGCAAAGAAGTAATGGGTTAGTTTATGCAAACCAACCTGGCCAGGCTAGCTGAGGCTAGCTGTTAAGGAACAATGGGGAACCAAGCACTGAGCTATTAAGAATTGTCTGCTCACCCAGGAGTGGTCAGAACTGGCAGGTTGCCAAGGTGGCGGTGGGTGTGATGTAACAGGAAAATTTGTTCTTTTTGAAATCCAAATGTTTGCTGGAGGTGGAGTGTAGGAAAGACAAGCTCCTCCTGAGTTGAAAACACTTTAAGGGCACATGAGATTGGGTCCATAAAATGCTGGAGGCCACATAGGGTATTGCCCCTCTGTATTCTAAAGCTAACTTATTTACATCAGGTTGAATCCGGAGACTTGCATTTGTTGAACTTGGGCCCCACCAAAATCAATGTGAACATTTAAGCACAGCAAAACCTGAGTCCCGTGCATTTCCATGAGAAACTTGGGGCAGCTGACTTAGTTTGGATTCAACCCATCACCTGTAGACCAATTTACCACTGGCAGGGAACAAAACAGAAAAGCAAAGGCTTGGATCTTTGTTCCACACGGAGTAGACCCACCAAAAGAAAGCAATGCAAGAGAAACTATAAGTAAATCTCTCTGTTTTGCAGCAGATAGAATTATTATATGATATATAATTATATAATTCTACATCAGATCATTATGATTATAGTGACAGTAATGTTCGCTAATTTTTAATGCTTTTACTATAAGCCATTTTGAGCTCAGCGTTGCTGGGAAAGTGGAATGCAGATACCCAGATAGTCGTTTTCAAGTCATGTTTAGGCCTTGTCTTCTCTCTTCCATTTATATTCCATTTAAATTTCATTGTACACAGGTTGTACATTGACAATAAAGGCATTATTATTATTATTATAGCTGAGAATTTTAACGTTTTTTGGAAACAAGGACTATCACATTTTTCCACCCTCTTCCTGAGTGAAGAAACCAACATTTTGTATGTGGGAGCCAAAGGCTATATCCTTGCTTTGGACTTGAGTGATATCTCTAAAGAAATAACCAGGGTATGTAATATTAATTTATTATTATTTCATTGTTTAAAATATTCACACTTGTGTGTCTTTCAGGAGACTTTTTGCAAAGAAACCAAATTGTTAGATTATTTCTAGTCCCTTGTTTTCTTTTATTTTTAAAAAAAAGTAAAAAAAGCCTAACTTAAAAGCTTTTTATGTCAGGGCTGGGAGGTGGAAAATAGGAACCTGCCTTGCCCCGGGTGAGATGACTTGTCCATTTAGTGCAGCATTGTCTACTCTGACTGGCAGTGGCTCTCCAGACTGAGAGAAGGTCTTTCCTAATAACCTGATATCCTTTTACCTGGGGATGACGGGGAACCTTCTGCCTTCGTGGCATGTGAGTGAGCCCCCTTGCAAGGCAAGCCGCTGAAAGAGCATCTATGGGTGGGCGAATATGCCCTAAAAACATAACAAAAAAAGCTTCACAGCTCTGGGAAAAACTGGAGAAAAAAAGCTCAACAACTTTGCCCCAAAAGTAAGCCTAGTACTTCTACTTCCAGCCCAGGAAGTGTTCAGCTAAAAGCAGTGGTGACTATAAAGTAGAAAATGGAATTGGTCTGCAGTCTCCGTTCACTCATCCTAATGTTTCATTTGCTTTTGGGTTCCCAGGAGGCCTGGTTTGCCCCAGAGAACAGGAAGCTTGAGTGCCTTCGACGAGGAAAGAGTAAAGTAGGTCTTGGTCGTGGTGCTTCTGGGTCACTTTAGCAATGTGGGTCTCTGTCCAGGAACAGGGTGCAATCCACGGACTCCAATTGCCCTCCCTGGAGACGGTAACTCTCCGGAGGCAGATTTGGGACCTCTGGCTGCAAATCTCTTAAGACCCTCACCAGGTTTAGAAAGCTGCCTTATACACTAAGTCAAACCTTTAGTCCATCTAACCCAGACTGGTGACTGGGAGCGGCCACATAACACCAGTCCTAAAGGAACTACACTGGCTCCCGGTACATTTCCTAGCAAAATCCAAAATGTTGGTGCTGACCTATAAAGCCCTAAATGGCCTTGGCCCATAGACCTGAAGGAGCGAGGGTCTTCTGGTGGTTCCCTCACTTCAAAAAGTGAGGTTACAGGGAGCCGGGTAGAGGGTAGCAAGATGGGACACCCTCCCATCAGATGTCAAGGAAATAAAACAACCATAAGACTTTCCCAAGATATCTGAAGGGATATCAGTAAGTTTTTAATGTTTGATATTTTGCTGTGTTTTGATTCTGTTGGAAGCTGTCCAGTCAGATGGCCGGGGTACAAGTAATAAATTATTATTATTATTATTATTATTATTATTATCATCATCATCATCACCACCACCACCACCACCACCACCACCTACCCTGACGGGCAGTGGCTGTCCAAGGCATCTCTCTCAGTGAGTTGCTGAGTCTTTGAATGAATGAACAAATCCCTGCTATCTTCAGTATTGTAAGTCAGGTGACTTTTGAGTCTAGACTTGGCTGCTTAACTCCAGTAGCAGAATAGCTTTCAGAGCTACATGTGCTTTTGATCTGTTTCTCCCTTCCCCCCACTGTTTCATTTTGTGTGTGTGTGTTGTTGTTTTTTAAAAGGCAGATTGCCAGAATTACATCCTCATTCTGCATAAGATAAATGCTACCAGCTTATATGTTTGCGGAACCAATGCATTTTATCCTGCTTGTCGTTACGTGGTAAGTTTGCAAAATAAGCTTCGTGGAACACCTATAAGTATCGTGCCCTAGTGTCAGGGACTGGGCAGATGCAGAGGAGTGATGGAGACCACCTCCCCAGGAGCCTTCCAGAGAGGAGGAAGGGGCAGGTAGTGTAGATCTACAGGACTGGTTCGACACAGGGCACACCCCAGAGGAAGAACAAGAGGGAAGAAGTTGGGAAATAATGGGAGATGAGAATCTAGGTAGCATTGAGCAGGCAGAGCCCGAGCAGTCACTGGGGAGACTCCCAGAACCCATTCCCTCCCCACAAACCAGGCATTCACTGAGAATAGCAGAGCAGAGGGATTGGAGGCAGGTGGCCCTGAACAGCAACTGTATGAGAGGGGAGGAGTCTGATGAACAGGGAAGTACGAAGAAGGGGTGTGTCGTGTGTGGAGCTTCACTCAGAGCAATGTTAGATACTGAAAGGTGCTTGGTTGCCTTGCCTTGGCATCTGGAATAATAGTAAAAAGAACTAAAAAGCCTGTGTTTTCTCTGCCTTTCTGCTTTCCTGGGCAGTCAGCCAGGAGCTGTCAACAGTACCCTGACACCTCCCCTTTCTCATATAGTGTAGTTGGGGGAGGGCCGTAGCGCAGAGGGGGAGCAACTGCCTTGAATGTAGAAGGCCCCCAGGATCAAGTCGCCAGTGGCACCTGCAGCTGGGGCTGGTAGAGTTTCCTGTCTGAAACCCTGGATAGCTGCTACCAGTCTGTGCGGGCGATACTAGGCCAGTTGGACCACTTGCCTCAGTAAAAAGCAGCGTCCTGTGTTAGCTCCGTTGGTTAGCGCATGGTGCTAATGATGGCAAGGTCATGGGTTCAATCCCCTTATGGTCCAAGAGGTCTTTGGTTCCTGCTTTGCAGGGGCTTGGACTAGATGATCCTTGGGGTCTCTTCCAACTCTACAATTCTATGATTCTATGTTCCATGATCTGTGAGTTCTGTTCCCCTTAAAAGCATTATTTATTTGTTTATGTTGCTTTAAAGCATATATGTCTAAAACCCTGTTCTTTGAGCAAAGCTTTCAGTAGCAGAAGTGCTTGATGTTTTATTGTGTTTTTATATTTTGCTGGTAGCTGCCCTGAGTGGCTGGGGCAACCCAGGAGAGTCCTGATGGTTGAACAGAGAGGCCTGCATCTGTTCGCCCATCCCCTTCTCACCTCTTGCCCCTTCCATCCCTGCCATGTGGCCCCCTGAGGGAATGTGGGCTTCACCTTGGCTGCTGTCTCTAAACAGAAAAGCTCGGCTCATTTGGTTTTGCTTGGTTTGCAAATAGGTCATGGACAATAGGAAGCTAAAGCTGCTGTCCAAGGTGGTAGAAAGCCGGGGAAGATGCCCCTTTGAGCCGAGGACACGATACACGTCTCTGGTGGTTGGTGAGTTTTCTCATTGTCACAACACCACCACGGAGGGAGCTGAGATCTTTCCCACTTAGTCATGGCTGCAGAGTGCTAATTGTTCCAATTAGGTGTCTGGGGATATTTTGGATCTGGTGTGTCCTTTCAGGCCTTGAACAAAAGACTGGCTTGAAAAGGGAATCAGAAAGCCGATTTATTTTTATTTTGTTACACACAGCCCAGTCTGTCTGCTTGCATAAAGCCAGCCTCCTCCCCCACCCCACCCCGTGGACTTTCCCCAAAGTTAGTCATGTCCATCCATTTCAATGGATCTGCCCTGAATAGGGCTAACACTGGATACAGTTCTGAGATGCTAACAGCATTTTCCAGCTCCACCCACCTTTAATCCTTCCATCTTGGGTGCTTAAGATTTTGAATGATTCTGGGTCATGATTGTAGCCAGGATTTATGTTAGACGGGGGCCAGGACACCCACCTGTCATCATCCTCTGTCTGGCTCTGTCTAGCAGATTTGGAATGAAATGTCTTCTTTTGACCCCAAGCACTCAGAAAAATCTGTCAAAACATTTGGCTGGAAACCCAGCCAGATGGGCGGGGTATAAATAATAAAATTATTATTAAATTATTATTTCAAATATTCTGGTTATTTATACTTTTAGTTAAGTATTTTTATTTATTTACTTGATTGGGGGGGCAGCTGCCCCCAGGCTACGCCCATGTGCTCGCTTGCCCTGCTTCTGAATATAGCCATCAGCCTGTCATGCACACACAAAATACTTACCTGTTCTCTGTCATTAGTGCCAGAGATTTTTAAAAAGCCTGTCTCTTTATTCTCCTGCCCAGACGGTGCACTTTATTCCGCCACTTCAAACAACTTCTTGGGTTCGGAGCCAATTATACTACGGAGTTTGAGGAATCCTTTAAGGACGGAATTTAAAGCGTCATGGCTTAACGGTAAGTCTCTTTTTAAAAAAAGGTATGTCACTTTAACCCCTCCGCCAGGCAGATGTCGCCAATTAATGGAGCTTGGAGGTGCAGTGCTTATTTCGATCTCGTGACGGCATCTGCCCGCCTCTGCCTCTTGTCATGTACTGGGCCCTTTGCACATGCAATTAAATCTGCCATTGTTGGAAAACACACCCCCTGCCTCGGCATCATCTGGCGAGAAAGCGGCGCAGCAGCCAAACGCTATGTGCACAGCTTTTCTTTACATGGTAGCTTAAAAAGCAGGTTTTCATTAAAACACCAAACAGATTTTGTTAAAGGGAGATCTTTAAAAAAACAAAACAAACCATCAAACCAGGCTAGTGCTGGAGGGGATGTTAAAAGTAGCACAAGTCCATGTTTTAAAATACAGTATCCCAGTCCTTAGATTGAAAGAGATCCAGGGAACTGGTGCACAGGTTTGGTTCAGGAAAGATTTGGGTTGGGGGTGAGTAAAAACGTGTTGTCACTGTGTCCTCCACAGTCGGCTGACATTTGCTTACGCCCCATTACTGTGCATGTGGTGCATACGCTGTTAACCCTGCAGATAGGGCTGAGGTGACAGCAGCAGTTGGTGCAATGGCTAATGAGGTCACAAAGGCACACTAGAGCAAATGGAAGTCAATTTGGGCTGGCTCCAACCCCCTGCAATGCTTAAGGACCACCTCTCCCCATATGAACTGACCCTGATCCTGTGTTCAACCTCTGAGGCCCTTCTTCATGTTCCTCCTCCATGAGAGATCCAGAGGGCAGCCACATGAGAACGGGTCTTTTCGGCAGTGGCTCCCCATCTGTGGAGTGCTCTCCCTAGGGAGACTCACTTTGTGCCTTCATTACATATCTTTAAGATTTCTCTATAACCAGGTCTTTGGCTGATTAACATTCTATGGTCTTTTCAATGTGTTTGTGGGAGGGGGAATTATGAGTTTGTTTTTGTTTTATTATGTATTTTGTGTTCTCATTTTGCATTTTATGTTGTGAAGCACCCTGTGAACTTTTAAAAAGGATGAAATATACAAATTTAATAACTAAATAAATAAATACCGCAAATGGCATCGAACCACCTATGGATGCTATCACAGCCTCTCAGCCGATTAGCTTTGCAGGCTTCCCTGCTGCAAATAAGCAAGCTACAATATGGATGACCTTTCATGTCTCAACAATAAGCACCATCTTTCAGCTTATTAAATTTTGTTATTAAATTTTTAACTTGCAATCAAGTTCCTCCCAAGGGGGCTCCGTCACCGATGTTTTTGCAATTTGTAAACGTGCTCCCCGTGATTAAGCGCTTCCAAATCAGATAATTAATCCATAAATAAAGTTCTTTAATCTGTTGACAGGCCTATTTTCACCCATTTTCCTTGCCATCAGAAAGGCTTTATTTGCTCTGCCTTGTCGCAACAGAAAGGAGATGCAAGGCAATTTAATTAATTTCTATAAACGGCCCCTTTATTTAAATGAGGGCAAGAATGTTCTCATTTAGCCTGAGTGATAACAAACTGTCCTTTCTATGAAGGAGTAATCTAGGTTTCTTTGTACCGCTGGATGCCTGATGTTAATCTATGCTGATTTTTGCTGTTTTGCAAGTTTCAACACAGAAGGGGAGAGAGACCCAAGCAAGGATGCACAAAACACTTGAAATTTTAAAATAAGGGAATTCATCTCCCTGCTTTTATTCGGTTTCAGGGCCTCTTGGAAATCACTGGACGATTATGTTTCCCCTTTTTCTTCTTGATGACTGCTGCGTGCTATTTTATTGTTATTTTATTGCGCTTTATTGCATTTCTGTAGACTGCCCTGGGAGTCTTGCACTGAGTGTCGGAACGTCTAGAGGAGGGATCTTTCAAGTGTCTGATGAAGTGTGTTCCATTCCATAAGATTTTGGGAATGTAAGAAGAGCCTGACCTGATCCAACAGACTCTTCTTATGTTCACATGATCCATTTAGGAAAAGGGCACTTCCCCACCAGCCTCAGTCTGCCCTCACTTGTCCCCCACCTGCCTGCCTGCCTTGTTTCTTGTTTTTTTTGTTCAGTCATTTAGTCATGTCCGACTCTTCGTGACCCCATGGACCAGAGCACACCAGGCACTCCTGTCTTCCACTGCCTCCCGCAGTTTGGTCAAACTTATGCTGGTAGCTTCAAGAACCCTGCCCAACCATCTCGTCCTCTGTCGTCCCTTCTCCTTGTGCCCTCCATCTTTCCCAACATCAGGGTCTTTTCCAGGGAGTCTTACCTGTCTACTGTTGGGCTCCCTGCCTTCCACCCTACCCATCCCCATGGGCGCCAGGTGTCCCAATGAGAATCCCACAAGTAAGACGGACACACAAAAGCAACTCTTCCCTCCTGAGGTTTCCCTTGCCTGCCTCTGACAGTGGAGGAAGGGCAGAGCCATCATGACTGGTAGCCATGGATAGACTTCGCTTCCTCCTCCTCTTTTGAAACCATCTAGGTTGGTGGCTTATCACTACTGATTAGGGCTGGGTGATACCTGGTTTTCAACATCGCAGTGTATCACCAGCTAAACATCGCAATATACTGATACATCAGAATGTCTGAAATAGGGATGGAGATGGTTTTCAGCTTTGTGATATATCAGCAGCTATACATCACAATATGCTGATATATCACAATGTCTCAAATAAGAATGGAGTTATGTAGAGGCATTGGCTGGCTTCATGGTTTTTCCCACATTGTGATTTTTCGCGCGCGCGCGCGCGCACACACACACACACACACACACTCTATATATATATATATATTGCCAGGTCAAAAATTATGAAACCGATATCACAATATGGGCTTCAAAGTGGTTTTGAACGATATATCGATGCTATAACATAATTTTTGTTGGATGCTGCAGAACTCTTCCCCCCTCCCCTTTTGGTATCAGAGGGGGTGGATTCCCTCCTAAAAGAATCATGAAGTTTGGAAGTCTGAGTGGTGAGAGTACGGTGCTTCAGCTGGTTAGGATCTCTACCCCTGACATTGAACAATAACCCTCCATATGACCCTGAAAGTGGCTAGGTTCCTGGTCGCTGTCCTTACCCAAAAGCGTTGCCAGGGAGCACCACAAGCTAATTAAGGCGTAGTATGCCATTCCATATTATAGTATTTTATTGTTATAGTAGTGTTTTAGCAGCTGTTTTTTTCCACGTGCACAGGCTGTTATTTATGTCTTGTTTTTATCTGTATGGGCCTACGGCTGTAATAAATTATTATTATTATAAATTATTATTATTGAACAATAACCCTGTGTCATTGTCTTCTTCAGAGCCCACCTTTGTTCACATGGATCTCGTGCAGGAGAATGGGGCAGGCTCCGACTCGGACAGAGTTTATGTCTTCTTCACAGAAGCGGCGGTTGAGTTTGACTTCTATGACAAACTTCTGGTCTCGCGGGTAGCCCAGATCTGCACAGTGCGTACCTGGACCCCTTGATTGTCTTACCAGTGCGGGAAAAGGTCTCCATCCCTAGGCTAGAACATGGCACCTTCAGTTCTGTGTGGAAGGGGTGGGAGAAAGAGAAAAGGGGGTGCCAGGAAGAAAAGGACGGGCCCCATCCACTTTAGCTCTGACCCTGCCCACTATTGGCATGAAGCTCCCCCAGCCCTGCCCAGGGAATGAGGCCCTGATTCAGGGGAGGGGGAAGAGTTGCTCGCTGCCAGCTTGTTGGGTTATTTTCCACAGGGTGATCTCGGTGGGAGGCGCACCCTGAAGAAAAAGTGGACCTCGTTTCTAAAGGCCACCCTTGTCTGCTCAGCTCCTGAATCAGATTTTCAGTTCAATGTCCTCCACGCCGTCTTCATGATCAAAACCACCAACTGGCAGGAAAGCATCTTTTATGGGATTTTCACCCAGCAGTGGTAAGATTTTCTCACAGCCGTAAGAACACAAGAGGAACGCTGCTAGGCCATCCTCCTGTCCTCCCCGTGGCCAAACAGTTGCCCCAAAGGGAAGCCCTCCAGCAGGGCCTGAGCCCAAGAGCCCCCTCCCCGCCTCTCGTTTCCAGCCCCTGGGATTTGGAGGCAGAGCCTGGACATCAGGGCCAGAACCTGAGTTTCTTTTAAAGCCATCAAAGTTGGCAGCCGCCACTGCCTCCTGTGGCAGGGAGTTTCATCGTTTAAATATTTGCTGTGTGCAGAAGGACTGTGTTACAAGAATTCTAAGGTCTCAAATATACAATAAATGTTCATAAATGCACAAGGTAAGCACACATACATCAGTTAATAAATCACATGTCTGAAATTGTTCTGTGGGGCAGTCCTGATGCCATCTTGATTCTTTGTTGTTGTTTAGTCGTTTAGTCGTGTCCGACTCTTCGTGACCCCATGGACCAGAGCACGCCAGGCACTCCTGTCTTCCACTGCCTCCCGCAGTTTGGTTCTTAATAACCCAAAATATTTCCTCTACAGAAGGAAATATATCGGAGAAACCTTTTCACTTACAAATCCTACAAAATCTGTTTTAAGGGCACATTTGTGTATGAATAGGGTGGGCCTCTGACCCGGATTGAAGAACTAAAATATTTAACATCTCAAAAAAATGGCCAGGCTGCCCAGGTAATGCAGTCAGTAAAACATTATCAGGTATCCTGGCAGACAGGAGAGATGACTGCACACTCAATTTTTTGTGCTGGAAACCCTCTTTCTGTGATGTATGTATGATGCTTTTAGTTCAGTCTTTGGCTAAGGGGTTGGGCAATGTCTAAAGTATTTAAAAGTTTCTTCACACTTTGTTCTTGCTCTCTCACATCCTTGCAAGGAGGGCGGGGTACTCTGTTGCAACAGAAAAATAAAGACCTGCCTTGTTTTCTCTGGATCCTACCTCCAGCCATTCTTCTCATGGACTTAGGGGACTCAGAGCTCATTGAGGAGTTGGGCAGCAAAAGCCAACCTCCAGTTTTTCCTTCAAAAAATGGTGGGGAACATGTGCTGTTTTGAGCATAAAGCAGAAACCGCAGCTACACCAGCTTTCTTTGCGTGTTTTCCCTGCAACTCCCAACAGCCCAGATAAGAGCACATGGCAATGATGACAGAACTACATCAGCCATCCCACAGGAATGGCAGAAAAAGCCTCACTAAAGGCCCCCTAACATGGCAGCAACACAAGCTTTTATTGAGGTCTTGTGAATAATTGACAGATACAACTTAAGGGCGGCCCACATTTCGGTAACCTGGTTTGACTCAAGGCAGAAGTCTCCTGTGTGAATAATTTTCTCCCCACTGCCCCACCCTTTCTGTTTCTGACTTTTTCATACGAAGAAGCTTTGTCACCAAAGGATGATTGGGAAAAGTGGGCATCTGAAGATTGCAATTGGCACCTGAGAAACAGTTAATGCATCATGCAGACTGTGTGGCCGAGCTGTGCTGTTGTTGTTTCCCCCCGGCCTGTAGAATTATTGTTGCCAAGCCTCTGCTGGAGCAAATGGGAGAGAAGTGCCTGTTTCTGTAAACAGTAAATTGGTAAAATAACCAATTCTTTGTTTATTCGGGAAGCACTGTAGTTCACTGTGGTGCGCCACCCGCTTTGCATACAGAAAGTTCAATCTCTGGCATCTCCTGTTTGGGGGGAAAAGGTTGGAAAGGGAAAGATCTTTCTCTGCCTGAGAAGTTGGACCATGCTAGCTGTACAATCTTTGGCTTGTTGGACAGCCAAGGATAAGGCAGCTTCATAGGCTGAGCCCAGATCCCCCCCCCCCCCACCTTCAGAGATGGCTGCTTCTTGCATCTCTGCATGATTTGCTTCTTCCACTTCTGAAGAGTGGGAGGGAGTTTTCATCTTATTTGTGGGCAAATTTCTTCATCAGACAAATCCTTTGGTTCCAGAAGCACGGAGGCATTCTGGAAAGACATGCTCTATCGCAGAACTTATTTCCTTTCCATCTTGTTTCAGGGGGAGATTGGACATCTCCGCCATTTGTGCGTTCAGGATGGAAGCTGTTCAAGACCTCTTCCAGAAAGGAAACTTCAAAGGCCCCCTTGCCGTTGAGAATTCACATGCAAAATGGGTGGTGCACAGGGGAGAGGTCCCCACGCCTCGCCCGGGCGCTGTAAGTTGTCCCCCTCCCCTGGTTGACCATCTATGCCCCCATGTGGTAAGTGTTCAAGTGGATATCACTTGTACCAAACAGGTGAACGTCTGAATAAAAGGAATACTGTAACCATCTTCCTTTTTCTAGTGCCTCGACATTTCTGCCAGGCACCAGGAGGGATACAGCTCTTCCCTTGACTTGCCGGACAGAGTCCTCCAGTTTGCCAGGGACCATCCCCTGATGGATGGCACCGTGAACCCCATTGGCCGCCAGCCGATGTTGGTCAAAAGAGGCGTGCGATACACACATCTTGTGGTAGACCAAACTAGTGGCATGGATAATGCAACGTACGACATCCTTTTCCTAGGGACAGGTAGGCCAACTTCCTAGATTGGGAATTGCCAGCATGGCACAAGCAGGCGCCCGTGTGCCCTCTGCTACCTCCCATGGAATCTGCTGAAGGTCTTGGGAAACATCTCAAAAACCTGCCATGCTTGAGAGACTCTTTGCTTTTCCCGCTCAGTTCCTTCTTGTGCTGACTCAGTCTTTCTCACATCAAACACTCCCTCTCTAAACATGCCTTCCTTTTGCTGGGTGCCAAGGTGGGACGGTCATCCTCCCATCTGTTCCAAACAAAGGAGAGGGGCAAATAACTTCTTTCTTGGAGTGAGAGTGGTGGGGGCTGATGTAGGCATCCCCCCCCTGCAAGGTTGGCAGGGCGGCTACCAGGAAGCAGGGGATATCCCCATTTTCATCAGAGAAACGTGGGAGGATATGGAGGTTATGCGACCCCTGAGCCGAGGAGATAAGTAACTACACATACCTTTAGAAGACATCTGAAGGCAGCCCTGTATAGGGAAGTTTTTAAAGTTTAATGTTTTATTATGACTTTTTATATACCTATGTTGGAAGCCACCCAGAGTGGCTGGGGCAAGCAGTGACTTTACCAAGGTCTTTTTGGCTTCTTTATCCGATGAATAAAGCACCTTTTTAGGAGGGCAGGAGACTTAACCTCACATTTTTCCTGCTTTTGAGTAATTTAGACCATGTTTCCTTCAAAACAGTGGTCCCTTCTCTTCTTCTCCCCACCCCATTTACTTTAATTGGAGTTTAAAAGTGTGCTTGATTTTGTGCAGATAAGGGCTATTTGCATAAAGCTGTCAACCTCCAGGGGGAGATTTTCATTGTGGAAGAGTTACAGCTGTTTCCATCTCCAGAGCCTGTGCAGACACTCAAGCTGGCTGCACAAAAGGTAGGACATCTGCCCTGATCCATCCATTCTGGTTTCTCTCAGTTACTCATCTTTCCGAAACTACAATTCTGCAGCAATTTGCAGTTTATTTATTTTCAAGTTTTGAAAATCCAGTGACATTTGGGTCTGAATTTCTCCCCATGTTGACCTTTTTTGTTGTAGTTTCCCCTTTTGCAGAGCAGTTTCCCCCAGCACAATGCATTTTTGTATGTTAGGCATTTTTATGTTTAACCTGTCATGTGTCAGTTTTGTACGTGTTGCCTGGCTGGAGAACTGCAATGCCAAAACCAGAGAAATTGAAATTTGAAAGAGTGGCTGCCTTTCGGCTTGGCCTCTAAATGCCTACATGGGCTGTGCAGCATGACACCACACCTTCCTCACCGTTTAGCCTTTTCCTTTCACATCATTTTATTCATTTAGTTATTGCCTTTGCACCCCACATTCCCCCCAAGGTGCACCTGCTTCTCCGGCTCCTCCTCTAATCCCCACAACAGTCATGTGAGGAAGGTCAGGCGGAGAGGCAAGGACTGGCCCACTGCCCCCAAGTGAGCTTCCTGACCAAGTGGGGATTTGAACCATGGCACCCCAAGTCCTAGCCTGACATGTCTTGTTCTGCCTGCCCTTTTGCGTGCATCTCTTTCATGTACAGTTTAGTCCAGTGCAGGAAAGATGTCTTAGAATCAGAGTTGGAAGGGGCCACAAGGGTCATATGCCCAACCCCCTGCAACATGTCCAGCCTGGAACCCATGGCCCTGAGATTAAGGCTCTCATGCCAGCTGAGCTACACTGCAGTCTTGTCTGCTTGGTGCTCCCTTTCCAGGGCCTGCTGTATGCTGGGTCTGCCTCCCGGCTGGTGCAGCTTCCCGTGGCCACCTGCAGCCGGTACAAGTTCTGCCTCGACTGCGTCTTAGCCAGGGATCCTTACTGTGCCTGGTCACTGCCTCTTGGCGCCTGCATCCCCGTGGCGAACCGGTCTGGGGGTTTGCGGTGAGTAGCACAACCCCTGCCCTGTGGGATACATAATAACAATAGCTATTAGCATTTATGCAGCATTTGAGAGGGTTTGAAAGCTACGCCGTGCATTATTTACCATTCACTTAACATCACTGCCTCTCATTTCACTCTGAGCCCTCTAGGCGACCTCTGTGCCTGTAACTGAAACGAACACACATTATTCTTCTGCTTACTTCTACCTCCCTTAGCTCAGTGGCAGAGCAACTGTGTGGCATGCAGAAGGGCCAGGATCCACCCCAGCGTCTACACAGGGCTGGGGGGAAACCCCATCTGACACCCTGGAGAGCTACTTCTGGGGCAGATGGACCAATGATCTCTTGGCGTAAGGCACCTTTCTGTGCTTCTGTTTCAATAAGCTCTTAAGCCAAAGCCAGGAGGACTGGAATCTTACTTTAAGGGTTGGAGCATGCAGAAGGTCCTCTGCATCTCCAGGCAAGACCAGTGTTGCCCAAACTCCCAGCTGTTTTTGGACTACAATGCCAATCATCACTGACCACTTGTCCTGCTAATTAGGGATAGTGGGAGTTGTAGTCCAACAACAGCTGGAGACCCAAGTTTGGGAAACTCTGGAGACAATCGTGAGCAAGATGAACCAGCGATATGACTTGACACGAGGCAGCTTTGTGGTTTTCTGTGGAAAACTTAGCTCTTTGTTCAAGACCATGAGGACTAGAATCTTATATTTATCTGTAAAGGAAGGAACAGTGGTCTGACTCAGTAGAAGCTCCCCTCTGTACCCCTGTGAATCAGAACCTTTCCTCAGAACCATGAGGATTAGGATTTTAGTTTATTTTGAGGCGGAGGACCATAGTTCAGTGACAGAGCCCTTCATGTCCAGAAGATCTCACGTTCCATCACCGGCATCTCCATATGGGGCTGGGGAAAAGCTTCTCTGTCTGTTACCAGAGATTGAACTGGGCTGGCACAGTGTGCTTCCCACCTACCAGGCTCCAGCCCTGCCGGTGCGGAGAATAAATGCTCAAGGTGAGGCTATGAAACCCACGCACTCTCAGCCACACTTCAGCGTGCGCCACCGAAGCACATTGTTCTTTGCTCTTCACAGGAGAGTCCCTGTTCGCTCCGAGCCCCTCAGCCATGATTCTGTGAATTTCAAGGCCAGGCGAGGATGCTTTCTGAGAGAAGTGGTTGCGCAACGCCAAATGCTTTTTAGATAGATAGATAGATAGATAGATAGATAGATTCTTTATTGTCATTACACAAGTGCAACATTGCACAAAGTGCAACGAAATTGGATGCCATCCCTTAAAACAACAAAAGCAAGACAACAACAACAACCAAACAAACCACATTCCAGCCACACCCACACCACACCCATCAAACTCCCAGGTCACACTAACGAGTTACAGCATTCAAAAGGGCCACAGCTCTTGGATAGAAACTGTTTTTCAGTCTATTTGTCTTTGACTTGATGTTTCTATTTTTTCATGCCTGCATGAAGTATTCATGTTAATTCGCCATCTTCCTCCCTGCAGGGATCTGATTCAGAGTGTCAGGAATGGTGATGCCTCCAGGTGCCCTGAAGTGGGTAGGGGAATGTTTTATATATATATATATATATTGTTGTTATTATTATTTTCTGGAGATAATAGGTTCTGTAAGCAAGTGCTCTGCCTGGATGTAGTTAGCCAGTTCACAAGTGGTGCTCAGGGCCAGAGGTTAAACTGGGTAGAGAAACACATGTGAATTTTACCTTTCTAAAGCCGGCACCATAATGATCCACAGGATGCCAAGTTACAGAAGGTATACTGGGTCCAGAGCAACTGCTCCATCTGGCGCGCCGGCTGAGAGTCTGAGGTCAGCAAACTTTTTCAGCAGGGGGCTGGTCCACTGTCCCTCAGACCTTGTGGGGGGCTGGACTATATTTTTTTGGGAGGAATGAACGAATTCCTATACACCACAAATAACCCAGAGATGGGTTTTAAACAAAAGGACACATTCTACTCATGTAAAAACACACTGATTCCCGGACCATCCGTGGGCCAGATTTAGAAGGCAATTGGGCCAGATCCGGCCCCCAGGCCTTAGTTTGCCTCCCCATGCCTGAGACCTAACTGCCTGTGGACTGTCTTGCCAGAGTGGTGCATGCTCTGGTTATTCCCCTGCTTGGACTGTTACAATGTGCTCTACATAGGGTTACCTTTGAAGTTGACCCGGAAACTGCAACTAATCCAGAATGTGGCTGCCAGAGTGGTGACTGGGACCATATAGCTCCAGTCCTAAAAGACCTTCACTGACTCCCAATGTGTTTCCGAGCATGATTCAGATTATTGGTGCTGATCATTAAAGGCCTAAATGGCCTCGACCCTGTATACCTGAAGAAGCGTCTCCACCGCAATGGTCCAGCTAAAGAATCATTAAAGAAAACAAAAGATCTCAGTTGATGGAAACCACAGGAGGGTCGAGGTGCTTGACTCTTGCTTGCCGGCTTCTGTTTGGGGCATCTGCGTGGCCGCTGTGCAGACAGGAGGCTGGACTAGACAAGGCTGGCCTGGCCCAGCTGCTGAAGGGCTCTTATGATTTCTAAATGGATCCTCCATGGACAGAGCCAGTCCACCTTAGAAGAGTGGCGAACAAGAGTGGGAGAAGGCCACTGCTGTCACCTCCTCTTTGTGGGCTTCCCTTTGCAGGAACCTGGTTTTTGCTGTAAACTGCAGGAGGGGAGAGAGGACTCTGGTGCTTGAATCCTGCCTCCTGGTTTCCCGTTGGGGCAGCAGTTTGGCCACATGGCCACCCACCCACTTTCAGACGTTGCCCACTTTTTGTGATCAGGAGATGTGCTGAAAAGTGTGAGATAAGCTGTCAAATGATGGAAAGACATATAACCTCCCCTGCAAAGAAATAAGGACAAATGCTGTCTGAAGAACAGACATCATGCAGCTTCTGGATAAGCAAGTTATCTGGAGGAGCACCTTCTCTCACACTCAGTCTTATTATGACATTTGTCTCTTCCCCCACCACCACCCATGACTCATAAAATCATGGAATTGTAGAGCTGGGTGGGACCCCGAGGGCCATCTCGTCCAACCCCCTGCGATGCAGATGTCAAATATACAATTAAAACATTCCTGTGCTTGTGCAGGAT
This sequence comes from Podarcis vaucheri, assembly GCF_965113315.1. Lineage (NCBI taxonomy): Eukaryota > Metazoa > Chordata > Lepidosauria > Squamata > Lacertidae > Podarcis > Podarcis vaucheri. Next base: position 1,581,854 of record NC_138756.1, on the reverse strand, counting down.
CTGCAGGAAAAGGGCTGGGAGATGGAGGCCTCACACCCAATGGGGAAGGGAGTTCAGGCACCCATCCAGGCAGCAGGGAGGCTGCCAGGGGTTGAGATTTCAAAGGTCATGGGAGCTGGGCAGGGGAGCCACAAAACCAGAGGTGCCTGTCAATCACAGAGCTTGAGAGACAAGTCAGATGTGAGCAGGCAGTGTGAAAAGGTCACTCTTCAGGACAAGGCTGCAGCTAGTGCAGAAAGAAAGAAAGAAAGAAAGAAAGAAAGAAAGAGAAATCCTCAGGGTATCGGAGAGAAAAATGCCAGCCTGTTGGGCAGCTGTGGCTTAAAGGGCCCCAAGTAAGCCCAGGAATCCTCTGACCTTGATGTGACCCAGCTGAGAATGCCTGCCAGGCTTCACTGCAAGGGATCGTTTGCAGCCTCTGTTTCCAGCCGGCAGCCTGTCCAGAGCTCCAGCCATGTCAGTGCCATAGAACCCCTTTGGCAGTGCTGGATTAAACCCTGTGGAGGCCCCTAGGCAGTCTCCGCCCAGGCTTGGTTGTAATTTTCTTTCAAGATCAAATCAATATTATTTTGATCCGTTGTCATGGGGCCCCTAATATGTGTGGGGCCCATAGGTTGGTGCTTATTCTGCCTATTTGGTAATCTGGAACTGCCCTTCGGAACTTGACTTTGCCTGGCAACAGTGATGTCGCAGGCAGGCGGGTGGCCAGGAGCCCTGCACCTCCTTTCCAAAGAGCCTGTTGCTTTCTCCATGGTAGCGGTAATGCTGCTGTCCTCCACCCAGACAGACACTATGCCCTCGCAAGCCTGCAGGCACTTCTCACATGCACCCGAAATGCACTTTTGGCATCAGAGGCCATGAATGCATGTTCCAGATTTGCCACTAGTGGACGCTGTGCCATCCAGTTCCCCCTACCCTCTCAGGCCTCTCAGCCCTCCATGCAGCCTGGAGGTATTCTGTCTACATTGCAAACAACTAAAGGTAAAGGTACCCCTGACCATTAGGTCCAGCTGCGGACGACTCTGGGGTTGTAGCGCTCATCTCGCTTTATTGGCCGAGGGAGCCGGCGTACAGCTTCCAGGTCATGTGGCCAGCAGGACTAAGCCGCCTCTGGCGAACCAGAGCAGCACATGGAAACACCGTTTACCTTCCCGCTGGAGCGGTACCTATTTTATCTGCTTGCACTTTTATGTGCTTTCAACTTCTAGGGTTGGCAGGACCAACAACGGGTGCTCACCCCGTCACGGGGATTTGAACCGCCAACCTTCTGATCAGCAAGTCCTAGGCTCTGTGGTTTAACCCACAGCGCCACCTATGTCCCTTTTGCAAACAACTACATGATCTTGAATCCTAGATTCATAGAGTTGGGAGGAACCCTGGGGATCATCGAGTCCTACCCTCTGCAGTACAGGAATATGCAGCTGTCCCTTATGGGGATTGAACCTCCAACCTTGGCATTATCAGCATCTCACTCTAACCAACTGGGCTATCACTTAAGGGCAAATCATTACTGTGCCCCCAGAGTCTGATTTGAACCTAGGATCACAGTTGCTGCCTCTTTGGTTAATTGCGTGCATCTCCCTTTGAATCTGCTGCATGGCGACTTCTGATATTTCCCAGAGGCACTGCATGAAAAAATTGTGTTTGGTTTAAAAAAAGCTTGCCTTTGCTCCCACAGGCACAGATCCCCCCCCCTCTTTTGTTAGCATGAACCCCCTCCTGGCTCTAGAGAATGGGACTGAAGGCATGTTCGCTTTTTCCTTTTGTAGCCATTCTCTCAAAAGCTGCCGCCTTTAATTTTTAGCCCCAGGCTGAACCCAGGGAATTCCCGGGTGCTGGGGAGTGAATGTCAGCGGGACCAGCAACAGCGGCTTGCAGCAGAGATTGTCGGTGCCGTTGCCGCTGAGCGCATCTCATACAAGACGGCAAATATTAAAGAGCAGAAAGCGCATTAAAATTTCAGGAGCCCCAACCCTCCGTGCAGCACATGTTAAGCAGCGCTTCCAAAGATGCGAGGAGGGGGAAACAGCAAGAATCTCTTCTCTTTCTCTGAGAGCCACTACACAAATGGAAAACTCTTTCCTATAGGGGTCAAAGGGACAACGCTCACGTTGGCTGTATCAATCTCAGGATCACAAACACACCTAGGCCACCATGGCATGCCATTGCCAGAGCGTCATTTATTGCTTTATAACATCCATCTCCCACCCTTCCATCAGAAACCGGGACCTCAGAGCTGCTAGCTACCACCCTAAAACCCTCAAGTGCTTGTAAACTAACAAAGCAGCCACAAATGGCAGGAAAAGAACCTCAGCAGCACAGCCCAAGTCAAGTCAGGTCTGAGAGCACCCTCCGAGCCTAGATTAAATGTGCTTCTAAATACTGTTGCCCTAAATAATATTTATTTATATCCAGCTCAGCCCGGAGAGCTCAGTTGGTTAGAGTGCGGTGCTGACAATGCCAAGGTTGCAGGTTCAATCCCCACATGGGACAGCTGCATATTCCAACATTGCAAGATCTTGGACTGGATGGGTGCCTTCCAACTCTATGATTCTATGAAATATCCACCTGTTTAACAGGTGATCTACTGACTCATTTTTGACCTGGGATAGCTCACTTGGTAGTACATGAGACTTATTAATCTCAGGGTTGTGGGTTCGATCCACACGATGGGCGAAAGATTCCTGCATTGCAGGAGGTGGGACTAGATGGCCCTTGTGGTCCCTTCCAGCTCTACAATTCCATGATTCTAAATGTGCAAAAGGGGTGGGGTTAGCCAGCTCTGGGTACTGCTACCAAAAAAAACCTGTCCCACATTTCCACCCTCTGCGCCTCAGATGGTGGTGGGGGCCCTTAAAAAACACAAGGACTAGAAGCTTAAAGCTACCTAACAGTGACTGGGAAACTACAACTAGTCCGGAATGTGGCAGCTAGACTGGTGACTGGGAGTGGCTGTTGGGACCATATAACACCGGTCCTGAAAGACCTACATTGGCTCCCAGTATGTTTCTGAGCACAATTCAAAGTGTTGGTGCTGACCTTCAAAGTCCTAAACAGCCTTGGCCCTCTATACCAGCCCAGACACTGAGGTCCAGCTCCGAGGGCCTTCTGGCAGTTCCCCCACTGCGAGAAGTGAGATTACAGGGAATCAGGCAGAGGGCCTTCTTGGCGTTGGCACCCGCCCTGTGGAATGCCCTCCCATCAGATGTCAAGGAGATAAGTAACTATACAACCTTATGAAGATATCTGAAGGCAGCTCTGTGTAGGGAAGTTTTTAATGTTTAATGTTTTATATATGCTGGAAGCCTCCCAGAGTGGCTGGGGCAACCAGTCAGGTGGAGTGGGGTACTACTCCTACTAAAAACAATCATAATAAGAAGCAAAACAGTGCAAGGGCTATAGGAGGAGGTTGGGAAGGTCATTGAAATGATGGAGGGAGGTGAGTGTAGCAGAAGGGTAACCACCTCTGGCTTCTTTCCTTTCTCAGCTAAGAACGTCAGGAGGCTCCCTGTCCCCCTGGGTAGCAGCCCACATCTCAGCTGCAGCTCTCTGTCCAACCTGGCCACATCTGTCTGGACATTCAATGGGAGCAGCCTGCAGGACGAAGAGCCCAAATATCTCTTCCACGCCAGGGGACTGGTCGTGTTTAACATGACGGCTTCTGACACCGGGCTTTACGAGTGCCAGTCTGTTGAGACATCCAACGGAAGAGAATTCCGCATCTCCATGTCCACCTATTTCCTTTACCTGCAGCAAGAGAGCAGCTTCGCTGTGGCTCCCGAGAGCGATCCATCAAATCGGGAGTGTGCCGTCTCTGCAGCTCCAAAGTCGCAGCCCTTGGCGTCTCTCCAGACGGAGGACCCGGCAAGGCTGGAGCAACCTCAGAGAGTCCAAGGGCTCTCGTTCACATTGGTGCTTTGGGGAGGAGCCTTCGCCCTGCTTTTCCTTTCCTTGCTCTCCTGGAACCTTTACGAGGGCCACCTCTCTCTCCCCGGGAAAAGTGTGTGGAGCAGGAGGTCAGAAACGGTGGATGCCCTTGGGGCAGCGAGTCCTGAGCCAGAGCAAACAGTCTTGATTCAGGGAAGCTTGGCCTCCTGTCCCATCTCCGGCTCGGCCAGCGAATCAGCCCTGCTGGCAAGCTCACCCCAAGAGGCATGCAGCGCAAGGGCAAAGCAGACCACCAGCCTCGCCGCAGGCAGGGCGGCCTGCTGTTCTTCAAACTGCCTGGTCAGCAAAGTCCAGCTCACTGACGAAGAAGGCCTTGCAGCATGACGGCCTTGGCAGAGGGTCCACACCACGGAAACCCCACGAACTGTCCCATTGTGTGCCCAGGACCCCCCATTTTCAGAGGGTTTGGAAAATAAATAAAAAAGTAAAGTTGATGCCAAGCTGCCTTTCTTTAATGTTAACTTGGTGGCTTGATTCCCACGTCGTTAGGCTGCCGTTGTGTCCATTGGGCAAAACTATGACTTCTTGTCCCTTCCTTTGCCAGGATTCCTTTCTTTGTTGCTGCTGGTCAGCGCAGTTGTCGGAAACTTGGTGGCGCATGGGGGGGAGCATGTGAGTCCCAGGGCACTCGTTGCTCATCCTAATAGCGAGCGCAGCTGGTGAGTGCTGCCAGGATCGCCCCCAGAACAGGGTAAGTGAGAAATGGGAGACAAGTGTCAGCATGCCAGAGAGAGGGAACTACAAGGTTCGCAGCAGAAAACAAAACACATTTCTTAAAAGCATGCACAGCAGCCCAGAGTTGGGAAAGGGTGGCATGCCTTGCTCAGTGTGGGGATAGTGGCAGAAAGCCCAAGCAGGAGCGCACTTGTTTTTGGAGGGTGGATGCAGTGCAGTCGTTTGTTCAAGTAGTTTGTTTGGTGAGCTGTCTCCATTTGCATCCAAATGTGACCCTCCTTTTAGGAAATTTCTGCACCATCACACATTCATTTCTGCTCAAATAGTTGCCAAGGTGTGCTTATTCCTCTCACACCAAATTAAAATTAGAAACTACTCCTTGCGCCTGAGTGTGTAGGAAGAAGAGAAGTCCATCCTTCATAGAAGAAACCCAGAGCAGACATTCATGCAGGGGTGCAACCGGGAACCTCCTCCCGGCAGGCATCGATTCTGCTGCATCTCTGCATCAGAAGTGACAGATCCAGTCACCCCAGATGCAGAGACATGTCAGAACTGCATACCTCCGCGGTGGAGGTTGATTGGAAGAAGAGTAAGCCAGAGTGGTGGCAGCAGTTCATGCAGGGATGCAATTTGCAGCCTCCTCAGAGGATAGGTACTTCCTCTGTGTGTCTACATTGGGAATGACTGAATGAGCCAGTGCCACCCATTTTATTTTGTAAAAGTTGCATACCACTTGGCTAGGAAAAAAACCCCTCAAAGTGGTAGAATTCAGAAGCGGGGCAAAATCACCTGCCTTTCTCAGAGGCTGATAGGGAAGAGGCAAAGCTGGAACAGGGACTTGTGCAGAGAGAGAGCAGGCACACTCCTGCATGCAAGAAGGGTTTGTTGAACTTCATTTCTCAAAGCATAGACACTGGTGGATAAAGTGAATTATTTTAAGGAAGGTGTGATTTGGCAAGCGCTTGGACAATGCCATGCTCTGCATCATCACCCGTTTCCTTGTTTTGCTCCATCCTTCCTGTCCTTTTACCGCCACCATGGCCAAATAAGACAAAATTCAAATGGTGCTAAAGACACCGTAGAAAGTAGGGCAAGTAGGGGCACCCTCAACCTGCCTTGAGGCTCATTTTAGAAACTAATTATTGGGCACGAGGCAGATTGTCTTAATTGGGTTGGCGGGGGCTGGAACGGGATGTGGGCATATTGCGGGCCTTGCTCTGGGAGTGCTGTTTATGTGCCTTGTCCCATCTTGCTGGGATCAGAAGTGCCTCTCCCAAATGTTCAACAGGAAAGGAAGGGGTGCTTTTTATTTGGAGCATTAATCACCCAGCCGTTCACAAGTTTCCACATGAGGATCTGACTCAGAGCCCTGAGACGGCTCCTGCTCAGAGAAGGAGGCTACGCCCAGGGCAGGGGTGCTGGGTGCTGGTGTTGCAGCCAGCTCAAGAGGAGTCCCTCTGAAAGGTCTGAAAGATCCCTAACCTCTGAAAAGAGGACAGGTGTCTTTTTAAAAGGGAGAGGAAAAAATAGCCAAAAAGAAAGCAACCACTTTCTATAAACTTAAGTAAAGGAATGGATGTTTTCTGAGTCCTGCTGGAAATATACCAAAGCAAGTCCATCTAGTTTTAATTTAGGAAACTTCCCCCTGCACACATCCCCAAGGGCTGCTACCAGCCATTACTACTACTACTACTACTACTACTACTATTAGTACTCTGCCCTTCTGACCGGGTTGCCCCAGCTTCCCGGGTGGCTTCCAACAGATATAGGTAAAGGTAAAGAAGGGACCCCTGACTGTTAAGCCCAGTCGCGGACGACTCTGGGGTTGCGGCGCTCATCTCGCTTTACTGGCCGAGGGAGCCGGCGTACAGCTTCCGGGTCATGTGGCCAGCAGGACTAAGCCGCTTCTGGCAAACCAGAGCAGCGCACGGAAACGCCATTTACCTTCCCACCAGAGCGGTACCTATTTATCTACTTGCACTTTGATGTGCTTTTGAACTGCTAGGTTGGCAGGAGCAAGGACCGAACAACAGGAGCTCACCCCGTTGCAGGGATTCGAACCGCTGACCTTCTGTTTGGCAAGCCCAAGGCTCAGTGGTTTAGACCACAGCGCCACCCACATCCCTCAACAGATAGAAGAATGCAATAAAACATCAAACATTAAAAACTTCCCTATACAGATCATGCAAATGGTGGGAGGGAGAGAGGTCCTCTCGGGCTTCAGTTCTGCTTGAGAGTTTTGTGTTGGGGACACTCATAGAATTGAAGCATTGCAAAGGTGACCCCAAGGGCCATCTAGTCAAACCCCTTGCATACAAGACACCATCCAGCCGTCTTAGGGACTCCACTCCAGATTTGCATAGGGTTTAGTCCTTGCCCTTTTCTTCTCCCGAAGACATCCCACAAGGCAAGAGAGGTTTAGGATCAGAGTTTCCCTTCCCAGGGGGATGAGCCCCACCTGCCTCTCACTTCCCTCTTCAACCTGTGCAGAAACTCTTGGTCTCATCTGCTCCATCTACTGGAGCCGGCCTTCACAGGCCTAGAGAAGACGTTCCAGGGATTGTGGTCGCTTGCTGACAGCTTCCAGGAACCACAGGTGAGAGCTCAGCTGAGTGCAGGGTGGGGACCAAAGGTGGTCAAACGACCACACCTCCCTAACACCCCAATAGTAATAATAGTAATGACAAAAATAAGAATATGATAGAAACATAGAGCATGTGGGCCCTGGAAGGCTCCCTGGGAAGGTGATACGGCCCCCAGGATCAGGATGCAAAGATTCCGCCCCTCCCCTTTATATATATTGAAAACACAGCAGTGCTTAAAACAAACCCCAGCATGGGCTGGGGTGCCCTTCCTTCCCTGTCCTTGCAGTCGCTTCGCCCCCAAAGAGATCCGGGGGTCCTGAAAGTGACTCTGCGCCCCCGCAGAGGGTCTGCAAGCGAAATGCGCGCCAGAGCCTTCCAGCAGGTGGCGCCCAGGAGCCGACAAATAGGACACTCCCCCCCCCCCCAGCCCTTGGAAATAACTCAAAGAAGAAATGTGACCGAGAGATGAAGCAGCAGAGAGTTGGTGGAGGAAGGAAGAGAATTTTTTTTAATGAAAAAAGGAGAACAAAGACCTTGCCAAGCTACCCCACAAAAGGCCATAGAAACGGGTAAGGAGACCGACTTTGATTCTGATTTATTTGCAAATGTTTGGGGTCGGGCTTAGAGAAGGAGAAATATTTGCAACACACCCGGGGGGGGGGAGCCAGCTGACAGCCTTCCTCTGTTTCCACCCTCTTCCTGACACACACACACATCTGCTCAGCAGGAGAGGCAAAGTTCTTCTGGCGGGGCTCCCTCGTGGGTGGGGGGACCCCTTTGTGGTTTGCGGGGAGAGGGGGGTCGCTCCGGTCTGGGTAATCTGCCTTTGCAATGCATGGCTCCAGACTCATACACTATTTCAAATCTCTCCCTTTTGTCCGCCCGCATCCGCCCTGCCCCCCCCCGCCGTCCCCCCCCTCCCGCTTCCCAACTAGTGGATTCCCAAAGTGAAATTCCGGAAATTTGAGGAGGATCCGGATCCGGAGAGAAAGAGCCGAAGAAAGGAGGTGGGGAAAGCAACGTGGAAAGGATCAGAGGGAGACCTGGAAGAAAAGAGACCTCCGGGAGACGAAGATGGGGTGAGAAGCAGCCTTTGACTTTTGCACAGCTTGCACAAAAAGAATTGGGGGTGATGGTTTTTTGCCACTTTCTAAAACAAAAAAACTATGTGTGTGCGGGGTTTTGTTAAAAAAAAGATTTTGCTTCCCATGAATGAACAGATTTGCAACAAAGCCAAACCGCTGAATCGCTCGAAAGTTTCGAGGTCCCGGGGAGAGGCGTTTTTTCTGAAATTCTCTGCCACAAGGTTCTCATTTGGAGCCAATGGATTCTGGTCAGGGCAGCCCCTGCTGCAAAAGGGGAGGATTTATCTCCTCCCTCTTCTGCTGCCAGTGACCTTTTAAACTGATCCTGCCACAGGCTCCCTTCCTCTTTCCCCTCCCCAGCCCCCCCTGTTTCTGGCCATCACAGGGTGCAAGAAGTTTCATTTTAAATAATAACAATAGCAGTAACAATAGCAATAATGATAACAGCAGAAAAAAGTGGTCCTGTTTTCAGTCATCCTCTCTAGCCCTTCTCTGCTGAAAGGCAGGATGGATCATTGGGCGCCTCACTCTGCTCAGTGACTAGATTCACCTGACCCCCAGTTTTGGAGAAAGTGGGGTGGAGCACGAGGGTCAGCTGGCCTCCCCGCCCCCCCTCCCGCCTCACCATTACCTCCACAAGTTCCATCTTGCAACCCCCACTGGGGCAACAGCCTGTTGCTCCTCCAGCCTCTCTTTCCTTGGGTGCAGGGGTGTAGGCCCAGGGCCCCCACATAACCCCGCCTCTGCAAGGTGGCTTGGAGTGGCTAGGATCCTGCCCGCTCCCCTGGCTGTTCCTCTGCTGCTCTGGGCGGCCGGGTGAGGTGTGCAGGCTCTTCTGGCAAAGGGGAAAGGGGGCACCAATATGGCTCCTTGCCAAGGGCGCATGGGAACATGTGCAAAATGTGAAGCCAGCTCTGGCTGTCCTCACAGCAGGGCAGGATCTGAACCTGGGACACCCAGCTGTTAAACTCTCATAATCAATTTGGGTTCTGAGCAGGCAGGGCGTCCACAGGGCGACCCAGTGAAGTGTTCAGGAAGTGCGCCAGTTTAGTTGTATATTCTAGGTGTCCTTTAGCGTGTGTTCACGATGACTTGCGCTTGTGATGGCATCCGGACAGTAACGTGTGACCTGGCTTTCAACACTATTGGCGCCTGCAAGAGTTTTGGGTTGGACATCCTGAAAATTTTCATATCCCCAAAGTTTGGGGTTTGCTTGCTTGTTTATTTTTCTCTTTGCGACTTTGTTGCAATATCACTGCAACGCTGGGGGGAATGAGTAATAATGCAGAACAATGTGTAGACAGTCAAGGATAACCACCACTAAAGGCACGATTATTGTGCCAATGACATGGTCGTTTTGGGCACCTTTAGCCCTAGGTACAAACTATTCGGTTTCCGAACTCCGCAAAACTGGAAGCAGTGTTCTGGTTTGTGAACTTTACCTCGGTCTAAGAACGGAATCCGAACGGTTGAAGGGCACCAGCGGCAGGAGGCCTTATTAGGGAAAGTGTGCCTTGGTTTAAGAACGGACTTCCGGAGTGGATTAAGTTTGTAAACCGAGGCACAGGCAGCCCCCTGTTTATGTGGGGCTTACGTTCCCAGGCACCTTGCACCTTGCGTATAATTGAAACTCGTTGGAAAAGCTGGCAAGCACCCATTCCAGTGACATTTCAGTGACGTCTTATGATGTTTCTGGGTCACTCCTGGGTTCGGTGTCCCAGTTTCTGATTTGATCCTGGAGTGTCCTGTTTTTCTTTAGGACGTCCCTGTTTTCATGGGGGAAATGTTGGAGCTATGTGACCCCCAAGCCAAGGAGATAAGTAACTAGACAACCTTTAGAAGACTCCTGAAGGCAGCCCTGTAGAGGGAAGTTTTTTAAAAAATGTTTTATTATTGTTTTATATATGCTAGAAGCTGCCCAGAGCAGCTGGGGAAACCCAGTCAGATGAGCGGGATATAAGTAGTAAAATTATTAATAATAATAATATTGTGGAATAGGACGTCCTTATTTTCATCAGAGAAATGTTGGAGGGTCACACACATCTTGAATGCACAAATACTGGGGGCTGCCTGTACAGTGGTACCTCGGGTTACAGATGCTTCAGGTTACAGACGCTTCAGGTTACAGACTCTGCTAACCCAGAAATAGTACCTCAGGTTAAGAACTTTACTTAAGGATGAGAACAGAAATCGTGCTCCAGCGGCGCGGCAGCAGCAGCAGGCTCCGTTAGCTAAAGTGTGCTTCAGGTTAAGAACAGTTTCAGGTTAAGAACGGACCTCCGGAACAAATTAAGTACTTAACCCGAGGTACCACTGTATTGTGTTTTAACCCAGCCTGGGACCTTTGGGTGAAGGGTGGGTAATTAACAACAATAATTAATACGTAATACACCCACAAAAAAACTGCAGTCTGGAGAGGCCCGTGCAGAAATATGACACAATTGAAGCGAAGCAGCAGAAAGGCTCATCAGTGCAGGAATAGCGCATTAGTGATGGGTTTATACAGAACTGTCCACTCACCATCGTTTTTCAGTGGGGCTCCATCAACTCCACACCCCAGTTCTGCAAGGCCCTTGTAGACCTCATCAGTTTTGGCATGGCGGAAAAAGAAAAAATGAAATACGTCCAAAGCTGGAGGGCAGTAGACAGGGGCACACGCTCTCTCCCTGGTCATGAAAAGAGGAGACTGGAAACCAAGCCAGATGAGGAACAGTTGAAGGATCTGGGTATGTTTAGCCTGGGAAAGAGGAGACTGAGAGGAGATAGGAGAGCCATATTCAGACATCTAAAAGGTTGTCACATGGAAGAGGGAGCCAGCTTGTTTCCTCCTGCTCTGGAGGGGAGGATTGAAGCCATGACTTCAAGTCACCAGAGCTGTCCGAGAGTGGAGAATGGACTAGCTAGGAAGGTGGTGGCCTCTCCTTCCTTGGAGCTTTTTAAGCAGAGGTTGGATGGCCATCTGTTAGGAATGAACTAGCTGAGTTTCCTCATTGCAGGGGGTTGGGCTAGATGACCCTTGGGGTCCCTTCCAACTGCAGTTCTATGATTCTATGAAACTGATCATTTGACAAATAGGGACAATGCTTCTGCCCCAGCTGATCTGCGTGGACCTCATGGGCACATGGGGATGTAAAAGTGGAAAGAAAAAAGGATCAGCCACCCTTTTGCGAGAGACTAAGGAAGTGAAAGGATTTTCTCTCTTATTCTTATCCTATTCATTCATTCATTCAGTTTGTATCCTGCCCACCCTCCCAAAGGCACCTGGGGCTGCACACCACATTTATAGTGATGCTAGAACTCGTGTTCATGGTCCTTCCTGTGAAAGTGCATAGAACTATGGAACTCGCTGCTGCAGGAAGCAGCAATGGACACCAGCTTGGAGGGCTTAAAAAGACTGGGCAAATTCCCGGAAGAGAAGTCTGTTGGCAGCTCCTGGCCACAATGGCTAGGCTCTGCCTCCATGTTCTGAATACTGGTTGCTGGGAACCCTAGGAGGAGAGGCATGGGTGTAGCCAGGGAGCAGCGGGGGCAACTGCCCCTCCCAAATCAGGTGAATGAAAATACTTTACTAAAAGTAGAAATAATCAGAATATTTGCAATTGAAATGCTTGCCGAGGTCACCTGGGTGATGTTGTGGCGCATTCTAGCAACTGGCAACCGCCCACTGAGCAATAGGCGTGGCTTCTACAAACTGACCAGCAGTGTTGCAGGTGGCTTGGTCCTGCCCTCCGCAACACAAATCCTGGCTACGCCCATGAGGGGAGGGGGCTCTCATGCTTATCTGGATGGGCCTTGGTTGGAATGGAACTTCCAGGCCCAGAGGCAGTCTATCTGAAGTTCTATAGGGTATTTTGCTGCTATGAGGAGTAGACTTTGGCCTGATCCACGTGAATCTTCTTATGTTCTTAAGAGGGCGACCATAGGTTCAGGGCAGACTGCAGACTGCTTCCAGGTGTGCTGACTTCTGGCACCAGAGGCTGAATTAAGGGAGTGCAGCTGCTTCGCTTGCACTGGGCGTGGAGCCTTTGGGGCACCACAACTAGGATGCAGAATGGAAGGCGAGAGGGGGGCTGTGTGCAAAAGTCCACCCACTTCTAGCTGCTCCAAGCGGAATTGTCCCTGGCTCTCCACACCGTTGGAAGCGCTGTGCTTATTCCTGCATGCATGACCCCCACCCACCCCGCCCTCGTTCCCCACATGCACCGGTGGAGCATGATGTTGTTCAGAGCCACCAGTGAGCGTTCACCGCAACCCCCAAACAGATGCTGTTTTACAACCTGGTTTGACATCAAGCTCATAAATGGCGCTAATAGAACTAACTCACGATGATGATGATGATGTGTTTATTTTATTTAAAAACCCAAACCCTTTCCAGCCACTCTCATTTGAGCACTGTGGTTAATGGCACTAATCGGAAAGGCTTCTCATTCTCCCTTTTTTGAATCATTAGGCCGGGCTTCCTCAACCTCGGCCCTCCAGATGTTTTGAGACTACAATTCCCATCATCCCTGACGACTGCTCCTGCTAGCTAGGGTGCATGGGAGTTGTAGGCCAAAAACATCCGGAGGGCTGAGGTTGAGGAATCCTGCATCAGGCCGGGGGTGGGAACAATGGCTTCAAGTAACAAGAAAGCAGATTCCAGCTCAGCATTAGGAAAAAGCCTTCTGACAGTAAGAGCTGAAGGACGCTCCTTCCTGGGAGGTTTTTGAGCAGAGGTTTGGGCAGTGGCGTAGCGTGGGTTGTCAGCACCCGGGGCAAGGCAAGTAATTTGCGCCCCCTAACCCGTGGATTTGCGCCCCCTAACCCGTGGATTTGCGCCCCCTAACCCTACCCCCCAGATGTTGCACCCGGTGCGGCCAGCCCCCCCTGCACCCCCCACGCTACACCACTGGGTTTGGGGGCCACCTGCTATGGTTGCTTTAGCTGAGATTCCTCATTGCAAGGGGTTGGACTAGATGACCCTTGGGTCCTTTCCAAGACTATGATTCTTTGATCCTGTGATTCTAATACCTGTGACCCTGCATTGGGCTGCACCTGACAGTCCTCACTAACTTCAGTCCGTTGATTTATTGAAAAAGCTTCCCTGCTCCTGGTCTGTATCGACCAGAAGCATCTCTCTCAGGTTTCCAGACTCCTCCTTAGCTGTACCTGGGAATGCCAGTTCCTGAGCCTTTTATCTTCTTCTGAATTCTGCTCACATGTTCTCCCCTATAACCTTTCCCCTAGAATCCTTTTTATTTTCAAGAATGAAATAGCCCTGTTCTCCACCCGCTCACATGAGACTGTCCTGATATTTCTCTAAGGGTTGAGTGGGATTCCTCCGCAAGGTGTGAGCTCCGTGGACATAGTGTGGGGCTCCTGCCATTCCGTTTGAGACAGGATGTGTGCCTCCACCACCTCTGACCAACCATATTTCCTGCTTGGGGGGTTGGGGGATGCCCTTCTCATTCTACGTTTCAGGGCAATGTGCATGAAGCCATGTGAGCTATAAAAAAAGAGAGAGGAGCAAACTCTCACCTTGGCCGGTTCAGCTGAGCTGACTCAGCAGGCACTGGGCTGGCTGCCAGCTCTCTGCTGCGTCTCCTCCGCTGCCTCATCGGATGTGAGGCAGCCGCGGGAAGCGAAGGCAGAGAGTTTGCAAAGAAGGCTGTCCTCCTCCTTGGAGAATCTGTCCAGGGCTTGCAGGGTCCGCAAAGGGCCATACCCAGCAAAAAGCTGCAGCAGATCATGGAGAGCCTTTGGGGAAGGTAGAGGGAGGAGCAATATATGGATATATTGTCCAAAACCACTTTGAAGCCCATATCCTGGTATCGGTTTCATAGTTTTTGAACTGACAATATATTATGAATCATGTTGTGTGTATGTGTGTGCTATGCAAAAATCACAATGTGGGGAAAACCATGAAGCCAGCCGATGACTCTATATAGTGCCATGCAGTGCTTTTTGCTGGGGGTACACAGGGGTACATTTTGTGAATCTAAGTTTGGCCTCATTGAGGGGCATCATTTCAACATTGTTTAGATGGAGCCCAGAGACTGGGGCCGATCGCCAAGGGCCTCCTGGTGGTTCCCTCACTACGAGATGGGAAGCGACAGGGAGCCAGGCAGAGGGCCTTCTCGGTGGTGGCTCCCGTCCTATGGAACGCCCTCCCATCAAATGTCAAGGAGATAAAGAACTGTCTAACTTTCCAAAGACATATGAAGGCAGCCCTGTATCAGGAAGTTTTTAATGGTTAATGTTTTGTTGTTTTTAATATTTGGTTGGGTGCCATCAGAGTGGCTGAGGCAACCCAGTTGGATGGACGGCATATTATTATTATTATTATTATTATTATTATTATTATTATTATTCCTCCTCTGGCAGCACCTATTGCTAGCAGCACCGTGACCAGACAGTGGGTTTCCCCAAACCCTGGTCCTCAGGCCACGGAAGTGTTTCTTTATATAGATGGTGCAATAGCTCAGTTGGTTAGAGTGTGGTGCTGATAATGCCAAGGTTGCAGGTTTGATCCCCGAAGGGACAGCTGCCTATTCCTGCATTGGGGGGGGGTTGGACTAGATGACCCTCAGGGTCCCTCCCAACTCTACAATTCTATGATTTTGTGCTCCATGTCGGGATGTGTCTGCCCCCGTCCTCAGCCGTGGCATCCAAGGAGAGGCCCTCTCAGGCCAAGGGCAGAGATGAAATTCAGAGAAGAGGGGAGGAAGGGGCAGAGGCACACAGGAGGGCATGAGGAAGGAGCTGGTGAGGCAAAGGCACAACTCACCAAACCTGAAGAAGAGGCAGATTTTTGAGGTTGCAGAAAAGATGGCCCTGAGGGAGATTTGCAGATTGGAGGTTGCAGGAGAGGGATGAAGGGAATGAATGCACAAGATCTGTTCAGCCCACTGGTGGTTTCCACCTTCTCTCGCTTTCCCTCTTCCTAGCAGCCCCCCCCCATTGCAAAGCCTCCCATTGGATGAGTGAGGTGGTCAGCAGAGACCAATCAGAATCTCCTTCCTCCCCTCACGCCCCCTTTAGACACAGCAGGGAGGGGTAGTTTGGAAATTGGGGGGCGGGGGAGAGGAGGAGTACTATTTTAATAACTCATGTGGTCAGGGATGCTGCTGGGCACCTGCTTAAAAGTTGGAAGGAGAGAGAGAGAGAGAGGGAGGGAGGGAGGGAGGGAGGGAGGGAGGGAGGTCTTGGCAACAGGAGCCCAGCGACCCCCTTTCAGTGTTTTGGCAGGGAAGAGTAGATCAGGTCATACTGGATGTGCAAAAAGCCCTCCTTTCTTTCCTCAAGGGGGATTTACTGGGGTCTTGAAAAAGAATAGAACGAAAAAGCGCTTCCCACGAGACCAGGCTAGTCTGTGGAACTAGCGGCCACTCGGTCTGATTGTTCTAAAAATGGATTCGGTAAATTCGTAGAGGAGGATAGATCTGTTGGTGACTATTAGCCACGGCAGCTGGATGCGTCCTCCGTATGCAGAAGTCAGTCTGCCACTCATAGAACTGTAGAGTTGGAAGGGAGCATGAGGCCGTCTAGTCCTAGCCGCTGTGATGCCGGAATCTTTTGCTCAATGTGCAGTGGAAGTTGCTGAGGAAAGTTGGCAAATTCATGTTGGGTGAAGCTGTCACAATGGCTCTGCCCTGCCTATTCAGAAGTAATGCTTCTGTTCTGAATATCGGTGGCTGGAAACCGCAGGAGGGGAGGGGAAAAGCATCGCTCTTGTGCACAGGATCCTGCCTGCAGGTTCCCCACCACGGGACCAGATGGGTCCCCTCTGGTCTGATCCTGCAAGGCTGTTCTTAGTCCCCTAGAGATTGCTTTGCATCCTTTTCCAGAGAAGCTAGCAGAATTTAAAGCATTTATCCATTGCAGGCTGTGACCCCAGGGTCCAAAAAGGCCTGCCCACTCCCAGTGGACTTTCTCGCCCCGCCCAGAGTTTGATTCATAGAACTGTAGAGCTGTGAGGGACCCTGAGGGTCATCTAGTCCAACCCCCTGCAGTGCAGGAACCTTTTTGCCCCAGGTGGAACTCAAACCCCCAACCCTGAGATTAAGAATCTCTTGCTCTGCCAGCTGAGCTGTCCAGTTCATCGGAAGAAGGCCAGGATACGAAACCAAGGCATGCAGACGGGACTTGGGTGTGGAGAGGGATTTGGCCAGGCAGCTGCTGATGTCTGGGGGAAGGCGGCCAGGAGAGAGGCAGAGTTAATGAATGGGGGGGGGGGGAGGAAGTGCGGACAGGAAGAGATGCAGCTGCACACATGGCTGGATGGCAGAGGTTGCCGTAGTCCTTTCTCCTCCACTCTTTCATCTCTTCCTTTTTTTACCCATTCCTGTTTTTAAAATAGTCGCTTTGAAAAACCTGAGGGAACCAGGGCAAGGGAAAATTTGCCTGTGGAGTAGCTGTGCAGTGGATTTCTCTCTGCAAATGGCATTTATTTCCATGTGGCTGGGTGGAAATATCTCAGCCCCCCCCCCATACACATAGAGAGAGAGAGAGAGAGAGAGAGAGAGAGAGAGAGAGAGAGAGAGAGAGACCAGCAAAGTCAGGCATTGTCAGCATCTACTGCTGCGAAGCCTCTGAGCTCAGAGAAGAAAACGGGGAGAAGGAGAGGCGGCTGGCCTGACCTGAGAGCGTTCGGAGGCTATTTTTAAACAGGCTTGAAAGTTACCGTGGAAAAGGGAAGGCTGGGTGCATTGCCATAGAAGCATAGAATTGTAGCGTTGAATGGGTTCCCGAGGGCCATCTAGTCCAACCCACTGCATTGCAGAAATCTTTTGCTCAATGTGGGGCTCAAACCCACGGCCGTGAGATTAGGAGTCTCCGCTGGTTAGAGCATGTTGCTGATGTTAATGCGAAGGCTGCAGGTTCAATCCCCGTAGGGAACAGCTGGATTGCAGGGGTGGGCTAGATGATCCTCAGGGTCCCTTCCAACTCTACAATTCTATGATTCTGTCCCAGCTTTGCACTGGAGCGCTTCCCCAGGAGCAAGGTTGTGAGAAGACCCCTGTGGCAGGATCAGGCCAGTGGCCCGTCTAGCCCAATGTCCTGTTCTCAAAGTGGCCAACCAGTTGCCCCCATGGGAAGCCTGCAAAGAGGACCTGGGTGCAACAGCATCAACTCTGGGTTTACTTTTTATTGGGGGGGAGCAACCTGCACCCCCAAAACCATACGCAGTCCCTTTCGTGTATGTGACAAGGAAGAGAGGTGCAAGGGGCAGCAGAAAGGGGGTTTTGCCAGAAACCCATGCACAGCATACATTTATCCCCCTAAAAAGGAATCATGGGAACTATAGTTTTCTAAAGGTGCTGGGAGTTAAGGTGTCATGGGGGCATGTGCTACAGCTCCCAGAATTCTAGGGTTGGGATGAAAACATGCTTTGAATGTGTGGTGTGTAGGCAGCCAGACAGAGAACGGGGCCCTGTGGCCCTTGGCTCCATCCACCGTGGCCAGGCAGCCCCCAGCAGCAAAAAGCTTCACCGCTGTGGCCCTGCGTGCTCCGACCGGTTCGCCCTTTGCGCTGTGATGCCTCCTCTCTCTGTGAGGCTGGTTTTATCAGCACGTCTCCCCTCCCATTCCCATCTCCTCACTGTCCTTTGTCCTGCTCCTTTTATATCTAAAAAGAGATTCATTCATTTCTTTTTGCTATGCTCCCAGCATCCTTGCTCTCTCTCTCTCTGCAAACAATCAAGTGCCAATCTTGCACGCTTCAAGAGTCCCGAGGAGCCGGCATGCGGAGGAGAATGCTCTCTCGCATGCACGCACGCGTGCGCACGCCCCTCTGCCCCAGGACACGCACACCCGCTCACATGCGGAGACGCTCCTTTCTCCCCGCTAGGCCCTGCTGGTGGCCGGCTGGTTTCTAAGTGCCTCTTCAAAGCCCTCTGCAGCCGTGCGTGAAGCGCTCTCCCAGTGCCTCCAGGCAACCAGAGGCTGCTGGCATGCTCTGAAGAATGTCCTGGGCTGAGCATGTCGAGACTGCAAAGCTGCAGTCCCAGCTGCTGCTTCGCGTGACGTCCACCTGCTTAACTGGTCCTGCTCTGTCCTCTCTCAAGGGCCACTTTGGAGGCAGACATCCTTAACTACAAACCTCAAAATATGGGATCGCCTCGAAACTGGTGCCAAAGCTTTGCAGTTGTTTTGCGGGGGAAACCCCACGTTTGTGGGGTCCTGCAAAACATGGGGGTTTTGCTGCAAAATGACTGCAAAACTTTGGCACCAGATTCAACAGGATCCCAGATTTTGGAGTTCGTAGTTAATGAAGCTTTGCAGGCAGATCAGAGGGAGTGTGACCGCTGAGTCGGGGGTGGGGGGCACTGCAACTGTGACATAGTAGGCGTGCAGAACGGGAGGTTGGGGCATGGGGAATTTTGGACTTGCCGAAATTTGAAAGTCCAAAGTCTGCCCCTGGTCGCTTTCAGATTGTTGCTCTTTTGCAGGGTAATATGGTGTAATTATTATTATTATTATTATTATTATTATTATTACTGTTGTTGTTATTTCGATTGCTATTGCTATTGTTGTTGTTGCTGCTGCTGCTGCTGTTATTATTATTATCCCAGCCACTTTGGGCAGCTTCCAACATATATAAAAACATAATAAAGCATTAAGTACAATGGTACCTCTGGTTACGAACTTAATTCAATCCGGAGGTCCGTTCTTAACCTGAAACTGTTCTTAACCTGAGGTACCACTTTGGGTACCTCACTATGGGACGCAGATGGCGCTGTGGGTTAAACCACAGAGCCCAGGACTTGCCGATCAGAAGGTCGGCGGTTCGAATCCCTACGACAGGTTGAGCTCTTGTTGCTCGGTCCCTGCTCCTGCCAACCTAGCAGTTCAAAAGCAAGCCAAAGTGCAAGTAGATAAATAGGTACCGCTCCGACGGGAAGGTAAACGGCGTTTCCGTGTGCTGCTCTGGTTCGCCAGAAGCAGCTTAGTCATGCTGGCCACATGACCCGGAAGCTGTACGCCGGCTCCCTCGGCCAGTAAAGCGAGATGAGCGCCGCAACCCCAGAGTCGGCCATGACTGGACCTAACAGTCAGGGGTCCCTTTACCTTTACCTTTACAGTGGTACCTCTGGTTACGAACTTAATTCGTTCTGGAGGTCCATTCTTAACCTGAAACCGTTCTTAACCTGAGGTACCACTTTAGCTAACGGGGCCTCCTGCTGCCGCCACTGCGCAATTTCTGTTCTCATCCTGAGGTAGAGTTCTTAACCTGAGGTACTACTTCCTGGTTAGCGGAGTCTGTAACCCAAAGTGTTTGTAACCTGAGGTACCACTGTATAAGGCATCTATCTATATTTCTATATTTTACATTGCAACTGTCATGGGGGAAAATGGGGTGTCCCATTTTTAATTGCGAGAGCTTGGCAGCCATTTGGGGTTCCGTGCTCTCATGTGATTTTGGGATATGATCCTGAAAAAAACTTTCCCCGGGTCTACAATCTCACACAGATTCTGTGCTTAACAACATGGGAGCTGCAGGCCTGTCGTACATCAGTGTTTGCATATCCAGTCTGAACATTTGTGGGAAAGAAGCAGACTTTGCCCCCCCCCCCCAGTGTCCCTATTTTCCAGGGACAGCCTCAGATTTACAGAAGCCATCCTGGTTTCTGATTTGATCCTGGAATCAGGGGTGAATGAAGGCTAACCGACACCCGGGGTGGGGCAAACCACTGGCTGCGCATGCATTGCGCCGCTACGTACGACACATGCATAGCATCGTTACATAGGGCGCATTGTGTGGTATTGCTACATACAGTGCGTGCATGCGACACTGCGCATGCGTTGTATGTAGCAGTTTGCCGCTGGTGCCGCTCGAATGCCGTAGGGACGGTGGCGGGATCCTCTGCTCGCGGCTGCAGCCACGAATGGAGGATCCTCCGCATGCGGCGCCCATTGTGCCACCGCGCCCAGGGATGGCGAGGTGAGCTCCCCACGGTGTGCCCTCTTGTCACCCCTCCAGACATGGCACCCAGGGCGCATCGCCCCCCCCCCGCCCCCCTTGCGACACCACTGCCTGGAATGTCCCACTTTTCGTTAGGATTTCCCTATTCTCATCAGTGAAATGTTGGAGTGTTATGCAACCCTTGAGCCAAGGAGATAAGTACAAGGAGATACAACATTTAGAAAACGTCTGAAGGCAGCCGTGCATAGGGAAGTTTTTTAATGTGTAATGTTTTACTATGTTCTCTACGCTGGGCTACCTTTGAAGGTGGCCCAGAAACTACAACTAATCTAGAATGCGGTAGCTAGACTGGTGACTGAGAGTGGCCACTGAGACCACATAACACTGGTCCTAAAGGATCTACGTTGGCCCCTAGTACATTTCTGAGTGCAATTCAAAGTGTTGATGCTGGCCTTTAAAGCCCTAAACAGCCTTGGCCCAGTATACCTAAAGGTGCGTCTCCACTGAGGTCCAGCTCTGAGGGCCTCCTGGCGGTTCCCTCCTTGAGAGAAGTGAGGTTACAGGGAACCAGGCAGAGGGCCTTCTCGGTGGTGGCGCCTGCCCTGTGGAACGCCCTTCCATCAGATGTCAAAGGAAAAAACAACTACCAGACTTTTAGAAGATATCTGAAGGCAGCCCTGTTTAGGGAAGCTTTTAATATTTGATGAATTATTGTATTTTAATATTTTGCTGGAGGCTGCCCAGATGGGCGAGGTATTATTAATAATAATAATAATTACAGTGGTACCTCTGGATGCGAACGGGATCCGTTCCGGAGCCCCGTTTGCATCCTGAGCAGAACGCAACCCGCGTCTGCACATGCCGCAGTTCACCGCTTCTGCATGTGACATCATTTTGAGCGTTTGCGCATGCGCGAGCAGCGAAACCCATTCCATTACTCCCGGGTCACTGCAGAATGCAACCTGAAAATGCTCAGCCTGAAGCGTATTTAACCCGAGGTATGACTGTATTATGTTTCTGTATACAGTATGTTGTAAGCCGCTCAGAGTGGCTGGGAAACCCAGTCAGATGGGCAGGATATAACACTACTACTACTACTACCACCACTAAATAGGATGCCCCTATTTTCATCAGAGAAATGTTGCAGGATATGTGCATTAGATCTCGAACCCCCAACCACCCTGGCTTCCTTCCTTTGGCCTTGTTTTGATTCCCAGATGGGGTTGCCAACTGACCAGGCTACGCTGCTCCTCTTTGCCTTCCCCTCCTTTTTTAAAGAGCAGTCTGGCATAAAGAAATCAGCAAAGGGAGTTTGTTTCTGGCAGCGGAGCAAGAGCCATTGTCTGCAGCCTGAACGGCTGGTTGGAAGCATCTGTAAGCAAGCCAAAGAACGAAAGAGAGAAAAAGGCAGCCTGCAGACTGGGGGTGGGCGGGGACATGGCTTGCTGGAATGTGCGCCTGTCATGGAAGTGGGTGTGGGACTCACACAGTCGGCAGATCAGTCCCTGCCGCTTGGGACCTCCAAACCCTGCCCCCAGGGGTGTGGTGCGCCAGGAGAGGATAGCAAGCGTGGCGGGAAGGATCCCAGGATGATCAGAGAAACATCTAAGCATTGCAGGGTAGTATAGTTTAGTATCAAAATACATTTTTTTTTATTTGCAGAATGTGGGTCAGAATCTTTTCAAAATAAGAGAGGATCTAGCGATACTGAGAACAAATATGAAAGATCAGAAAACAGCAAGGCTTCTTTGTTTTGATGAGGAAATGAGTTTGTCTCAAATTAGACTCACTATATTATTATTATTATTATTATTATTATTATTATTATTATTACTGCTGCTACTACTACTACTAAATACCAGCCTTCATCAAAAGATCTGTGTGGTTCACAGAAGAAAATACAAGATAAAACACAAGAAAATAATTGAACCAAAACAGCAAGACCATAATAACCCCCTTCCCACAGAAGGCTATTAATCGCCCAAAGGCCTGGTTGAAGAGGAATGTTTTTGCCTCGTTCCTAAAAATATAGAATGAAGGTACCGGAGGTGAACCTCTCTGGGGAGAGCTTTCCACAACCAGGGAGCCACTATCCAGAGATTGCCCAACAGAAGCAAGCTCTGCCTCTGAGTTTGTATACCTACTTAATATATATATTCTTTATTGAAAAATGAAAAGTACATAATTACAAGCACGGGTGGCACTGTGGGTTAAACCACAGAGCCTAGGACTTGCCGATCAGAAGGTTGGCGGTTCGAATCCCCGCGACAGAGTGAGCTCCCATTGCTCGGTCCCTGCTCCTGCCAACCTAGCAGTTCAAAAGCACATCAAGTGCAAGTAGATAAATAGGTACTGCTCCGGCGGGAAGGTAAACAGCGTTTCCATGCACTGCTCTGGTTCGCCAGAAGCAGCTTAGTCCTGCTGGCCACATGACCCGGAAGCTGCACGCTGGCTCCCTCAGCCAATAAAGCGAGATGAGCGCCGCAACCCCAGAGTCGGCCGTGACTGGACCTAACGCTCAGGGGTCCCTTTACAAGCACACAGAGTAAAATAATTTACAAAGAAGAAGAAGAAATACCATATATATATATATATATATATATATATATATATATGCAGGTTTTGGTGTCTTCGGGTGTCTTCCCGTGTAAGAGTCGGGGTGTCTGTGCGACGTTTCGACGAGGTCTCACTCGTCATCTTCAGGCTGGTGCTTTCGGCTTCTTGTTACTGGAACAGAGCAGAATCTGGTGTTTGAGTTCCTATAAATACTGTTGAGGGGTGTGGTGTATAGCCTCCAACGTTCTGGGCAGAGAGGAAGTTCCTAGATTAGTGTGCCTTTTCTTCTTTTGTTCCTTAATTACTTGAGGGATATCTTGAGTGATTTCATGAGTGATATTCTGAATACCACTGGGTGGGTCATTAAGTGTAGATTAGTTGCTAAAGCTTTCGTGTCTTGACCTCTTGAGCTTGTGAAGAGTTTTTCTGAGAAGATGGCTGTGCTGCATTTAGTTGTGCTCTGGCTTGGCTTCGTGTATAGGGGCGAGCTGTGGTTTTGTGCCTTGTGCCAGCCAGATCTGTGTAGGGATTGCAGGGGGGTGCAGCATCCGGAGGTGCCACTATAGTTTGGCTACTGGATGGAGTCTGTAATATGTCTGTGGAGAGGGTCTGGGTTTGGGTCTGGTGTGGTTGATTGGTGACGGCGTTCTGTGTGCCTCTGGTTCTGGTGTCGGTTTTTGTGGGGAGGGCTAATTTCCAGATGTCTGGCAGGCGGGACGTGTCGTCACGCTTGTTCATGTTGTGAGGGTGTTTCTCTATCTCGATGGCTTCCATGATTATTCTCTTGTGGTGATGTTCCATGTTAAAGAGCAATTTGGAATCTGCAAAATTAATTTCGTGTCCTGTTTCTTTCATGTGTTGGAAAAGAGAGGAAGTTTTTTCTTCTTTTTTGACGGCATTCTTGTGTTCTGCGATACGTGCATTTATTCGTCTGTTTGTTTGTCCAATGTACGTGGCTGGGCAGACTTTGCAGGGTATTTCATAGACCCCTTGGTTTTCCAGCTGGATTTTGTCTTTTGGGTTTCTGAGGATATTGGCTATTTTTTGGTTGGTGCAGAAGGCTGTTTTGATATTGTGTTTATGGAGGATTTTGCTGATTTTGTCTGTAGTGCCCTTGATATAAGGAAGGAGGGCCATGCCATTGTTTTCTTCTGTGTCTTGGTTTTTGGGGGGTGTTTCTTTTTGGATTAGCTTCGTAACCCTGTTTTTCTGGTATCCATTGGCGATTAACACATTTGAGAGATTCTGTAACTCAGTTGTCAAGTGGTCTTTGTCAGCCAGGCGTTTGGTTCTGGAGATGAGAGTCTTGGCTACGGAGTTTATTTGTGCAGGGTGGTGGTGTGATTGTGCATGTAAGTAGCGGTTGGTGTGTGTTTTTTTCCGGTAGATAGTGTGTCCTAGGGAGCCATCAGGTTTTTTGTAGATTAGGACGTCAAGAAAGGGGAGTTGGTTGTTGTCTTCTATTTCCATAGTGAATTGTATTTTGGGGTGTAGGCTGTTGAGATGTGTGAGGAAGCTATCTAGTTTTTCTTTCCCGTGTGGCCAAATTACAAAGGTGTCGTCAACATATCTGAGCCAAAGTTTGGGTTTGTGTTCTGACTTGTCTAAAGCATTGGTTTCAAAGTGTTCCATGTACAAATTTGCGATGACCGGTGAGAGGGGTGATCCCATAGGTGCTCCTTCTATCTGTTTGTATCTTTGTCCATTGTGGATGAAGTACGTGTTGGTTAGGCAGTGGTTGGTCAGGTCCAGGATGTATTTGGGGGGGTTGTATTTGTTTTGAATGGCTGTCAAGGCTTCATTAATGGGCACTTGAGTGAAGAGAGATACAACATCGAAGCTCACAAGTAGGTCATCGGGATGTAGGTATTGCTTCTTTATTGTTTCTATGAACTGGAAGGAGTTAGTAACGTGTGAAGCGATGGATTCTGCATAGGGCTGAAGTTGCTTAGCGAGAAATTTAGCGAGATTTTGTAGAGGTGAGCCTATGGAGCTGACTATTGGTCTGAGTGGTGTTCCTTCTTTGTGTATCTTGGGGAGACCGTAGAGTTTGGGGCATCTGGATGATTTTTCTCTGGGGATGATTCTTAGCTGGATTTCTTCACTGATAGGAGAGGCTTTTATTTTGGATTTGGTGGTTTTTTCCAGATAGGTGGTGGGATCTGTTTTTATAGGTTGGTAGGTAGGGTCTTGGAGTAGATTTGATAGTTTTGCTTGGTAGTCCGATGTGTTCATCACAACAGTGGCGTTGCCTTTGTCTGCTGGGAGAATGATTATGTTGTTGTCTTTCCTCAGGTTGGTGAGTGCTTTCTGTTCTTCTTTGTGTAAATTGCTTCTGGGTGGTTTGCTGGAGCAGAGGATGTTGGTGACTTCAAGTCTGATTTTATTGGCTTCATCTGGGTCGATTTTGGTCAGGCTAGCTTCGACTCCGCATATGATGTTTTCCGTGGGGATGCGTCTCGGGGCGACTGCAAAGTTGAAACCTTTGGAGAGTACTTTGGTTTCAGTTGGGGTGAGGATCCTGTCTGATATGTTATGTACTGTTTGTTTCATGGGTTGTTGTGGAGGGTGGCTGGGCTTCTGGCGTTTCTCTAGTTTGTAGAGTTTGTTGGTGTGTCTGTCTGTCTTATGTGACAATAAAGAAGCAATACCTACATCCCGATGACCTACTTGTGAGCTTCGATGTTGTATCTCTCTTCACTCAAGTGCCCATTAATGAAGCCTTGACAGCCATTCAAAACAAATACAACCCCCCCAAATACATCCTGGACCTGACCAACCACTGCCTAACCAACACGTACTTCATCCACAATGGACAAAGATACAAACAGATAGAAGGAGCACCTATGGGATCACCCCTCTCACCGGTCATCGCAAATTTGTACATGGAACACTTTGAAACCAATGCTTTAGACAAGTCAGAACACAAACCCAAACTTTGGCTCAGATATGTTGACGACACCTTTGTAATTTGGCCACACGGGAAAGAAAAACTAGATAGCTTCCTCACACATCTCAACAGCCTACACCCCAAAATACAATTCACTATGGAAATAGAAGACAACAACCAACTCCCCTTTCTTGACGTCCTAATCTACAAAAAACCTGATGGCTCCCTAGGACACACTATCTACCGGAAAAAAACACACACCAACCGCTACTTACATGCACAATCACACCACCACCCTGCACAAATAAACTCCGTAGCCAAGACTCTCATCTCCAGAACCAAACGCCTGGCTGACAAAGACCACTTGACAACTGAGTTACAGAATCTCTCAAATGTGTTAATCGCCAATGGATACCAGAAAAACAGGGTTACGAAGCTAATCCAAAAAGAAACACCCCCCAAAAACCAAGACACAGAAGAAAACAATGGCATGGCCCTCCTTCCTTATATCAAGGGCACTACAGACAAAATCAGCAAAATCCTCCATAAACACAATATCAAAACAGCCTTCTGCACCAACCAAAAAATAGCCAATATCCTCAGAAACCCAAAAGACAAAATCCAGCTGGAAAACCAAGGGGTCTATGAAATACCCTGCAAAGTCTGCCCAGCCACGTACATTGGACAAACAAACAGACGAATAAATGCACGTATCGCAGAACACAAGAATGCCGTCAAAAAAGAAGAAAAAACTTCCTCTCTTTTCCAACACATGAAAGAAACAGGACACGAAATTAATTTTGCAGATTCCAAATTGCTCTTTAACATGGAACATCACCACAAGAGAATAATCATGGAAGCCATCGAGATAGAGAAACACCCTCACAACATGAACAAGCGTGACGACACGTCCCGCCTGCCAGACATCTGGAAATTAGCCCTCCCCACAAAAACCGACACCAGAACCAGAGGCACACAGAACGCCGTCACCAATCAACCACACCAGACCCAAACCCAGACCCTCTCCACAGACATATTACAGACTCCATCCAGTAGCCAAACTATAGTGGCACCTCCGGATGCTGCACCCCCCTGCAATCCCTACACAGATCTGGCTGGCACAAGGCACAAAACCACAGCTCGCCCCTATACACGAAGCCAAGCCAGAGCACAACTAAATGCAGCACAGCCATCTTCTCAGAAAAACTCTTCACAAGCTCAAGAGGTCAAGACACGAAAGCTTTAGCAACTAATCTACACTTAATGACCCACCCAGTGGTATTCAGAATATCACTCATGAAATCACTCAAGATATCCCTCAAGTAATTAAGGAACAAAAGAAGAAAAGGCACACTAATCTAGGAACTTCCTCTCTGCCCAGAACGTTGGAGGCTATACACCACACCCCTCAACAGTATTTATAGGAACTCAAACACCAGATTCTGCTCTGTTCCAGTAACAAGAAGCCGAAAGCACCAGCCTGAAGATGACGAGTGAGACCTCGTCGAAACGTCGCACAGACACCCCGACTCTTACACGGGAAGACACCCGAAGACACCAAAACCTGCATATATATATATATATATATATATATATATATATATATATATATATAAATTGTTTTTATTGGAAGATTTTCATGGATTGCAAATGTTCATCTATCATCTCTGTTTTCAGTTCTAGAGCTCTGCCCACAGGTCAGTTAACATTTGTTGTGCGACGCTGCTATCATATGCATTGTGAGGTTGTGAGGAAATGATTTGTGCCCTTTTGTAGCTGCACTGTTTACAGTGGTACCTCGCAAGACGAATGCCTCGCAAGACAAAAAACTCGCTAGACGAAAGGGTTTTTTTGTTTTTTGAGCTGCTTCGCAAGACGATTTTCCCTATGAGCTTGCTTCGCAAGACGGAAACGTCTTGCAAGTTTGTTTCCTTTTTCTTAACACCGTTAATACAGTTGCGACTTGACTTCGAGGAGCAACTCATAGAACGCGGTGTGGTAGCCTTTTTTGAGGTTTCTAAAGACTTTGGTGATTTTTGAAGCTTTTCCAAAACTTTCCCGACACCGTGCTTCGCAAGACAAAAAAAATCGCAAGACGACAAAACTCGCGGAACGAATTAATTTCGTCTTGCGAGGCACCACTGTAATATCTTCTGGGTGTCCTGTGATCATATTATAAAGCAGTAGCGTTTGTGTTATAAACCAAGCACTGCTAGGAATGGTTTCTTTTTGTTTTTCAAGATGCTTCTTGTCAACAGCAACAAAAATCAGTGTGGGGCAAGCACATTTTTATTCTCAAAGTGTGGCCCAGAGAAACAAGTTTGAGAACCACTGGCATAAGTGGTGCAATTTTGGACCACAAGCCTGGGAGCCGCCTCAAAGCAAAGACCAGGTTATGACAATAAATCGTGCGATTTCTCTGGACAGGAACCTGCATCAAGAGCCGGGCTAGGGGGTTATGAGGGTGATTTAAGAATAGCTGCTGAAATTCAGAGCCCACACTCCTCAGATAGACTGCTCCTGCTCAGTGAGGTATTGTGAAGAAGAGCGAAGGGAACCATCCCAGCTGGCTCTGTGTGTGTTTCCTTCTTGGTAAATATTTCTTCGTTCTGTTTTATAATATATTTAAAGCCAGAGAGAGCAGTTAGAACGACAGGTGCGAATTAAAAGATGACAAACGAAACTTTGAAAGAGGCCCGGAGAATGAGTGGGCTAAAATAAAAGCATAGGAGGAGCTCTGCTAGATTGGGCCAGCAGCCCAGTGGCCAAATTGTTGCCTGTGGGAAACCGGCAAGCAGGATTTGAACACAAGCCCTCTCCCCTCCTGTGACTCCCAGCGACTGGTATTCAAAAGCAGAGCAAAGCCATCTTGGCCAGTGGACATCAGTAGCTGTCTCCTCCTCCATGGATGTGTGTTCTCCTCTTCTGAAGCCATCTCCTGTGGGAGGGAGTTCCGCAGTTAACTATGTGCTGTGTGGAGAAGGACTTTGACCTGTTCAGAATCTTCCTTGGATGTCCACAAGTTCTCATGTTCGGAGGGAGAAGAACTTTCCTCTGTCCACTTTCTCCATGTCATGCATAATTTCATTAACTCCTACTCGGCGTTTCTGTGAACTAAAATCACAAAGTCCAACTCAAAGATTCCAGCGTTATCAAGTCTAGTTCCAGATCTGCCAGGCTTGTGACTAGGGTTGTCTTGAAAACGATGGTTCCATTGTACAGTCATACCTTGTGTTGCATCCGCTTCATGTTGTGTCTTTTCGCCTTACATCCCGCGGAAGTACCGGAACGGGTTACTTCCAGGTTTTGCTGCTCATGCATGTGCAGAAGCGCCAAATCGCGCCATGCGCCTGCGCAGATGCAGCGCTTTGAGTTGCAGGCATTTCATGTTACGGACAGGCCTCCGGAACGGATCCCGTCCGTAACACGAGGTACCACTGTATCATCTTGGGTTGGTTGTTTTTAATCCGTGGTTCTCTGCTCCTCTGATTCCCGAATGTGCTTTGCTGTGGCAGGCTGCAAGGGACCAGGTCTGCTGCCCACACCAAGCCTCTCAGCAGACTTTCAACTACTGTTGTTTTCTATTGTATTTTTATGTTGTGAATAGCCCTGAGATCTGCGGGTGAAGGGCTGCATGCAAATTCAATTAAGAACCATCATCATCATTATCACCCACTATTTTTTAAAAAAATACATGCAGCAAAGGAAGCAGAGATGCAACATTTGTTTGTGTCGCTAACTCTTGATGCATTCGCCTCTCTAGGTGTCAGGAAATCTAAATCTCCCTGAGACATGGGAGCCCAGTATACAGGGGTTGCAAAGATTGATTCTCTCTGTGTCTGTCTCTCCCTCCTTCCCGCTTCTTCCTAAGTGGCCCAAAATCATTACAGATTAACAGCTCAGAAAACCTCTGGCCGGCTCTTGCTCAGCAATATTGCTTTCTGCCTCCGTCTCTTTCTCTCCTGTGTTTTGTGTGTCAATTAACAGCCGTCATTTTCCATCGCTAGGAAATGAATCGCCCGCCAGACCCCAGCCAAACTGGGAATTTCGCCCAGGGACCGAAAGGACTACCCTGATGGTTGATGACCGTCCTCAGACCCCTCTCCCAACCCCCACTTGTCACCTAACCATCTGCTTCGGTCAGAATTAACCAATGTCAACAATTAGGTAACAGCCTTGCCTTAATCTCTGCGCTCTGCTCCCCCGTCTCTCTGTGTTAACATTCGAACTAACAAAGGCCAAGACTTTGAAATCCCTCTTTTGATTTTGAGCTTTGAGCTGCCATAAGTCGATCGTTGCTTGGTGGGGAGGGGGGGGGGGCTTCAGTTTCCAGGGAATGGGTATAGCTGAATCATTAGAGCTGGAGAGATCAACCTTCTGATTCCTATCTCCCTATAGCCTTTGATTCAGAAGAATGAGGACCAGAAACTTAGCTTCGTTTTTAGGGAAAGGGACCAAAGGTGAGTGACAAGAAGGGAGCTGGTCTAATTTCTCTAGGAACGGAGAGTTCCCAAGCTGTCTGGGAGCAACCAGGAAGCCACTGTCCTGCAGAGAGGGTGGTGGTACCAAGAGAGGAGCCTCTGCCCCGAGATCTCAGAGCCCAGGCAGGTTCATTGCAGGGAAGAAGGTCTCTCAGATATGGCCTGGCACTAAGCAGGAGAGCACACGAGGTGGGCTGGGGGGGGGAGCAATTGCTGGCTGCCAATCTCAGCCGCTGCTCAGCACCCCCTTCTGCTCCCGCCCTCCTTTGCAGGGAGCAGCCGATCTTCAGCACCAGGGCACACATCTTCCAGATCGACCCGGCCACCAAGAGGAACTGGATCCCAACCAGCAAGCACGCGCTGACCGTCTCCTACTTCTACGATGCCACACGCAACGTCTACCGAATCATCAGTGTGGGAGGCACCAAGGTGAGAGAGGCGGCGAGAGCAGGAGAAAACAAACCCCATTGTAGGAATGCATTTTGGAAAAGCGCTTTTTTATTTTTTTAAAGAGATAATCTATAAAAACAGAGCACAGCCATCATGGCTAGTAACCTTTGATAGCCCTCTCCTCCACGCAATCCTCTTTCGAAGCCAAGTTGTTGGCCGTCACTGTGGCAGGGAGTTCCTCTGTCCAACTCTGCGTTGCACGAAGAAGTGTTTTCTTTCCTCTGCCCTGAATCTCCCATCCCTTAGCTTCCTTAAAGGTAAAGGTAAAGGGGACCCCTGACCATTAGGTCCAGTTGTGACCGACTCTGGGGTTGCAGTGCCCATCTCGCTTTACTGGCCGAGGGAGCCGGCATACAGCTTCCGGGTCATGTGGCCAGCAGGACTAAACCGCTTCTGGTGGACCAGAGCAGCGCATGGAAATGCCGTTTACCTTCCCGCCAAAGCGGTACCTATTTATCTACTTGCACTTGGACGTGCTTTCGAACTGCTAGGTTGGCAGGAGCAGGGACCGAGCTCATCCCGTCGCAGGGATTCGAACCACCGACCTTCTGATCGGCAAGTCCTAGGCTCTGTGGTTTAACCCACAGCGCCACCCGTGTCCCAATGGTGTCTGCAAATTCTAGTGTTCTGAGAAAGGGAGGAGAGCTTTGCTCCAGCCACTTTCTCGTGACCTGAGGCCGAAGGAGACTCTTAAAACGCTTGCCTTTCTCTGCTCCCCAAAGGCCATCATCAACAGCACCATCACCCCCAACATGACGTTCACCAAGACCTCACAGAAATTTGGCCAATGGGCTGACAGCAGGGCAAACACCGTCTATGGCCTGGGATTTGCCTCTGAGCAGCACCTCTCCCAGGTAAGAACTCAGGGGCAGCACAAGGAAAGGAAGGAACGGGGTTTGTTTTTTTATTAAACTTAACACACAGTGCAAAGCGATGCACTACCCTAATCTCTGAGCAGTGGGAAACTCCAGGGGGTTCCAGTTGCTTGACCAGGGCTCAGTGTCGGAAGGAAGGAAGATTGGCAGAGACGGCAGTGTCCTGAGGATATATGCACATGAGTATGACCTGAGCATTGTGAGGGGGGCTCACAGCATTCGCACCCCAAGAGATCTTCCTTAGTCACAGCTTTGGGTCCAGCACAGAGCAAGCAGGTCTCTGTGTCTCCAGCTTCTGGCTCAGCCCTCACACAACTCTCTGGCTCTTGTTCTCCTACCTAGCAGCTTTGGAAACTTTGGGGAAATGTAATAAAAAAAATAAATTATAAAAAGGAGTTAAAGGGTGCTGTTCAGCTAGCAAGGTAGAAGAGGGCAGGGCCTCTTTGTTGAGCCATTTTACAAATATCCAAGATGGCGGCCGAACCCCTCCGTTTTATTTTCCCTGCTTAGTTTGCAGAGAAGTTTCAGGAGGTGAAGGAAGCGGCTCGCCTGGCAAGGGAGAAGTCGCAGGATAAGACGGAGCTGACCAGCCCAGCCCTCAGTTTGACGTCCCACCAGGTAAGCAGGCCAGGTGTCCTGTTCCTCCAAAACCCTGCAGCGGGGGATGGGCCAGTTCATTGGGATGTAGACCAGGCAGGGGGAACCTCTGAAAACGAGGCCCAGCAGGGCCCTAATTTGGCCCATGAAATTGTTTTGAGCCTGTCCACCTCTCCCATACCTGACACCAGGTGTGGGGCAGGTGAAGAAACAGGAGAATTGCAGTACCACCCCCCCCAGCTGCTCCTTGGCAGTTCCTCCTGGGTAAAAGGGGCAGGCAGGTGGATCTGGGGGGTGGAGGACGCCACGTTCCCGGGTCTGGGGACAGATGGATCAGCAGCCCGTGCGGAGGAGGGAGTGTGAACAGTCCCTTGGCCTGGAGAAGGAGGAGGAGGAGAGAAGGGAAGCTTCGCATTGAGCAGGGAGCGTTTGTTAAAAATAAAGCCACCATTTTAATACTTAGCAATGCTTTTGAAGTGCTAAGCGACAGTTCTAGTTGAATTCTGAGCATCCAGTGGCATGGAGTTCCAGAGGAGGAGGAGCATAAAAAAGTTTATGGTGAGGAAGGGAGGGGGTTCTTCTAGGTTTGGATAGCAAGAGAACCACCTGGGATTTTTGGAAGGTTTGGGATTTCCCAGTGTGGCACGGGGACTTGACCCCTCGGAGGCTGTGTTTGTCCGTGCATGAGATCCCACCTTCCTGGAATGCGACAGGCGGCTCTTGAGGGCACCTGAACTTGGGCTCTGCTTCACCTGCCCCTCCCCATGCTCTCCTGCCCCACAGATCCTCCCCAGCCCCATCATCAGTTCCAATGGACCTGGAGACGACAAGCTCTTCCGCAGCCAGAGCGCCGACATGGAGATGACAACGGAGAGGGAGAGGATCAAGAAGATGCTCTCCGAAGGGTGAGGAGGGCGATGGAGGTGGCTTGGGGAAGGGGCACCCAAACAGTGGCTATTTTATTCCTGCTCAAATCTCACTTACTCCCCAGCAGCTGGGATAGCTCAGTTGGCAAAGCGCATGACTCTCCGGGTCCTGGGTTTGAGCTGCATCTTGGGCAGAATATTCCTGCCTTGCAGGGGGTTGGACTAGATGGCCCTCGGGGTCCCTTCCAACTCTGTGGCCCTTGGCATCCACCGCTGACCCTCTCTGTCTCCTTCCCAGCTCTGTCTGCGAAGTCCAGTGGGAGGCAGAGTTCTTCACGCTGCAAGACAACAACAACAAGCTGGTGGCCGCATTGAACGAGGCCAATGCCAACGTGGAGCAGTGGAAGAAGCAGCTGGCGGCCTACCAGGAGGAGACGGAGACCCTGCGGCAACGGGTGAGGGAGCGACCTTGGGGGGGGGCTTTGGTGTGGGAGCCTGGCTGGGGGGCTGACCGAGACGGCCGCCATCTTGGCAGCGCACCTCACCGCTATCCTGATCTCTGGGCGCCATGACATTCTGCTCCAGGTGATGGTCTTGGTGGTACAAGGGAAGTTTCAAGGCGAGAGTTTTGCTTAATCTTCCATTATTCCGCTGCTTATATTTCAAATCCTGCCTGTGGCGACTTCATATATGGGGGATAATTGGATAGGTAATCCACCTGTGGTCTCCATTCTTCCTTAGACACATTATGTCCTCTTAATTTGGCAGTCAGTTTTGACATTTCAGCAGAGTCCATCCATTTCATATGCCATTCCTGGCTGTTAACCAGAAGGTTCGTGGTTCAAGCCCACCCAGCGACGGCTCTGGGCAGGATTGCTGCATTTCAAGGGGTTGGACTAGATGACTCCTGGGTTCCCTTCCAACTCTACAGTTCTATGACACCAATAGGCACTGATTCTATGGGAGTAAGAGGGGCTGTGGTTTTGCTGTGAATAGTAGTAGTAGTAGTAGTCGTAGTAGTAGTAGTAGTAATAATAATAATAATAATAATAATAATAATAATAATAATAATTTCATTATTTATACCCCACCCAAATGGCTGGGTTACCCCGGCCACTCTGGGTGGTTTCCAACAGATATAAAAATATCATATAACATCAAACATTAAAAAGCTTCCCGATACACGGCTACTTTCAGATGTTCTAAATGTTGTATAGTTTTTTATCTCCTTGACATCTGGTGGAAGGGTGTTCCACAGGACAGGTGCCACCACTGAGAAGGCTCTCTGCCTGCTTTCCTGTATCCTCACTTCTTGCAGGGAGGGAACCACCAGAAGGCACTCAGAGATGGACCTCTGTGTCCAGGCTGAACAATGAGGGTGGAGACGCTCCTTCAGGTCTACAGGGCCGAGGCCATTTAGGGCTTTAAAGGTCAGCACCAAGACTTTGAATTGTGCTTGGAAACATAACTGGGAGCCAGTGAAGATCCTTTAGGACCAGTGCTATATGGTCTCCAGGGCGGAAGCCTCTGGACTTTGACATACAGCCTCTGTGGGCCCAGGAGACGCTGACTGCACGGGGGGGGGGTAGGATAAGGACCTCTCTAATCCCTCGCCCCCCAAAAAGACAGCCTCCTCTGAGCTCAGGTGGTTCGGCAGCATCTCTGCATTTAGGGCGATTGGGGGCTAACAATGACCCCTAGAAGAGGGACAGGACAGAACTGCCCACTGCCCAGCGGAGGCTGAGGGAAGGGAGGTGCGCAAGCCCTGGTCAGCAACTCAGTCTCTTCACAAAGTAGTTTTGGAGGGTCTTCAAGAGACTCTCTCTTGTTTCATTTGCTGACAATATGGGGCTGAAAGATCATGATGGGGCAGTTTGTATTTCCTCTTCTAGTTTGAGGTTGACCTCTGTGGGATAACTCAGTTCTCAGAGCATGGGACTCTTAATCTCAGGGTTGTGGGTTCGAGCCCCATGTTGGGCAAAATACTCTTGCATTGCAGGGGGTAGGACTAGATGACCCTCGGGGTCCCTTCCAATTCTGCCATTCTATGATTCTACCGGTGCATGGTCTGTGATCTTAATGTTGCCGATATGTGTTGTTTTGACCAACCAGATCACGCCCGGGGGGCAAAGGGTGCTCTCTAGCCTCACCTTGTGCCGTGGCGGCCGGACTGGAATGTGCTGTTGGTGCCTCCTGGGTTCTCTCCCCCCATATATATCATATAGGGCTTTTAACATTTTTAGCAGCCAGCAGGAGACTTTAGTTTGGGCAGCTCCCTCTTTGAGCAACTCACCCCATCGCTCTGCACATAGAGCTCTGGTGGAATCTGCCCCCATTTCCCAGCAGAAGCTGACGCTTTGGGGATAGTTTAATCAGGATACGGCCCAGACACTCAGAGCTTGGGGGAATCGGCACCAGATCCGCCGCTCATCTCTGGGGAAGTATTTCCATGTGGCAGGAGGGAGAGAGAGAGGCATGCGTGTAATTCCTCTCTCAGAGGTCGCTGTGCACGTCCCTGGCTTCATTGCATGGCGAAAGACGCTCCTTGCTTGCTAATATTAGCTCCCGCCCAAGGTCGTCAGGTGGGGGGGGGAGCGGCTGGGGAGGGGAAGAGGGAGAGAGAGAGAGAGAGAGCAGCCACCTCTTGTCAAGCCCCCCCCCCACTTCAGTCTCTGCAGACAAAGGAGAGGTCACTGCCCCACCCTGACTGGTGCAACTCTGTTTTGCCGGCGGGGGGTGGAGGACGGGGACTGGTAAATACAGCATGCCCTCTGTCTCTTTCTCTCACCCTCCCTCCTCGCTTTTTGGCCATTATCAGCGCATGCATAGCTCCGTTGGTTAGAGCAGAGCTGCAGGTTCGATTCCCGTGTGGGACAGCAGCATATTCCTGCCTTGCAGGGGGCTGGACAAGAATCAGAGGTTCCCATACTTATTTGGCCTACTGCCCCCTTTTCAGGAAAAAAACAACAAAACTCAGCACCCCCCGGAAAGCTACCTTCTTTAAGCAAACAAGCAGAAAGATGCAGCGACAAATTTGCGTTCTTTTATGTCCCTGTATTTCTGCCTATGCCCTATGACATAGAGAAGAAAGATGATGTTGTAAATATGACACCTTGAAGCTTGAAATTATAAAATTATTTATTAAAATCAGCCATAGTAACATTCGCATTACATACAGAAAATTAAGATAGTGAAGGATAATATTAAAAATAATCCTAATGAGAAAGATGAACCTGGTGCGCTGCTATCAATTTAATAATTTTTATTCACCCCCCTCCCAGTTGCACCTGAGGCTGCTACCGCCCCTGCCCCCCCCCGATTATTCCAGCACCCCACAGTATCACCCGCTTTGGGAAACACTGGACCAGATTATCCTCAGGGTTCCTTCCAATTCTCTGATTCATGGGGAACCCTTTAGAGTAGATTCAGTGAGCGCATGATTTGAGTATCGCATCCTACAGGAACTGGGGAATCTGAGCCAGGCCACTTGTCCATCTAGCGCAGTATTACCTGCACTGACTGGCAGCTGTTCTCCAGGGTTCCAGGAGCCTCTTCCAGCCCTACCTGGAGATGCGGGGGGGGGGGAACTGAACCTTCTGCAGCCAAAGCACATGTCCTGCCACAGAACTTTGGTACGGTTTGTTGAAATAAGCCAAGGATCTAGCCCTCAGGCTTCTGGCTAAGGGGCTAATTGAACTAGGAGCCTTGTGCCGTCAGACCCAGTGACCCCCCCCAGCTCACTGCGCTCTGCATTCGTGGCAGCATCTCTGCCCGGTCTTAGACAGGGGGCCTTCCCTGCCCCACCGGGAGATGATGGAAACTGAACTCAGGACCTTATTTGTGGAAAGCATGGGCTCTGCCGCTGAGCTGCAGCCCCTCCTCATTTCTGGGGGGGGGGGAGGAAGGGAGTTTGTTCCCCACCCCTCTGATACACACACAAACACACACACATTCCTTCTCCCTCTTTCGAAATGTTAACCATAAAAAACCGAATTTTGTTAGGGCTGCCATATGGCTGGATTTTCCCAGACATTACTGGGGTTTCAAAGGTGGAATTGACATCCGAGGGGACTTTCCAAAAGTTTGCGCTTTGTCCTGGATCTTAGGCAAGTCAATTGAAAAATCGTGCGGGTTTTGTGTGTGTGTGTGTTTTCGTAAAAAACAACTCAAGAACTTTTGGGGTGTCCTGGTTTTTACTTGTTGAAATATGACAACCCCAGTTTCGCTTGCAAGCACCTCGAACAGGGAAAGGTGAGCTGTCAGCGTTTTAAATAAATCAACTTAAATGGACACACTGGAGCTGAAATTCCTTTGCTGGTGGGGAGAGAAGTGGTGGATTCTGGAGGCAATTCTCTGCAAGGCGGCTTCACTTTCAGGAAATATCAAGGTGATCTCTCCTGCGTTAGTCATACTCTGAGCAGACTCAGTCGCCTGAATGACTCCAGCCCATCATTTCCAGTACATCGGTTGTAACGCCACTCTTTGACTGATGTGTGTTTTTAAAATTGCACTTCAGTATTTGGCGGGGGGAGAGTTAACATTTCCAGCGGATCTTGTTGTGTTTATTATTTGTTTTTTGCATGCTGGAGGTTTTGGGAGTTGTGTTTCGAAACCCTGAAGCCTTTTGCAAGGCTAAAAACACAACTGTAATATGGAACGGAAACAAATTTGTGAGAAACAAATTCGGGAAAGCCCAAACACCCCTCGAAAAACAACAGGCCACACTAAAAGCCCTGCTCTGAGTTACTGCGGGGGGGGGGGCTAACATTTTGGGGCCTTGAAAGAGAAACCTCCATGCAGAACACAGCGACCTACTGGCTATGTGGAATGTCAGAAGAGTCTGGCGGCTGGATCCGGCCAAGGGGGCCCAGCTAAGCCCAGCACCCTGTTCTCACAGTGGCCGGCCAACTGCCCCACAGGGAAGCCCCCAAACAAGACATGAACCCCCAAACAGAACCGAAATGTCAGGATCATGGTCTTTTCTTCTGATCCTGCAAGATCGCGCTTGCCTCCTTCAGCTTGTCACCATAGCCATGAGGGCTAGAATCTTCCTTTCCTCAAACGTCTGAGGTTCCAGATTTGTCCCTGGGATCTCGCTCTCTTCCACCCCCCACCCCCACCCCCCGCCTTTCCAAAGCAGCAGCTGCAGGCTTGAAGAATGCACTTCTAAAAATGTAACCCTCCGTCTTGATGAATAATTGACATTCCCTCTCTCTCCAGCCGACCCCGTTCTGCAGGCAGCGGCATTCGGAAGAGAGGCAGTGCCTGGCTACCTCTCTGATGGGTTGTTGTTGTCGTGGGGGTTTTGCAACGATGCCTAGGGCTGCCGGCACAGCTTCCCACAACACAGGCTTGAGGATCCGGCCCTGTCGCTGGACGCTTTTGCATCAGCTGGCCTGGCTTTGCGAGGAGGGGCAGGAGGAGGAGGGAGGACACCCGAAGTCGCCTCCTTTGTGCTGGGAGAAAGGGCGCATCGAAGCATGGCTTCCATCTCAGGAACATGGGCAGCTGTCTTGGAGACAGGCCAGAGGCCCCATCTAGCTCAATATTGCTGCTCCAATGCATACGCTCTCCTGATCGGCAAAAGGCCTTGTCTTTCGGAAGACGGCTTTGGTTGCGTAAGACCCCCCACAAATTGGCTATAATTGATCAAAGGCGATTGATGGCTGCTAGACATGATGGCTGAGCTCTGCCTGGTAATCTTTGGGGATATGGTGGTGCCCTGAGCGAGGCTGGAATTTAGCACCCACAAGTGGATCTTCTCGATATGGGTCTTCTCAATTGTGCGCCATTCACCTGCAGCAACGACCTTTTGGGATATGATCTATAATGAAATCAATAAACAGATTAAAGTGATTTTTCCAAGAGGCCAGAATCCTTCCTCCTGGGGATCCTAGACAGCAAAATCCCAAAGGAAGCCTCGGCTCCAGGGACAACGATTCTCTGTGCCCAGAAAAGGAAGGAGGAGAGAACCCCCTCCAAGGAAGCATGGCGGATGAAAACGTTGGAATATGCAGAGATGGCAAAAGTGACAGCACTGATAAAAGATACAAATTTAGAACCGTTTAAAGAAGACTGGAAACTTTATCTAGTCTATCTAAAAGTTATTTCCCATATGCAAAGTGTGGGGTTTGAAGTACAAAAAAACCCAGCAGAACATATTAAGGAACATGTTAGAGAGGATGAAATTAGATAAGACGGAAACTTAAAATGCAATATATGTAATTTGAGTTATAAACATTGATGTTGGGTGAGCGGGAAGTCACTAGTTTGGTTGAATTGGAATATAATTGTTGAGTAGCAAATGTAACTTTCTATATGGAAAAAAGAATAAAATATTATTACAGAAGGGGGGGAAACCACCAAACACCCCCAACAGCGACAAGTTTTACAATTTACGGTGGGGCTGGTGAACTTCTGACCTTCTGGGTGTTGCTGAACTACATCTCCCAGCATGCTCAGCGGTCATGGCTGACGGGAGTTGTAGTCCAATCACACCCAGAGGGCCAACACCCTCCTTAATACTTACAGACAATCACCCTCCTAGTCCGTCAAAGAAGTTTTTGCCTAGCCCAAAAAAGGATGTTGGGGAAGGCATAACTGCTGAAAGTGTAAGCAGGCAAATGGATCTTTTCTCCACCATTTGTGAGGAAGTGAGGGCTTTGCGGGAAATGATGTATAATGAGATAAAAAAGCTGTTTAAAGTGATTAAACACCCCCCCACCCCACGGGAAGCCTTTTTCTTAGGAATTATAGGGACAGAAGTTTTAAAAAAAGATGATTCGGTTCTTTATGTATGTAACACCAGCAGCTAGGATTCTCTCTGCACAAAAATGGAAGGAGGCAGAAGTTCCCACCAAAGAAGAATGAATAAGTAAGGTGACGAACTACGTGGAATTGGTAAAGTTGACCGCCAAAGTAAGAGACTCTGACAGTGACAGTTTTCTTGGAAGAATGGACGTCCTTTTCAGACTATTTAGGGAAATAGCATAGTTTGGTGAACTCGCGAGCTGGATTAGAAATATGAGCAACGGAAGGAATTTGAGAGAACAGCATTGATGAGTTATTGGTATAAGACATTGGTAGGCATTGTGCAGTGGGGGGAAAGTAAAACACCGCGGAAAATGGGCCGGGAAGTCTGGAAAAGACCAACTTATTATGTATTGAAGTATGTATATTAAACTTTTGAAAAGTGAATAGAAATTATTATTTTTAAAAACGATGCCAGGGAAGGTGCCAGGAGGGCCTGGCAGAATACTGTATGGAGAAGAGGTGGAGCCCCGTGTGTGGGGCA
The DNA here is from genome assembly GCF_965113315.1 of Podarcis vaucheri. NCBI lineage: Eukaryota > Metazoa > Chordata > Lepidosauria > Squamata > Lacertidae > Podarcis > Podarcis vaucheri. Next base: position 1,541,647 of record NC_138756.1, on the reverse strand, counting down.
CCCCCTAAGCCAGGCTCCTGCCCTCGGGTGCGATGGAGGGCTCTGCTGGCGCCAGGCCTTGGGGAGCTGGGGTGCTGTCTCTCCCTTCGTCTCTTCTGCCCCTCAACCTGTCCGTTCTCTCATCCTCTTCCTCAGGTGGCCGAGCTGGAAGCCCAGAGAGGCCACGAATCCTCAGGGGAGGCCAAGGAGGAGTCCAGCCCAGCCCTGGAAGAACTGGAGCAGTTGGTGAAAGCCAGGGACGAGGTGAGGGGCCGCTGTCGCCCTCCTGGTGGCTCAGAGGCAAAGCTTACGATATCAGACAGTGGCTTCCTGCTGTGGCTTTTCCCATAAATTTTCATCAACACAAAGAAGCCTTGCTGTATTCAGATCTTTCATATTTGTTCTTGGTACCTTACTCTCTCTCTCTTTTTTAACATAATTTTTATTGAGTTTTCCATATTTCATTACATTTTCATTACATAAATCCATAACTTGCTCAAACAAAGCATTGACCTCCTTCCCTTCCTCTTTCTGACTTCCAAACATCTTTTACAAATTCTTCACATTTCTATAGCCGCTTTTTTACCTTATATCTTCTTTTGACATTCACCTCCTTATATGTAAATCAGCTCCTTATTTTCACATTACGAAACATTTCAACTCAAACCTGTTTGCAATTTTCTTTCATATTAAATATAAATTTGCTCCAGTCCTTTTGAAACAGTTCGTCACGCCGATTCCGGATCTTGGTACCTTACTCTCATTTTGAAAAGATATCTTCCCACATTCTGCAAATAAAAATAAACAAATTTTGATGCTATGCTATATTACACAGAAATGTTTAAATGCTTCTTAGCTGTCCTGGAATCTTCCTGCCACACCAGGGTGGGAACATGCTTCATCCTTTGAGAGCCACCGTGTCTCATGGTTGGATGAGACATCAGGACAGTCTCTCAGATCCCTTTTGCACACTCCCTCTCGACTGGGCACAGGGCTGCCCCTGTTGCCCCAACAGACCAACACCCCCCTCTCTTTCACCCACCCCCCACAACAGATTAGCTGGAGTTCCCCCATCCCTCCTGGCCCTGCCAGCCCTGCTCCCTCCTCCATCGCTCTCCTTTCCACACCAGCAGCTGCCAGGAGCCCACACACCACCTCTGCTCTTGCTGGGGCGCCAATTAAATTAACACTTTAAAGCAGAGGTTTAATTACAGGGCAGGCGCCTGCTCTAGACGCAGATCCGCCTTTCCGAGAATGCTGCGCAAGGCAGAAACTCGTGCACTGGTGAGAAGAGGCTCTGTGCTCTCTACTCCATGCCCCCCCCCCACGACTCATAGCTCTAAGAATTAGCATTTCTGTAGGGAGTGGGCTAAGCTGCAGCCTCTCAGGATCGGGGGGGGGGGGCTTTGTTGCAATTTGCTAGGTGCCTGAGGTGTCCCCCGGGCAGTGCTGTGGTTCAGCCCTGTGGACGTAAATGAAGGAGCGAGAGTTCCTCTGAGCATGTGCTGAGCCCCGGGATTTGAGACTAGATTAATATTTTATTAGAAGAATTTCATTTATAAAAAAGAGAGAGTGAGAAAAAAAGAATGAAAAAAGTGGACGACAAAGAAAAAACACTGTTACATTACCATACCTTAATATACAGATGTGTATATTCTTATTAAGCCAATACATCAAACTCATGAGTAGGCATTGGGGAGAAATTGGGGTTGTCCGTCAAAAAAAGGGGGGAAAGTTCCTGTACCTCTTTTTCTAGAAAAAAAAGCACTGGCGTCAAGTATTCCTAAAAAGGCATGGTCAGAATAGCACACAATGGGGGTTGTACAGTATTAGGGAAAATAGGTTATTGCATGCAGAAATGTGACTATCCAGAGGGGCAGGTGCATTAATTGCCTCTGTGCTCCTGGCATCGGCCCTCTGAGTTGGCTCATTGCTGCCTGGGGCGGTTGGGAGTTGTAGTCTAAGCCACCCAGAGGGGGCCAGGTTGGCGATTGGGCTCGTTTAGCCTCCCAGCCATTGCATTCTGCAAGGGGGTGGAAAGCTGGTCAGAATGTATCCCTTTTCATTTTAATACAGTCATACCTCGGGTTACAGAGGCTTCAGGTTGCATTTTTTGGGGTTATGGACCGCCGAAACCCGGAAGTACCGGAACGGGTTACTTCCAGGTTTCAGCAGTCGCACATGCGCAGAAGCACTAAGTCACGCTTTGCACAGAAGCGCCGAATCGCAACCCGCATGTGCTCAGACGCGCCGCTGTGGATTGCGAACGTGCATCCTGCATGGATCATGTTCGCAACCCGAGTGTCCACTGTAGTTTTGAAAGCTGCAACCAAACCACATTTTGCAGAACAAATAATGGGGTTGGTGGGAGGGCTGTCTGACCGAGGCTGTGGACACATATCCTCCAACATCTCCCCAATGGAAAGAAGGATGTCCTATTCAACACCAACACCCTGCCCATGTGACTTGGTTGCACCAGCCACTCTAGGCAGCTTCCAACATCTATAAAAGCACAAGAAAACATGAAACGTTAAAAAAAAAAATCCCTATCCAGGGCTGCCTTTGGATGTCTTCTCAAGGTGTATACTTACTTATCTCCTTGACTTGAGGGTTGCATAGCAGTCCAATATTTCTCCACCGAAAAGAGGGACGTTCTAAGGAAAAGCAGGATGTTCCAGCATCAAATCAGAAACTGGGACAGCTTTTGTAAATCTGGGACTGTCCCTGGAAAATAGGGACACTGGGAGGGCCTCCAAACATATCACATGTAAAGCTTGTGACTCCCCTTAGAATCCTAGAGTTGGAAGAGACCAGAAGGGCCATCGAGTCCAACCCCCTGCCAAGCAGGAAACACCATCAGAGCACTCCTGACATATGGTTGTCAAGCCTCTGCTTAAAGACCTCCAAAGTAGGAGACTCCACCACACTCCTTGGCAGCAAATTCCACTGTCGAACAGCTCTTACTGTCAGGAAGTTCTTCCTAATGTTTAGGTGGAATCTTCTTTCTTGTAGTTTGGATCCATTGCTCCGTGTCCGCTTCTCTGGAGCAGCAGAAAACAACCTTTCTCCCTCCTCTATGTGACATCCTTTTATATATTTGAACATGGCTATCATATCACCCCTTAACCTCCTCTTCTCCAGGCTAAACATGCCCAGCTCCCTTAGCCGTTCCTCATAAGGCATCGTTTCCAGGCCTTTGACCATTTTGGTTGCCCTCCTCTGGACACGTTCCAGTTTGTCAGTGTCCTTCTTGAACTGTGGTGCCCAGAACTGGACACAGTACTCCAGGTGAGGTCTGACCAGAGCAGAATACAGTGGCACTATTACTTCCCTTGATCTAGATGCTATACTCCTATTGATGCAGCCCAGAATTGCATTGGCTTTTTTAGCTGCCGCGTCACACTATTGGCTCATGTCAAGTTTGTGGTCAACCAAGACTCCTAGATCCTTTTCACATGTACTGCTCTCAAGCCAGGTGTCACCCATCTTGTATTTGTGCCTCTCATTTTTTTTTGCCCAAGTGCAATACTTTACATTTCTCCCTGTTAAAATTCATCTTGTTTGTTTTTGCCCAGTTCTCTAATCTGTCAAGGTCGTTTTGAAGTGTGATCCTGTCCTCTGGGGTGTTAGCCACCCCTCCCAGTTTGGTGTCATCTGCAAATTTGATCAGGATGCCCTTGAGTCCATCATCCAAGTCGTTGATAAAGATGTTGAATAAGACCGGGCCCAAGACAGAACCCTGTGGCACCCCACTAGTCACTCTTCTCCAGGATGAAGAGGAACCATTGATGAGCACCCTTTGGGTTCGGGCAGTCAGCCAGTTACAAATCCACTGAGTGGTAGCATAGTCAAGACCGCATTTTACCAGCTTCTTTACAAGAATATCATGGGGCACCTTGTCAAATGCCTTGCTGAAATCAAGGTAGGCTACATCCACTGCGTTCCCTTCATCTACCAGGCTTGTAATTCTGTCAAAAAACGAGATCAGGTTAGTCTGACATGACTTATTTTTCAGAAATCCATGCTGACTATTGGTGATCACAGCATTCCTTTCTAGGTGCTCACAGACTGTTTGCTTAATGATCTGCTCCAGAATCTTCCCTGCTATTGATGTCAGACTGACTGGGCGGTAATTATTTGGGTCCTCTCTTTTCCCCTTTTTGAAAATAGGGACAACATTTGCCCTCCTCCAGTCTGCCGGGACTTCGCCTGTTCTCCAGGAATTCTCAAAGATGACTGCCAGTGGTTCTGAGATCACATCTGCCAGTTCTTTTAATACTCTTGGATGCAGTTCATCTGGCCCTGGAGACTTGAATACATCTAAACTAGCCAAATATTATTGTACTATCTCCTTAGTTATTCTGGGCTGTGTTTCCTTTGCTGAATCATTTGCTCCAAATTCTTCAGGTCGGGCATTGTTTTCTTTATCGGAGAAGACTGAGGCAAAGAAGGTATTGAGGAGTTCAGCCCTTTCTGTGTCCCCTGTTTGCATTTCACCATCTTCTCCTCTGAGTGACCCCACTGTTCCTTGCCCAGAGAATGCTGGGAACTGTAGTTTGCTAATGGTGCTTGGGGTGTAGCTTTGTTAGCAGTAAACTACAGTTCCCAGGATTGTGGGGGGAGCCATGCTCTTTAAAGGTATAGTTCTCTCTTTTGTTTCGTAGAATCGTAGCATTGCAGACCAGGAAGGGCCAAAAGGAACGTTCTTCCATTCCTGTTTGTGTGTTTTTTTAAACAACCCAGGAACTACGGCAGCTAAAGGGGCAGAAAGGAGGAAGCTGGGAGACGGATGAAGAGTGTGAGGACACCCGCCAGAAGGTGCAGGTAATGGGGGCAGGAGGGGCAGCTGCAATGGTGACTCGGCCAAATCCCCCTGAGCAGAGGCACCAGCTTTCCCTCAACACGATTTGCTCCCAATTAAAAGCATTGGTTTGCCACCCCCTAAGTGACTTAGGCCTGCCTGTCAATTCCTGTAACAACAATTGTTTTATTATTTGTTACCCCAGCTGCTCTGGGTGGCTTCCAAGACACATAAAAACATAATGAAACATCAAAACATTAAAAACTCCCCTATACAGGGCTGCCTTCAGATGTCTTCTAAAGCTTGTATACTTCTTTATCTCCTTGACATCTGATAGGAGGGCGTTCCACAGGGCAGGTGCCAGCACCAAGAAGGCCCTCTGCCTGGTTCGCTGTAACCTCATTTCTCACAGGGAGGGAACCCCTAGAAGACCCTTGGAGCTGGGCCTCTGTGTCTGGGCTGGATGATGGGGGGTGGAGATGCTCCTTCGGGTATACAGGGCCGAGTCTATTTAGGGCTTTGAAGGTCAGCACCAACACTTTGATTTGTGCTTGGAAAGGTAAAGGGACCCCTGATTGTTAAGTCCAGTCGCAGACGACTCTGGGGTTGCGGCGCTCATCTCACTTTACTGGCCGAGGGAGCCAGCGTTTGTCCGCAGACAGCTTCCGGGTCATGTGGCCAGCATGACTAAGCCACTTCTGGCGAACCAAAGCAGTGCACGGAAATGCTGTTTACCTTCCCACCGGAGTGGTACCTATTTATCTACTTGCACTTTGATGTGCTTTCAAACTGCTAGGTGGGCAGGAGCAAGGACCGAGCAATGGGAGCTCACCCCGCTGCGGGGATTTGAACCGCCGGCCTTCTGATAGGCAATCCCTAGGCTCAGTGGTTTAGACCACAGCGCCACCGGCGTCCCTAGCTTGGAAAAGTACTGGGAGCCAATGTAGGTCTTTCAGGACCGCTGTTATGTGGTCTCAGCAGCTGCTCCCAGCCACCAGTCTAGCTGCCACATTCTGGATAAGTTGTAGTTTCTAAGTCACCTTCAAAGGAAGCCCCACGGAGAGCGCATTGAAGTCCAAGCGGGAGATAACCAGAGCATGCACCACTCTGGCAAGACAGTCTGCAGGCAGGTAGGGTCTCAGCCTGCGTACCAGATGGAGCTGGTAAACAGCTGCCCTGGACACAGAATTGACCTGTGCCTCCATGGTCCAAAATCACCCCCAGGCTGCGGACCTGGTGTTTCACACTGACCCCATTCAGGACCACCCCCTCCCACCCCCTGTCACCCTGAAATAGCACTTCTGTCTTGTCAGGATTCAGCCTCAATCCATTTCAGCCATCCATCTTCCAACCACCTCCAGGCACTCACACAAGACCCCCTGCAAAAGAAACATGGATTGAACATTTCTGGGGAACTGAGAGATGGTCTGTGTGCAACCCAGGTGCTCCTCTTCCCTGGGGGGCGATGGTCCTGGGGCAGCCAGCAGGAGGGTCCCTCATGACCACAGGGACCCTGAGGTCATTCTCCTCTCCCCCTTTTTCTCGCCAGGACTTGGAGAGGCGCAACACAGACTTGGAGCGGCGCCTTCGCCTGGCTGAGCAGTCTCTGTCGGAGACGCTTTCTGAGCGGGAGAAGATGTACCACGAAGTGGCCAAAGTGGCGGAAATCATGGACATGAAGATCTTCGAGCTGAGCGAGCTGCGGCAGGACTTGGCCAAGCTGGTGGAGAGCAACTGAGCCTGGCCAGAAGTGGGGAGGTGAGGAGGCTGCCCCGATGGTTCTCCTCCTGGCGGAAGCGGACAGGCGACGTGGCTCTGAAGTGGGTAGCTGGTGGGGCACCTTTTTGGTCCTCCAGAAATGCTCCTCCAAGAGGATGCTGGACATCATAGAATCGTAGAGTTAGAAGGGAGCCTGAGGATCATCCAGTCCAACCCCCTGCAAGGCAGGAATAGGCACCTGTCCCATAAGGGGATCAAACCTGCAGCCTTGGCGTTCTCAGCACCAGGCTCTCACCAGCTGAGCTATCCTGGCTGACAGCTTCAGGCTTCTTTTTCCTGGCCTTAGTTCCCTTTCGGATCCTTCCATTTCTACAGACCCAGTTATCCTTTTTCTAGCCAAGTTAGTACGGTGGTTCCCCCCTCCCTTCCCTGATCCAGTAGGTTTTTGATAGAGAACTCTTCTCCCCCCCCCCCCAGCCTTACCAGAACCAGCGGCTGATTCAAAAACCTTTCTTGTAATCCTCCTGGCTGAGTCTTTTTAACAAGCTTGCTTTTTATAGATTATCAGAGACTTCCCCCTCACCCCCCCGAGGGAACCTTGACTCTCTTCCTGGAAGTAAATGGGGCTATTTTCTTCTCTCCGCCCCCCCCTCCTCCCAACGACACCCTCCTTCCATTGTACGTTTGGTTTTCTTTTCAAAGCGAGGAGGGCATTTGGCTTAGTGGGGTAATGCGAGTGTGGGAATGAATATTCAGCTTGGGAAAGCTGGCAGGGGAAACTGGGGTGTGTGCGGAGGGGGGGGAGTGGGGGGTGCTAATGTCAGAGGGGAAAAGGCTATTTCCAGGGGGCCAGTGGGAGAGGGGCAGCAAGCCAAGCCAGCTGCCAAACTGGCAGGTTGCCCAGTTCTGCAAATATTGTGCGAAACCAAGAACCTGACCCTCTCCTGGTTTGAGAAGGAAGTGCAGCTTGCTCAAGGCGTATTCCAAGAAGTCAGGCAGGGGGGGGTGACCCATTGGCAGGAACGTAGGTCCTCGTCTGCTTTGCTAGCCCAAAGGTGATGGGACCTCTGGCCCATGAACCGAAAATATTATTATTATTTGCAGTGCTTTTCTTCTAGAAAAAAAAGGGGCCGGTACTCACTATGAAGTTCTTACACTAAGTGCCACATTTTTAACCAGTGATTTTCTTCTAAGAAAACAAGTGCCGGTACTGCGTACCCAGGAGTACCCCGTGGGGGGGGGAGAGCACTGATTATTGGTTAAATTTGTATGCCACCCTATATACCTGCAAGTTTCAGGGTGGTTCACAAGATAAAAACACAAAATGCATTTTAAAAACCCCAACACATTTTAAAAGGGCATTGGGTGTCAATCAGCCAAAGACCTGGTTGAAGACAAACGTTTTCACCTGGCACCTAAAGGTGTATAATGAAGGCGCCAGGCAAACCTCCTTGCGGAGAGCATCCCACAAACAGGGAGCCACTGCAGAAAAGGCCCCGTTCTCGTGTGGCCTCCCTCCGGACCTCTTGAGGAGGCACAGGGAGAGAGGCCTCAGAGAATGATTGCAGGGTCTGGTACGTTCATATGGTCCACAGGGCTACAATGTGGTTCCCCAACCTGTGCCCACCTGCTGCACACCTGACGATGGCAGTGCCAGGCTGCTCCATTGCAATTTTCAATTTGCATGTCTCCATTAGGTTTCAACCACACCCAGACTTCAGAGGCGCTTGCCATACCTGCCAATCCAGTTACTGCAAGCGCTTTTGAAGGCGCTCTCTCTGCACCAGTCAGCTGATGGGTTGTCCTGGTGTCCACTGGGAAATGGATCTACAAAAGAGGAGAATGTTTGAGCAGTTTGCCTTGCATTTGAGCTGCGGCTGGAAGGAAGGAACAAATCAGCGCTCTGCAGCCAAAGCCCTCTCTTTCTGCCGGGCCCTTTCTTGCCATGGGGCAGAGTGAGGTGGCAGCCGCAGGCAGTGGGCACAGCTGGGTGTGTGCCAAGCTGCCCTTGCCTTGCACCTGCTAAGCTAGGGGGCTGCTCCATTACCTGCGCTCAAAGAGTCAACTGCGTGTCCAGTCAGGTTGAACACATGGAATGTGGAGGGAAGGGGGCTAATGCTGGTCTAGCGCATCCAAGACGTACAAAATTAATGTGCCCAGGGTTAGTCAAAGCTCAGCGCCAGTTTTGCTTCTCCTATTTTATTTTAGTGGTTAAAAAGAAGAGGAAAAGTTGGGACAATGGCCTGGGAATTTGCCATGCAGCTGCCTTCACCAGGCAGACTGATACACAGACCCCATGTGAAATTTGGCAGATTTGAAAACTCCACTCTCAGTTAAGGTTCTAGTCCTCCTGACTTTGAAGAACCCAAGAAGAGACCATGCTTCCGGGAGGCTCAGATAGAGGCCCTTGAGGCTTGCTTGTTTTCTCTGAGCATCCAGGGACGCTGCCTCCATTTGTCTTGCCATACCTATTGTACAGCGACAGGGCTATTTCCCACAAACCTGCGCTTTTCTTGAAGTTCTAAACCTCCCCCCCCAAAAAAAAACACAAAATGAAAACATGGCCCTAATTGGTTTTGCAAATCTGATTATTTGTTGCATGAAGACGAAAGCTTGGACAGATTTGGGCAATGCCCAGTGGAAGCTCTAGAAACAGGTGATGCTGAAGGGGAGGACGGGTGGGTGGGGGTTGAGCTGGAATTATTTAGAGTGGGGCTACAACCCCTCCGTATTTAGCCAAAGCAGATTATTGTTGTGTCTCTCTAAGACTAAGTAGACAAGAGTTTTAGCCTGGTGACGAATTCAGAATGTCCCCGTGTCGCAGAAAGAATGTATTCAAGCAAACCTGTGGATTGTCGGCTGTGTATAAGTGACCTGATGATTGCCGGGTTTTACTGGAGGTGTTCAATAAGACAAAGCAATGGTGGAACTACGACCCTGGGTGTTTCTCTCCCCTTGCCTTTCTCTTTCCCTCCTCTTTAATTGGGAACTTAATTGTGAATGGGGCTTGGCAGCGTCAGCCAAATCCACCAGGCTGCTCTTGATCTCGCGGCCACCCACTCCTGGGCTGCTCAAGGTTGACCAGGTTCCAGCCGGAATCCGTTTCAAAGCTCCATTGCGAAATAGTGCAAGATCTTTCTGGATGCTTTCTTTTCCTGCCACTCTGCCATGGAGGGAGAGGGCAGTCTCCCAGGCATCCATGCTTCTGAGTCCCAGTTGCCGGGAAACGGAGGAGCTAAAGAAACCCCGATGGATGGATGTCCATCCAACTTCTGTTTGAAAACCTCCAATGAAGGAGAGTCCACCAACTTCTGAGGTCATGGAATCGTAGACTTGGAAGGGACCCCAAGGGTCATCTAGTCCAACCCCCTGCAATGCAGGGATCTCAGCTCAAGCATCCCTGACAGATGGCCACCCAACCTCTGCTTAAAAACCGCCAAGGAAGGAGAGCTCATCACCTCTCGTGGGAGTCCATTCCACTGTCAAACAGCTCTCACTGTCAGAAAGTTCTTCCTGATGTTTAGTCAGAATTTCCTTTCTTGTAACTTGAAGCTATGAGTCCTACCCTCCAGAGCAGAGGAAAACAAGGTGGCTCCTTCTTCCATGTGACAGCCCTTAAGATGTTTGAAGATGGCTCTTCTGTCTCCTCTCCGTCTCCTCTTTTTCAGGTTAAACATACCTAGCTCCTTCAACCGTTCCTCATAAAGCTTAGTTTCCTTGGTCATCTCATTTGGTCATCTCTGCACACGTTCTGGCTTAGGGGTTCTGCGGCACAAGCTGAATCCTTCCATCGAGCACTGGTGGGCGGTAAGGAAATTTTACCATCAAGAAAGATGCATGTTCAAATATATAAAAGGATGTCACATAGAGGAGGGAGAAAAGTTGTTTTCTGCTGCTCCAGAGAAGCGGACACGGAGCAATGGATCCAAACTACAAGAAAGAAGATTCCACCTAAACATTAGGAAGAACTTCCTGACAGTAAGAGCTGTTCGACAGTGGAATTTGCTGCCAAGGAGTGTGGTGGAGTCTCCTACTTTGGAGGTCTTTAAGCAGAGGCTTGACAACCATATGTCAGGAGTGCTCTGATGGTGTTTCCTGCTTGGCAGGGGGTTGGACTCGATGGCCCTTGTGGTCTCTTCCAACTCTATGATTCTATGATTAGTGGGCGGTAGGTATAAAAAGGTTGGCTCCCCCTGTTCTAGCTTGTCAACATCCTTCAATTGTGGTGCCCAGAATTGGAGGCACTGTTCCAGTGGTCTGACCAAGGCAGAATAGAGTGGGACAGGGACTTCCCTTGTGCTCAGGGGTGTAGCCTGGTCAGGTGGCTCCATTTTAGCAAAATGGAGGGAGAAAGACTACAAAGGGGGGGGTCTGGCCTTTCCAGGAATGCCTTTCCTTTTCCCTTGCGCCCCATGAATCATCTCCCTCCCCCACAGCTGTGCTTTTGAAAGCGAGGAGATGCTTTGAAGCCCAATTTTGCCACCATTTGTGCCCAGGACCCAAGTGCTGGTGTGGGGGCTGCAGTGTGGGACTAAGACCTGAGTTCAAGCTCACTGGGTGATCTTGGGAGCTAGTCACTGCCTCTCTCAGCCTGGTCTCCCTCGCAGGGTCATAGTGAGTGTAGCAGAATTGTAGAGTTGAAAAGGACCCTGAGGATCATCACTCCAACTTTGTACAATTCAGAAATATGCAGCTGTCCCATACAGGAATCAAACCTGCAACCTTGACGTGTGGGGGGAGAGGAGGACTATGGATCTCATTCACCTCCTCAGAGGAAAAGTGCGGGAGATATATACATATACAGAGAGAGAGAGAGAGAGAGAGAGAGAGGCCTCATGAGAGTGATGGCCTCTGGGCCTGCTTTGCCATGGAAGCCCTTCCCCAGAAAATTCTCCTTTTTTCTCTCTCCATCGCCGCTGCCCCTCCCCCCGTCCCTCCTTCATGTCTGACAAAGTGGGGTGTGCAAAGAGTGAGGTGTGGGGCTTCAGGGACCCCCGTCGGGCAATGAGCCTGCCAGCTGCAGCAAGCGGAGGAAGAGGGGAAGAGGAGGAATCTGCTGAGAAAGCGGGTGGCTTAATGTTTGACAGGCGCAGCCGGCAGGCAACAGCCGCAGAGGCCGAGGGATTGACGTGTCCCCAAGGGGATGGGTGCCAGTCAGATCTGAAACTCCTGTTTAGAGATGGGGGGGGCAGTGAAGAAAGAGGGACCTGCTGTCTCCAAAGCGGGTGCCTTTGGCCCAAGCCAACCCCCAGAATGGATGCTTGCTGCATAGAGAAGCCAGACCTATAGAGTTTTGGGGGGGGGGACGCCAGCTGGGCTGACACCTTAATTCAGAGTGGGAGCCTCTACGGTTGGAGACCTAATATCTGGAAAGCGCAGGAGGGGAGAGAGTTGCTCTTGTGCCGGGGTCTGGTTTGCGGGTTTCCCACATGGGCATCTCTCTGGCACAGACTCTCCCCGCTCACTCCGCCCTGTCGCCCTTTCAGCTTCCAGCCCCTCCTCTTCCCAGGCTTCTCCCTCTGGCCACTCGTCTCCACCCCCCCCCTTCGGGCTCTCAGCTTCCTTCCCTTGGGGGGTCCCCAGCTGGTTCCTCCCACCTCCTCTGCTCCCCCCACCAGTCCATGGATGGCACCAATCCAGCCCCTTGCGAAACTACGGAATCCGCTCCCACACCCAGTTGGAAGGCTTCAGATTCACTCTCTACTGATGGCTACTAGCCAGGATGCCTCTGCAGTTGCTTTGGAGTAACAGCCGCTGGATTACTCTTGTGCTCGGATCTTGCTTTCGGGCCTCGCCACTGAGGACAGGATCCTGTCTCGATGGGCCCTGGTCCCGATTCAGCAGGCTCTCTGTGTGCTCCTCTCCTCACCGTGCAGGAGGCAGAGGCGAAACTAGGCTGCCCTTCGCCCTGCTCAGAGACACAGAGAGACACCGGCTGGGAGCCCCTCGGGGGAAAAACCTGGTAGCGCCCCCACCCCGTGGATTGCCTCGCCTAAGCCTGGGGGGCCCTGATCCTGCGAAGACAAGGTGGGCGGAAGCCTGGTGGCTGGATCGGGGGGACGTCTCAGCCGTAGAAGGCACCCCAAGTTAAATAAGGTGCCTTGGTGTGAAGAATCTGGGCGGGGGGGGGGAGCTGTGCCTTCTCTTCCCCAAGTGGGCGCTCGGGGCATTTAATCCAACCTAGCAGCTGTCCGGGCGGGGCGATGCCAGAATCCGAGGGGTCTCCAAGCCAACTGGCGCTGCATCTGGGAGCTGTTCCCTCTGCTGGCGTCCCTTCCTGGCGGCTCCCTGCCAGTTGTCCCTGAGCCAGAGAGAAGGTGGAGAGAGCAGGGCAACCCCACCTCCCCGCCCCCACCCGGGGGTGCCAACACAGCTCCAGCTCAATGGGGGGCAGGTGGGAGATGGCAGAAAATGAGTCCTCCTAGAATTGCAGACTTGGAAGGGACCCTGAGGGTCATCTAGTCAACCCCCGCAGTGAAGGAACAGGCAGCTGTCCCAGATGGGGATCGAACCTGCAACCTTGGCACTGTCAGCCGACGGAGCTCTCCAGGCCTCCCTGGGCAGCGTGGCCGGGTCTAGGATTCGAGGACTCTCCTTCCTTGGAGATTTTTAAACAGAGGCTGGATGGGCGTGTCCTGGATGCTTGAGTTGAGATTCCTGCATTGCAAGGGGGTTGGACTAGATGACCACGGGAACCCCTTCGAACTCTATAATTCCACGAGGACTGGAGTCGTGACTTTCTTTCCAGAGGAAGGACCCTGGCGCAAAAGGAGAGCAACGCCTTGTCCTGCCTCTCTCCCCCCGCAAGGCCACTTGCGCATCTTCTCCAGGGAACCTCGCTCCAGCGGGCGGACAGAGGACATTTGGGGGCCCCCCCGGCTTCTGCTGCCAGGAAATCAAGAGGGTGACCTTCCTCAGCCTCGGACACCGACATCCTCAGGGAGAGGCCGCCCCTCGCTCATCCTCCGGGGGAGCATCTGGCAGGAAGGGCAGAGAAGGGGAGAGCGCGCTGCCGGCTTCCTTGCGCAGCCCGGAGGCGAGTGTCTCCCTCGAGAGCCGCGTCCCGGCTCGGCGGGGTCACCCTTTTCCCAGGGCAGAAAGAGGCGAGGAGCCCAGATGGATCTTCCCTCGCAGGCCTTCGCCTCCTGCTCTCCTGTCTGTCGCTGGCTCCAGTTTCAGCTCAGCTTGCGGAGGGGACTGAGAAAGAGACAGCGTGGAAAAAGCTCCTGCTTCTCACAAGGGCTCGCTCACCTGTGGGACTCCCTACGATACGATAATCTGTGCTGTCATTGTCCCATGGAGAACAACGAAATTGTGGATGCTCGGGGGCAGCTTTCAAAAGGGGGCATCCCGGCAGAATGGTTGTGGGGCGAGGTGGTGCTTCTCGAGGGCTGCCGAGCCCAGGGAGGGGGGTTGCCCGTGGCCTTGCCGACTCCAGTGGGCTGCTGCTGGGGGAGTGGGGGACCGATAACATCTGGAAGGATGCAGATGCTCTCTATCCCTGTTCCAAGGAGAGGCCTTCCTCCATCTCTTGCGTGCAGCAGGGAATGCCTCTCCTTAAATTGGAGGGGTGGAAGAGTAGGCTCTCAGTAGAAGAGGAGAATCGCAAAGTTGGAAGGTACACCCAAGGGTCATCTAGTCCAGCCCCCTCCAATGCAGGAATCTCAGCTCAAGCATCCATGGCAGGTGGCCCCCCAGCAGCATAAAAGCCTGGGAGGAAGGAGAGTCCCCATCTTCTGAGGGAGTCCATTCCACTGGTTCTTACTGCCAGAAAATTCTTCCTGATGTTGAGTCGCAATCTCCTTTCTTGCAATTTGAATCTATTGGTTTGGATCCTCCTTTCTGGGGCAGCAGAAAACAAGTTGGCTCCCTCTTCCATGTGACAGCCTTTTAGATGTCTGAATATGGCTCTCCTATCTGTTCTCAGCCTCCTCTTTCCCAGGCTAAACATCCCCAGCTCCTTCAACCGTTCCTCATATGGTCTGGTTTCCAGACCCCGGATCATCTTGGTCGCCCTCCTCTGCACACCTTCCAGCTTGTTAAAAATCCTCCTTAAATTGTGGCGCCCAGAACTGGACTCCAGGTTTGGCCTGACCAAAGCAGAAGAGAGCAGGACGATGAGGAACCTAGGAAGTCCCCTTATTCCTGGCCCATCTAGCCAGAGTCCTGCTCTGGGAGGCAGCAAGCGATGGGTTCCTCCTCCGCAGGATTTCTCCGCACCCACATTTCAAAATGCAAAGCAGCTGCTAGTTCACAAGGAGTCGTGACTAAATAGGTTGGCGCTGAAGCAGAGAGGAGCCGAGGCTTGCAGGATCAGACCCAAGTCACCCCTTTCCTGTCGCCTCCCAGGGAATTTTCAAAAGTGAGGCTAAAGGGATGAGAAGACCCACAAGTGCTGCCGCCTAGTGGCTGGTCAGCCAACTCCCCCCCAGGGAGACTGTGGGGCAGGCAGGTTAGATGTGGGTCCAGGGGCGGTGAGTGTATGGGGAGCCCTTTTCCAAACTAAAGGCAGCCTTGGGGTGGGGGGGGAGAGGGCAGTGGAGGGCAGATGCAAGAGAGGGAGGGGCAGCAAATGTTAATTCATTCCCCCCTCCCACCCCTCTCCGCTTTCCAGCCAGGCAAGCCAGAGGCAGAGGCAGATAAAAGGATCTCCCTCCCGCTCATTCAGCCCCCACAACAACAGCCCTGTGGTGTAGGTCAGGCTGAGAGAGACAGTGACCGGCCCCCAGGTTACCTAGTGGCAGCTTCACGGCCGAATGGGGCGGGATTTGAACCCTGGTCTCTCCCAGGTCCTCGTCCTAGACTCTAACCACTGCACTACACTGTCTTTAGATGCTAATGCCTCTTTTATTCCAGAATCCTACTCTGAACAAGGGGCACAATCTTAATCTGTGGTGGAAACCACAGATGCGTGCAAGATTCCAGCCAAGAGCAGAAAATGAGCATAAAACGGCTCAACTTTTTTTGGTTTTTAAATCAGTTAATTGATTAAATGTCTGGCTTCCCTCCAGTTTGTCACTCTGGAGTGGAGCATTTGCCTCTTTGCAAAGCCTCGCGGAGGGAAGGCTGCTTCCCCCTTTGAACAGCCTAGTGGCGTTTTCTCCTCCCTCCAAGGTTGAGAGGACGGAGCCCACACACCTCTGTGGAGAGGATTGGCAGCGCCTGGCAGGTTTCTGTTCTCTCTTCCTGCCTTGTCAGCCCCACACATTAACAGCACAGGAAGAACCTTGGAAATAATAAAGAAATCTGCAATTTAGAACATGCACTGGCCGATTCCACCAGGAGAACAGCCCTGGCTTCCCGGAAAAAAACACCCCCAAACATTTGATGCTGCAGAGAGCAAGGGTGGAGGACCTCGGGGGCCGCATTCGCTTCCGGGGGCCGCAAAAGTGGAAGGAGCAAGAGATGTATTTTATTTATCTGATACTTTTTTAAAAGGCTTGGCTCGTTTCTGTGCTCCTTTTTGTTCTCCTTCTAGGTGAGCGAGAGTTAGGATCAGAGCTGAAGGAGACATTCCCAGCCAGGGAGCAACTGCTCAGCGGGACGAGAGGGCTGGTGGAGAGTGTGGACCAAGGAGAGGGGCTGTGGCCTGAGGACAGTTTCGAGAGCCAGATAGGGGGGCTGGGGTCTGGCATTCGGGCCCCGCGCCTGACGTTGCTCACACCGACTCTAGAAAGCCTTTCCTCTGTTCCTATAGAAGCCATAAAGATGACTTGGGGGGCACGAAGTTTCCAGCTTTGGGGACTAAGACTCTCAGCCCATCTCAGCTCATTTCTGGGGCTCCCTCACCCTCTGGGCTCAACACATAGGAGGCAGGCAAAAACTACTGATCGCTTTGGGAAAGGTGGGTGAACAGGCAAGGAACAGGCATCGGGCAGGCCCCCCAACACAGCCATCAAATTCCCTAGGAGAGGGATAGCTGGGATTCTCACCATGGATCACAGAATCACAGAATTGTGAAGTTGGAAGGGACCCTGAGGATCATCTGGTCCCACCCAGCGCAAGGCAGGGTTCGGCCAAAAGATCAGCCACTTCCGACTCCTCCTCTCAATATTGTCACCCAAGCAGTAAGAATTGTGCCTTGCAGAACTGGCGCCAGCGCTTTTGCTCTTTCCATTCCATTCCTCCTCCCTCCCAGTACCTTTTTCCTTTAGTGATGTGTCTTCTTTTTTTAGAGAGAGAGCACCAGCTTTCCTGCTGATATTTGCAAGCTTGCCTATGAGGCTTTTTCGACCTGAAAATGCTTCTAAGCTGAGAAATAAGCCTCACCAAGCCCTGAGGTTTGGTGGAAGGTGAGGAGGCAGCGAGGCGGTGGGGAAGGCCTCTGCAGCAAATTTCTGGCAGGCTTGTAGAGCAAGACTACGAAGGCCGATGCTAAGCAGGCAAAATGAGGTCAGAAGGTGGGGGGTAGAGAAGAGATTTACTGCCTGGCCCAGGATCAGCAGCGGAAGCCAAGAGGAGTCAGAGCCAAGATCTTGAAAGGGCTTGGATTTGCCAGCTGCACCAGAGCCTCGCGGGTGGGGGATTCCCAGTGGCGTAACGTGGGGGGTGCAGGGGGGCCGGCCGCACCGGGCGCAACATCTGGGGGTTAGGGTTAGGGGGCGCAAATCCACGGGTTAGGGGGCGCAAATTACTTGCCTTGCCCCGGGTGCTGACAACCCACGCTACGCCACTGGGGATTCCTCACCAGTGGAGGCCCTGGTCTTACACCAAACCTTTGGGGGGTGGCCAGGTTGCACTGGAGGGGGACAGACAGACTGCTCTGGCTTTGCCTCCCACCTGGCCCTCCCTTGTTCAGATGCTCCTTGTTCAGACTGACCTTGGGGCGGCTCTGGGCACCCCCCCTCCCGCTTTGGTTGCTGCCCACCTTGGTGTGACTCCTGGCAAACACCACCCCCAGCCCAGCCCCTCGGTTTCCCCATGAGAACAGGCAGTGCCAGATTTTGGGCAGTGCAGGCAGTTCCCCCCCACGGGGTGAGGAGCCGAGGGGATGCCAAACCAAGACGCTCCATGATTGAGAAGGTCCATTTGGTGAGCTGTGGTGGGCAGGCTGGGCAAAGAGGAGTGTGGGAGGCGCTGGGAGGGGAACCCCCCAAAAGGAGGAAGGCTCAGAGCCTGGGGAATGGAGGTGGGACACCAAGGAGAGGTCAGAGGGAGGAGAATGGGAGGAGGGGTTGGATCCTGAAGGGGCAACAGGGTTTCGTGAGCAGGAGGAGTCTGTGACAGGGAGCAGTTCAGACTCCCAGCTGAAGCAGAGGAGGGGAGTCAAGAACCAGGGAGTCTCCCTCTCTGACTGCAACAAGCTCTCTCCAAGAACACGCAGAATAACACGGAAGGCAAAACAGAGGCCAGAGGTGCGCAGGCACAGTTGGAGACTGTTTGGGAAACATCTGGGAGAGGAGGAGCCTTAAGGTGCAAGGCAGGGACCTTCCGTCCTGGCAACGCCTCCATAGGGGCAAGACCACCTGGGAAGGGTTGCTAAGTTGTATGAAAATAAATAAAGAGTTAACTTCACCGTGAGTGGAGATGACCGGTGTGTGTGTGTTATTGGGTTGTTGTTTTTATTTTGATTATATATTTTGTGGTTTTCTATTTTTATTTTGTTCTGTGAACCACCCTGAGACCTCTGGGTATAGGGCAGTATATATATTCAAATAATAATAATAATTTATTTCCTTTATTGGTGACCTGCGTCTGACAAAAAATGTTGGCCTCGCTCAGGGAGCAATACAGTGCTACATCGGGTTATAAACACTTCGGGTTACAGACTCCGCTAACCCAGAAGTAGTACCTCGGGTTAAGAACTTTACCTAAAGATGTGAACAGAAATTGCGCAGCGGCAGCGGGAGGCCCCATTAGCTAAAGTGGTACCTCAGGTTAAGAACAGTTTCAGGTTAAGAATGGACCTCCGGAATGAATTAAGTTCGTAACCAGAGGTACCACTGTATGACTGAATATTACTGCAGTCCCTTCACTGCCTATGATTCTTAGTCCTCCCTCGCAGGGTTGCTGTGAGGATAAATGGGGAGGAAGAGAGCCTTGAAGAAAAATGTTGGGGCAAAACGCAATAAATAAATAAGCAAGCAAGGTAATAAACAAGGCCTCCAGTGGCCGGTGGTTTGATGGGTTGGTGGGTAGCAGTTGCCACTTCCTTTACAAGAAAGGCAGAGCAGTGGCACCTCGATCGTTTGCCCTCCGCGAAGTCAGTCCTTGAAAAGCGTTTGCTGCTGCAATCTCTTTGTTGCAAGGGGTGTGTGCGTTTCTTTTCTTCTTCTGGTTGTGGCTGGCGCACCCCGACAGCGGAAGGGGAAGAGTTGAAAGAGGCGTGGATGGAGTGGAGTTGCTACCTTGGGAACGGTGTCCATGGCAACCGAATCAGGGAACCCCTCCAAGAACCTCAGCTGATGGAGAACGAGAGCGAGAACATGTGAGCAGCAGCTGAGGCACAAAGGCGCAGCCTGGATTTAAGGAAAGGGATATTGTGGTCAGAGCACCTGCTTCACACCCAGAAGGTCCCGGGTTCAAGCCTCCAGGCTGTCTTAAGAGACCACAGTGGGTGCCGCCAGGGTTGAAGTCAAACGGCTGCAGCCCCCAAGTGACCTCTCTGGGGTACAAGCCTGGGCTGTGCGTCACGGCCTCACTGAGGGTGTCCAAAGAAGAGCAAGACATTTGGAGCCCGCTTGGCTGCAGGAGGCGTGCAAGGCACCTTCCAGAAGGAAGTTTCCTGTATCTCAAAATCTGCAGTGTTCAGGAATAACTGGAGGCCGTTATTCTGGCCTGGGTGGTGTTGGTGTTTCAACTCCCCTAGGAATAGTAAAAAAATTCATATGCCCCCCTCTCTTCAAACTTGAGTGCGATATGCAGGGAGCTGCAAGTTTTTTCAAAAACCACAATCCAACAGCACTAAGAGCTGTCAAGTCAGATCGGAGATGCTGGAATCCCCACAAGTCTTTGCGCCTCTGCTCTCTTCTTGAATAGCTGAGGGGAGGTTTGGGAGTGGAACAGGGGGGGGGGCTCTCTGCTTCAAAAAAAGCAACACCTTGAAAGGTAGCGGCAGGTGATAAGGAAGATGAAGGCTGCCTGCCAAGACCTGTTTCTTTAATCTCTGCCAAGGCAGAAGCGCGATGTGAGATCAGAGGGGTGTTTTGGCAGATGAGGAGCAGCTGGCGGCAAGACCAGAAGAGCAAAATCCCTCTGCCGATCTGCCTGCTTCTTCAGCAAATGGGGTCCCCCCCCCCTCATTGTCAGTGCTGCGCAGCTACTCTGGAGGGGCTGGGAGTGGGTGAGCCAGTCTGCTAGGCGAGGGTGTGGTTGAGGAAGACACAGAGCATCCCCATCTGAAAAGTTCAGAACTGTGCTCAATACTAAAGCTGCTGCGTGAAAAAAAGACGCTCAGGGAGAGACCACAGGTCCTTTGGAGGGGAAGGAAATTCTTGTCCTCTGTCAGAGTTAAGGAAAAGCAAGAGTCTGCAGTAAAAAACATGGTCTGCAGTAGGGCTGGACAATATCCGGTTTTCAACATCGAAATATACTAAATACACTGGCTAAATACTGCAATATACTGATATACCACAATGTCTGAAATAGGGATGGTTTTCCCCACATTGTGATTTTTGCATAGTGCACATGCACACATGAAGATCCACAATATATTGCCAGGTCATAAACTATGAAACTAGAGGGACGCGGGTGGCGCTGTGGGCTAAAGCCTCAACGCCTAGGGCTTGCCGATCGAAAGGTCGGCGGTTCGAATCCCCGCAGCGGGGTGCGCTCCCGCTGCTCGGTCCCAGCGCCTGCCCACCTAGCAGTTCGAAAGCACCCCCGGGGGCAAGTAGATAAATAGGTACCGCTTACCAGCGGGAAGGTAAACGGCGTTCCGTGTGCGGCTCTGGCTCGCCAGAGCAGCGTTGTCACGCTGGCCACGTGACCCGGAAGTGTCCCCGGACAGCGCTGGCCCCCGGCCAATAGATGTGAGATGGGCGCACAAACCCCAGAGTCTGTCAAGACTGGCCCGCTTGGGCAGGGGTACCTTTACCTTTACCTTTAAACTATGAAACTGGTATCATAACATGGACTTCAAACCGGTTTTGGGTGATATATCGCTGTATCACCCAGTCCTACTCTGCAGTTTGAAGCAAGGCGGCAGACTCTGCATGATTTAGGATGGTGTTCCTCCTCATGCAAGACAGCCATATTATTAGTAGTAGTCGTACCCCACCCATCTGACGGAGTTTCTACAGCCACTCTGAGTGGCTTCCAACAGATATAAAGACACAATTAAACACCAAGCATAAAAAAATTTCCCTATACAGGGCTGCCTTCAGATGTTTTCTGAAAGTCATATAGTTCTTTATCTCCTTGACACCTGGTGGGAGTGTGTTCCACAGGGACCACCACCAGGAAGGCCTTCTGCCTGGTTCCCTGCAACCTCACATCTTGCCGTGAGGGAGCCACCAGAAGACCCTCAGAGCCGGATCTCTGTGCCTTCCTCCATCTGGCATCCTTTGGGTGTTGCTTGACTACAACTCCCGTCAGCTCCAGTGCCCAATGATCATGTACGGCCACCTGGAGGATGGAGAAAGGTGCCTTCAGGAACCCCCTGGAATTCATCTTCCCCGGCCCCCTTCCGACTTTCGAGACAGGGCTGCAGTGCGGGCATGAGGGCTAGGAGCTTGGCTCTTTGCTTTGTTGTTGTGAACACCAAACTATCCAAAGCCAAATCATAGTTCTAAAAAGTCACTTTTATTAAATGATCTGCATGTCTGCCCCCCCACTGGGCTCCCCCTCCCCAATTAAAACTGAAGGCATGTTTCAACTGTACCCTGATTTCCTTCAGCCTTTCCCTTCATGAAAAGAAATACGTGTAAGACAAAGAACTACCTGCTCACTACCCAAAAAAGAGCACAGACTCATGCAGAGAGGCACTTTGGGTAGGTTGGACTCGACAGAATTTGTATTTATTGACAGAGTTTGGGGGTTACTGGTCTTGGTTGTTGGGGTTAGAGAGCAGCCTTTCCAACCTGCCGCCCTCCAGCCCCGCAGGGCAAAGACTCTGCAGCAGGAGGACAGTCGTTATCTCACAAATTTTCATTTTGGTCTGTCTCTTCTGTTCCCGACTTTTTCGTCATGGGACGAGAACCCTGAGAATGTGTCGAGAGTTTGCAATTGAACACACTGGTGGCAGGTTTCAGCTTCTCTTCATGAAGATCTTAACAACCCAACTCCCAAGTGGAGGTGCAGCCACCCCAAATGAGATCTAGACAGAAACGCTGATTATTTCCTCCTCCCCGTGGCTTATAATTTATAGGAGGCACCCTGTTTTCCCACCAGCTGGATTTCTGGGGCTGAGAGACCTTCCATCGCTGCAGTCCTCAGGATCCAAACCACAAAGGACCCAGGAAAAGCTGGGTGGTGCAACTGTTTTCGGAATCTGTCAGCAGAGCGTGGGTACAAGAAGAGAGTAGACAATGAAGGTGGTATTGTAACTAAGGAATTCGTCTGAAGGTGATCCTGTAATGAAGGGACCAGTTTGAAAACAGACCATCTTGAGGGGTCAAAAGCAACTGGGACAAAAGTCCCAGCTGTGTGGAATGAGAGATACTCCTGTACAGGCACGAGAGTAACCACGGTAAACTGATGAAGATAAGGTGCCCAGTTCCATATTCAGATTTCCTGGGAAACTGGATTCCTGGTGATCTCCAGGGTGAGAGAGAGGGATACTCCCAGGTGAGAGTTGGGAAGACTCACCTTTCTCTGTATGGGATAAAAGTTAAGATACAGCAGCGAGAGAGGGCTTTGTAGTTTCCTATATCCTTTCTTTTCTTCTAATTTCTCTCGTTATTAGACCTTGTAGATTAGTCCGTTCTTTTTATTGTCTCATGGAAAATTTCAATAAAACTGGATTCCCAGAATCCTCCTGTCCTGTCCGCAGTCCCCCCACCTTCTGCCCCAAGAAATAACTTTTGATGGAGCCCATCTTGGCTCTGGGGTGCCCTTCTCAGCCTGGGGCCAGCCCTGGTGGGCAAAGAGGGGGGACCGCACCACTTCTTCCCCACACCAGACGGAAGGCACAAGAACCCCGGGTGGTGAGGGGGCGGGGAGAGGCAGCCTCACTTCTCTGCCGCCGGTTGCTTCCGTTGTTGCTGCCGCCGCTGCCGCTTCTTCCGTAGCTTCCGATGGAGGACGACCTGCTTCTTGTCTTCCAGGACCTGCTGGACTCTGCTCCGAAACTCGACATTCTTCTTCCTGATCTTTGCCAGCTCAGCCTTTCGCTGTGCCTCCAGGTCTGGGTCCTGGTGAGCGAGGAGGAGAGAAGGCAAGGAGACTGAGAAGCAGACCCTCTTGGCCAGAGGAGCGCATAGCACCCTGACTTTACCAGTCTCCCACCTCCCACAGGCTTTCTTTCGACACCTGACCAGGGCTGTTCTGGCTGGGCACCTGCTGGACCTGCCGCTTACTGAGGGAGGGCACGGAGCAGGGTTTGCTCAAGGACTAGGGCAGGGGTCGGCAAACTTACCGCGCCTTGGGCCGGTGACTCCAGCACCAATCGCGCAGTGGGCCGGAGGGTGGGGGAGCGTATGCCCATACGCGTGCGCACACACTATTTCTGGCACGCTTCTGGGTCGGAGCACCAGAAATAGCTTGTGCGCATGTGCATGGGCCTCCTCCGACCCGGATGTGCACTGGAAATAATGCTTGTGCATGCGCACAAGCCATTTCTGGTGCTCTTCTGACCTGGAAGTGGGCAGCCACGAAGCGCAGTGCCAGTAAGAGTGGGCGGTGGCAGTGGGCATCACTGCGAGCTCGATAAACGAGTACCTTGGGCCTTATCCAGCCCGCGGACCTTAGTTTGGGAACCCCTGGACTAGGGGGTGGGTGATGTCAGCTTTTCAACATTGCGATGCATCACCAGCCAAACACTGCGATCTGGTGATACATTGCGATGTTGAAATCTGGCCGAGCCAAGGCTGCTTGCTGCTGCTGCTGAGAGCAGGGAGTGGAGAAGCGGGGGCAGGGGGTGGGGGCTGTGAACTGTGCTGCCAAGAGACCCTTTGTGCCTTGAAGGGAGATGTAACTAGTTGCTGCAGATGTGGCGCTCTTAAAGATCACCTAAGGCAAACAGATGTGGCGAGAGGGGGAATTGCTGCAGAGGAGGGAGGGACACACACACACAGGGCCACCCCCTCCCCTGAAATGATTGTACCTTTCCTTCTAGGATCATCTGCTTCCGTTTGTTTATTTCCTTCTTCTCATCAAAATCGGTTGCCTCCAATCTCTAGGAAGAAAAGAAACATAAAGGTTGTTTTAAAGCAGTGCTTCCCAGGCAGTACTGTCCGGGGGGGGGGGAGAGGGATTACCTACAGAGGGGCTGGTGCTGTAAAGGACTACTGGGATTTGAAAAGCTGATATCGCTGGAGCAAGTGATTCCATCAGTTTTGCTGAATTAATTAAGCTAAAAAGGTTTTAATCAGATTTTGAACAAACATGAAATTAATTGCGAGTGTTTTGAATTTCATTGTGTTGTTATCTTGCTTAGTGGGTCATGCAAACCGCTATTCTGAATCATGCTTTTTTAAAGGGCAGGGGATGCTGGGGACGAGTTCATGGAACCACTGTTTTCAAAGCATATATGTATCCTCAGGCTTCCGTTTTGCTTTACCTGGGGAGGCAGGGAAATGGGAGGAGGCTAAAACACTGATCTTGGAGTGGGGAGATCTGAGTTCAAATCTGTGCTTCCCCGCAAAGTTCACTGGTATTCCCAGACTGCAGATCTACAACCCGGCCCACCCCAAAGCCATCACTCACAATCTCGCATTCCCGTCGCACAACGTTCACTTGGGTAAGGATGTTCAGTACGCTGTGTTCCTCCACGGAGAACTCCTGAAGCTTGATCTCTGCAAGGCAGAAAGGCATGGGGGTGTTCCTAAAGGATCTACACTGGTTCCCAGCACATTTCTGAGCCCTATTCAAAGTGCTGGTGCTGACCTTTAAAGCCCTAAACAGCCCCATATACCTGAAGAAGTGTCTCCACCCCCCCCTTCAGCCAGCCAGGGTCCAGCTCCCAGGGCCTTCTGGCAGTTCCCTCCCTGCGAGAAGTGAGGTTACAGGGAACCAGGCAGAGGGCCTTCTCAGTGGTGGTGTCCGCCCTGTGGAATGCCCTCCCATCAGATGTCAAGGTGATAAGGAACTATCTGACATTTAGAAAAGCCCTGTTCAGGGAAGTTTTTAATGTCTGATGTTATATTATGTTTTTATATGTGTTCAAATCCACCCAGAGTGGCTGGGGCAACCCAGCCAAATGGGTGCGGTATAAATAAAAAAATTATTATTTTTAGGTGAGTGCCAATGGAGGCGCCAATGGGGCCCCCACCTCTGCTCACAGAGCGCTTCCAGAATTGAGCTGGTGGTGCAAGGGGGATGAGGCTGCATCTTGGGCAAGGATTTGAGACATTTCTTAGCACCTCCATCGAACCTCCTCAGCCTTTTTGGGCTTTCTATCTGTGGCTGCTATAATTGGCCAGTTTTATTGTTACTGAACATGTATATGTTGCTTAAGGTCAGAGCAGGTTTCTAAGGAGCTTACAAGTTTAAGACACAAATGAAGTACAGTGGTACCTCGGTTTATGAACTTAATTCGTTGTGGAAGTCCGTCCTTAAACCGAAACCATTCTTAAACCGAGGCGCGCTTTCCCTAATGAGGCCTCCCACCGCTGGTGCCCTTCCACTGTTTGGATTCCCTTCTTAGACCGAGGTAAAGTTCACAAACCAGGACACCACTTCTGGTCTTGCAAATCGTTCCTAAAAAGGACTGCTCTTAAACCGAAGTACCACTGTACATGCGAACAGAGGGTCAGCGGTGGCAACCAGGAACAGTGTGAAGAACGGGGGGGGGGGGGAAGCAACTGCAAAACGAGTGGCCTGCCAGTGGGAAGGGAGGCTGATAAATGTCAGCAAAGCTGACTAGGGCTTGACCGCAGCCTTCCCCAACACAGTGCCCTGTGGACTTTTCGGATTACGACTCTGTGCTGGGTGGGTGCTGACGGGAGCTGTTCCCGCCTGGAGGGCGGCAGGTAGGAGGGAGGTTGTGCTGCCGCGTCAAACCCCTTCCCAGCCATTTTTCGCCCTCTTTCCCAGGTGGCCGGAGGAGCCGCCAAACCGGTAACTTGGCAGTTCCTGTGCGATGGGCTGTCGCTCCCAAGCTCTCTTTCTCGACTCACTGATCTGCTCCTCGATGGCGTGGACCAGGTGGATGTCATACTGCGTCACCAGCGTGATGGCGATGCCATTTCGGCCTGGGGAAGGATGGAGAGAAGAAGGGGGTTCATGCACACAGGACAATTCTCCTCCCCACCAGGGACCCCCCAATGCGAAAGAAAGTGCCGCATGTTCCATCCATGCAGGAGCCAGTTCCTACTCTGATAATGGTGGCTAATCAGCAGGTTGTAGCAGCCGTCCTTACCTGCCCGGGCAGTTCGGCCTACCCGGTGGATGTAGATTTTGGGGAGCCCCGGCGTGTTGTGGTTGATGACCACTTGGACTGTGGGGATGTCAAGGCCCCTGAATTGAGAGAGACGAAGAAGAGAGGGGCAGGGTTAGAAGTCGGGAAGAACCATCCACCCAGCACTGTCCCCACCAAAAATTAAAAAGGGGAAATATATACATTTAAAATCACCAGAGAAGGATAACAAACTCAGGTGTTCCCAAGAAGGTACTTTTAATCTTTCTTTGTATGTGACAACAGCAGCAAGAATAATCTATGCACAAAGGTGGAAAGACCAAGAAATACCAACCAAAGAAGAATGTCAAAATAAATTGATAAAATATGTGGAGTTGGCGAGAATGACAACAAAAATTAGGGATCAGGAGGAATCATTGTTAAGGGAGGAGTGGAACCCTTTGCAGAGTATTTGAAGAAGAGTATTTGAAGAAGTTAAGCAGTCAGATAAACCTACAAGTAGGACTTGAGCCGCGAGTAGCAGCGAAAAATAATTAGGATATTAAATATAGATGGAAGCGGGTGGTTAAGAACGATAGGCAGCACCCACCTGGCGGCCACATCTGTAGCGATGAGAATCTTAAAGACGCTGGATTTGAACTTGGCCAGGGCTGCAAAGCGCTGCTTCTGTTAGAAAGAGTGGAGAGAGAGAAGGGGGAAAGGCAGTCAGAGCAGGGAAATGTAGGAAGTGGCTGGGCTAAGTGTCCAGGTGGATGGGGAGGCAGAGACCCTTTTTAAACTGGAGGTGCCAGGGGTGAAACCTGCAGGCTAAGTAGGTGCCCTCCCCACTAAGGTACGGTCCACCCACTGGGGGGAAGCAGAGGAAGGAAGAACTAACCCCAGCAAGAACTCCCTCTGTGGGTGTGTGGGGGCTCCTGGCGAAACAAAGAGGGACCACGGATTCTCTCACACCAAAGAATCCACACAGCAACTGCGTCTTGCTTTAAGAAACATCAGCATGTGGCTCCGCTTGCTCCCTCCCTCCCCTCCAGCTGTTAGTGCAAGGCCTCTGCCAGCCTCTGGCTCACCTGCTTCATCATGGAGTGCAGAGCCACCGAAGGGAAGTTGAACCTCCTGAGCATCATATTCAGGATTTGGCAGTTCCTGCAAGAACAAGAGACCTAAGTCCTTCCTCTGGCCTGGCCGGCCCCTGCTCTCTGGAGGGGAAGAGGGTCAACCGTGGCACTTCAGGGGAACTCTTGGAAACCCTCTGCCACATCCAGGGGGCCAAGGGTCTTCCGTTATGGTTGTTGCTTCCGTTCTCTGTGGCCACAAATTACTAATGCAGGACTGAGGTCAGTGTTTTCCAAACTTGGGTCTCCAGCTGTTTTTGGACTACAACACCCATCATCTCTAGCTAGCTGTACTTTACCTGGCAGGGCTGTTCAGAGGACTGACAAATACCACCCTGACTTGCCTAGAGGGGAATGCAATATATTGGAAAGAGCCAAAAAGGTTTCTGTCTTACTCTGCCTTACCCTTTTTCTCTCCTGCCCAAGCATATTCTTGAATCTGCAAAGCTGTTTCTCTTCTACAGGTCAAAAGCTTCCACAAGCCAGCTGGCAGGGAAGAGAGCTTCTGAGCACAAGCCAACTGCCCTTCGGCCACCTCAAAGGCATCCTCCTGCAAGGGGAACATCCAAAGAGGCCCAAGGAGGTCCTCCATCTAGTCCATCTTGGGGCCAACCAGGAGCCCCTCAGGGAAGCCCCCTGGAAGGGTACCAGGGCCCTCTCCTGCTCTTCCCCAGAAATGGGAATTCAAAGACAGAACTCCATGGGGTTCTAGACAGCTACCATAAAAGCCCTGAGGGCATAAGAATTTCCCTACCATCTAGTCCAGCATCCTGTCCTCACTGTGGTCAACCACCTGCCCCAAGCAGGAAGCCCACAAGCAAGCTCAGAGCAAAGCAACTCTCTCTGCTTGTGATTCCTCAGCAACTGGTGTTACCCAGAGGTGTTTATTCCCTCCAGACAGGGGAGGGTAGAGCGCTGCCATCATAGCTAGGAGGCAATGACAGCCTCAGTTAATCCTCCGGGGACAGGAGTGAGGAGTCTGGGCTGAACCTGGCACCTGCCCCTCCCTGGAGCAGAAGTTCAGGATTGCCTCCAAGCCAGCTGTGAGCCTGGGGAACTCTCCCCTCTTGGGAATTGAGAACGGAAGGTGAGCTTTTGAGCCAGCAGGGAAGAGTGGCAGAGAAACAGAGGGAGGCCACCCCAGACTCACTTGCATGTGTTGGTGAAGATGATGATGGACCAGTCTTCATGCTCATCCTGGAATGTCTGGACCAGGTGGACAAGGTAGGCGTCCTTCACCTTCTCAGGCACCAGCAGGTAGCGTTGGTCCAGCTGCTCCACTGTCCGGACTCTGGGAGGATGGGGAAGAGGAGAGTTTAAGAACTTCCTTGCACCAGACCTGGCTCTGTGCCTCCCCAGCACAAGGCTGTCTCTTAGTGGCCCTGAGTCTCCAGTAGTGGTTTTCCGGACTCTCCAAAAGGAGGGGACTAAACATGGGACCTCCCAGCATACAAAGTGTGAGATACAGTCTCTTCCCCTCCATTTGCAACAGGGCAAGAAGATGGCAGGTTGGGACTGAGACCGGCTACATGAGGGTTGTTGCGAGGCCTCCGAATCATCATCATCATCCATATAATAAAACAATATATAACA
Source organism: Podarcis vaucheri (assembly GCF_965113315.1). Classification (NCBI taxonomy): domain Eukaryota; kingdom Metazoa; phylum Chordata; class Lepidosauria; order Squamata; family Lacertidae; genus Podarcis; species Podarcis vaucheri. Next base: position 1,512,987 of record NC_138756.1, on the reverse strand, counting down.
ACAATGACAACGCCAATGACAATATAATGCACGTTTAGGACATTTGGCTGCCTCTCATCTATCCATTCAGGTATCTCTTAAGCCAGGGTTTCCCAAACTTGGGTCTCCAGTTGTTTTGGGACTACAGTTCCCATCACCCCTGACCCCTGGTCCTGCTGGCTAGGGATGATGGGAGTTGTAGTCCAAGAACAGCTGGAGAGCCAAGTTTGGGGAACCTTGATGTACACTGTCTACCACTCAGAGCCTGGAGGTCAAACTCACTCGGATTTGGATTCCCAGAAGAAGGGCTTGTTCATGGCAATCTGCTTGAGCTCGTTCAGGGTGTCGGTCAGAGTGGCACTGAAGAGCATAGTCTGCCTGCTGGCTGGGACTGCGGCCAAGATGACTTCCAGGTCTTTGGTGAAGTCGGTGCAGCCCTGCTCCAGCAGCCGGTCAGCTTCATCTAGGACCTGAGCCAAAATGGAGGGGGCAGGGACAGGTGTGTCACCAGTGAACTGCCAGAGACGGAAGGGGACGGAGCAGAAAGGGAAATCCTCCCAGGGAAAGAGAGGGATTGTGGGAATTTTAAGTTGCTGCAAGGTTTTTGGCATTTGCTTTTGACAGAAAGGATGAACATTACTAAATAAAATATTGTTTGTTTTCCAAAATAAACGCCACTGAATGCTTTTGATTATACCAATGTGTTGTTAAAAGAATTGGTGTTATGTATGATATTGACAGCCTGAATAGTAACCGCAATTCAATGAAAAACAACCCCAAATAACACAACACCAACTACACGCCCTCTTAAACAACCCAACAGTAAAATCAGCAGCAACTAGGCCCCTGACAACCTTCGAAAACCTCCTCCTAACAACAAAGGGAAACGGTAAAGGGACGGTATCCGCAATATACAAAATAATACTCCAAAATCCCGCAAATCCCCTAGACGCAATCAAAAAACAATGGGAGAATGACATAGGCTATGAGATTAACCCCACTCAATGGACCAGAATGTGGTCTAACCCCCCCTTTAAATCCATATCAACGAAAAGAAAAGAACTCACATTGAAACTCACCTACAGGTGGTACCTAACACCAAGGAAACTAGCGCTAATACACCCAGGAACCTCACCAAAATGCTGGAGAGGGTGCACCTCTACAGGCACATACCTCCACATGTGGTGGGAGTGTCCCAAAATCCAACTATTCTGGACGACAGCCATACAAGAAATATGTACAATAACTAAGCAAGTAATAGACATCACCCCAGAATTGGCCCTACTAAACATCTTCCAAGACAACAATGCCCATTTACACCACAAAGAACTCATAACCCACCTGCTCTCAGCAACCAGAAACACCATAACCAGACACTGGAGAGACCTGTCAGGAGTAAGCATGGACCAATGGTACCAAATAGTATGGGAAACAGCCCTACTAGAAAAATTAACTAACAAACTGAAACTGACACGGGGACAAACAGAAGAAGACACCTTCACCCCGGTATGGCTCCCCTTTATTACACACACAGCCCAACAGGACATTGACAATAATCCACCAACAGCATACAAATCAATATGGCTAACCTGATCCAAAACACCCACCCACCTCACTCACACACGAAAACAAAGATCACCACAGCCAATCACAAGCAAACAATCACACCCTAGGCCAACCCCAACCTCTCTCTCCACCAAAGGAACACAAGTGAACAACACAAACAACGCTGACACCAAACTCTACACACATTAAACATAATAGAAACACCGCCACCCGACCCCACCCCCATCCATCTTCCCTCCTGCCACCCCCCTTTTCTTCTCTCTCTCTTTTTTCTTCTCCCCCTAATGCCTCAACAAATGAAATGGATTTGTAAAAATGTTACATGAAAAAAAACAAACCAAAAATGAGGCACTACACTTCTGTAAAAAAAGAAAATCCTTAATAAAATATTAAAAAAAAACAAAACAAAAAAAAAACAACCCCAAATCTGACACTGGGTGCTTGCCACCACTTGCACTGCCCCTTAGCCATAAAGGAGAAAATGTCGCCTAATGTGAGATCTGGGCAAGGGCAAGAAGCACCAGACACTTTCTTTATGATCTGGCAGTCTTTTACGACATACACAGCAGAACCATTTTTTTCAAGACAACCTGGACAAGACAAACCTGGAACGACACTTGATAATCGGGTAAGGCTGATATTCTTTACTTGGACCTCGCTATTCTAACCCATGTGCAACTGTACATGCCTGTTCTATAGTTTTCCACCTTTAAATTTTCCTCTTTGTTCTAACCTCTGTCTCTGCTTTATATACAGCATAAAACCACATGGGAATGTCAGACCTCCAGGCAGGCCATTCTACTCCTTCCCAGGGCAAGGGACTCCAAGCAGCCCCAGCCAACGTTCATGGCTGATGGAAGGCGGAGGGGGAGATACTACTACTACTACTACTGCTTCTTCTTCTACTACTACTACTATTTATTTATACCCCACTCATCTGGCTGGGTTTCCCCAGCCACTCTTCCAGCACATACATAGACAACATCAAACATTAAAAACTTCCCAATACGGGGCTACCTTCAGCTGTCTTCTAAAAGTCTGATAATTGTTTATTTCTTTGACATCTGATGGGAGGGGATTCCACCGGGTAGGCGCTACTACTGAGAAGGGTCTCTGCCTGGTTTCCTGTGACTTCACTTCTTGCAGTGAGGGAACAGCCAGAAGTCCCTCAGAGCTGGACCTCAGTGTCTGGGCTGAACGATGGGGGTGGAGACGCTCCTTCAGGTATACTGGGTCAAGGCCGTATATTGAATGAAGCGTTCAGACCAGCAGAGGAAGCTCTCAGTGCATCAGTATATCAATCAAACTTTTACTGTGCTAGCTGAATGCCATGACATTATCCATATACAAGATAAAATAAAGGGGAGTTGCATGCAGATTGTGTAAGTTAGATCTCAGCGTCCCCTTTACAATTAACGGTTTGTTTAACTAATTTATTTGCCCTAATTTCCCGGCTGTCAGAGCATAGAGAGCAACTTTGTAAGTTGTAAAGTCACCCTCTCCGCCATGGTTAAGCTCCTTTCCTGCAGAAAGGTTTTATAAATCGATTCCTTGGTTCTGCATAAAGTGGGCATTTGACATGGGCGTCTGCAAAACCATCAGTATATGTGAATGTCTGGCTTGCTTAAGACTCTATAGAACTGTTATTCACAATAATAATGGAACTTGGGAGGCAGATAATACTTTTATTTTTATGAATCTTTATTATTTGCAAAGGGAATCTTTGCTAATAGTTGCCTGTCCCTTTGGAGCTGTGCTGCGTTTTTGTCCTTTTGCCCTTCCAGGCTGTCAAGGCTTACGGTTCATATTTTTTATTCACATAATCATAGCATTGCAGCGTTGGAAGGGACTCTGAGGGCCAGCTAGTCCCACCCCCGGCAATGCAGGAATCGCAACTAAATTATACATGACATGTCCTTTGTTTCTTTTCTTTGCTGCATTTGCACTTTTTCTTGCTGAGAAACAGAAATGCAAAAAGCCAAAAGCTTTCTGAGCCGCTGTGGGGAGAGAGGCATCGCACAGCCCTGCGGAGGCTTGAAAGTGGCCGGATCCAGGCCTGGCTGCCGAACTAGGGGCCTCCTTGGAAATTAGGGTGAACTCTCTGGGACTTACCAAGAACTTGATCTTTTGAAGGCTGAAGGTGTTGGAACTTCGCAGGTGGTCGGCCAGCCGGCCCGGGGTGGCGATGACGACGTGGGGCTTGCGGGACAGCTCTAGGGCTTGAGCCACCATATCTGCAAAGTGGGGAAAGAAGGGGATACCTTAGCCCTCTCAAAGGGCGCAGAGTGACACCCCCCACACCCTGCTGTGTGCAGATTTGCCAATATATTATCTTCAGCTGCTTGGTGGCCCTTCAAGATGCCTTAATTTTGTTTGGGAGAAGGGCGGAGGAAGATCCCCTCCGTTTTCTGAACAGGGCTTACGTACCCATCCCACCAACGACGATGCAGTCCTTTAGGCCCAGCGGCTTCCCCAAGACCCGGAACTGCTCGGCGATCTGGTGGGCCAGTTCCCTGCCGGAGAAGGAATGACAGGAGATTAAAAAAACACGCCACTCCTTGGGCAGAAAGAGTGGGGTACGATGATGATGATAATGATGTATTTCTTGTTTTTTATATTGTCGTGAACTGCTCCGAGACAAAAAAGCGCTATCTGAACTTAAAGATAAAGGTAAAGGACCCCTGACAGTTAAGTCTAGTCGTGAACGACTCTGGGGTTGTGGTGCTCATCTTGCTTTACTGGCCGAGGGAGCCGACATTTGTCCACAGAGTTTTTGCAGGTCATGTGGCCAGCATGACTAAGCCGCTTCTGGCGAACCAGAGCAGCGCACGGAAATACCGTTCACCTTCCTGCCAGAGTGGTACCTATTTTTCTACTTGCACTTTGACGTGCTTTCGAAGTGCTAGGTGGGCAGGAGCTGGGACCAAGCAATGGGAGCTCACCCTGTTATGGGGATTCGAACCGCCGGCCTTCTGATCGGCAAGCCCAAGAGGCTCAGTGGTTTAGACCACAGCGCCCCCCCGCGTCCCTATATGAACTTAATAAATAATAATAATAATAGTAATTTGATTAACAACAATGATATCTGAGCATTGGTTCAACGCAGGGGCCGCCCTCGATGAGGACCAAGGACTTTTCTCCAGCAAGCAAAAGCAGCAGCCTGGCTCTTACCTCGTGGGCGTCAGCACCAGGCAGAAGATGCCATACGGATCTTCGGAGAGCTTCTGCAGGATGGGCAGCACAAAGGCGGCCGTCTTGCCGCTGCCGGTCTGGGCACACCCCATGCAGTCACGGCCTGCGGGAGGAAAGCAGAGGGGAAGGGCAGCAAGCGGGGAGGCGCTCTGCACGTGCTCAGAGGCACTCTTTCCCCAGCCAGGGCAGCCGTTCCTAGGAAAGGCTGAGGCAGCTGCTTTGGAGCAATGGGGGGGGGGGGCTCAACAGGCCTTGCCATCAATGGGCGTGGCCTGTGTGAAGGGGCGGGGTGTCTGTGGAGGGGCGTGGACAGAAGATCAGGAGGGTGGGCTCGTGGAAGAGGCGTGGCTTCCAGAAGGGGGCAGAGTGGGAGGGGCTTAAACAGCAATAGGGTGGGCAGGGCCTAGCTCGCTGAGGCAGGGGTGGGCGGGACCTGCGTGAAGGGGCGGGGTGTCTGTGGAGGGGCGTGGACAGAAGATCAGGAGGGTGGGCTCGTGGAAGAGGCGTGGCTTCCAGAAGGGGGCAGAGTGGGAGGGGCTTAAACAGCAATAGGGTGGGCAGGGCCTAGCTCGCTGAGGCAGGGGTGGGCGGGACCTGCGTGAAGGGGCGGGGTGTCTGCGGAGGGGCGGGGCCAGAAGATCAGGAGGGTGGGCTCGTGGAAGAGGCGTGGCTTCCAGAACTGCGGGCATAGTGGGCGTGGCTTAGATAGCCATGGGGTGACCGAGGCGTGGGCGGGGCCTAGCTCACACGACAGGGGCGGGGCCTGCGTGTCCGTTTCCTGAGGCGCGAGGGAGCCGGGCTTACCTTGGAGGGCGGGCGGGATGCAGGCCTCCTGCACCGGCGCGGGCCTCGACAGGCCCAGCTGCTCTGCCTGCGACACCAGCCAGGGCGACAGGCCCAGCGCGCGGAAGCCGGACATGGCCGGAGCCCCTCGCCGCTCAGGAGGAAGGGAAGCAATCCCACAAGGCACCGCGACAGGCGCCGGCGCACCTGCTGCGCGTCACGCCTCGCTCCCCTCCCAGGGCCCGCCCTTTGGACTACGACGCCCAGCATGCATTGCGCCCAATAAACCAAGCCCTGGTCCCAGCACATACAACTCCCGTGCGGGGCTCAGGGGTTTCAATGGCTCTGACAGGAAGAGGGCGGTTGTTTTCTTTAAAATATTAGCTAGCTGCTTGTTTTCCAGCAGGCGGAGCCCGTATGCAGTGAGCGGGTCCCTCTTCCCTTTTCGTATCTCCTTTTCCCTCCGGGCCCAAAACTCCAGCTCCCGGCAAGCATTTCGCCCGCGGGGCTTCCCGATTGGTCAGGCGGGCGGGCGGGTGCGGCGAAAGGGCGAAGGCCGGCCAATCGGCGCTTCCCGGCGTGCCTTGCGAGGGGCGCTGAGGAGAGTCCGGCGGCGAAGACGTGTCCGCTCCTGGTCCTGGAGGCGAAGGCGAGGAAGCGCAGCGATGGCGGCGGCGGCGGCGACCCAGGGCGAGGCCGACGAGCTCTTCGACGTCAGGAACAACTTCTACATCGGCGCCTCGCAGGCGGCCATTAATGAAGCGCAGCGAGTCAAGGTCACAGAATAATAATAATAATAATTTTTTATTTATACCCCGCCCTTCCCGGTTCAGAAAACCGGGCTCAGGGCGGCAAACAACAAATTTAAACCACTTCATTGATGCAACAAAAAACAGCATAAAATACAGTATAAAACGTGAATAACAATAAATTCAGAATTCAAAAATCAATTTAGGGGGGAAATCCATCCAATAAGCATTAGATGATCCCCAGGGCTAGCTGGCTGAATTAGTCCTATTTGGGCCAGCGAGGAGACCAGGGGAGAATTAGCTGTGGGATCCCAGAGCGGGTAATCTTCATAAAAAGGGGAGGGAAGGAAGGGGAATAAAGGATCAGGCTAAGTTCAAATTGAAAGCCAGGCGGAATAGCTCTGTCTTACAGGCCCGGCAGAAGGAAGTTAAATCCTGAAGGGCCCTGGTCTCCTGGGACAGTGGATTCCACCAGGTCGGAGCCATCATTGAGAAGGCCCTGGCCCTGGCGGAGGATAGTCTGACTTCCTTAGGGCCCGGGATGTCTAACAATGGTTATTCATCGACCTTAAGGTCCTCTGCAGGGCAGACCAGGAGAGGCGGTCCCCATAAATACGAGAAGAGCCAGAGATGCTGCGGGGGGATGTCTGTGGGGATTGATTGCGCCTCCCCAGTGGAAAGAGTCCATAATCAGCCCAAGTCCATAATCAGAACAACAACAACTATTATACCCTGGGTTGCCCCAGCCACTCTGGGCAGCCTCCAACGTATATAGGAACATAATGAAACGTTACACATAAAAAACCTTCCCTTCAGGTGTCTTCAAAAGGTTGTACAGTTACGTATCTCCTTGGTTCGGGGGTCGCAGAACTCCAGATCCTCCAATGACAATGGGGCATCCTAAGGGAAAGTGGGACATTCCAGGATCAATCAGAAACTGGGATGACTTCTGTAAATCCGGGACTGTCCCGCCAAACATATCCTTGAAGCTTCCTGGGAGATAGGACAGGCGAAAGGAGTGAGATAGAGGATGGCATGTCAACAGCCTGCCAAAGGCCTGTTTGTCAAGGTGATCAAAATGTGACATTTCTTCTCAAATCCTGCTTGAAGCTTTGGGACATCTCCCACTCCTGCCCTTCAACTCTGCAAATAATTCTACTTCCCCCCTCTTGTTTCTTCAGCCCTCCAGTCCTGACAAAGAGATGGAAAGGGATATCTTCCTGTATCGTGCCTACATTGCCCAGGTGAGGCTTCTGAAAAAAAAGGACAGTTTGCCTGCTTCCAGGTTTGCCCAGTGCGTGGGTTGAGTTTTGAAATTCCATGTGTGTTTTTTTATAACACCTTGAAAGCAACTGTCTCAGAAACAGCCATGCCTTCTATCTTTCTAAATTCACTTTTGAGCCTTCCCATTTCTCCTTTTGTACAGCGAAAATATGGAGTGGTGTTGGATGAAATCAAGCCCAGCTCACCTCCGGAACTCCAAGCTGTGCGGATGTTTGCAGAATACCTTTCTAACGAGAGCCAAAGGTGGGTCTGGGTGCCCAGACACAGCAGCAGCCTTTCTCCTGGGAAATCAAATTCCTAGGAATGGTGATGGGATTCTAGCATAATATCCAGATTTTAAAATTGCAGCGCACTCTGGATGACAGGTTGACCCTTAGCATGTAAAAGCTGTCCCCAGTTATCCCTGTTACATATGTAGATAGAAGGAACTTTTGATGAACTTTCCATCAAAAGGAACTTTTTGATGAACTTTCCATCACGCAGCAATGGAAATCATTAAAAAAACCTAGCTCTGTCCCACTGATATACCGTAAAAATCCTTTGAATTTAGTTATTGCAGGGGGAAAAAATGGGTCTCTAAGGGGCAGGAAGATCCTGATCGTTTCCACTCAGTGTGGTGGGATTTTATTTCATGTAGTTTAGTTTCAAATATCTCTCCCTCTTTCATCTAGAGAATTATGGTTGCCATGATTTTAGATTTGATGTTAATTCATGTGCTTAGCTTTTGTAGGTCCTGCCTCTTGTTGGATTATGGGATTATTGTTGTTGTATATTATGGGATTATTGTTGTTGTATATTATGGGATTATTGTATATTATGGGATTATTGTTGTTGGTTTATTTGTCTTTGTGGTTCTGTAAGCAATTTGATAAGTAATAAAAACAATTTTAAAAAAAGCCTGGGGAGAGCCTACAGCAAAAGGGGCGCAACCACTGAAAAGTCCCTGCCTTGTGTGGTCCCCTCAGATGAGATGCATGCAGTGGTAGAAACTCAGATGTATAAGTTAATTGCAAAATGGCACCTTAAACCTGGGTTATGGTCACCACAACAAAATGTCTAGGTGTCATTTCCCCCCCCCCAGTGAAATTTTTATTATTAATCATTTCATTTCTATACCTCTTTATATTTTGGAAAAAAACCCTTCAAAGTGGTTTATAGCGCATTAAAACATCAAATAAAACAGTACAGAATAAGACAAATTCAAGCTTCAAGGAAAAGATTTCAGATCTTTCCTTAAGTGACATTCTGCCCCATTTTTATTTGCCTACTTAATTTATAGAGCTGCCCCATAGCAGAAGGATTCTAGGAAGCTAGTGGGGTGTAGTGGTGAGAGGACAGGGGTCGGCAACCTGTGGGCGACAAGTGGCCCACGGGGGTCATTTAAACGGCCCACGAGCCATCCCCGAACCAAGCCACCTGCTCAGTGAGTCCCTGTGCGCTGCACTAAACCGGTGCAGCACGGAGCAGGACTCGCTTCTGCAGCGCTGGAAATTGAGTCTGCACATGTGCAGACGTGATCCAGCCCACGGAGCGATCTCTGTGGGAGTGAACTGGCCCAGGTGAGGTAAACCTTGCCGGCCCTGGACCTGGGAGATCAGCGTTCAAATCCCCACTCAGTCATGGAGCTTTCTGGATGACCTTGTGAGTCAGTCACAGCCTCTGTGTTGTTGTAGGGATTAGCTGAGGAGGGGTGTTGGTGAACAATGGACCCCTTGGATAAAAAGGTAGGAGATAAATGCAATGAATAAGCTCTTCTGCTTACTTGCTTAAGAAAGCTGGAGGGGCCAGCCAGATGGAGAACTCCATGTGGTCACAGCTGGCCTTGTGCCGCTTGGGGAATTTCTAACACTAGGCATTTAGCAAGGGGCCTGTGAAAAGGACTGCAGGATCCAGGGATCATGTGGGGAGAGGCATTCGCAGGTGTGCTTGCAAATGGTGGTTTTTGCCATTAACTGTGGTCTTCAAAGACACCCTGGGGCAACTCCCAGGTGACAGCTGGGAGTGGAGGGGTCTGGGCTGCTTCCATTTCCTGATGCTTACTTTAGTGGCATTCCTCTCTCTCCCCACCCTGGGCCCTGTGTCAAAAGAGATGCGATTGTGGCTGAACTGGACAAGAAGATGGCTAAGAGCATTGACGTCACTCACAACACTTTCCTTCTTATGGCGGCCTCAGTCTACTTTCACGACCAGAACCTGGACGCAGCATTGCGGACCTTGCACCAGGGGGACAGCTTAGAGGGGTGAGTGGAATTGAGTTGTTGTGGTGGCGGCTTTCTTTCTTGGCTTATAGCACAAACCTGAACTGTGCCAGCTGACCTTTATAAGAACAAGTGTTGACGAATTGGTGCCTGAGTTTGTTTTCCCCATCTTCCTTCCCTGTGCCTTTTTCTTCGTGTGTGTGTGTGTCTTTTTAGATTGTAAGCCTCTGGGCCCAGAGCACCTTGTTTCAAATGAATGCATGTCAGCTGCTCTGTGGGAGCCTTTTTGGTTGAAGAGCCCAGTACAAACGGTCGAAACAAAACTGTGGCCGGGGCTTCTCCAGGAGAGTGGCTCCTTCCATATTTCGAGGAACTGATAGCCAACCACGTTCAAAGAGTTGCACTGAGTTGACTAATGCTTGCTCTGCTTGGAGTAGATGCACTGAACTGAGTGCACATGGCTAAGATAGGCCTTCTAGTTTCAGTGGGGCTACTCTTGAGTAGGTATTGCTCAGGACTGCAATTCCTCAAGGACCACCTCTTTCCATATGAACCTACCTGGACCCTGAGATCATCTTCTGAGGCCTTCCTTCATGTGCCTCCACCACGAGAGGTCTGGAGGGTGGTAACATGAGACCGAGCTTTTTCTGCAGTGGCTCCTTGTCTGTGGAATGCTCTCCCTAGAGATATTCAGCTGGCATTTTCATTACTCACCTTTAGGTGCCAGGCAAAAACCTTCAACCAGGCCTTTGGCTGAACGCCCTTTTAAAATGTCATGGGAGGGGGGGATTATTTTTGCTATGTATTTTGTGTTTTTATATTGTGTTTTTATGTTGAGAACCACCCTGAGACTTGCTGGTGTAGGGCGGTACACAAATTTAATTAATAATACTGATACTAATAGCAAATTTGGACTAACATACAGCTCATTGAAATTAATTGAACTAAGTTAGGTTCTATTTGCACTGAACATTTAAAGCACTATCTTTTAAACTGCAAATAATACCAGGAAGTGTAGTTTTCTAAAGCTGCTGAGAGTTAAGAGAGTTCTAATTATTGGAATGTTTTAGCAACCAATCCTTCTTCCCTGGGAACTGTAGCTCTGGGAGAGGATTTGGGGGTGTCTCCTAACAGCTCTTGGCATCCTAATCAAACTACAGCGGCACCTCAGGTTAAGTACTTAATTCGTTCCGGAGGTCCGTACTTAACCTGAAACTGATCTTAACCTGAAGCACCACTTTAGCTAATGGGGCCTCCTGCTGCTGCTGCGCCGCCGCTGCACAATTTCTGTTCTCATCCTGAAGCAAAGTTCTTAACCTGAAGCACTATTTCTGGGTTAGCGGAGTCTGTAACCTGAAGCATTTGTAACCCAAGGTACCACTGTACAGTTCCCAGGATTCTTTGGGCACTAAGCCCACGAGTCTTTCAGACGTTAAGAACCTGGCTCTTGTCTGACCCAAGGTCCACAGGCAGCAAACTCACAGGTGCAAGTTCCTAAAACTCTCCTTTCTCTTGTTCCCTCTAGCATGGCAATGACTATTCAGATCCTTCTGAAATTGGATCGCCTGGATCTGGCCCGGTAAGTTTCCCCAGAACTGGAGTCGCTTTTGGCACCAGCCGGCTTCTGTCTGTCCGTCCGTCCATCCCCTCGTCCACCTCCTCCTGCATGTGCGGTGCAATGCGTAACCAGCCACAAAATGCTTGACTGTGTCACGCATAAGCGAGTTCCAGTTTGGAGCCACATGATTGGAGGCCTCTGCCCTCAGCAGGTCTACTCTGAGCAGCAGCACCTCAGAAGCTTTTAGGCGTGATTTTGGGTGGGTCTTCTCAATGTTGCCAGTCAGTTGTTGTTGTTGTTGTTGTTGTTGTTGTTACTATTATTATTATTATTATTAATATTAATATTAATATTAATATTTGTTTATATGCTGCCACTCTGGCTGCCGACAAGAAATAGTCAAAACACAATGCAGCATTAAACACTAAAAGCTTTCCTGAACAGGGATGCCTTCAGGTGTCTTTTAAAAATCACATAGCTGTTTATCTCCCCCCTGATGGGAGGGCGTTCCATAGGGCAGGCATGACTACTGAGAAAGCCCCCTGCCTGGTTCCATCTAACCTCACTTCTCTCCGGGAGGGAACCGCCAGAAGGCCCTCGGAGCTGGACCTCCATGTCTGGGCTGAACAATGGGGGTGGAGATGCTCCTTCAGGTACCCTGGGCTGAGGCCATTTAGGGCTTTAAAGGTCAGCACCAACACTTTGAATTGTGCTCAGAAAGTACTGGGAGCCAATGAAGATCCTTTAGGACTGGGGTTATATGGTCCCTGTCACCAGTCTAGCTGTTGCATTCTGGATTCGTTGTTGTTTCCAAGTCACCTTCAAAGGTAGCCCCATGGAGAGCGCATGGCAGTAGTCCAAGCAGGAGATAACCACTCCGGTGAGACAGGGAGTAGACAGGCAGAGTCTCAGCCGGCGTACCAGCTGCAGCTGCTAGACATCTGCCCTGGGCCATCCCTAACCATTGGGGAAGGACTGTAACTCAGCAGCAGAGCCTTGGTCTGAAGGTCCCAGCTTCAGTCCTCATCGGCATCTCCAGGCTGGGAGAGTCTCTGCTGGTCAGTGTAGACCAGGGGTCAGCAAAAAATTTTAGCCGCGGGCCGGTCCACTGTCCCTCAGACCTTGTGACGGGCCAGAGAAGCGGCACTGAGGGGGGAGCTGGAAAAAGAGCCGAGGGGGGCAAGTAGTCCTCCCCCCCAGCCCCAGCTGCTGCGTTTACCTTCCCTGGGGCTGCTGCCGCCACCGCTGCTGCTGCTGCTTCTTGTGGGTAGGCAGAGCGAGCTGGTCTGCTCTGTTCTCTGGCCCACAGGAGCAGCAGGGCGGCAGTGGCAGAGGGAAGATGAGCGGTGCAAAAGGGCTGGCTCCAGAGAGGGGCTGCAAAAATGGCTGTCAGCCAGCTCAGCTCAGCCCCCTTCCTCCTCTAGGCAGGGCGGGGAGAAGCCAGGAGGAGGGAGGGAGGAGGCGGCACCATGGGGTGTGTGTGTGGGGTGGTGGTGGAATGGCTCAGGGGAAAAAATTGTGCAGTCCAAACGAACAGAATCCCCACATTGATCCACGGACAGTCCGCGGGCCGGATCCTGAAGGCAATTGGGCCTGATCCGGCCCGCGGGCCTTAGTTTGTCGACCCCTGCTGTAGACAGTACTGAGCTACGTGGATTAAATCGTCTGGTTCAGGATAAGGCAGCTTCCTATGTTTAAATCATCTTTTTTTGCTGTGGACCATGAGGACTAGAATCTTCGAGTGTCTTTATGGGAACGAACATGGCTGAGTGTTACAGAACCTGTGCTGCCTGCAGAAGTCCCAGGTTCCATCTCCCGTAACATTCTCTCTCTCCCTCCAGGAAGGAGCTGAAGAAGATGCAGGAGCAAGACGAAGACGCGACTCTGACCCAGCTGGCGACGGCTTGGCTGAATCTCGCCCTGGTGGGTACCATGTCGTGCATTCCTGTGTCAAGGGTGAAGCCAAGTCATTCTGTCATTTTTTTATTAAAACACCGGGAGATGGACATGGCCTAGCAGCCCCCTCCCCCAAAAAAGGCTTCAGGATAGGGAATGGAGTTTGCAGTGTTTTGGACTATTTAGTTCAGAGAAAAGGTGAGAAAGATGGCCTGGCAGAAGGGGACAAAATTACACATGGCATGAAAACCGTGGAGAGTGGAAGGTTTTCCTCCCTCTCTCATAGCGCCAGAACTTGTGGACATCCAGCAAAGCTGAACGTTGGAAGATCCAGGACAGACAAGAGGAAGTACCATTGTTGACCTGTGCTACTCCCTGCCACAAGAGGTAGTGATCACCACCAACCTAGACGGCTTTTGAAAGAGGTTTGGGCAAATTCATGGAGGAGAAAGCTAGTGATGGTTCCTAGCCAGGGTGGCTCTGCTCTGCTCCCATGGCTGGAGGCAGTCGTGCGTCTGAATACCAGTTGCTGGAAACCCCAGAGAGGGACGGTGCTCTTGTGATCTGGTCCTGCTTGCAGGTTTCCCATTTGGAGCATCCGGTTGGCTGCTGTGAGAACAGGGCGCTGGGCTCGGTGGGCCGTTCTCCTGTTCTTCGCCGTGGCTAGGGAGCATCATGCCCAGGGGAAAAACAATGGTGTCCAGGGTTGTAAAGACTGCGGAGAGAGTAATTGGGTGCACTCTTCCCACCTTGGATCAAATCTATGCTTCCAGGTGCCATAAGAAAGCTGCAGAGATAGCGCAGGATAGTGCACACCCCAGAAATGATCTCTTTCAGCTTCTGCCTTCTGGAAGAAGGTACAGGGTTATAAAGACTAGGACTAGCCGCCTGAGAAACAGTTTCTATCCAAATGTGATTTTGGTTTTAAACCCAGTGTAAGGTAGTCTCTGTGGGAGTATATTGTATTTAATTATGGGATATCAGAGTTTTTAGGGGGTTAACCAGGCTGGGATAGCAGACTTGTTGGTTTTTGAATGTCTGGTGTAGATTTTTTCAGTTTCGTTGTTCTGTATGGGACAATGACAATAAAGATTATCATATCATATCGTCCACATGTAGCCCTCTAGACCTCTCTGCTGGCCCTGGTTTGCAACATCCTTGGAAGGTTTTGTTTATTTTATTTATGAAGGGTTATTGTTTTGTTGTTTGGGTTAAATTATTTACTTGTGTTTTATTCTGTGAACGGCCCTGCAATCTTTTGATGAAGGGCGGTATGTAAGTATACTAAATAGAAATGGTGAAAAAAATTGCCTGGCTAGAAATGTGTCATCAGAACCCTTGCTGGGCAGAGTGAGGGGCATGTCTAGGAATGTGCCTGCCTTGCTCCACCCACTTTAACCTTTAGCCCCGCCCAGGCAGGGGAAGCAGCCCTCTGGCTGGAGAAAGGCTTGAGGTGGCCTCTCCGCTTGTGACTCTCTCTCTGCAGGGCGGCGAGAAGTTGCAGGACGCCTATTACATCTTCCAGGAGATGTCTGAGAAGTGGTCGCCCACCCTCTTGCTCCTCAACGGCCAGGCCGCTTGCTACATGGGCCAGGGCAAATGGGATGATGCCGAGGGGGTTCTCCAGGAGGCTCTGGACAAGGTGAGGGACCCCCCCCCTGCCCGCCAAGAGCCTCTGAGATCCCCACCTGGGAGGCGGTCAGTGCAGCAGCGGCTGTTCCCCATAGGAACTGGCAGGGTGGGAGCCAGGGAGCCCCAACGGCCGATGGGGCCAACCAGAGACTCATTCCTGTTCTGGTCCTGTCCTCTGCTCAATGAGGACTAGAACATTGGGGCTTACGAGGTCGTCTCACCCCGTCAGCAGAGCTGCCCCTGTTACAGGTGCTACATAACACCTGCTCCACATTCAGGGTGGCAGCTCCTAAACTTTGGGACTCCCTTCCAATTGAATTCAGGCAGAGAGACTCAGCCCCGTGTGGAGCAGGTTTTGTGCCACCAGCTCAGGGGCTAGAGGAATTAATCAGCTGGCCCTGTGATGAGGTGTCCTCCCTTGTTAGAATCGCAGAATGGAAAGAACCCCCCCCCCCAAGGGCCATCCAGTCCAAGCTCTGCAATGCAGGAATCTCGGCTAAAGGTCCCCCCCGCCCCACAGGTGGCCTGCCAATCTCTGCTTAAAAACCTCCCAGGAAGGAGAGTCTGCCACGCTCTGAGGGAGTTGAGCAGCTCTTACCCTCAGAAAGTTGAGTCGGAAACTCCTTCCTTGCGATTTGAATCCCTCAGTTCAGGTCCTGCCCTCTGAAGCAGCAGAAGACAAGCGGCTCCCTCTCCTTTAGCCTTGACTTCTCCTCCTTTCCTACAGGACAGCAGCCATCCTGAAACCCTGATCAACTTTGTCGTCCTCTCACAGCACTTGGGGAAGCCTCCAGAGGTGAGGGCCGTCCCCTCTTTTTTTAGGGGGGGGGTCTCTGCAACCCACCAGGCTCCAACTCCCAGCATCCCGGCAGCAGTCGAGAGTCCAGCTGCCCCAGGAGGGGGGCAGATGCTGCCCTTCCATATCTGGAAACTAGCCTTCCCTCTGCCTGTTTCTCGCTTCGTGGTTCCTTCTCTGCTTCCCACCTGCTCCAAAATCTGTGCTTCCTTTTCATTCCAACTACTATCTGGGGTGGGGGAGACATTTGCACCAAGTGAAGCTTCCCAGCTGAGACCTTAGTGGGATTTCTTTTCTTTAAGACCTTAACATTAAAAAGCATACAAAGTGAGAAGCTTCTGTTCCCAGCTCCTTGCCTTCTTCCCTCTCCACTGCCCTTCATCTAGGAAAATCAGTGCCCATCTCTACTCCTCCATCCCTTTTTAAGGATATTCCCCTCCCCTAAATTTTTGCTTGTGTTAATCTGGATTTCCTACACTTACTGGAAAAAGACCAGAGGGTATTCTTTGGTTTTATGTTGGTGCTGGATTTCCTACACTTACTGGAAAAAGACCAGAGGGTATTCTTTGGTTTTATGTTGGTGCTTATTATTATTATTATTATTATTATTATTATTATTTTATTCTTATTCTTATTTTTTAATTTTTTTATTTCATGAAACGATTGTGGGGAAACCTCAAAGTGATTTATAAAATGGGAAACTTCTACTTGCTTGTTACTCAGAGCTCTCCAAGCGACCTGCAGCGGATTTTTAAATGTTACCATACAGAAACATGCATTAGATTTTAAAGAACACATTTTTTATATTAAAAAACTTAAAAGATAGTTACATAATAAATAGCACTCTTTCCTTCAGAGGGTGGATTTGCTTCTGAGTAGGATGCAGCTTTTGTACAGCTCTTAAATTTTCTCAAGCATCAATAAAGTAATTCATGGAAAGTGTCATTCCATGGTGTTCCTGGTGCGTGAAAGCCATGCTCCGTGGATTCTGCATGTTGAATAAAATGGAACTATGGCGCTCCTCATCCCCCTACGATGTTCATGCCTCAAGGCAGTTAATTTGTCCATGAGCATCAAGCCCCAGGCATGTGAGACCTGAGCTTCAAAAAAGGTCTCTGCTGAGGGATCTGCACTGTCTGGCGATGACTAGCTTTGCAGCTGTTCTCAGGTGCATGATTAAATCTTGCTTTGTTAAGCTGTGAAACTCTGGAGAGATGTGTAACTCTAACCTTTGGGTCCATAGGGACAATTTGCTCCGTAACTGTAACAGCAGCAGGAATTTCTGCCAGCCCCCAAAGAGCAAAATGTCACAATCCCATCCCATGGAAAGCCCCCCACCTGGGCCATGTTCTCCCCTCCCGACGACCCCTTTACTCTCCCTTTGTCTGACCCTCCGTCTTCTTCCTCCCTTTGAGGTCACCAACCGTTACCTGTCGCAGCTGAAAGATGCCCACCGACATCACCCCTTTATCAAGGAACACCAGACCAAGGTAAGAGGACCGTCTCTTCTGTTCACCCAGCCCGGGGTGGGTTGGGCTGGGGATCGTAGGATCATAGAACTGTAGAGTTGGAAGGGACCCCGAGGGTCATCCAGTCCAACCCCTTGCAGTGCAGGAACCTCAGCTAAAGCCTCCATGACATATGGCCATCCAAGGATGTAAGAACAAAGACAGCCCAGGGTTTCCTCAACTTGGTTCTCCGGCTATTGTTGGACTACAACTCCCACCATCCCTATTTAGCCAGCCTAGTGGCCAGGGATGATGGGAACTGTAGTCCGGAAACAGCTGGGGACCCAAGTTGGGGAAACACTGTCTTGGACCTACCAGAAGTTGACTTGCCCCCCGTGAGAGCAGTGGGTGGGCAGGTCATTAGAGATCAGGCCTAACAGAAAAGCCTCTGGCTTTTTGATAAACGAAATCTTAAATAGTTTTTTTCAACTCCTCATATACCTCGTTCCAAAATTCCCAGAGATAAGAAAAATGTATTCCTTTACGCAACAGCAACAGCCAGAATATTGATCGCAAAGAATTGGAAGGGGGAGAAAATACTATCATTATTAGAATGGCAAAGCAGGCTCTGTGAGTTTGTGGAAACGGCAGAATTGACAGCAACCATTAGAGGCCGTTCAAATCAGAGAATAATTAAAGAGTGGGAGGAGTGAAGGAATACATGAAAAAATATGGTTTCGGAACTGGAATATTAATAGATAATGTGTAAAGCGTGCAGGGGTAAGCAAGGAAATAAAAAAAGAATCAATTGAATAATAATTAAACTACAACAACACAACAAGATGGAAGAAGTTAAAAAAATATTGAGATCACACATGGGTGAAGGGGAGTGGGGGGTATAGGGGAATTTATAAAAAAATTCTAATATAATATTTCTAATTGCGTTGCATTTATATATAGCAAAGGGAAGTCTATAGCAATTAGGTATGTTTTAATCTAGTCAACTATGTAATAGGCTTATGTTACGAAACGAATATGGATTTTGAACTTGATGTTTGTAATTCTTTTTTGGTTCTGGAATAAAGTTAGAGAGAGAGAGAGAGAGCAGTGGGTGAGCAGGGGCCCCCTTCACACATTCACAAGGATGTGCCGTGGGAGACTTGATTCCCTGCAGGGCATAAACTGTGGAACTCCCTCCGGCAGGAGGCAGCAACAGCCACCAACCTGGATGGCTTCAAAGAGGATTAGACAAATTCATTGATGGCCACGATCCACAATGGCCTGGCTCTGCCTGGACGGTGGGAGGCAGCCGTACCCCTGGATCCCCGTAGCTGGAAGCTGCGGGAGTGGAGAGTTGCTCTTGTGCTCTCGTCCTACTGGCAGATTTCTGGTTTGGGTGTGGTTCACGCAGAGAGGCGAGCGACAGGCTCCTCTTTCGTGTCAGGCAATTCTGCTACCTCCAGTCACGTGGAGGTGAAAATTCTGGCCCCAAGCAGAGACTGATTGAGAATGCCGGAAGGATAGATCATGCAGAGACGCAACAGGCACAATGTTTTTTTTTGGGGGGGGGAGGGGTGTTCTCTGGAGCCTTGAACAACTTACTTCTCCCAATGCACTGTGCATGATCACTGCACAAATGGCACACTCTTGTCAGGTCCACGGCCGTCTGTCAGGGATGCTTTAGCTCAGAATCCTGCCTAGCAGGAGATTGGACTAGGTGAACCTCGGAGTCCCTTCCAGCTCTACATTTCTACGATTCTGGGTCTGTTTCAATCAAGGTTTCATCCCCTTGTAATTCACACTCTTCTGCTTCGTTTGTCTCTTTGCCTTGAAGGAGAATGACTTTGACCGCCTGGCTTTGCAGTACGCACCCAGCGCCTAGACTGGCCGGGTGCAAGGAAGCTCCAGATGGCAATGTCTTGCAGAGCAGGATTCTGTGTGCCAGGATCACCGCTTCTCCCGTACAGGTGAAACCTGAAACCGGTCCTCCCCACACTGGTCCGCCATGGGACAGCATCGAAAGCCTAAAACATTTTTTGCCCTGTGCAATGCAGAAAAGAGATTTCTGCAGACTGTAGTTCAAAACATTCCCAATAAAACCTCTGCTAGATTTAACTACCTGGCTCTTTCTGATTGTGAAAACCTTAAGCCGCCTTGGACTAGGGCAGCCCAGGATCGTCAGCGTGGAGGTGAACCTGGGGCTTTACAGCTGAAATCATTTCCCTGCTCCGGAGTTCACCTTCGTGGGAGCCCAGTGATATTGACAGGAGGTTTGTTTTGTGGCCCCCCAGACCAGAAGGACTTCACCTGGACGGTGGGCTCAGCTCCAAGCCCCTGCCTGAGCACTTCTAGCTGGCCATTACAGAGGTGAGGCCTATTTCCTGCCCAGGCAGAGAGAAGCCTGCTTTGGGAGGATGTACAACAAAGCCTCTGGCTTTTGGTGTAGCCCAAATCTTCCTCTCTGTACAATGGGGCCCTTTCCTCCTTTTGCCTGGGGCCTTACACACACTGGCATGCAACCTCCCCAAGGTGGAAATTCAGATCATGCCGCCCTCAAAAGGTTTCCTCACACCCTGGGATAAAAGAACCAATTCCTGACCCTTGGGTTTTCCTTTACTTTTTATTTATTAGTAGATACCAAATGAAGTGTGTTTGTGGGGGGTCATCCTGAAGCTCTGGCAAAAATGGAGCACCCCTTTCAAGATTGGGGACATGCCTAGAGATTTTATTTGGTTTTTAAAATAATATTTTATCCCTTTTCCGTATAGAAAGTTGCATTTATTACTCAACAATTATATTCCAATTCAATAGAACTAGTGACTTCCCACTCGCCCAACAGTCCTGTCTTATCTAATTTCACCCTAACATGTTTCTTAATATGTTCTGCTGTTTTCCTACTCTCCAAACACCGCTGTGGCTTTCACTTATGAGAAACAACTTTTTATATAGACTAGGAAAGTCTCCTTTGAAATATTCAAAATTTGTATCTCTTATCAGTGCTATCAATCTTCCCATCTCTGCATGTTCCAAGATTCTGTTTGATTTTTTGAGTGTTAGGGAGCCCATAATGCAGCGAGGTTTTAGAAGGACGTTACTTGTTGTTTACTGTTGTAACAGTTGTTTTCTCAAAATTTATTTGCTGTACCATGAAAATAAATAAAAACAGTATTGAAAATTAAAAAAAAGTAGTGTTGGGAAGATGGCCTTCAACTCAATCAGATCTCACAAAAATCTTGATGCCTTTTTTTCCAGGGTAAGCTGCTCAAAAGACTCAAACTATTCTCAAGGCCTTGGGCAGCTCCTGCGCAGGAGTACAACCAGCCAAGATGCATGGAATTTCATGGGGACAAAGGGCATTTCCTGCAAGACAGGAGCAGTTGAGAAGCTCCTTTCTGCCTTCCAGGGGGCAGGAAGAGCCCTTTAGCTCATGCCAAAAATGGCACTTGCTATTCAAAGTGGGGGGGGGAGCCCTTTGCCCTGCTGGGGCAGGCTCTTTGGGGACCCTCCCATACAGAGACCAGAATTGGATTTGAACCCAGAACCTTCCACTGCCTTTCATGAAATTGAAACCTCTTGCTTGTCCCACACAAGGTAGTCTTGCTCTTTGTGGAAAGAATATGCCCAGGCCCTTCCATACCCTCCAACATTTCTCCGATGAAAATATGGATGTCCTATTGCATAATAATAATAATAATTTTACTAGTTGCCATGGTCAGTTTGGATAGCTTCCAACATATATGAAAACATAATAAAATTTTAAATATTAAAAAACTTCCCTTTACAGGGCTGCCTTCAGATGTCTTCTAAAGGTTGTATAGTTACTCCTCGGCTCGGGGGTCGCATAACTCCAGCCCTCCCACATTTCTCTGATGAAAATAGGGACATCCTAAGGAAAAGCGGGACATTCTGGGATCAAACCAGAAACTGGAGCAGCTTCTGGAGGCACCTGAAGAATCTTTGCAAAACTAGCTGAGGTTGCAAACCAAATCTTCTCATGGGGGACTTTCTCTCTTCCTCCCTCCTTCCTCGTGCTCTTTCAAAGCTGACTTTGAGGTGCAGGGGTTAGAGCTTGCCTTAATGCCGTGGCCCCCACTGCAGTGGGGGGGGGAGCAACATTGTGTAAGGTGGTGGGGAGCTTTTTCAGCTCCCCCCGCTGTCAGGCCGTGGTGTCCTGTGCGGCACATGCAACATTTCTGAATGGGGCCCTTTGTCCTTCGCGGGGAAAGCTGTTCCCTGGCAGAAGCCCTGTGGATGGGGAGGGGAGCCCAGTGAAGGTCTCCTTTGTCTAGGGCTGTGTAGGAGGGGAGAGAGCTTTTTCCGAAGAAAGGCAGGCTTGTGTGTGTGTGTGTGTGAGTGTGTGTGTCTCAGCGCCTCTGGACCCCTGCATGGTGGTTTGGAAACAATGGCCGGACTCTGAACGGCCTGAACAAAGGCGATAGGGCCGCTGACCCCATTCCATTCTTTTATTTCCCCCTCTCCCCACCCCCTGCATCACTCTTGGGGTTTGGCAGCAAGAAGTGGGGGCTATTTTCCTCCCCAGCTGGTTCTCTGGACGTGCTTTGAAACCTGGAAGAGGCTGACCAGCCTCTTCGCACAGCAGTTGTAGAATCAGAGTTGGAAGGGACCCTCAGCGGTCATCTAGTCCAAGCCACGTCCAAAATGTGCCAGTTGATGGGCATTGCCATTCCAATCGTGTGTTTGTGCTGTGTCTTGTGATGGGTTATGTGGGGTGGGGCTTACCTGCCCCTCCCCATATTTTATTCAAGTTGGCACCACTGCTTCCAACTCCTCCTCCCTCCCCGTCACTTTTCCTCTAGTGCTGTGTCTCTTTAGAGTGTTTAAACTGTTCTGGGTGCCTCTTTTGGGGGTGGGGGCCGAAGAGCCGCATGATAAAAAAGTTATACATAATAATGAAATAATGAACAAGTGAAACCTGGCTCTGGATGACCAGGGTTTGAATGCAGAAGGGCAATAACAGAGGGGCTAGCGCAGCTGCTTGGCATGCAGAAGGCGCCAGGTCTGGCCTGCAGCATTGCTAGGTTGGCTGGGAGAGACTGCCACCCAGTGTGGACAACGCTGAAGTAGGTGAAACTCCGTAGAAGGCAAGTTCCTGTGTTCTTCATTTATTTAGAAGCATGAAGACTGCAAACTTAGTTTATTTTCAAGAAGAGGCCCATAGCTCAGTGGCAGAAGGTCCTAGGTTGACTGCATCTCCAGACCCCCACTTGAAACCCTGGACAGCTGCTGCCAGTCAGTGTGGACAACACTGACCTCAGTCAACACCTCTGATTCAATGCAAGGCAAACTAAACCCCCAGCTTAAGCCATGAAGTTCAGTGCAGGTTTTCTCAGCTTGACCCACCTCACAGGGTCGTTGTGAATCCAAAAATTGGGGTGGGGAGAAGCCATCTTGAGCTCCTGGGAGTACCGTATTTTTCGTCCTATAAGGCGCACCGGCCCATAGGATGCACCTCATTTTTTGGGGGGGAAATGAATTTTAAAAAATTATCCCCCCCCCCCAGCCCTGGCTGCCGCCCCAAGCCTTGCGCTCACCTGCCCGAAGCAGGGGAAGCCCTCTGGAGGGCTCCCCGTGCTTCGGGTGACAGGCTGCTGCCCCAAGCCTCGCGCACCCGGCAGGACCTCCTGCCGGGCGCGTGAGGCTTGCAGACACTCACGGGGGCTGCAGGCTGCTGCCCACAAGCCTAGACAGCCCTGCGGGAACTCCCACCGGGCTTGCAAGGCTTGTGGATGTGTTCCTGAAGCCTGGAGAGCGAGAGGGTCGGTGTGCATCGACCCCTCTCGCTCTCCAAGCTTCAGCAAAAGCCTGCATTTGCCCCATAGGACGCACACACATTCCCCCTTCATTTTGGGAGGGGAAAAAGTGCGTCCTATGGGGCGAAAAATACGGTAAATCTGGAGCATAAATGTGGTACCACTTTTGGGTCAAAAAATGCAACCATATTATTTATACCATTAAATACAATAATATTATATCGAACAATACAGTTTACAAATTATAAGCAGTATCTGGGATTTTCCACCATAACAAATCCCAGATACCTATATCAACAGTATATTTTATAAAATATGTTGTTATTGATAAATCCCAGACATCTAGTTTAGAAATCATAGCGACTCCCAGATGCCTATCATCTGTCTGTCTTTTAAATGTTTTTTTAATAAACATTGTTGAGAGAGAGATCTGGGATTGGCTGACAACAATATTAGATGGAAGGTGGTATCTGGGAGGGGCTATAGTTTGCAAAACTGATACCTGGGAGCCGCCCTTAGTTACAAAATATTTGACCAATTATTAGACAGCAAATCCCAGATGCCTGGCAGACAGAAGATAGGCATCTGGGATATGCTGTTTTATAACTAGTCAAATTATAGAGAGAGAGATACTCGGGATTTGCTAGGGAAAATATTTTTTATATCCGGCATTTGTTAAGTCAGTTACCTGTATTAGGTATCTGAGAGGGGCTATAATTTGCAAAACTGATACCTGGGATTTGCTATCATTAACATTTTTTTGTTAAATCGTTTTTATTAAATCATCCAATTAACATATCAAATCATAATCTAGTAGAAATAACTTGGATGATAATTTGGTCTTTTTTATAGTTTTTTTTAATCATTAACCTTTTCTGACCATTTCTAAGACCCCAACCCCCCAGGTACCTGCGGAGCCTCCCTCCCCCCCCCCCGCTCATGGGGCTAAAGTTGGCTGAGGGCGAGCACTCCGAATTGGGGTGCTCAAACTCGCACGGGGACACCAGGCAGAGGTCCACATCATGGGGTGAGTCAGGGAGTGGCTGTCCAAGCACTGGGCGTGAAGCGGGTGGCAGGGCCGGACGGGCAAGGATAGGCCACCTTTGCCCACGTCCGGCTCTGGGGTGAGTCCCCCCGGGCGGGCGTTCTCTTTTTTTTTAAAAAAAGATATTTATTAAAGTTTTTAAAAATATAACAATGAAACAGAAAAATAAAAAAACAAAATACAAAATACAACATAAAAACAGTTAAAAAACAGATAATTTTCCATAACATATCTTCCTTACACTTATTTCCCCAGACCTCCTCATACCTCCCTTCTTTGTATTCCACTTCAATTTGTTAGTTCAGCAAATCCTTACCATTAAGCTTTTACCCATTTGTAAACCTTTTTTTCGTATCTCCTAAAGCATTACAGCTGGAAACCCCTTAGTTTCTATCCAACATCCTTCTAGCATTCATTAATTTTACAATATTTCTGTAAATAGTCTTTAAATTTCTTCCAGTCTTCTTTCATTATCTCTTCTCCCTGGTCTCGGATTCTGCCAGTCATTTCTGCCAATTCCATGTAGTCGATCACCTTCACCTGCCACTCTTCCAGGGTGGGTAAATCTTGTGTCTTCCAATACTCTGCAATGAGTATTCTTGCTGCTGTTGTAGCGTACATAAAAAAAGTTCTATCCTTCTTTGGCACCAATTGGCCGACTATGCCCAGGAGATTCAATGCCCAGGAGATTCAATGCAAGGCAAACTAAACCCCCAGCTTAAGCCATGAAGTTCAGTGCAGGTTTTCTCAGCTTGCCCCACCTCACAGGGTCGTTGTGAATCCAAAAATTGGGGTGGGAAGAAGCCATCTTGAGCTCCTAGGAGTAAATCTGGAGCATAAATGTGGTACCACTTTTGGATCGAAAAGTGCAACCATATTATTTATATCATTAAATACAATAATATTATTATATCGAACAATACAGTTTACAAATTATAAGCAGTATCTGGGATTTTCCACCATAACAAATCCCAGATACCTATATCAACAGTATATTTTATAAAATATGTTGTTATTGATAAATCCCAGACATCTAGTTTAGAAATCATAGCGACTCCCAGATGCCTATCATCTGTCTGTCTTTTAAATGTTTTTTTAATAAACATTGTTGAGAGAGACATCTGGGATTGGCTGACAACAATATTAGATGGAAGGTGGTATCTGGGAGGGGCTATAGTTTGCAAAACTGATACCTGGGAGCCGCCCTTAGTTACAAAATATTTGACCAATTATTAGACAGCAAATCCCAGATGCCTGTCTTCTGTCTGGCAGATATATAACTGGTCAAATTAGAGAGAGAGAGATACTCGGGATTTGCTAGGGAAAATATTTTTTATATCCGGCATTTGTTAAGTCAGTTACCTGTATTAGGTATCTGAGAGGGCTATAATTTGCAAATCTGATACCTGGGATTTGCTATCCATTAACATTATTTTTTTGTTAAATCATTTTAATTAAATCATCCAATTAACATATCAAATCATAATCCAGTAGAAATAATTTGGATGATAATTTGGTCTTTTTTATAGTTTTTTTTATCACTAACCTTTTCTGACCATTTCTAAGACCCCCGCCCCCCAGGTACCTGCGGAGCCTCCCCCCCCCCCCGCCGGCCGCCCCTCTTTCCCTCCCCGAGGCGGGCGCGCGCGCGGGCGGGCGAGTGCGCGCCAGGCCGGCCCTCCAGCTGCGCGCATCTGGCGGGGGCGCGCGGGCGCTGCGGCAGCGCTTCTCGGCGGGGCGGCGAGGAGGATGGCGGCGGCGGCGGCGCCGGGCTACGAGGCGCTGGTGCGGCGCGGCTACGCGAGCCTGGCCGGGGCGCTGCGGAGCTGCTCGGGCTGCGGCTGGGAGCTGGCCCGCCGGACCTGGGCCGAGAGCGCGCGGCTGGCCTGGAGCGAGGCGCTGCTCTGCCTGCTGGGCGCCGTCGGCTGGACCGTCGCCCGCCGAGCCGCCACCCGCCGCCTCTTTCGGGTTCGTGGCTCCTGGCAAGGGTTAAGCTGGTCCATGGCTTTGATTTGGGGGGGGGAGAGGCTGAAACCCATCAGTGACTCGTCTTTTTATGCGGGGAGGGGGAGAACGTGGCTTTGCGCTGCAGGGGTTAAACCCACCCTTGACTTTTATTGGGGGGGGGAGAGAATATAGCTTTGCTTTGAAGGGGCTAAACTGGCCTAATATTTTGGGCTGGGGGTGGCTTTCCAATGCATTCCAACAGTGAAATCGGTGCCCGCCTCGTTTCTCCTGTGTGGGTGGGGGAATTAACTTTGCATTGCAAATGTTACATTGGCTCTTGGCTTATGGGGGGGGGCTGGTTTTGCATTGCAAGGGCTGCACTGGTCCTTTCATTTTTTGGCGTGGGGATGATATGGCTTTGTACCGCAAGGGTCAAATTGGCTATTGCACACTGTCTTCTTTTGGTGAGGGGGGAAGAATCTGATTTTGCACTTCAGGGCTGTAAAACTGGTCATTTTAAAAACCCCTCTTTTTGAGCAGCGGTGGGGAGTGAGATGGCTTTGCACTGCAGGGAGGGTTAATAACCATCACCTTTGAGGAAGAATCTGGTGCATGTGGTGGGAAAAATGAAATCCACGGTGGAAATGGGTCAGTGCATTGCCTCCAGAAAAAGGAGCATCTCGTTTGTGCATTGATGGAGTGCGTAAAATTGGTCAGATCATTGCATGGAGGGGAACTACGTTTGTACGTGTATGGGGGGGGGGCACAACCAAGAAATCTATTTTGCTGTGGTGGAATAAAACGGTCTTTGCATTATATCCAGAGAGGCAAGTGAAATGTGCCATTGTAATTTGGGGGGGGGGTGCAATGAGGGGCAGGTGAAAGTGTTTGGTCCTTTGCATTGCCAAGGGTGGGGAGGAATCAGTCATTGTGTTGTATTCTTGGGGAACAGGGTGGCCTTGAAAATTGTGCTCTCTCTGTGTGTCAAAACATGTCGTCACATCTTTCTGCCGGGTGCGAAATCCGCATCCTTGACATGGCATTTTTTGCAGCAAAACTTGGCGTTGTCTGTGAGGTGGCGCTGGAACGGGGCCTTGAAGTCTTGTGGCTTGAAGCTTGTTGTTGGGTACCTATGGGGGGCGGGGAGGCAGGGATGCAAAATTTGCAGGGAACGAGAAGTCTTATTTGTTGTGAGTTGGCTAGCTTTTTAAAAAACCCAGTTTTAGGAGTGTGTGTTCAGATTCGAAGATGGCATCTGATGTTAGATTCATCCTCAGAGTAGACTGACCAAAGTGGATGGACGTGACCAACTCAGTGGGACTGGGGGGGGGGCCTCCAAAATATACATTTCATAAATGTGTGCATCTCTTGGGGGGGGACAACTGGGGCATATAGGAATTTCTTCCTCTTCTTCTTCTTTTTAAAGCTCTGCATGTTAGAATAATAGAATCATAGAACTGCAGAGTGGGAAGGGACCCCAGGGGTCATCCAGCCCAACCCCCTGCAATGCAGGAATCTCAGCTCAAGCATCTGTGACAGATGGCCCCCAACCTCTGCTTAAAAACCTCCCAGGTCCATCACCTCTCGTGGGAGTCTGTTCCATTGCTGAACGGCTCTTACAGTCATAAAGTTTTCCCGAATGTTTAGTTGGAATCTCCTTTCCTGTAACTTGAAGCCACTGGTTTGAGTCCTACCTTCAAGAGTAGAAGACAAGATTGGTCCATCTTCCATGTGACAGCCCTTGAGATATAGGAAAATGGCTCTCCCATCTCCTCTTTTCCAGGCTAAACATACCCAGCTCCTCATCAGGCTTGGTTTCCAGACCCTTGATCATCTTGGTCTCCCTCCTCTGCACACCTTCCAGCTTGTCAACATCCTTCTTAAATTGTGGTGCCCAGAATTGGACACATTATTCTGACCAAGGCAGAATAGAGTGGCACTATTCCTTCCCTTGACCTGGACACTGGACTTCTGTTGATGCAGCCTAGAATAGCATTAGCCTTTTTGCTGCTGCATCACACTGTGGACTCATGTTAAGCTGGTGGTCCAATAAGACTCCTGTTGAAATACTTCTTTTATTTAAATGATATTTTATTAAATGTTCAAAAGTTTAACATATGCACTCCAATATGTAATACATTTTTCTTTTCTTTTGTCAACTTCCCACCCCATTTCAGTTGTGTTTTTATTTCTCCCCCTCTGCTGTGCCCTGTCTTCTGTCTCTTATACTATAACAGCAATAAAATCGTTTCTAATTCCTCCCATTGCTCATACTTCAAATCCTGATCATGAGTTCATCATACTATAGTATTTCTTTAGAGAAAAGCCTTCGATTGCGTGTTGAAAGCTTTCACAAGTACTGGATACATTGATAAGATACTCCCTAATGTCATCATTGGTTTGGATTTTAGAAAGGAACATCGCTCAGTGGGTAGAGCAGGAGACTCCTGATCTCAGGGTTGTAGGTTTGAGCCCCACATAGGGCAAAAGATTCCTGCATTGTTGGACTAGATGACCCTCAGGGTCCCTTCCAAATCTATGATTCTACGGTCCCTCATGTTGAGTCAGGCCATCTAGCTCAGTATCTTTGACTCTGGGGTTGAGGAGATGATGGGGATGGAACCTGGGACCTTCTGATTTCAAAGCAGGTGTCCTGGTTCTGAGTTGCAGCCATTCCCTGTGAGTTACTGTCTTTAGATGCCAAGAGAGGTAAGGATCTGGTCCTCATGGTTCAGCGTAAAGGGCCAGTTTAAACAGGAATGTAGAGAGCTTCCTTACACTTACCAGATAACCGTTGTGAGAACAGGATACTGGACTAGATTCCCCCACCCCTGACCTGATCCAACGGCTGCAGGACCCAGTCTTAGGTTCTTAAGAAGTTCAGAAGAGCCTCCTGCATCAGGCCAGGGACCCACCTGCTCCTGCCGATCAGACACCTGTGGGAATCCTGCAAGCAGAATGCGAGCTCCACAGCGCTCAGCCGTCCTGTGCTTTGCAGTAAAAATTCGGAAGGCATTGTCATTCCCAACTGCAGAGGTTGAGCAGATCCTTCATGGGGAGCAGCCATCAAAAGCCATTCCAGAATGCGGCTGCCAGACTGGTATCCTCACTTTTCACAGCTGTAGCCTGTAGGTGGTGCATGCTCTGGTTATCTCCCGATTGGCCTACTGCAATGCGCTCTCCGTGGGGCTACCTTGGAAGGTGACTCAGAAACTGCAACTAACTCAGAATGAGGCAGCTAGACTGGTGACTGGGACCATATAACCTAAAGGATCTTCCCTGGCTCCCAGTATGTTTCCGAGCACAATTCAAAGTGTTGGTGCTGACCTTTAAAGGCCTAAATGGCCTCAGCCCAGTATACCTGAAGGAGTGTCTCCACCTCCATCGTTCTGCCTGGACACTGAGGTCCAGCTCCGAGGGCCTTCTGGCGGTTCCCTCACTGTGAGAAGCGAGGTTACAGGGAACCAGGCAGAGGGCCTTCTCGGTAGTGGCACCTGCCCTATGGAACGCCCTCCTAGCAGATGTCAAGGAAATAACTATCTAATGTATAGAAGACGTCTGAAGGCAGCCCTGTATAGGGAATATTTTTTATATGTTGGAAGCTGCTCAGAGTGGCTGGGGCAACCCAGTCAGATGGACGGGGTACAAATAATAAAATGATTATGTTGTTGTTATTCATGAATTAGCTCAATTCTCTTTTATTTATTTATTTTTTATAAAATTTTTATTAGTTTTACAAAAGTTTTTATAACAAACAAACATAAAAGAAAAACAAACAAACAAACAAATATAATTTCAAAATATCCTTTCATAGACTTCTTTCCTCGGACTTCCCCATACCTCCCCTTTCTGCATCCTCATGTCCAAATTTTATAGCAACTTATAAATGTTCTTTCCCATCCTAATTCATCATAGTCCTTTCTTAATCTGATCTTATATTACTGCAACCCTTTCTCTCTGTAAAATCTCGACATTCTAAGCTTCATCAAGTTTATAATAGTTCTTAAGATAAATCTTGAATTTCTTCCAGTCTTCTTCCGCAGTCTCCTTTCCCTGGTCACGAATTCTGCTCGTCATTTCCGCCAATGTCATATAGTCAATCACTTTCATCTGCCATTCTTCCAAGGTGGGTAAATCTTGTGTCTTCCAATACTTTGCGATCAATATTCTTGCTGCTGTTGTTGCATACATGAAAAAAGTTCTATCCTTTTTTGGCACCAATTGGCCGACAATGCCCAAGAGAAAGGCCTCTGGTTTCTTAAGGAAGGTATATTTAAATACCTTTTTCATTTCATTATATATCATCTCCCAGAAAGCCTTAATCTTCGGGCATGTCCACCAAAGATGATAAAAAATACCTTCAGTTTCCTTACATTTCCAACATTTGTTATCAGGCAAATGGTAAATTTTTGCTAGCTTAACTGGGGTCATGTACCACCTATAGACCATTTTCATAACATTTTCCTTTAAAGCACTACATGCCGTAAATTTAATACCAGTGTTCCACAACCTTTCCCAGTCAGCAGACATAATATTATGACCAATATCCTGTGCCCACTTAATCATAACTGATTTAACTGTTTCATCTTGTGTATTCCATTTCAACAGCAAGTTATACATTCTTGACAAGTTCTTAGTATTGGGTTCTAACAGTTCTGTCTCAAGTTTTGATTTTTCCACCTGGAAGCCAATTTTCCTGTCTTGTTTGAAAACCTCCATTATTTGATAGTAGTGGAGCCAATCTTGTACTTTGGGTTTTAGTTTTTCATGGCTCTTTAATTTCAGTTTCTCTCCATCCTGTTCTAAGATCTCACAATACTTTGGCCATCCGTCCTCCATATTAACTTTCTTGTGGGCCTTAGCCTCTAAGGGTGACAACCATCTAGGGGTTTTGTTTTCCAACAGATCTTTATATCTCATCCAAACATTGAACAACGCTTTCCTTACGATATGATTTTTAAAGGCACTATGCACTTTGATTTTGTCATACCATAGATATGCATGCCAGCCAAATGCATTATTGAAACCTTCTAAGTCCAAGATATCTGTATTCTCGAGGAGCATCCACTCTTTCAGCCAGCAGAATGCTGCTGCTTCATAGTACAATTTTAAGTCCGGCAGGGCAAATCCCCCTCTTTCTTTTGCATCTGTTAATATTTTATATTTTATTCTGGGCTTTTTGCCCTGCCAGACAAATTTCGCAATATCTTTCTGCCACCTCTTGAAACAGTCCATCTTGTCAATAATCTGCAAAGTTTGAAATAAAAACAACATTCTAGGCAATACATTCATCTTAATCACTGCAATTCGGCCTAACATTGACAATCTCAAATTTGACCATATTTCTAGATCTTTTTTAATTTCTGACCAGCATTTTTCATAATTATCCTTATACAGATTCAAATTTTTAGATGTTAAATTAACCCCTAGATATTTCACCTTCTTAACCACCGTCAGACCTGTCTCTTCTTGAAACTTATTCTTTTCCATATCTGTTAGGTTTTTCCCTAAGACTTTAGTTTTTTGTTTATTCAATTTAAATCCGGCTACCTGCCCAAATTGTTGGATTATTTCCAACACTCTTTTTGTACTAGTGTTTGGCTCCTGCAAAGTCAATACAAGGTCATCTGCGAACGCTCTTAACTTATAGTGTTTAGTTCCGACCTGTACACCTTTAACTTGCTGGTCATCTCTAATCATGTTCAGCAACACCTCCAGGACCGAAATAAAAAGCAATGGGGAAATTGGGCACCCCTGTCGTGTTCCTTTTTCTATCTTAAGTTCCTCAGTTATTACATTGTTTACAATTAGCTTAGCTTTTTGTTCAGAATATATTGCACCCATACCATTCTCAAATCCTTGTCCTACCCCCATCCCATGAAGATTCTTTTTCATAAAACTCCACGAAATATTGTCAAAGGCTTTCTCCGCATCCACAAATATCAAAACTGCTTTAGTATTTATATTCACCTCTAACTTTTCCAAAATGTCTATTATGTTCCTAACATTGTCTGAGAGGTGTCTTTTTGGGAGAAAGCCTGCTTGGTCTCTGTGAATCTTCTCCATCAATACTCTTTTAAATCTTTTTGCTAAATGGTCTGCAAAAATTTTGTAATCCACATTCAATAATGAAATTGGGCGGTAGTTCTTCAATTGAGTCTTTTCAGTCTCTGTCTTTGGTATGAGTGAGATATATGCTTCTTTCCACGATTCGGGTGCCTTTTTTCCCTCTAAGATCTCGTTACAAACTTCCTTCAACGGTTGTATTAGCCATTCCTTTAAAGATTTGTAATATCTGGAAGTCAGTCCATCTGGCCCTGGAGATTTGCCCAATTGCATATCCTGAATGGCACCCTCTATCTCTTGTTCTGTTATTCTCTGGTTTAGCTCCACCTTGCTATGATGAGAGATTTTTTGTAATCCATATTTATTAAGGAATTTATCTATGTCCTCTTCATTTTGTAATCCTTGGGAATAGAGTTTTTTGAAATAACTCACAAAGCAATTTCTTATCTCGTTGGGTTTAGATATATTTTTTCCATCCACTTCTAGACTTGTAACTGTGTTTAATTTCTGTCTTTTCTTAAGTTGCCATGCCAGAAGTTTACCACATTTGTCTGCCGACTCAAATGTCTTTTGTTTCATTTGCTTTATTTTCCATTCTATCTCTTGGTTCATCAATTCCATATATTGTGTTTGATACAACTTAATCTCCCTCAAAATCTCCTGGGACTTTGGTTTTGATCTTAATTTTTTCTCTCCTTCTTTTATCTTTTCCAAATTTTTTTCCTTTTTCTCATTCTGTTTTCTCTTCTTTATTGAGTTTTGTTGAATCAAAAATCCTCGCATCACAGCTTTACTTGCGTCCCAGATCACTCTTTTTTCCACATCGCCCTTTAGATTGATTTCAAAATAGTCCTTTAGAGTTTTTTGGGCCTTCATGTGGATCTCTCTATCTCGAAATAGGGTGTCATTCATTCTCCATCTAAACTGACCAGTTGTTGTAAATTTCATTTCCATCTTCACGGCGTTATGGTCGGAACAGGTTTTTGGGCAGATTTCTACCTTCTTAATCTTCGGAGCCATTCCACTAGTAAGCTCAATTCTCTTTTAAAGCCATCCAAGCTGGTGGCCATTGGTGCCTCCAGTGGCAGTGAGTTCCATAGTTTAAACCATGCAAAGGACTTCCTTTTCTCTTCAGAACCTTCATTGGACGGCCACGAGTTCCGGCATTTTGAGAGAGGGAGAAAATGTTGCAATGATCAGACAACGGAGGCTGACTCTTAATACCAGTTGCTATGAAACACAAGGGGGTCTTTTTAGTTCCTTATGATTCCTCAGTGGAGCCTCCATGGAGAGAGGCAGTCTAACTTAGAATGGGAAGAGGCTGCTGCTCTCACTGGTCTGCCGTTCTGAGGACAGGAGGCTGGACTTAGATGGGGCCCCTTGGGTCTCATCCTGCACAGCTCTTCTGCTGTCTTTGGGAGTTGTAATTCAGCCACTTATGGAGCGAGCCAGATGTTGGGGAAGAGGAAAACTGCTGCTGGCTGGATTGGGGTTGGCTAATGCTGCGCCCTCTGGATGCCCCTGCCAGCCCCCACCAGCCAGCATGCCCAGTGGTCAGGGATGGCGACAACAGGCCCTTCCCAGCAGAGACAGTGTGCAGTGGTTAGAGCAGGGTTTCCCAAACCTGGCTCTCCAGCTGTTTTTGGACTACAACTCCCATCTCCCCTAGCTAGCAGGACCTGTGGTCAGGGATGATGGGAATTGTAGTCCAAAAACAGCCGGAGACCCAAGTTTGGGAAACTCTGGGTTAGGGTGTCAGACCAGGACCTGGGAGACCAGGGGTCAACCCCACAATCAGCCGTGAAGCTCATTGGGTGCCTCTGCGGGGAGCAGTCCTTGCCTCTTGGCCTAGCCTGCATCCCAGGGGTGTTGTGAGGATAAAATGGGGGGGGGACCGTGTACACCGCCCCCCCCCCCGGGATCCTTGGAGGAAGAAAGAGGGAAGCAAGAACTGACAAGCTTGCAGTCAAGGGGAAACATTTTGAAACAACCCTTTGTTTGGGGATCTGGAATGTTCTCCTGCATGTTTCAAGGATCGGGGTTGAAACATTTTGTTCTTCTTTTTATTGTTAAAAACAGCGGAAGGAAAAGGGTGGGGAGAGAAAAGGCTGGGTGCAAATGCTTAAAAAAAAAAGAAGTTCGGAAGCCCCAAGGCAGTATGGGGTGAGGAGGAAGCATCTGGCAGCCATTGGCTAAGACTTCTGTGATGTCACAGAAAGCATGGGATGAGCCCCTGGCTGCGATTGTGCCTGCAGAGGAGTGGAGGTTGTCTATGGGTTGCGGAAGAGTCTGGTGCAAGGAGAGGAGATGGAGGCAAGTTGGTGTGCGTGCGTGTGGGAAACCAAAGTGTGCACAAGTTTTCACACTTACTGTGAAGCATATACAATAGTATTGTGTCACCTACACCTTTGGCTTTACAAAAGGACCTGCAAAGAGGTATAGGTGGGGATGTGGACTTGTAACTTTTAAGTTTATTCACCAAGCTGTGAATAGAAACTTGCCTGCTGGGGGCGGGGGTGGGGCTTTCTTGCCTCACCATCTTTGAGGAAGTCAGGGAAACAGCATTACATGGGACAAATTTGCATTAGGTGAAATGATTTGGCCATTATCTGAATGCCCATTTCTGCCTAGCACAGAGGTAGTTTTAAGTCTTGGTTTTCACCTGCCTGTGGTTGAGATGGGACATAATATTCAATTTCTACTAGTGGTGATTTTAATCTCCATGGGTGGAATTCAACACTCAGCCTGCTCAGAGTAGACACAGTGAAATTAAGGCATATGCCTGTTAGGTCTGTTAATTTCAATAGCCCTACATTGAGTAAAAGTCAGTTTTAATCCCACCCCTTGTTTCCTCTTTCTCACTTTTAAAAACGGAATCAAGTTTCTAGCTGTCATTGCAGGGGTGAATTTGAAGAACACCAAATGAGGGCTTCGGGTTGATGAGTTTCCTCATCTCTTCTTGCCAAAATTCCCTCTTCTTAGTGGTTTCGCTACAATCAAGCAGTTCAGAAGAATAAAATAAATTGGGGAGGTCTGCGGAATAGAGATGTCCAAACTGAGTAACAATCACAACCTTTAAAAACTCCTTCAATGCAACTACTAAAGATACAGCAGCTCTGGCTTCTGTTGCCTCCGGTTTCTAATCACCTTCCCCAAATCTCACTGTGCTTGAGGACTAGAAAGTTGCCTCCCATTTTTTAAAAAAAACTGCCTCCTAATTTTTCAATAAAAAATAGAGTTGTGATTCTTTGCTTTTCTATGCGGCCTGCGGAGAAAGAGAGGGAGAAACCTTCCATCTTCAAGGCTGCCTCTGGGTTTTGTGTCGCCAGGCTCATCAGTTTTGGGGAAGGTCACCTCTGCTTGATACATGCAGTTGCGCTGAGATGACCACACAGCGCTTCCAGACACTGCAACTTGGCTTCAGCTTCTCCTCTCCTCCGGGGAGGCCGGATGGGAACATAGCAAAGTGAAATGGACTCTCTCCCCATCTCTCAGCAAACTGCTGCCTCTTTCTGAAAGCTGCTTTTTCTCTCACCCCACCCTCCCCGCTTTAGTTCAGGATCAGATCAGACCGTGGTAGTTTCAGCCTCTCTGCGTAGGCTGCAGAGGAAACCACAAGGGGAGAGAAATTGTCAGCAAAAGTTGTGGCTTCTCGCAGCCATGACCGATCTCTGTCTCAGCAAATGGGTCTTTGATCTGCTGTGGCTTCAGTTGGGTTTAGAACATGGGTAGGCAAACTAAGGCCCGGGGGCTGGATGCGGCCCAATCGCCTTCTAAATCTGGCCGGTGGACGGTCTGGGAATCAGCGTGTTTTTACATGAGTAGAATGTGTCCTTTTATTTAAAATGCATCTCTGGGTTATTTGTGGGGCATAGGAATTCGCTCATTCCCCCCCTCCAAAATACAGTCCAGCCCCCCTACAAGGTCTGAGGGACAGTGGACTGCCCCCCCCCCCCCGTTGAAAAAGTTTGCTGGCCCCTGGTTTAGAAGCTGAGGTTGTCTTAAGAAGGCCAGGCCAGGAATGTCCCCTTCCCTGAAAGTCTGGAGATTTGCTGCCAGTCAGTGTAGGTCATACTGAGTGAGATGGAGCAATGCAGTCTGAGGCAGCTTCCTATGCTTAAATCAGCTATTTGAAAGGTCCATGAGGACTAGAACCTTAGCATGACTTTACAGGAAGGCCCATACTGTTGGCATCTGTCTGTCTCAAGAGACAACGGAGTGTGCCTCCAGGGGTGAAGCCGAACCTCGTGTGAGCAGCACCAAGGCGATCTGCCCTGGGTGCAAGCCTGGGCTGTGTCTGGAGGTCCTGGGCTGCCCAGATGACAAGACAACGTTTTTGGCTTCACTGATGGGCTCCAAAGGAAAGCAGAGCAAGACGTTTGGCACCTGCGTGGCTGGAGGAGTTTGTGGAAGGACTGCCTTAGGGATTCCACTCCAGATTTGTGGAGGGAGGTGGAATCCTGTCCCTTTTCTTCTCCCCAAGATAAACGTCAGTGGAGGTTGAGGACCACAGTTTCCCTTCTCCCAGGTGAGCTCCCTTCCCAGGCGGACAAACTCCTGTGGGACTCTAGACAACAGAGGGATATCCTTCCCAACTGTGAGCAGGGCGGGTGAAGACAAGAGACAACAATGAACCATAACGCTCTTCGCTGCTGCTGCTCAGGCTGCACAGAAAATGCATTTTGGTCCCTGAAATTCATTCTGATTGTGCAGATAAAACAAGATTCTACAGGATTGGGTATCAGTGGGTGAAATTATTCCAGATCCAAGGATCCCCAGGCAAGCGCCACCAGATGGCGGAGATGTCAGGCGCCATCCTGGAGCCCAAGCACCTTCACTTGGTCTCAAGTGGTTGAAACACTGGTTGAAAGAGACCATGAGGGTCATCTAGTCCAACCCCCGCAATGCAAGAATACTTTTGCCCAACGCAGAACTCGAACCCGCGACCCCGAGATTAAGAGTCTCATGCTCTACCGATGCAGCTATCTTATGTTCTGGCAGTGATCTGATCTGTGGCAGGCAATGGAAAAAGAACCTGATCGGTGTGTCGTTGTGGCGGGCAAAGGTGTGATAAGGACCAGGGAGTGTAAAGTTAATCTGGGTTGCATTTTACACCGCAGTGTTGTGTGTTACCATCTGCCCTGCTTAGGCAGCCAGTCCTGTTAAAATGTCTTCTGCTCCAGCCAGGCAGCAGGAAATGCCTCCGTGCATTCATGTATTTCACTTGACTCTTCCAGGGTGACAGTCCTTGTCTGTGGAGCAGGAGGGTAGCAATATTTAAAACAGCTCTCTTTAATTCAGCAAAGTACAAAGAAATTAGGTTTAAAAGTAATCAGGTTTCAATAGCTTGTGAGAATCAAGTGTCTGTGTGCTTTCCTTTTCCCTGACACCAAAAAAGACGTAAATGTGTGTGTTTCTGCATCTGTGGAGGGAAACCATTTTTAAAGCATAAAAGCAGCACTTTGGCCAAGATTGTGGTGGATTTGCAGAAAGATGTGGTTAATTACCTAATCTAGATTTGCTTATCATGACTAACATACAGTAACAAGGGAGATTGCTGTCTTGCAGCAGGTTATGTATTTTTAGCTTCCGCCTTCTCCAGCTGCCTCTTAAACTGAATCAAAAATTTATTGTGTTATATATAGAATCATAGAACTGTAGAGTTGGGAGGGACCCTGGGGGTCATCTAGTCCAACTCCCTGTGATGCAGAAATAGGCAGCTGTCCCTGACGGGGATCAAATCTGCGACCTTGGCATTATCAGCTGTAACCAAACTGAGCTAGCCAGGCACTGCTATATATTTCTATCATTGCTATGTTAGTTACTGTGCATGTGTGTGTGTGTACATGTATTCCTCATTATTTTAATGCATTGAACACTGAAAAATAAATCACACTTCCCCCCTATACATTTTAAAATTAAATCAGCGTCTTCAGGTAATCTTTGCTGCAACCCTGTGAGATGGACGAGTATGGTTTATGCCCATACTGCAGATGGGGAAGACTGAGGCCCAACGTGGGCTTGCTTTCAGATCTGGGGCTGCCTAGCAAGCTCACCTGCAGAGACAGGAACCCACCCCTTCCTATTTTATAGGGCTCCGTTGGTGCACCCAGGTGCTTTTTACGGATTTCCATAATCCTGGTCTTTGGCCCAAGGAAAAAACAGTCTAGATAGTGAGGAGAACAGGGGAGTGAAATGCCTCTGGCCATCCAGCTGTGCTGGAAGAGATCCCAAGGATCATCTAGTCCAACCTCCTGCAATTCAGGAAATTAAGGGGGGACAAGGTGTCATTTAAGGAGGCAAGGCCTATGGGAGTTTATGTTGAGGTCGGGAGATGTTTAGGGGGTGAAGTGAAATGAAGGGGGGTGTCAGGAAATCTGGGCTCATGTGAAGCCTTTTAGAAGAAAAAACCTTGGCTTGGGCTGGGGCTTCCCTGCCTCGCAGGATTGCTGTGGAACTAAAACAGGAACATGTGGCGGGGTGGGGGGTGGGGTGTCATCCTTGAGCCCCTAGGGGAGGAAAGGTAAGATACAGAAATGCACTCACAGTTGCTACTGATTATAAAAGGGTGACGTTCTAGAGCTCAAGAACTTAGGTGGCACCAGAACAGAAGCTCAAAGAGAGGGGTGGGAGACCTCTGAAAATTGAGGGTGGAGGAGAGAGAGAAAAACATAATTTGACACAGGCAGAGGGCTGTTTCCTCAGACGTGTTTCATATATTCCGATCCTTAATTGCAAAAAATAACCTCCCAAGACTGGGCTTTCTCTTGCCCCCGGGGAGAGAGCTGCACTGCAGCCTCGGGCATCAATAATTTCTCCTCCTCCTGCTCCTCGCTCTCATTTTTTAAAATAAGTATAGGGTAGGATACATGAATGACAGCAGTCTGGTCCCCTGGCTGCCAGCCAGCTGCTGTTGCCAGGGCAACCAGCACAGGAAGACCTCTGTTGCTAGGGGCAACCGGGGACCGCTCTTGGAAGAGGATGCCTTTGATGGTGGTGCCTGTCTCTTGCGTAAGAGGCAGGCTTTGCAGACGGAGGTCAGGCAGAGAACTTGCTCTGGGAGGGTTCACCACCACAGCCCCACTTACTGACACTGGACTGCCTTCTGGCTCACCTACATCCAAAATGAGCCAAAGCATGTGGTTTTTCTTTTTTTTAAAGGGCCTGGCTGGAATCTAGTGTTTGGAGAGAAAGATAAGGGGGGGGGGAGAATAACGTCAAATAATTTCTTTCTCGCACAATTTGATGGAATAAGTCCTGCCTTCTCCCAAAGCAAAACTTGCTTAAAATTAGGGCAAAATGTGTTTAACTGGGTTGCATCCAGTGATAGTCCTACTCAGAGGAGGCCCATTGAAATTAAAGGGTGTGTCGGCAGCAAGAATATTATTGGCACAAAAATGGAAGCAAGAAGAATTACCGACGAAAGAAGAATGGCGGATGAAATTGATGGACTATGCAGAATTAGATAAATTAACAGGAAGGATTCGAAACCTGTGGGACAGTGGCGTAGCGTGGGGGGTGCAGGGGGGGCCGGCCGCACCGGGCGCAACATCTGGGGGTTAGGGGGCGCAAATCCACGGGTTAGGGGGTGCAAATTACTTGCCTTGCCCCGGGTGCTGACAACCCACACTACGCCACTGCTGTGGGACCAGAGATTCTTAGAAGACTGGAGTAAATATACGAACTATTTGAAAAGTAATAGTAATGAACAGATTAGTCTAGTAGGACTGCAAGAAGTTCTGGAAGGAGGACTATTTGAAATATTGCAAGAAAGGCTATGAGGAGAACTATTAGTTAATGATAATTAAGAGTAATAGAGAAATTAAGAAATACAGAATAAGTGATAAAGAGTGGAGAATCATTAGGGGTATTGACAAAAGTCTAAAATATTGTATAAGATAAGAAGTTATATTAGATGATTGTCAGAAATGATATGTTTAAAAAACTAATAAAAATGTGTGTATATGTGTGTGTATGAAATTAAAGGGTGTGTCGAACTTGGATCCAGTCATTTCAATGGGTTGTTCTCTAAGTGGAATTTCATAGAATCATAGAATGGTAGAGTTGGAAGGGACCCCCTAGGGTCATCTAGTCCAACCCCCTGCAATGCAGGGATCCCAGCTAAAGCATCCCTGACAGATGGACACCCAACCTCTGCTGGAAAACCTCCAAGGAAGGAGAGGCCACCACCTTCTGAGGAGACCATAACCTGGCAGGAAGCCCCATTGATTCCTTTGGGGCCTTTGCATCTGAGGAGCCTGTGTAAAACTTGCCACTTCTAACTGGATGGATACAATGGAGAGTCTTGTGGCCCCTTGAAAGACTTACCAGATTCATGATGAGGAGTCCATCAACACTGGGGCTTTGGCTAGATGTTTTTTTGGGATCCCTTCCAACCCTGCAATTCTATTATTCTTTTTGGAAGGCTCCACAGTCTAGAGAAGGAAGCCAATCATTTACAACAAAATAGTATAATAAAAAAGGGAGAGGGTTTTTGTTTATTATTACTAGTCAGACTTTTGTGTATGAAAAATAGTGGGAGGGTGGGTTGTCTTTGTGGATTACTGATTTGAAGTCCATACCACGATACTGGTTTCATAATTTTTGACTTGGCAATAGATCATGAATCAAGATGTGTGTGTGTGTGTGTGTGTGTGTGTGTGTGTGTGTGTGTGTGTGTGCTATGCAAAAATCACGATGCAGGCTCCATGCTTATTTCAGACATTGTGATGTATTAATATATCATGAAGTTTAGCTGGTGATATATTGCGATATTGAAAACCAGATATCGCCCAGCTTTAGTCCTGACTCTTCTGGCCTTCGGCTTCCTTGGGCGCCTGCGAGCGCATTGCCTGCTTCTTCTGCCCTTCCTGGGCATCTTTGCAGAGCAGGAACCCCGCCAGGGACTCGTGCAACACAAGGGAGCCGGAAAAGCAGAGGGAAATTCGAGGAGGTGGAAACTGGAAAGAAAAAAAAACCTGACCGTGAAACAGAGGCCACAACCTCAGCAGCTTTTGAGACGGGCTCCCTGCTTGGGAATGCTATATTAAGACCTCAGCTGCTCGGGTGATCAGTTCACAGCCGGAGCAGAACAAGCCCTGCTGTGGCAAAATCAGGGATCGGAGGAACAGCTTACGTGCCCCCCCCCACCGCCCGAAAAATAAATCAAACTGACCTGTGGCTCTCCAAATGTTGCTGGACTACAGTTTGCCCTGTCCATTGGGCATGCTGGCTGCGTTTGGAGCCTCAGCGACATTTGGCGGGATTTTGGTTCCCCTGTCTCTGATCTGAGAAGAGGCCTTCCGCTTATCTCTGGAGGGAATCTCTTATCTCTTTGAAAGAGGGGCCTTCCTCCTTCCATAGCCTCCAACATTAATTTTCTCCAATGAAAATAGGGACGTCCTGGGGAAAAGCAGAACATTCTGGGATCAAATCAGAGACTGGGCCGCCTTCTGTAAATTGCGGGTTCCCAGGGCCAGATTTAGGTTTGATGAGGCCCTCAGCTACGGAAGGTAATGGGGCCCGTTATATGTCCAGCTGTCCTTTGTCAACAACAAATTGTTGCTTTTTTTTGGTGTTGAATATATGCTGTGTGGTAATTTATGGACCTAATAGGTTCCTAACGAGTGATATTTTAGGGAGTAGACTGGCCCATGACTTACATCATAGGAGCCTACACAACACAAAACACTGTTGCTGTATGTAGGTTTTATTTGTTTTTATCTTATACTGTATTGTGAAATGTACATCCAGGTTTTTTCCTTTAAAATTTTTGGGGGCCCCCAAGAGAGTGGGGTCCTAAGCTAGAGCTTGTTTAGCTTATACATAAATTTGGCACTGTGGGTTCCCCATCATCTCTCTAGTGATATCTGGCATCTCTCTAACGATATCTGCTAGCAGCTAGAGGGACGCAGGTGGCGCTGTGGTCTAAACTACTGAGCCCCTTAAGGTTGGCAGTTCAAATCCGTACAATGGGGTGAGCTCCCATTGCTCTGTCCCAGCTTCTGCCAATCTAGCAGTTCGAAAGCACGTCAAAGTGCAAGTAGATAAATAGGTACCACTGAGGCGGGAAGGTAAACAGCCTTTCCGTGCGCTGCTCTGGTTTCCGTCACGGTGTCCCGTTGTGCCAGAAACGGTTTAGTCCTGCTGGCCACATGACCCGGAAAGCTGCAGACAAACACCGACTCCTTCAGTCTAAATGTGGAGATGAGCACCGCACCCCATAGTTGAATTTGACTGGACTTAACTGCCTGGGGTCCTTTACCTTTACCGATACCTGGAGCGATAAGAGTGCCTCATCCCTGATGCAAAAAGAGGCATTTCCATCTCTCAGGAGGAAAGGCCTTTTCTAAACAGACTCATTCCTCCACCTCTTAGTTTCAGTAGGGAATGGGAAGTTTTTAAGCTGAGGTTGGGTGGCATCTCTTGTGGATGCATTTGTTGAGATTCTTGCACTGCAGAAGGGTCGGCTGCAGCCCTGGACGCAGAATGGACCTGCGCCTCCTTGGACAGCTGTGAGTCCAAAATGACCCCCAGGCTGCGCACCTGATCCTTCAGGGGCACAGTGACCCCATTCAGGACCAGGGAGTCCCCCGTCCCCTAGAAGCAGCACTTCTGTCTTGTCAGGATTCCACCTGACTCCATTAACGGCCTATCCTTTCTTCTCTCTGCCAGCCCTTTGGTGAGTGGTGCCAGCTGCCCCCCAAGGATGCTGCCAAGATGCCCGAGAGTGCCTGGAAGCTGGCCTTCTACACCCTCTCCTGGTCGTACAGCGCCTACCTGCTCTTCTTCGCTGGATACCCCTTTTTCCACGACCCTCCTTCCGTCTTTTATGGTACGGTAAGCAGCGCAGGTCAAGTTAAGATTTGGGCAGAGGCTTCCCTCTTGCAAAACCTTTTCCCAGGGAAGCTCGGGCCCTGTGAACCTCTCTGTCCAACCCTTGAGACTCTTCCCAGGCCACCCCCTCACCTCACCCCCCCCGGGGTGTTTTCACCAGACTGGATGTAGAATCATAGTATTGGAGAGTTGGAAGGGACCCTGAGGATCATCTAGTCCAACTAGGCAGCTGTCCTCTGTGGAGATTAGGGTTGCCACCTTTGTCCTGGCAAAATACAGGACAGGGCGGGGTGGTTGGGGGCGATATTATTTTTATCTGGTGCTGAAGTGACTTCAGAGCAATCCATTGCAATTTATTGCATACCCGCCAACATTAATTTTCTCCAATGAAAATTGGAACATCCTATTATCCAGACCCTCCCACATTTTCCCGATGAAAATGGGGACTTCCTGAGGAAAAGTGGGACATTTCGGCATCAAATCAGAAACTGGTACGGCTTCTGTAAATCTGGGGCTGTCCCTGGAAAATAGGGGCACGGGGAGGGTCTGCTATTGCAGCCTAACACAATGGCCCCTCCAGAATTTGACACACACATTTGTGAATCTGTCTGTGCTTGGTACCTAGAGCTTAAAAACGTGACCTTTCACTTGCCTTTCAAAGATGCAGTTGGAGAGGATCCCTAATTTGGCAGAGAGAGAGAGAGAGAGAGAGAGAGAGAGAGAGAGAGAGAGAGAGAAGGCCTGGAATACAGGGCAAAACTGTATCAATACAGGACATAGCATTTTATATTGAAATACGTGGCAATCCTGTATTACGTAGGACAGCTGCCAGTTGAACCTGCATGTCTCCTTCAACTCCAGTGATGCCTCTCTGCTTCCCTGGATGGAGGATGGACGTTGCTCAGCTGAGTCTTTCGCTCCGTGTGTGAAGAAACTTGGCAAAATTTACATTTGTTGCCCCGCCTCCTCTTGGCAGCAGGAACTGTGCCGCTAAGCTATCACCCCTCTCCTAAAATCAAGACAGGGTGCTAGTTCTCAAGGTTATGAATGAAGAACTGGTGTCATGGGAACAAAGGAAGCTCTTCCTTCCTTCAGCCCAAGACTGTCTACACTGGCTGGCAGCAGCAGCAGCTTCTCTGGGGTTTCCTTCCCCTACACAGATACCATCAAGGCTTAAACCAGGAACCTTCTGCACACAAAGCTCTGGTCCTTGAAAGAAAATAAAAGAGGGCCTCTTTTTTTTCTAAATCATTTTTATTGATTTTCCAAATTTTAACAAATCAAAGCAAATTTAATACAATTTTTCCAAATACTGGCCTCCCACATTCCGTCCTCAATGTGCCCATAATTTCTTTTTGTTGCTGCATTATTTTCCTAGTTATTTCTGAGTCACCTTCCATTCTCTATAATTAATCTTATATTACATTTTTTTTTGTTGC
Source organism: Podarcis vaucheri (assembly GCF_965113315.1). Taxonomy (NCBI): domain Eukaryota; kingdom Metazoa; phylum Chordata; class Lepidosauria; order Squamata; family Lacertidae; genus Podarcis; species Podarcis vaucheri. The sequence continues at coordinate 1,468,802 of NC_138756.1, read as the reverse complement.
TTTTAACTTTTTGTCCTGAACCATCAGCTGTCCACTTGCCAATTTCTGCACGTACAATATTTTAACATTTCCAGTATCTACAAGGGAGGCTGTTCATCAAATTGTCAATCCACAATAGTTCAACAATTATTATTTCTAAAATAAACTTCCTTTCCTTCTGCGTGGATGAAAACCTAATAGTTCACTTTCACTAGATGTTTTCCCTTCTTAACTGCGCATTGAGCCTTTTTTTCCTTTGCCTTTTGCAAAATAGATAATACAGGTGCCTGCATTTCTGCAGCTGCAAAATCACAGGTGTCTCTGGGGATAGGATGGGACTCAAAAGTGAATTAATCTAAATTCATTTTTTTTGCAGCAATGCCCCCTTGTGGTCACAGCCCGGAATGTCCATTCAGGACGCCCACTAGCTAGCATGCTTTGTTCTTTCCTTGTTGGTATGACTGCAGGATTCTGGGGCATCCGGGGTTCCTGATGGGGGTGAGAGTGGATCTGGGGCATGTGGCAACTCTGTCCCTTGAATTGCTTTGGCTCCCAGGAGGCTGACCAAGGGAAAGGCTCTCTTCTGCCTTGGTCAGACACCACCTGGAGTCCCGTGTCCAGCTCTGGGCACCACAATTTAAGAAGGATGTTGACAAGACGGAATATGTGCAGAGGAGGGTGAAGGAGATGGTCAAGGGTCTGGAAACCAAACTTGATGAGGAATGGTTGAAGCAACTAGGTATGTTTAGCCTGGGAAAGAGGAGACTGAGAAGAGATAGGAGAGCCATCTTCCAATAGCTCAAGGGCTGCCACATGGAAGATGGAGCATGCTTGTTTTCTCCTGCTTTGGAGGGTAGGACTTGAACCCATGGCTTCAAGTTACAAGAAAGGAGATTCTGACAGCAAAAACAGGAAAAACTTTCTGACAGTAAGAGCTATTCAAGAGTGGAATGATCTCCCAAAGGGTGCTCATCAATGGTTCCTCTTCATCCTGGAGAAGAGTGACTAGTGGGATGCCACAGGGTTCTGTCTTGGGCCCGGTCTTATTCAACATCTTTATCAACGACTTGGATGATGGACTCAAGGGCATCCTGATCAAATTTGCAGATGACACCAAACTGGGAGGGGTGGCTAACACCCCAGAGGACAGGATCACACTTCAAAACGACCTTGACAGATTAGAGAACTGGGCCAAAACAAACAAGATGAATTTTAACAGGGAGAAATGTAAAGTATTGCACTTGGGCAAAAAAAATGAGAGGCACAAATACAAGATGGGTGACACCTGGCTTGAGAGCAGTACATGTGAAAAGGATCTAGGAGTCTTGGTTGACCACAAACTTGACATGAGCCAACAGTGTGACGCGGCAGCTAAAAAAGCCAATGCAATTCTGGGCTGCATCAATAGGAGTCTAGCATCTAGATCAAGGGAAGTAATAGTGCCACTGTATTCTGCTCTGGTCAGACCTCACCTGGAGTACTGTGTCCACTTCTGGGCACCACAGTTCAAGAAGGACACTGACAAACTGAAATGTGTCCAGAGGAGGGCAACCAAAATGGTCCAAGGCCTAGAAACAATGCCTTATGAGGAACGGTTAAGGGAGCTGGGCATGTTTAGCCTGGAGAAGAGGAGGTTAAGGGGTGATATGATAGCCATGTTCAAATATATAAAAGGATGTCACATAGAGGAGGGAGAAAGGTTGTTTTCTGCTGCTCCAGAGAAGCGGACACGGAGCAATGGATCCAAACTACAAGAAAGAAGATTCCACCTAAACATTAGGAAGAACTTCCTGACAGTAAGAGCTGTTTGACAGTGGAATTTGCTGCCAAGGAGTGTGGTGGAGTCTCCTGCTTTGGAGGTCTTTAAGCAGAGGCTTGACAACCGTATGTCAGGAGTGCTCTGATGGTGTTTCCTGCTTGGCAGGGGGTTGGACTCGATGGCCCTTGTGGTCTCTTCCAACTCTAGGATTCTAGGATTCTATGATTCCCTCAGGAGATTGTGGCCTCTCCTTCCTTGGAGGTTTTTAAGCAGAGCTGGATGGCCAGCTTTAGCTGAGTTTCCTGCATTCCAGGGGGTGGACTGGATGACCCTTGGGGTCCCTCCCAACTCTGCAATTCTTTGATTGTATTATTCTTGCCCCCTGGCCCTGCTTGCAAGCTTCCTACAGCCGTTGGCTCAGTTGGTAGGGGGCTGTAGATGGAAAGCCAGAGTGTGAGATCAAATTCTCCATGGCAGCTAGAATAATAATTGATTCCTGCACTGCGGGGGGTTGGGGGGTTGGGCTAGATGACCCTTGGGGGTCCCTTCTATGATTCACTGACCTTGCTTTCTCCCTTCTCCTTTGCGGCTTTCCAGGCTGGAAGAGGGGCATGGAGGTCCCGCCAGACATTGCCATGGCCTACCTGATGCAAGGCAGCTTCTACGGCCACTCCATCTATGCCACATTCTACATGGACGCCTGGCGCAGGGACTCGATCGTCATGCTTGTCCACCACGTGGTGGCCCTCACGCTCATCACCTTCTCTTACATGTTCAGGTGTGTCCCCATCCCCACATGCTCCCTCCCTCCTTGTTTCCTGCCTGGCTACACCTCTGCTTGGTGGCAGAGCGCACTCTGTGCATGCACAAAGTCCTGGGTTCCAAACCAGACTAAGGTCCCTCTAGTTCAGCATTGCCTGCACTGATTGGCAGCAGCTCTCCAGGGTTTCAGACTTGGGGGTCGCACCCAGCCCTACCTGCAGATGCCGTTGGAGATTGAACCTTGGGTCCTCTGTGCTGAGAGCATGCTTAAGGCCACCAAACTCTGGTCCTTCCCCGCAGGATAGAGTAAGATTCTAGTCCTCAGGCTCCAAGCACATTTTGCACCTGGCTTCTGACCCCTTACGACCAAGTGAAGATGCCTGGGGGCCAGGATGTGGAGGTACTTGCCTGGAGATCCTCGGATCTGGGCTGTTTTCACACACTAATACCCTGTTCTGTATAATCATATCCATTATATTTTATCTGCGCTATCAGAAAGAATCTCAGGAACCAAAACGCTTTCTTTGTGCAGCCTGAGCAGGAGCAGTCAGCATAAAGAAAAAGAGGTCGGAATAGGCCAATAGTTATGTGGACCATCCCTGGATCAAGGGACTTTTCCTCTTTAATTTCTCAAAGCTCTCATCTTAGCTCAAGGTTGTCCTCTGAACTAGGCAGATGTTCAACTGGGAATCATTTGCAGTCAGTCCATCATTTGGAAAATAAGACTTGCCCCACAATGTCCACTAGACATTCCATTTTGGCGACTGTCACCTTGGTTTAAGGAGCCATTTGGTCCCTGGCTTATACCCCTGAGTTTCCCACACTGGTCCTCATCGCCTGAAATGGGAGCATAGGGGGCCGCATTGCACTAGTACAGACTACTTATAGGAATACAAAGCCTAGCAGAGGCCCTGTGGGGTCTTGGGCAGAGATGGGCATTTCCCACCAGCTTGTTTTTTAAAAAATTATTGTTGGCACCCATCCATCTCGAGAGAGAACGGAGTGCACCTCTGGTGGTGAAGTGAAACCGCTGGAGAATCACAGTGCACACTGTGGCTGAAGATACCCGTCCCTCTTCGTAACTGCTGAGGTGCTGCTGCAAAATGACTGGGCAGCGTGTCTGGAGGTCCTGGTCTGCCCAGACAATAAGACCCCCCTCTTGGCCTCACTGACGGCGGGGGGGGGGGGTCTTTTAAGATTTTCAGAGACATTCATTTTGAACTTGCTATGGTTTGAAGGAATTCTATAAATCGTGTTGCCTAGACATTGTTGAGGTCCTGAGGGAAGCAGAGCAAGGCGTTTGGCACCAGCTTCTTCTATGTTCCAAGTTCAAAAGTAGATTACTCACCAGAAAAAGGTGGGGTTCATTCTAGACACCACCGGCTACTTGGAGAGTCTCCAGGTGATTACCGTATTTTTCGCCCCATAAGACGCACTTTTCCCCCTCCAAAAATGAAGGGGAAATGTGCCTGCATCTTATGAGGCGAATGCAGGCTTTCGCTGAAGCCTGGAGAGCGAGGGGGGTCGGTGCGCACCGACCCCTCTCGCTCTCCAGGCTTCAGGAAGCTCTGCGCAACCCTCGGGAGACCGGCTCCGAGGGTTGCGCAGAGCTGCCTGCAGTCCCGGGATCAGCGCAGCTTTGCGCGGCCACCGGGAGCGGGGCGCTAAGTCCCGCCCCGCTCCGGATGGTGGCACAGAGCTGCCTGCCCATCGCCAGCCCCACAAGCTCGGGGGACAGCGGGGAAGCAGAGCGTGCCTTCCCACTGTTCCCCGACCTGGTTCTTCCAGCCCCGCACCTGGGGGGGGAATAATTTTTTTTCTTTATTTCCCCCCCAAAAAACTAGGTGCGTCCTATGGGCCGGAGCGTCCTATGGGGCGCAAAATACGGTATTTGAAAATCAGCTGGTGCCAGCTTCAGTCTTAACTGGAGATGTAATATTTCATCCGCAAAGCACTGTGGAGATTTTAGGAGGCCACGCACAAGTGACTGAGGATGCTGCCGCACCACATAATTTATGGCAGGACGTTCAGTGCCCTGGTTGCAGGGGTGGGACTAGATGACCCTTGGTTACCTTTCAACTCTATGATTCTTGTTTTGGGCGGCACTGTGGCTTTTGCAGACATCTCGGGCAGAAATTCTCCGTACAGTATATGCACTTAAACTCTACATGCCGTTAATGGAACCCAGGTGTGCGTCAAGGGTTGTGCTGTGGCTCACCTGTGCTTGTATCCTCCCCTCCTGGCAACGTTGCCTTCAGGTACCACAACGTGGGAATCCTCGTCCTCTTCCTTCACGACATCAGCGACGTTCAGCTGGAGTTCACAAAGCTCAATGTCTACTTCAAATATCGGGGCGGGGTCTACCATCGTCTGAACGATTTGATCTCGAACGCCGGTTGCGTCTCCTTCAGCGTAAGCTGGTGAGTTTGGCTGCCCTCAAACTCTGCACATGTGCAGCCCATTCCGAGGGGGGGGGCGGTTCTGCAACTCCACCCCCCTCAAAAAGAAAACCCAGCAGGAAGGCATGTTACAAATTATTGTTTGGTTGCGGCTAAAATATATCGCTGTGGTGCTGCAATCCCAGTATTTTGCTGTTCAGATAGACTGCTCTTGTGTGAAAAGTTTTCCAAAATTGTAAATTGCTTTGAGGTTATTATTATTTTTTACAATCAAACCATATATAGATTTTATTAAGTGAACACACAACAAGATTTTAGTCCTCCTAGACCAGGTCCCTTCTCCCCGCAGGTTCTGGTTCCGCTTGTACTGGTTCCCTCTCAAAGTACTCTACGCCACCTGCCACACCAGCCTCCAGACGGTCCCGGACATCCCCTTCTACTTCTTTTTCAATGCTTTGCTCTTTGTCCTGACTCTGATGAACATCTACTGGTTTCTGGTGAGTAGCGAGCCTCACCATCGCCTTGCCCTGCAGGAGTTGGGAACCTCCAGCTGACAGGCCTCACGAGCCTCAGTGCTGTGGGAAGGGAAAGGATTTAGATACAAGGAGAGGATATGTTGTTTAGTTATTACCTTTCTCACGTGAATGAAGTCAGCAGAGGACTGTCCTTTGCAGGATAAACTTGGAAGCTAAGGCAAGGTTGATTTAACCTTCTAGAAACAATAGTCCAGGATGCTTTGTTCGTCTTCCCAATCTAGCAACAAATGAAGATTGGCTTTTGAAAAGGATGGACTACGTGCAACTGGCAAAATTAACAGCAAAGCAAAGATTAGAGATCAAAATGATGAAAAATGCCTTGAGAACTGAAATGTTTTGGGAGGGATTTAAAGAACTACTATAGTGAGATGACCAGGACTTGAAATATGAGTGACAGCACAAATTATTAAGATAAATACGTAAAATTATGTGTATTGAATAGTATAGACAAAATATGCAGCATTTCAGGGTAAATATGAAAACCATGGACATGGAAGTCAACAGATAAAGTAATTTATGGGTTATATTAAAATATGTAAAGATTTCTTTTATGTGAAAAATTAATAAATAAGATTTTTTTAAAAAAATCCAGGATGCTTTAAGGCAGACTGGATTTTGCCTGGTATTGCCGTTTTTCTCTCCTTTAGAAATAACACCCACACACATTGCTTTGTGAAAAAGTAAAAGTTGGCTTTACTTACATAGTGAATGTGGGGTGCTCTCCCCAGAGGTTCACCTGGAGCCATTATTACATGTCTTTAGGTGCCAGGCAAAAACATTCCTCTTTACCCAGGCCAAGGCTATTCAATAATCTATTGCCTGAGAAAGTGTGGGGGAAGAGGACTCTTATCATAATGGCTATTTTATTATGTTTTTATCATGGGAGTGCAGGCCATCTTAGGCCCACGTCACCCCGGCTGGGATGAGCCAGGTTCTCAGGAAAGTGGGGGGCTGGGTAATGTAGTGCAAAGCATCATGGGGAGCGGGGAATGGGGTTCTTAATTTCAGGGTCATGAGTTCGAGCCCCATGTTGGGCAAAAGATTCCTGGATTGCAAGGGGTTGGGCTAGATGACCCTTGGAGTTCCCTTCCAACTCTACATTTCTATGATTGCCCCCTCTCCCTTCCTCTTTGCAGTACATCATCCTCTTCGTAGTGAAGGTCTTGCTGGGGCAAGTTCGGGAAGTGAACGACGTCCGGGAATATGATGTTGACGCAGCCTGCAAGAAGAGAGACCGGGAGTTTCACACCCCCAGCTGCTGGAAGGAAGGGTTAGTGTGCCAGGGAAGGAGGGAGGAAGAAAATCAAATTCGCACCAACATTCATTTTGCCGGGCTTCCCTGCTTCCGTTAGTGGACAGCCACGCTCTTCTGGAAACCCTGCGAGTAGAGTGCAAGAGCACCCGCCCTCTCCCAGATGTTTAGCTGCCCCCCCTGCAACACCCCCCCCCCCAGCATTCAGGGATAGTTTGCACCTGAATGTGGAGTTCTTTTGATACAACTATCCTCCACAAGAATCGTCTTGTTGAATGAAACCCTTCGCCGTGGGCATCATTCTGCTAGTTTGAAGCCCAGAGGTGGAGCATGTAAACCACTCTGAGGTAGACTGTGTCTGAACGTGGATGTTCCATTCAGCTCTTTGGCATTGAAAGGAGTGGGGTGTTTTTCCCAGGGGGAGGCAGGGCCAAGCCAGGGGAGCGTGGCGACCACTATTAAGGGTTTGACAAATGCCTATTTTGTATCTGAATTTTAGTTTCAACTATTCCCAGTCGGGTTTTTGGAGCGTAAGCTTCGCAAAGTGGTTTGTAATTTTAGCACGCTGAGTGAATTGCAGCCACAGGATTATAAAGCTCATTGTTGTGACATGAATTTAAAACACACAAAAGCTGTACTAAAGCCTCTGGAAGGTTGCTATACAGAAGCATAGGTGTGTGTCCTTACATTAGTCTTACTCAGAGTAGTCCTATTGAAATGAACGGGCAGAAAAGGGCCCTTTCCCTCAAAGGGGTGGATTGGCTCCCCTATGAGGCAAGGTTGCAGTGTTTAGGGCTTTTTCGATTTGAGAAAAGGTGAATAAGAGGCAGCTTGATATTAAAAAATGATGCATGGCATAGAGAAAGTTTATAGGCGAGAGGGAGAAAGACCTTTTTTCCTAACGCTACAGCTTGGGAGTATCTAATGAAGCTGAAGGCTGGGAGATTCAGCACCTAGTTAAACTATGGAACTCCTTGCCACAGGAGGCAGTATGACCACCAACCTGGCTGGCTTCAAAACTCACAGAGGAACGGCCACTAGTCAACAGGGTGATGCTCAGAGGGAGAAATCTTTCTGCATCCCAGGTGCTGTTGTGGGAAAGGGCTCTGAAATCAGTGCCCTGCTTGCCCGTTTCCCACAACAGGCGCCTGGCTGGCTGCAGTGAGAAGAGGAGGCTGGACCAGAGGGGTCCCCTGGGGCCTGATCCGGCAGGCTAGTCTTCCCTTCTTTCGACAGGGCTGACTTGGGCCTGTTAATTCCAGGGGGTTCAGCTCTCTTGCTCTCTCTTCCACAGGAAACATTTGAAGAACGGACTCGTGAAAGACAAGCGGTTGTAGACGGCACCCGCTGGATCCCTGCTGGCAAGGACCCCCAGCTTGTTTGGCAGCCCAGAGAAGATCCCGCCCCCCATCTTGATACCTAGAGCTGTGGGGTGGGGAGGGGGAAGCGTCTGCAGGAAACTCACTGGCGGTTGCATTGTTCTTTAAAAAAGCTCTTGTATTTGGCCAGAGTTGGCGCTGGCGGTGAGGACTCCCACGGAGTGGATGGAAAGGGGGCCTTTTTCACAGACCTGGGGTGGATGCAACATGCCCAGTGAAGAGACCCACAAAGGGAGCAGCAAAAGTCCCCCCTCCGCCAACGCCCCCTTGTAAAGACCAGCTCTGCCCTGCGCAGCCTTCTTTGGGGTGGCCCCTCGAGAGGATGCAACAGCTTTCCCCACCCTCCTCATTCTCCAGAGCCCTGACTGGTAAAGCGAAGCGAGTGGCCGATCAGATTGAGGGGGTGGGGAATAACACTTGTGAATGGATTGACAGGAGGGGTGGTGGTGTTCACCTGGGGACGGCTATCCCACAATGCTCTGCGGCACTTTATTCCTCGCCTTGCAAGCACGCACACCCTGCCTTTTTAAAATATATATTTTACTGGATATCGTCCGCAGAAGGGGGAAAGGGTGTTTGGACCTGTCTCAGGGGGTGTGTACATTTTTCCTGTTGTGTGCAAAGGAAGTATCCAAAACTACTGTAATTTTCCAAATTAGTTCCTGAAAACAGACTTTTAAAACATTCTGTTTGTAAGGGCAGAGGACGGGTGGGGGGAGATGATGGTGAAATTGGCTGCCTGTTTTTATATCTAAAATGTTTGTGATGAAAAAACAGGGCACCAGGAATGCGGGGAGACAGAGGGGCTGGGGCTGTGTCTGCCTGATGGGGCTGCGTGGAGCCTCTGCCTTCGGAGTCTGTCTGCAAGGACTGTACCACAGTGCCCCATAAGGAAAAAGGAGTCTCTGTGAGCTAGGTGCTGCACCCAATGAGCAGAGGCAGCTGGGCAGCTTCCTTTCCTGCCAGGGCACGAGGGTGCCATTCAGACAGCCCAAAACTTTTGGCGTCTGTCTTTCTATCCAGATGGATGGAGGTGACTCCCGTTTTGCATTCTCTCTCCTGCGAGAGAATACCTTGAAGCAGCACCAGCATGGACCTCCAATGAAGTTTGGGTATATAGAATGCAATCTCTGGTGGCAGATTTATTATCTTTACCCTATCCAGCCTCCAAGGATCTCACGGCACCACAAGGGTTGCAGGTGAGCAGAGCTTCAAACATGGTTCTGCCAGTCCCAGCGCCCTAATACAGCGCCAATTGATGTCTGTGGCTCAGTTGGGCACCCCAGAGCTGGCTTTGGGGCAGTGCCCATCCATGTCACACTATTAACCCCCCCCAACCTTTAACCCCAGGGAAAAGCAGAGGAAGGTGGCAAGAATCCTTTGGGGGCGGAAAGCCCGAGTGGCAAATGCACGGCTGGCAGGGGACGGAATCACAGAGCTGGGACCACAAGGGCCATCTAGTCCAACCCCCTGCAGTGCAGGAACCTGGGATTAAGAGTCTTCTGCTCTGCCAACAGCTGCCCCAGAGTCAGAAACAGTTTCCCATCTCCAGCAAATCTCCAAGAGATCTCCCAGGAAAGGGTTGAGCTTAGAGCATCTGCCTCACAGTGGAGGGTCCCCGGTTCAGCATCTCCGTGAAAGGACACCCCGGGTCTGGAAGCCTGGAGAGCTGCTGCCAATTTGTGTAGGCATTACTGAACTCCGCTGACCCATTGATGCAACAGAAGGCAGCTTATTGGCTTCCTATTTCAGCCAGCTCTATATTCCATGAGGAGCAGAATGACCTTAAACTGAATGACCACAGCTCAGCGGTAGATCATTTGCTTTGCGTTCAGTAGGGCTGGGGGTTCAGTCCCCGGCATCGCCAGTTTGGGTTGGGAGTGACCCCCAGGCCCAGGAGAGCTGCACACAGTCTTGATCTCGTTTCATCCAATGGTCTGACGCTGTGTAGGGCAGCTTCTGGTGTTCCTTGTATTCTGCTCACCCTGAGTTAGCAACAGTAGATGTGGACGCAAATAATTACCTGCTAAGGTGGAAGAAGATGCAGGAGGGAGAGAAATTTGTAATGCAGATGGGGACATTTGTACCCGAAAGCACCCCTGGATCCATAAGTTGCGTTTTCAGGGTGTTCACACACTACATCCCAGAAGTGTACAATCTTTGAACTTCTGTCTGTGGACACGTGGACATTTATCCACATGTATTGTTCAACAGAAATGCAGTTTGGTCGATTTAAACAAACCAGCAAGCATAGACACTTTCAACACAAGTTGGGATGCTGGAGTCTGTGTGAACGAGCCCTTCTTTTGATAATTAAATCATCTGGGAAGCCATTGCATCCATTTGCCCTCTCAGCCCCCTTCTGCTTGGTGCTGCAGGATGAGGCCATGGTCACAGCAGCCTGCATATGTGTGCCAGGTTTAAAAAATCTGCCTCTCCCTTTCCCCTCCATGGAAGAATTGAAAGCACCAAGAACTGTAGAATTCCCCACTGCAGGGAGGGGGGGGGGAGTTAGATTCCCTGACTTGCATCAATGATGAGAAGTTGAACAAGTTCTCTGATTTTTTGCGCACACCTGTCAGTGTTTCCCAAACTTGGGTCTCCAGCTGTTTTGGGACTACAATTCCCATCATCCCTGACCACTGGTCCTGCTAGCTGAGGATGGTGGGAGTTGTAGTCCCAAAAGAGCCAGAGACCCAAGTTTGGGAAACCCTGGTTTGGAGGTTCGTTCCTAGGGAAGAAGTGTGGAGCGTCGAACCCCTCCTATCACTGGGAATCATATTTGGTGCACGGCTCCTGTTTCTGAGGATTCAGGCAGACCATTGCATCCATGAGGGCTGGCAGCTTGGTTTCTTTAGTGAAAGCCGATGTTCTCTGCAAGCCAGATGCCGCAAACAATATGCTGCACTCAAACACACCTGGTGTTCCTGCACTGTAATTTGTTTTGCACACTGTTTAGAGATTTTAAACATTAAGCAAAAGTTTAGGAATACCTTAAATAAATTGTGTCCCGTAGTGGGACTGCGCTGGTGACACGGCTTGTTCCTTGACCAAATCTGTCCAAGGCCAAGAGAGAGAGGATCCCTTGCCACTTGAGTGTTGCGCATGCCTGTCCACAGCAGTCTGTTGACTTCTGGTGAGTCTTCCCTTGGAAGGAAAATAAGGCGGGGATGGATTTGTGAACCTCTAAATGTGGTTACTAAGGGCCCATTGAGCTCAAGACCCTGTTTTCATGTGGCTACCCAGGTGCAACAGGGATGGGGAACTGGCGACTCTCCAGATGTTGGGACGAAAGAAGGCGGCACCCTGCCAGATATTTCCCTTAAAAAACCCCAAAGCCTGTATTTTTTTTAAAATAAATGTTCAGACTTCAGGAACCACACCAGATTCTTCATCTGCAATGGGTATCCTGGAAGAGTGTAATTAGCTTAAAAGATGTGAGGATGTGTTGTCAAGTTAAATTTGCCCCCATCTCCAGTGAGTGGGCAGAAATCTTCCCTTCTAAGGCTGCAATCCTAAAGGCTGGTTCAACACATTGCAGCTGACTTCTGAGTAAGTGGGGAAAGGTTTCTGGTCGCAACCGAGTGTGATGTGAAACAGGGATCACCAGAGAACCCAACAAGGCTTCAAATCCACTGGGCTTTCCATAAAAGGGACTAGCATGTTTTGGGATCTCAGATGCTTCTGGGCAAAACAAGGTTGCAGCCAACTGAATCATTCTCAGAGTAGACCCATTGAAATGTATGGATGCGACTAATGGGCCCCATTAACTTCAATGGGTTGCTCCTGGCGGTAGTCCTATTCAGAGTAGGCTCATTGAAGTTAGTGGCCCTAGTGTTAGTGGTTGTGTTCGTTAGCTTCAGTGCTGGATAGTGGATGCAGCCCATTGATGTTAATGGGCCCAAATTAGTCATGCCTATTCTCTTCTATGTGTCTACTCTTGAGTAAGCTAGAGGCAAGCTTTTTTGGGGCGGGGGTCAAATCCCATCCAGGTGGATTATGTCTTCACACACACAAGGTTCCTGTTTGGTGCTTTGTCTTATGACAAAGCTCATTCCAGACTTCTAGGCCTGGTCCGGATCCATCCCTTGCACCTGTGTTCACACTTCCTCCCCTGCTCTTTTATGACTTGTGGCTTTGCTTCAGAGAGGGATTTGTCTGTGGGAGAGGGATCTGAGGCACTGTGTTTGTTTCTGTGTTAATTTAAATGCCAACTCTCTTGTGGCGGAATCCTCATTAAAAGAAGGAGAAATCGCATTTGTTGTAAGAGCTGTTTATTACCTTTCTAGCTGCTTAAAGTTGAGTGTAGAGTTCTGTATTCCTGAGTTGGGATTTCTGCTGCTGCTTGACATGTTTAAAAGGGAACAAGATGGGGGAGAGACATAGCTGTCAACCTTCCCTTTTTTGCGGGAAATTCCCTTATTCCCACTGCTTCCCGCTGTTATCCTGGATTGTTAGACATCCCATAGACTGTCCCTGGGACAGGTGAGGCTGCTGATCCCTTATTTTCAAATCTGAAAGTTGACAGCTACGGGGAGAGAGCTGCATCTTAACTGGAAAGGAGAACCAAGGTTGCAAGATAATAGGTTGATAACAATTTGATTTGTCTCTATTAATTTATTGCATTTATATTCCAGTTTTTTTGCTCAAGGTCTCTCCTCTCCCCACATTCCTTTAATCCCCCCACAACCCAGTGAGTTTCATGGCGGAGTGGGGGGTCCCAACCCTGGTCTCTCCCAGGGCCAAGCCTGGCACTCTAACCACTGCACCACACTGCCTCTCTCCACCTTTCAGTGGGTTCCCAGGATACCTTACAAAACATTAAAGATTATAGGTAAGCACACTGAAACAAAAAACACCCAAAGCCCCCTCCATGACTACAGGGGGGGATTTTTTTTTGGGGGGGGGGGAATCCCTCCAGTGGTTGGGCAGCCGTCAGTCAGGGGGTTGGACTAGATGACCCTCAGGTTCCTTCCAACTCTACAATTCCATGATCCTGTGCAATCACCTGGGGTCTCTCAAGCTAGCCCACCTCGCAGGGGTGTTGTGAATCTTTATAAACAACTGCATCCATATATGGAGGATAAATTGGGTAGAATAAAAGCAGCAAAACTCTTTCGCGCACCCAGGACTGAACTCACCTGGCTTGCCCTGGGCGGGGAAGGGTTAACCAGATGCGCCCATCACCCGGACCCTCAAGTCGGGTCCTTACCCAGAAGCCCCCTCGGCCCCTGGCCAGCTGCCCAGAGATCAAAGGGCCCCATTAGCCAATCCAGCCTCATCAGCTGCCTCTTCCTCCGCAAGTCTTGCCCCAGTTCTCCCCATCGCCAGCCAAGGGGGCTCTGAAAAGCCAGGCGTCTCCGAAAAGAGACTAGACGAGAATGGCGCATTCGCACTCTTTCCAGCTGATTCTGGGAGCAGCCGGGATGCTCTGGGTCTGGCTGGTGGGAGGGATGCATTTGCAAAGGCAGGAAAGTTTGGTGCTGAAATCTCTGGGACTCACGACCAGGCCCAGCCCCAGATCTCCGCCTCCCGTGCCCCATCTGCTCTGGAAGATGTTCCACAAGAGAGCCGGCCTCTCTCCAGCTTCCCAGGAAGCGAGGACGCCTTGCTGGGTGGAAGAATTCAGGGTCCCGGGCAATATCATCCGAGTCTTCCCAGACCAAGGTACGTTGCTGCAAAGGTTTTGGGAGCTCTGTTTGATGGGTTTTCTGGTTTGAGGTGGCCATGATTTTCTCCCTGAGGTTAGAAGAGGTGCAATCCTACACAGGTCTACTCAGAAGAAAGTCCCACTGAGGTCATATTATAGCTTTCTTTTCTTCACCCAATAAAACCAGAAATGGATTCTGCATCCTCTTAAATTCTCCTAACATTAATAAAATCAGGCCAGTTTGGGGAATAAAAGCCCAGGATGGTAAGCAATGTCAGTCCTACTCAGAGTAGACACGTTGAAATTATTGGGCATGACTAACCCAGGCTCATTGGGTCTATTCTGAGTAGAACTTAGTTCACCAGAGAGCATAGTCCCAAGTCCAGGACAAAAACAAACTTTGTTTTGATTGATGCTTTTTAAATAACTACTCATCAGGCCAGAGGTGTTGAAAGTAGTCTGCAATTATTATAAAAGCTGCGCTTTGTCTCAGGCTTGTCTCAAGGGGTTGGACTAGATGATTCTCAGGATCCCTTCCTGCCCTACAGTTCTAGGATTCTATGAAATCACAAAAAAAACATCGCAGCTGATCATTCCTCTGTGGTATTTCCACAGTTATTCCCTGTCCTTATTTTCACCCAAGGATTTTTTAAAAAGGCATTTTTACTGCATTCTGTACATCACCTTGAGACCCCTGTGTGGAAAGTGATTAACAAAGAAAGATAAATAAATTAGCATGAGTGTGGATTGGGCAATATTATAAATAAAGACTCATAAGAAAACAATAGCCTGCAACCCTCCAGGTAATGGCATCAAATTTTTAGACCAGGATTCTTGAGATGGTTGTATTAACACTTGTAATGGGCTGGAAGTTTGATGTCCTCGTTTGTGAGCTAAATCATTGCATTGTAAGTGTTCATAGCATCGTGGAGATGGAAGGGACCCCAAAGGTCATGTAGCTCAGCCCCCTACAATGCAGGAATCTCAACTAAAGAGTCCATGACAGATGACCATCAAAATGCATGTGACAGCCCTTGAGATATTGGAAGATGGCTATCTCCTGTTCGCCAGGCTAAACCTCCCCAACTCCCTCAACCATTCCTCATCAGGCTTGGTTTCCAGACCCTTGGTTGTCTTGGTTGCCCTCCTCTGCACATATTCCATCTTGTCAATATCCTTCTTAAATTGTGGTGCCCAGAACTGGACACCATCTTCCAGGTATGGTCTGACCAAGGCAGAACAGAGCAGTACTTTTACTTCCCTTGACCAGAACATTAGACTGCTGTTGATGGAGCCTTGAATGGCACTTTTTTTTTTTTTGTTGCTGCTGCTGCTGCATCACCCTGTGGACTCATGTTAAGCTTGTGGTCCACCAAGACCCAGAGATCCTTTTCACATGTCCTGCTAGTAAGCTCGGCTTCCCCCATCTTCCTGCCTGAGTGCAGAATCTGACACTTGTCCCTTTTGAAATTCATTTTGCTAGTTTGGGCCCAGTTCTCCAATCTGTTAAGGTCATCTTGGACCCCAGATCTTCTTGCCCAATAACCCTAATATTAAGAGTCTCATGATCCACCCACTGAGTTATGATCTGCAGACTATCAAGGACTGTCTTTAATATCCAGTTTATCACTGACTAATTTTCTCCACTATTCCACCTTCCCATTTTCTCCTTTATATCCCTATTTTACACACACACAATACCTGCCAACTTAGATTTCACCTCATGCCTAATATGAAAGTGGGCTAGGGTCCATGAAAAGCTTATTCCCTCACAAATTTGATAGCCTTCAAAGTGATCTTTGCATAGTTTGGCGCGTATTTTGCGTATGAGGCTAGTTGGAATCCTACACAAACTTAACTTGGAAGTCCAGCTGAACTCAGCAGAGCTTACTTATGAGTAGACATACAAAGGATTAAATCCCCCTGGGCCCAGTTGAGCTTACTTCCAAGTAAATTTTCTTATGGGATAGTGGCCTGGGGTTTGCCACAAGTTCTACTCAGAGTAGAGCAATAGACATGCTAATAGGCTCAATTAAGTTCTACTCAGAGCAAATCTATGCAGCCCAGTGAGCTTAGGTTAATCATGCCCATTAATTTCAATTATCAGTGCAACTCATATTGGATTTAACCCTTTGTTTCCTCTTAACCATTCCCCCTTCCTAATTTGTTACTTTATTAACTGGCTAATCAATTAATCTCTGTCTTAAATAGCTTAACTTGTTGACAAATTACTATTTTCTTGTGTGTTCATTTACTGTTCTGTGTGTGTGTTTATGTGCTTATTCATAAAATGCAAGCCTGATTTAAACACATACATTTACAGTATATATATATATATATAAGAAGTCAGGCATGATAAACTGCAAAGCTGAAATGGTCCCCACCCCCCAGTCTTACTGAAGGAAAACTGCTCCAACTTTGCAGGTCGTTTGTATGCAAAAATAAAAAAGGGCTTTGCTGGTGGCTGGGAAATCCTTCTTCCCCGCCAGCATTTGACCATCTTTAGCAGAAGCTGCTCTGTGACCAGATGCCTTGAAGGCCTGCTCTTCTCACCTCCTTTCCTCCATCCACTGCAGAAACCAGAGCCTTGGCCTCTCCCTCCATTTCTATACCTTGGTGAGACTTTTCACAGCCAGGCGATAATGGGCCTCTCAATGCCTGTGAACTCAACTGTTCTTAAAGAAAGCTTTGGATGCTTGGCTCCCCTCACCTGGGTGCCACAGATGTTTCTTGGTGTGAACAGGCACATCAGAACATCTGAAGAGCCGGCAGGATCAGGCCAATGGCCCATCTAGTCCAGAGGTGGCCATCCAAGGTGGGAGGCAGCCATGTGTCTGAACAAGAGCAGCTCTCCTGCTCGTATCCTGGTTGGCCCCTGTGAGAACAAGGTGCTGGACTAGATGGGGCGTTGAACTGATCCAAACTCAGCCAAGAGCATAAGGTCAAACAGATTCCTCACTGGCCTTGCAGACAACTTCATTGTCCAGAAAGTGGGAGAAGCAACAAGAGGAACAGCCATTTTAGATCTGGTCCTAACCAATGTTGATGACCTGGTTAGTGGGGTAGAAGTGGAAGGATCATTAGGCGCGAGTGATCATGCTCTTCTGAAGTTTACTTTTTTTTTTTTTATAAAATTTTTATTAGTTTTACAAAAGTTTTTATAACAAACAAACATAAAAGAAAAACAGACAAACAAACAAATATAATTTCAGAATGTCCTTTCATAGACTTCTTTCCTCGGACTTCCCCATACCTCCCCTTTCTGCATCCTCATGTCCAAATTTTATAGCAACTTATAAATGTTCTTTCCCATCCTAATTCATCATAGTCCTTTCTTAATCTAATCTTATATTACTGCAACCCTTTCTCTCTGTAAAATCTCGACATTCTAAGCTTCATCAAGTTTATAATAGTTCTTAAGATAAATCTTAAATTTCTTCCAGTCTTCTTCCGCAGTCTCCTTTCCCTGGTCACGAATTCTGCTCGTCATTTCCGCCAATGTCATATAGTCAATCACTTTCATCTGCCATTCTTCCAAGGTGGGTAAATCTTGTGTCTTCCAATACTTTGCGATCAATATTCTTGCTGCTGTTGTTGCATACATGAAAAAAGTTCTATCCTTTTTTGGCACCAATTGGCCGACAATGCCCAAGAGAAAGGCCTCTGGTTTCTTAAGGAAGGTATATTTAAATACCTTTTTCATTTCATTATATATCATCTCCCAGAAAGCCTTAATCTTCGGGCATGTCCACCAAAGATGATAAAAAGTACCTTCAGTTTCATTACATTTCCAACATTTGTTATCAGGCAAATGGTAAATTTTTGCTAGCTTAACTGGGGTCATGTACCACCTATAGACCATTTTCATAACATTTTCCTTTAAAGCACTACATGCCGTAAATTTAATACCAGTGTTCCACAACCTTTCCCAGTCAGCAAACATAATATTATGACCAATATCCTGTGCCCACTTAATCATAACTGATTTAACTGTTTCGTCTTGTGTATTCCATTTCAACAGCAAGTTATACATTCTTGACAAATTCTTAGTATTGGGTTCTAACAATTCTGTCTCAAGTTTTGATTTTTCCACCTGGAAGCCAATTTTCCTGTCTTGTTTGAAAACCTCCATTATTTGATAATAGTGGAGCCAATCTTGTACTTTGGGTTTTAGTTTTTCATGGCTCTTTAATTTCAGTTTCTCTCCATCCTGTTCTAAGATCTCACAATACTTTGGCCATCCGTCCTCCATATTAACTTTCTTGTGGGCCTTAGCCTCTAAGGGTGACAACCATCTAGGGGTTTTGTTTTCCAACAGATCTTTATATCTCATCCAAACCTTGAACAACGCTTTCCTTACAATATGATTTTTAAAGGCACTATGCACTTTGATTTTGTCATACCATAAATATGCATGCCAGCCAAATGCATTATTGAAACCTTCTAAGTCCAAGATATCTGTATTCTCGAGGAGCATCCACTCTTTCAGCCAGCAGAATGCTGCTGCTTCATAGTACAATTTTAAGCTTAAAATCATGCTCTTCTGAAGTTTACTATACAGCGGAAAGGAGCAGCCAAGCATACTAGGACTCAATTTCTTGACTTTAAGAAAGCCGACTTCATAAAACTTAGGGAAGTGCTGGGTGAGATCCCATGGACAACAATACTAAAAGGAAAGGGAGTTCATGATGGCTGGGAGTTTGTTAAGAGGGAGATACTAAAAGCACAACATCAGGCAATACCAATGAGACGGAAACATGGAAGGTGCCTAAAGAAGCCAGGGTGGCTATCTAAAGAACTTTTAACTGAATTAAGATTAAAAAAGGATGTGTACAAAAAATGGAAAAGGGGGGAAACCACCAAAGAGGAATTCAAACAAATAGCCAGCACGTGTAGACACAAAGTCAGAAAAGCTAAAGCACAGAATGAACTCATGCTTGCTAGAGAGGTTAAAAGCAACAAAAAAGGCTTTTATGGGTATGTTCGTAGCAAAAGGAAGAACAAAGAAACAATGGGATCACTCAGAGGAGAAGATGGTGAAATACAAACAGGGGACACAGAAAGGGCTGAACTCCTCAATGCCTTCTTTGCCTCAGTCTTCTCCGATAAAGAAAACAATGCCCGACCTGAAGAATTTGGAGCAAATGATTCAGCAAAGGAAGCACAGCCCAGAATAACTAAGGAGATAGTACAAGAATATTTGGCTAGTTTAGATGTATTCAAGTCTCCAGGGCCAGATGAACTGCATCCAAGAGTATTAAAAGAACTGGCAGATGTGATCTCAGAACCACTGGCAGTCATCTTTGAGAATTCCTGGAGAACAGGCGAAGTCCCGGCAGACTGGAGGAGGGCAAATGTTGTCCCTATTTTCAAAAAGGGGAAAAGAGAGGACCCAAATAATTACCGCCCAGTCAGTCTGACATCAATAGCAGGGAAGATTCTGGAGCAGATCATTAAGCAAACAGTTTGTGAGCACCTAGAAAGGAATGCTGTGATCACCAATAGTCAGCATGGATTTCTGAAAAATAAGTCATGTCAGACTAACCTGATCTCGTTTTTTGACAGAATTACAAGCCTGGTAGATGAAGGGAACGCAGTGGATGTAGCCTACCTTGATTTCAGCAAGGCATTTGACAAGGTGCCCCATGATATTCTTGTAAAGAAGCTGGTAAAATGCGGTCTTGACTATGCTACCACTCAGTGGATTTGTAACTGGCTGACTGACCAAACCCAAAGGGTGCTCATCAATGGTTCCTCTTCATCCTGGAGAAGAGTGACTAGTGGGGTGCCACAGGGTTCTGTCTTGGGCCCGGTCTTATTCAACATCTTTATCAACGACTTGGATGATGGACTCAAGGGCATCCTGATCAAATTTGCAGATGACACCAAACTGGGAGGGGTGGCTAACACCCCAGAGGACAGGATCACACTTCAAAATGACCTTGACAGATTAGAGAACTGGGCAAAAATAAACAAGATGAATTTTAACAGGGAGAAATGTAAAGTATTGCACTTGGGCAAAAAAAATGAGAGGCACAAATACAAGATGGGTGACACCTGGCTTGAGAGCAGTACATGTGAAAAGGATCTAGGAGTCTTGGTTGACCACAAACTTGACATGAGCCAACAGTGTGATGCGGCAGCTAAAAAAGCCAATGCAATTCTGGGCTGCATCAATAGGAGTATAGCATCTAGATCAAGGGAAGTAATAGTGCCACTGTATTCTGCTCTGGTCAGACCACACCTGGAGTACTGTGTCCAGTTCTGGGCACCACAGTTCAAGAAGGACACGGACAAACTGGAACGTGTCCAGAGGAGGGCAACCAAAATGGTCAAAGGCCTGGAAACGATGCCTTATGAGGAACGGCTAAGGGAGCTGGGCATGTTTAGCCTGGAGAAGAGGAGGTTAAGGGGTGATATGATAGCCATGTTCAAATATATAAAAGGATGTCACATAGAGGAGGGAGAAAGGTTGTTTTCTGCTGCTCCGGAGAAGCGGACACGGAGCAATGGATCCAAACTACAAGAAAGAAGATTCCACCTAAACATTAGGAAGAACTTCCTGACAGTAAGAGCTGTTCGACAGTGGAATTTGCTGCCAAGGAGTGTGGTGGAGTCTCCTACTTTGGAGGTCTTTAAGCAGAGGCTTGACAACCATATGTCAGGAGTGCTCTGATGGTGTTTCCTGCTTGGCAGGGGGTTGGACTCGATGGCCCTTGTGGTCTCTTCCAACTCTAGGATTCTATGATTCTATGATTCTAAGCAGGACTCCTTAATAATAATAATAATAATAATAATAATAATAATAATAATTTTTCTTATTATTTATATTCTGCCCAACTGACTGGGCTGCCCCAGCCACTCTGGGTGGCTTCCAACAAATTAAAACACAATAAGACACAACAGGACACAATAAGATATTCAGTGAAATGGGTTTTGATACTCTTAAAATAGCTTAGAAACCCACTTGGGGCAGGATTTATTTATTTTTATTTAATGCCTTATATATTCCTGCCTTTTTTCTCCAAGGAGCTTGAGGTCTCTCTCCCCCTCCTCATTTAATCCCCCCCCACAACAACCCAGTGAGGTGGTTTAGGCTAGGAGAGGCAGAGGCCGGTGGTCTTCAAGGCCACACTCAGGAAGCTTTAAGGCCAAGGGGGAACTTGAACCTTGCTGTCTCTGAGGTCCGAGTCTGATACCACAGTGGCTCTCCCAGCGCCATGCAATAGGGCTGTGTCAGGCTGGACACAGAGGAATGGTGGGAGGAACCAGCTGGGGGACCCTCAAGGGGAAAAGGTTCAGAGCCCAGGGAGGGGTGGTTATATGTCTGGGAAAACCCAGATATGTCCTCTTTTGGGGGGGGGTCAACATGTCCCCCTGGGCTAATTTTTACATTTCAAGGGAAATGTCTGGTTTAGGGTTTTTTAGTTATTTTCGGAAGGGGTTTGGGGGTGCCCACACATGTTTGGGAGGGTGCTGTGACCCAGAAGTGGAAGCGCCATGGCGGAGTGAGGCTGTCACAGCAAAGATCAGGTAGGAGCTGGGGTCCTGCCTCCGCTTGGGCTGCCAGCGGCTTGGGCTGCTGTGCAGGTGGCAGCCGCTGCCAGCCCAAGCTGGGGAAAGAGGTACGTGGGCACAGTGGCTGCAGCCCCTGCACCAGCTCAGGCTGACCTCTTTTGTGTTCTTCAAGACATAGTAACCCTAGTGGTGGTGGGACAATGATGAGCGGACAGAGGGAGAAGACTGGGAACAGATGTTGTCAGAAGAGGACAGGGCTTAGTGGGCTGGGAGAGTGTGAGGCAGAGAGCAGTCCAGACTCAGAGGCAGGAGCTGAAGCAGGAGAGGAGGGAGGCCAAGAGGCAGAGAGGGGAAGAGCCATGGGAGTCTCCCCCTCCTGCTGCGAAAAGCTCCCCTCCCCGCTGGTCTCCCAGAACCAGGAGAGGCATGAAAAGGGTGGAGGAGAGGTTGGCTGTGGGCAGGCCCAGTCTCAGATTGTTTGAGGAAAACCCTGGAGACAGCTGTGGGGAGGAGGGACCTTTCGGTCTCAACAACTGATTTTCATGGAGTACAACCACCAGGAATGGGTTGCTGCGCTCATTAGGCCTTATACTCCTGTGCAGATCCTGTTTTTGCTAATAAGGAGTGCACCGTGTGATTTACTGCTGGCTCACTCTTGCCAGACTGGTCCTTGCCTCAGCATTGTTCCTCCTCTCCTAGGCCAATTCATCCACAGCGACAAGCCACGGAGTTGGCTGTGCCTCCAGAAGCGGCTGTACTTCAATTTCTCCACCCTAGACAAAGGGGAGCAGGTGACGATGGCGCAGCTGCAGATCCGTTTCCGCCACAACCAGTACCAGGTCGCCAGTCCGGGCCACCCTTTGGAGCTGAGCCTGTACCAGGCCACCCAGGCCGCTCTGCGAGGGATGTCCTCGCACGCCTACAGCCGGAAGCTCTTGGTGGAGCAAAGCTTCATCCATCTCCACAAGTCCTTTGTCTTCAACCTGACCGAGGCAGCAAAGGTGTGGCAAACCCCTGCCCGGAACCTGGGCTTGGTGCTTGAAATCGCCGGTGGGAAGCTGTGCTCTGGTGCAGATTCCTTCCTTGACACCTCCCTCCTTGTGGTCTCCCTGGCGCACGGACAGTGCAGGAGAACCCGGAAGCGGCGGAGCACCTACTACGTCCCGACAGCCGACAGCAATGTCTGCAAGCCGCGACGGCTGTACATCAGCTTCCGCGACGTTGGCTGGGAAGACTGGATCATCGCCCCCCAGGGTTACCTGGCAAACTACTGCCTGGGCGAGTGCCCCTTCCCACTGGCCGAGGATCTCAACAGCACCAACCACGCCATTCTGCAGACAGTGGTGCACTCCCTCGACCCGGAAGGGACCCCCCAGCCCTGCTGCGTCCCTGTCCGCCTCTCGCCCATCTCCATCTTGTATTACGACAATGACGACAACGTTGTGCTGAGGCACTATGAGGACATGGTGGTGGACGAGTGCGGGTGCCGGTAAAAGGGGTGGGGTGTTCCCTGGCATGGCTTTGTTGCGGTGGGGCACTCGCGCAGAGGGGCGTTGGCCAGCCTCTCCCTGCTGGAGCTCTGCATTGAGAACCAGAGTATCCTGCATTCCTGGCCCCTTGGGCTTTAGGTGTGAAGCAGCGCTCGCTTAAACAGAGATGTATTTTATTTTCTGCACAAAGCAAAGACTGCACATGGGTTTTTAACACTACCTAATCGCTTCCAGATTGTTTTCCTAGGGTGGAACTATTGTAAAAGTTTTAATTCTAATAGTGAATGACATGAAGAAATCTGAAGTTTTGGGGGATTTTTAAAAAGAAATGTATTAATAGCTTCATGGGGGTTGGGGGGGGTCTTCATTTTTTGCCGTTGTGGTTTTGGTGAAGGCTTTTTAAAAGGTAATTGCAAT
Organism: Podarcis vaucheri; assembly: GCF_965113315.1. Lineage (NCBI taxonomy): Eukaryota > Metazoa > Chordata > Lepidosauria > Squamata > Lacertidae > Podarcis > Podarcis vaucheri. Next base: position 1,445,661 of record NC_138756.1, on the reverse strand, counting down.
TTGTCATTAAAGCAGAACAAAAGGTGATGATTGGGGTCCCTTTAATCAATGGGGGTTAAGAGCTGAAAATGGAGAGTGATATACAACAACAAGAAAGGCTGCATGCCTATGTGATTTTGGTCAGTTTCCACCTGGAGAACAAACGCTAGCTTGCTGGCTGAAGGTTACTGAAGTAGCAGGTGGGGAGAGAGCTATCTTAATGGGGGAACCACCTTCTAGGTTAGGGGTGGGGGACTTGTGGCCTGGACTGCAGTTCCCATCACTGCTGGCATTTGGCCACCTTCACACAGAATCATAAAACTGTAGTGTTGGGAAGGACCCCAAGGGTCATCTAGTCCAACCCACTGCAAATGCAGGAATCTTTTGCCCAACATGGGGCTTGAACCCACAACCCTGAGATTGTGAGTCTTATGCTCTGATTGAGCCATTCCAGTGTCATCATACCCATATATGATATAGGGGAGGGCAATAGATGAGGTCTCCCAACAACTCTCAGTATTCTTAAGCAAACTACAGTTCCCAGAATTAGTTGGGGAAATCCGAGTTTATAGTAAAGGTAAAGGGACCCCTGACCATTAGGTCCAGTCGCGGATGACTGGGGCTGTGGCGCTCATCTTGCTTTACTGGCCAAGGGAGCCAGCATACAGCTTCCGGGTCATGTGGCCAGCATGACTAAGCTGCTTCTGGCGAACCAGAGCAGCGCATGGAAACACCGTTTACCTTCCCGCCGGAGCGGTACCTATTTATCTACTTGCACTTTGAGGTGCTTTCGAACTGCTAGGTTGGCAGGAGCAGGGGCAGAGCAACGGGAGCTCACCCCGTCGCGGGGATTCAAACCGCCGAACTTCTGATCGGCAAGCCCTAGGCTCTGTGATTTAACCCACAGCGCCACCCGCGTCCATGATAGTTTGTAGAGCACTTTAAATGTATGTTGAATGTGGTTGACGGGATGTTGTGCCCCAATATCTGGAATGTCACAGGAAACCCCAGCACATCTGAAGGCTATTTTGGTAATGTATCACATTGCAGAGTTGAACTAGATGACGCTTGGGCAGTGTTAGACACTCATATATATAAGCCAGGTGCCAAATGGTTCCTTAAACCAAGGTTAGTCACCAAAATGAAACATTCAGTTGCTGTTTTGGGGCAAGACAGTTCTAAAGCCTTATTTTTCAAAGGATGGACTGACTGATTAATTCTGTTAAACATTTGGCTAGTTCAGATGACTACCTTGAGCGAGGTTAAGAGCTTTGAGAACTGAAAGAAAAGCCACTTCATCCAGAGACAGTCTACATATACACTGGCCTATTCTGACCCTTTTTTCTTAGTGGTAACGCAGGAATATTCTTCACAACTGTGAGCAGGGCAGTGAGGTGAGGTAAGTGAAGACAAGCGACAATTAACACTCATTGTTCCCTGCTCCTGCTCAGGCTGTACAGAAAAAGCGTTGTGGTTCTTGAAATTCATTCTGACTGTGCAGATAAAATAGATTCTACAGGATGGGGTATTAGTGTGTGAAAACAGTCCAGATCCAAGGATCCCCAGGCTGGCACCTCCAGGAGGTGGAGACGTCAGGCGCCATCCTGGCACCTGGGCATCCTCACTTGGTCAGTGGCCAATAGCCAAGTGCAAACTGTGCCGGGCACCTGGACAATTTCAAACACTGCCTTGGGGTCCTTTCCAACTACAATTCTATGTAATTAATTTATTAATCATTTGTTACATTTATCCACTGCCTTTTCCTCAAACTCAAGGTGGCACACATGGTTCTGCCTGCTTCATTTAATCCCCACATCCTTGGAGGTAGCTTAGGCTGAGAGAGGGTGACTGGCTCCCAAGGTCACCCAATGAGATTTTATGGCAGAGAGGATTCAAACCCTGCTCTAGGTCCGATGCAAACACTCTAACCACTACACAACACTGGTTAATTAGGCTTGCCTAGTTTTGCATGGGAACCATCGGGGTTTTAAGGGATTGGAGGGCATCCTATTTTGGATACAATAATCTGTATTTTTTTATACAAGGTGAGTCCTTTAAGAGAGGCCCCATGGATACAGAGTACACATGTTCCACGGGGCCTCTTTTAAAAGACTCACCCTGTATTATCATACAGGGGACGCAGGTGGCGCTGTGGGTAAAACCTCAGTGCCTAGGACTTGCCGATCGTATGGTCGGTGGTTCGAATCCCCGCGGCGGGATGAGCTCCCGTCTTTCGGTCCCAGCTCCTGCCCACCTAGCAGTTCGAAAGCACTCTTAAGTGCAAGTAGATAAATAGGGACCGCTTTATAGCGGGAAGGTAAATGGCGTTTCTGTGTGCTGCGCTGGTGCTGGCTCGCCAGAGCAGCGATGTCACACAATGTGACCCGTAAGTGTCTGTGGACAGCGCTGGCTCCCGGCCTCTAGAGTGAGATGAGCACACAATCCTAGAGTCGGACACGACTGGCCCGTACAGGCAGGGGCACCTTACACCCTGCAGCCTTCCTCTGCAGGAGCTGAAGGTGCCATGTACTTTCATGGGTGGAGTACCTGCTTGGCAGCAGCAGCAGCAGCTGGCTTCCTGTCCAGAAATCCCTGATGAGATTGCCAGTCTGTGTAGACTGTACCGAGGTAGACTGGACAATGGATGGCAGTAAACAGCTTGAGGTTGAATTCTGACAAGACAGAAGTACTGTTTCTGGTGGACAGGGGAAGGCAGGTATGGGTCCCTCGTGGGCTCACTGTGTCCCGGAAGAACCAGGTGTGCAGCCTGGGAGTCATTTTGGACTCTCAGCTATCCACGGAGGCACAGGTTAATTCTACCTCCAGGGTGGTGGCTGTCTACCAGCGTCATCTGTTTTGCATCAATGGAAAGTTCAAAAGCTTTCCCCCTTTTTAAAGCAAGACAACTTTATGAAGAAGTTGTCAACACTCTTTATAGATGCTCCGCTGTGAGCAAACTTATACCAAGTTTTGCCAAGGACATCTGATCTGCCACCAGCTGAGATAGGCCTTTTGTGGCATGCAGGAGGGATCTTACGTGCCAATGTCCACTTCTGGAGAATCTTAGCTGTCATTAAAACAAAGGGGAAAGTTCCTTAGGAAGGTAAAAAAAGCCTAGAACATGCCAGAGGGGGACTGTACCATCAATGATGCACAAATCATTCAGAAGATTCTACAACCTTTTCCCCCTAGCGTGCAGGGAAGCATCTAAGTACAGTGGTACCCCGGGTTAAGTACTTAATTCGTTCCGGAGGTCCGTTCTTAACCTGAAACTGTTCTTAACCTGAAGCACCACTTTAGCTAATGGGGCCTCCCGCTGCCGCCGTGCCACCGGAGCACAATTTCTCTTCTCATCCTGAAGCGAAGTTCTTAACCCGAGGTACTATTTCTGGGTTAGTGGAGTCTGTAACCCGAAGCATATGTAACCCGAGGTACCACTGTATGTGACCCAAGGAAGCGTAATCATTCCTGGACTCCAATTTACCCAAAGCCAGAATATAAACTCTGCAAATATGTAGAACAGCACCCATGTGTCACCCACCCCCAGCACGCCAAGGGATCATAAGAGTGAAAATCCAGGTTGGGCAATAAACACAAGTGCAATTCTGTCACATGTGCATTATTTGTCTCTGAGTGTTCATTTGGAAGAAGATTGCAAAGTTAAGTCTGTAAGAAAGGGTGGCTAAACTGTGGCCAGACTCCAACATCCAGCATCCTATGGGAGTTCAGCTGAATGGCCACAGATTAGGCAGCACTGCCCTGGAAAACCCCCAATAAGATTGGGTTCAACCTGCATCGGAAAACGTTCAGGCTTCTAAAACTAAAAAGTGCATATGGAAAAAACCATACATCATATTACAAAATGTAAGAAAGTCCCCAGAGGCTGAATGCAAGAGGCTCTTTATTAATTTGATGACAAACAGATTTTAAAGCAAACTTGAGATGGAAAAAAATAAAATAAAAAAAATAAACACGGTGCTAGCACTGATGTTTTTTCTTTTTTCTTTAAATGGATTTATATAAAAACTCAAAAGGATTTCATTTTAACTGCTACAAAGGGGAGGGGGAAAGTAACCCAGCACAAAGCAGAAGCAAGCAGGTGCTAACTAGCAAAATGTGAGGAGGGGTGGGAGGAATCGGGCAGCCACAGAAGGATTTTTTTTTTGGGGGGAGGAATATCTTTACTCAGCAGATCGCCTTGCACAAAAAAGAGACAAAAGCGCTTAAAAGTCTAGCTTTGAAAACCTACACAGCCAACATAGCCTACCCAGTGGGGTGGGAACTGGAGTAACAGGCCCTCCGAGCCTCCCTGCTTGCCCCCCACCTCCCTACAGGTTGTCAGGTCTAATGGATACCAAGGAGGCCAAGCACACTTCTTGCAGAAGGATGGGGTAGGGCTGATCTTTTTCTTTGGTGGGGTGGGGGGAGAAGAGGAGGAACGAGATCCCAAAATCTCTATTCTTTTTTTTTTAAAGAAAAAAGAAAAAAAGCGCAGGGAGTTCTCTTAAGTACATTCATGTTAGGTTAACCTCGAGTTCCTCAGTACACACAAAAGCTAAACATGCTAAGAGCCCTTTGACTGGGGAAAATTAATTCACAAGCAGTTTAAAAGAAGGGGGGGTCACATCTAGAAGGCAGATCAGAGAGGTCAAGGGCATTGCGACTGGTGGGGGCAGGAGGTTAAACAGGAAATCCGACTTCAGCTTTTTTCCTAGAAAGCTTTTGATGCAGATAAAAGAATGCTTTTTGCTACAAGTGCAGCAAGGCGGCGCTTTCCCTCCCCCCAAGGGGGGGCCCTTTCCCAGTCGGATTCATAGCAGTTGTAGTTTGAAGGACCCCACAAGCGAAGGCTTGTGACCCCCCCACCAGACGTCGCCTCAAGATTGGTTTAAATGCCTGGCGTTGAACTCACTCCACTGCCGCACCGCTGCACAAAACCCCCAACGACAACCCCCCCACCCCGATATATGCTCCAAGAATGAGACCCGCTTCTCCGCAGCCACCTCCCGCTCTCAGCCTGCCCGCCCCACCCAACCTGCCTCGAAAGTATCTTTGTCAAGAGTCTTTACTTCAAAACCAATATAATCCCCAGTTTCCACTACTGTTTTTGGGTGGGAGGCGAGAAAAAGCAGTGTCCTTTTTTGTTTCCCCCCTCTTGGGGGTGGGCGGGGGTGGGCAAAAGGGCACAGGCACCCACTCCCTGTTCTCGTGAAGCGCATGGAAAGTCTTACAGAAAAGAAAAACAACAACCACTTGTTGTCATCACACAGAGCAGAGCCCAGGCAGAAGCCAATTGAAAGCAAGACAAAAACACACACACTTGAACCATCTTCTGCCTCGCTGCAGGGATGTGCTGGCTTTCCTCGCTCACTGCTACCCTACCATCTGAAGAAGAGGCTGATTGACTGAAATCACACTGAAAAAAGATCTTAAAAAGAGTGGTGTTCTAATTTTTAAGTGTTAAACTTTATATATATATATATATCTTTTTTTTAAGCTTCTCAGAACAAGGATTTCCCCCCTGCCCAGGTCCACTACTAAGATTTCAGAGACAAACTTCTAAAAAAATATCCAGTGCTTCTTTTGCAAGAATCTCTTTTTCTTTTTAAGGGGAAAAAAAGGAAAAAAAGAAACACCCCATCTTATTTAAGTCCATTCAGGACGCGGGTGACACCACACACACGTGAGGTTCGAAGCTGGATCCTGGACAGCAAAACCACACATCTCAGAGTAGGGTACCAGCCGGCTGGCATTCCCACGAGCTCGGAAGGATTGGGGTCCTCTTGGGTGGACGAGGCTGGTGATGATGATGATGATGATGGTACACTTGCTCCTTTAAGAAGATGCCAACAGATGCCACTTCTGGTTAAAAGGGGGAAAAGAGAGATGGGTATGCAAACAACTCTGAGATGGGGGTTTTCCTCTCCCCGCCCTGCTCACAAGAACAGAAGCTTGCTTCCAAGGCTCTTCTCTCTCTCTCTGAATCTCTCTCTCTCTCTCTCTCTCAGTGTGTGTTGATGGGGGGGGGGAGGACAGGGAACGCTGCTGACCACTCTGCTCTTCTGGGGCGAGTTGACTCCCCCTCCCAGCGAGGCGCCAGTCGGTCCTCCGTTGCTCTCTCTCTTCCCACCTCCGTCTGGTCAATCTCCTTGTCTCAGTGAGCTAGCAGTGGGCTCTCTCTCTTCCTCTCGCTCGCGTGCTCTTCGCTCTCCTCTCCGTTGGTTTCTCTCTTCCTCTCCCTCTTCCTCTCTCTCTCCTGTTGCTCTCACAGAGTTGCTTCAGTTTTAGCAGTGGAAAACAGGTATCCATTTTATTTTATTTTTATTACCCAGAATAAAATGCTGTTGAACTAAGCTCCACATCAGCTTAGCTCTTCTCCTTCAACCTACGTCAGGGAAAGAAAAGGGAAATGCCATTACTGTCACAAGCCATGGCTGTGGGTTGTGAGAAAGGCTTCTCTGAGCACATAAATGGCTCAGTGGGCAGAACCCAAAGCAGTTTGGAGGATGCAGATTCCGTGGCTACAAAGAGCCTCTACTATTAGGCCCAGCAGGTACCATTTTTTCTCCACTACTCAATACAAGACTTGTTTAAGGCAAGAGTTTCTCCACTTCCCCGCCGGTGCCTGGTGGATAATAATAATTATTAAAAATTTTATTCTCTATACTCCACCCATCTGGCTGGGTTGCCCCAGACACGCTGAATGCCTTCCAACACATATAAAAACGTAATGTCAAACTTTAAAAACTTCCCTAAACAGAGCTGCCTTCAGATGTCTTCTAAAAGTCAAATAGTTATTTCCTTGACATCTGGTGGGAGGGCATTCCAAAGGGCGGGCGCCACTACCCAGAAGGCCCTCTGCCTGGTTTCCTGTAACCTCACTTCTTGCAGTGAGGGAACCACCAGAAGGCCCTCGTTGCTGGCCCTCAGGAGACGCTCCTTCAGGAATAAAGAGCCAAGGCCGTTTAGGGCTTTAAAGGTCAGCACCAACACTCTGAATTGTGCTTTATCTAGGATGCCTCTAGGTAAAGCTCACAAGCCAGGTGGGAGGAAGATGCCTGCGTCCAGCAGGTTCTCCAGATCTGGGACTGCTGCCTCTGACTGGGGGTGACATTCAGGTATCAGGGCCAAGAGCCACTCATGGTCATTCATGGGCAGGAATGACCTCCAGGTGCCACGTCTGCCCACCTCTACATCCTGTGGCAACCAAATTCCACAAGCTTACGCTGCCTTGAGTGAGGAGTTTCACAAAAGACCCCTGAATTCTGACCAGTCCTTAAGTGAAGAAAGAAATGCAAAGAGAGGCTGAGTAGATTTCACTGTTTCCCAGCATCTTAACAAAGCATCAAGGACCAAGTGTCATCACCCAAGGCAGCCCACCTTCCCCCCCCTCCCGAGAGCAACATCTGGATAGGCCAAAACCTCCCAGTCAAAGCCAGCAAGAACAAAGAGAACAAGGCAGACCAGTCTGCTGGCAAACGGGGCACATGTGAAAGGAAAACCCCAGTTCCAATGCTCATAATTTGGAGAGAGTGGGGGCATTAGCACAGCATTCAGATCCCATTCGACAAAAGACTGAGCCGGGCGTTCAGTGGAGTGTGCACAGAGATGAGGGGTGCTGATGAGACCGCCACCCCTGTTCTCTCCCCAACTCTTATTATCGGAAAAGCACCTTACACTCTAATATTGTGACAGTCCCGTCACTCCGTGTTGATATGCGCGTTCCCCCTGGTAAGTAGAGTCCTGCGACAGGGCCACGTCGATCTGAGATTTGAACTCGTCACCAAGGTAACTATCCTGAAGAGAAAAAGTGGGAGGAAGGAGAAGAGAGATTATTTTCCAGTTGAGAGATTGAAGTGGGAGTGGGGAGAGAGAGGGAAGACCAAAGAGAATACACTGAATAGCAGAACGATTCAGAGTTTAAACAGGCAGTTCAAACAGAAATACAATTTTAGTGCCAGGTGGATGCATATCTCATACTTACCTGTGAGGCAGAGAGTGGAAATGCTCCTGACCTCCAGTTCAAGGAAGGGGCCATTTCTTTCTGGCCTCAATTCACCTCCAGAAGTGTTGCTGTGTAAATATATCTGCTCAGGAGCACACACAATACACTAGCACCTTAAATAAGTTCCTTTACCTGCGACAGCTCCGGCTGGGACAAGCCTGGCTGGCTCATCTGAGACGGTTGGCTCATGGAGATGTAGCCCTGAGTCAAAGGGCCCTGAGAGAACGGCTGGGAGACCACGTCCTGGCTGGCCTGGCTGTTGGGGAGGTTTGACTGACCGGCCCCTGGGATCCCAAAGCGGTTTTTCTGGCGCCCACCACGGCTGGTCTTGCCTTTTGGGTTCCCACGTCCTACAAGAGAAAACAAATCTCAACACAGAGAAGGCACTCATGCAGTCAGCACGACCCTGGGGTGCCCTTGGGAGAGCAGCCAGGCTGGAAAGTGGACAAAAAGCGTCCTCTGTATCTGATAAATATATAAACCGTTTCACTGTATGAAATTAATCCCAATACAGTCTGTCTGTCAGTATGCCTGTAATGTGCTTATAATTTTGTACACTGCCCTGATAAAGGGTGGCATATAAATTGAATGAATAATAAAGTAAGTAAAAATCTATGTAGTTATTGATAAGGAATCACAACTAATTGACTGGGATTAATTCACTATATTTAAGCAAGACTGATAAAAGAAAGAGCTTCTCCATGCAGCGCATAGTTCAGTTATGGAACTCTCTCCCACTGGAATTAGTGATGGCCACCAAATGGGATGGCTTTAAAAGAGGAGGAGATGACTATTGATAGCTAGTAGCCATGATGGCAAATGCTCTGCCTCTGCGGCTGGAGGCAGCAAAATCCAAAAACTCAGCTTTCACTACCTCTTCAGTTGACAGACAATTGGGTACCTCAACTCTCTAAAGCAGTGGTGTCCAAACTTTTTCAGAGAGGGCCAGATTTGATGAAGTGAAGGGCCATGGGGGCCAACTAAAGGGCCAACCAAACTCAGCCAGATGGGAGGGGTACAAATAATAAAATTATTCTTATTATCAAGAGACATGCCTGCTGAGGTTTCTCAGACACGCACTGCTGGGAGGATGGAAGAAGCTGCAACCTTACCCCAAAATCCCTCCCCACCCCCTTCCTTGCCACTTAGCACTTCAGACGTCACACACGCCATGGGAGTGCCTGTCTGTGCGGCACAATCTCTTACCGGCAGCAGGCCCATTGGCCTGTCCAAAGTAGCCAGGTGGAGGCATGGGAGGCATCACCAAGTTGAAGGGGATGGGAATGTTCATGGCGGTGACATGGCTGGGCCCGGCACTGATCATCCCGATCTGGTCGTGTGTTTGGAAGTACATGTTGGAGGGCCGGCCTGAGGGAAGAGGGGGGAAGAGCTTAGAGGGAACAAGTCCCAAGACAGCAAGGAGAGGGAACAGCAACGCCGCAGGCACAAGGCTCTCTTCACCAGGCCTTTCAACCCACCACAGATACATGGTCCATGGAGGTATCAGAACAGCTCTGGAGTCAAAAGCCGCCTCTCTTTTGGACCAAGGAGAGATCCCCCTGCCCGGGTTCTCTCACCTTGGCTGCTGCGATCATACACCGATCCAGGGATGATAGCTTCACGGGCATCGTACATGGCAGTTGTCATGAACCGGGCTCCCTAAGAAAGGGGGGCAGAAATTAAAGACCACTTTAAAATATGTTCACACAAACTGTTTCTGATGGCTCACAGGAGGAAGAACTTTCTGGAACTTTCTTTCCTTTAGCAAAGAGGATGGCTTTTCCCTGCCTGCCAATCACAGAGGCCTTCCGAGACCCTGCTCCACATTCTACCACCAAGAGAGGCATGCCTGGTGGGAAGAGAAGAGGGACAGGTCCTTATTGGTGGCGGCGCCACAACTGCAGAGTTTCCTCTCAAAAGGGTGGATCAGGTTCTCCTCTGGCGTCTTTTCAGGCAGATGGCTCAAGGATTACATGAAGCTATTTGTGTTCTTTAACCTTGCCTGCTCTGTGTTGTGGATTGACTTTTCAGCTGTTTCACCTTGGCTTGCTTTACTAATAATAAACTGGATCATTTATTATTATTGCTGTATTATTATTATTATTGTTATTATTATTGCCACCACCACCCCACTGCAAGGTTGTTTACAGATTCAAAAGGCAGGACGTTTGGGAATGGGAACTCCTTATGGGCAAAATTTTTCAAGCTGTTTCCCCTCCCCTTATTTCGCCTTTCACCTGTGAAATGGGACCCTGTCTGAAAGACCTGGGCAAAAGGTACTCCAAAAGTTGCATCGCTGAGTGTGAGGCAGCTGAACAGGTTTACTCACATGGGAGGGGCAGTTTACAGCCTCAGCAGTTCTAGGGTGCTGGAGAAGGGCAGTGAAGCCTAATCTCTAAAGCAGGGCACAGGTGTAGGGTGGCACTTACGGGGTTGATGGTATTGACCAGCTTCCGAGGCTTGCTGAACTGCATGAGGCTCTCGCGGAGGTTGTTCAGGGGCCCCTCGACCAGCACTTTCTGCTCCTTGTAGTAGTTCAGCAAGTGGTTCCAGAGGGGCTGCTTGGAAAGCGCTTTCGGGTTCCCAACAATGATGACACCATACCTTAAATGAATGAATGAATGAATGAAGTCCACACCAAAGCACTGCCGCGTAGTTCACCACCTGGTTGGCACTCAGAACCTACCAGCACCCTGCGGCCACCCGAAGGACCACTTGCAGCCGTAGGAACCCGCCTAAGGGCTCCACTCGCTGTTGGGTGCCAATCTCCATGGCCTGTGCCTTTTGATTCCAGGCAGGCAAGGGGTGTTCTCAGTTGTGACACCCTGGTGGTAGTTATACTTCTCTCCCAGGCGGCACTAGCCTGGTGTCCAGCAAAGAGCCTCCTATTTGGCTCAGGCCTTCCTGCATGCCCCCCTGGAGGTTGGTTCTCGTTGGATGGCTTAAATTTAATATTTAATCTTTAAAGAGTTCAGTACTGCCCTTCATCAAAACTGATTCCAGGGTGGTGCACTAAATTATGGGCAGAACGCTGAAGCCCAATAAGACACATGAGTGAAATATAGTAGATTATAGATTCTGGAATGGTAGAGTTGGAAGGGACCCTGAGGATTATCTAGCCCAACATAAACAAATTAAAAAATGCCTGCATAAATAAAAATGTTGCAGCCTGGTCCCAAGAAGTTTGCCAAACAGGCACCCGCTTTAGGGAAGTGGGCCCCTCCCCTGGGCTTCTCTCACACGCTGCTGATTAGGAAGGCACTTGGAGAAGGACCTCAGGCAATACATGCTGCTCTATTGCATCTGCTAGATTTAAATTCTCCATTTCAGGCTTTCTCAGCTGGAGAACTGCATTTGTGTTGTCATGATCTTGCAAAAGGCGCTCTCAAGAGTTTGCTAGCTAAGGAGAGACATGAATCCAATTCATGCAGAGCGCAGTTTATAATAATAATTTTATTATTTATATGCCACCCATCTGACTGGGTTTGGAAACTTAAAGGCCTTAACACAACGCTGCTGAACTTCTACGCAAGACTGGCCTGCACAAGCCAGTTGGTTTATTACCAGCTCAGCTGTTTGTAGCTTGTACCAAGCCAAACACTGAGAAAACTCACTCCAAAAAGCCCATTGCTTTCCCCATCCTGACTCTAAGCAGAAGGGTAAAAAAAAAAGTTGCAAGTGACCTGCACCTTTCTCCCCTGCTGCACAAGAACATAATTTCCTTAGCTAGATAGAAGCAAAGGCGTCTTTCGGACTGGCAGACATAGCTGTCTCACACTCAGTGGCTTCTGCTGTACCTTGCTCTGGTTAGAGCCACATTGAGGCGCCTGGGGTCATTCAGGAAGCCAATGCCTTGATGCTCGTTGGCTCTAACACAGGACAGGATAATGAAGTCCTTCTCGCGCCCTTGGAAAGCGTCAACGCTGGCTATTTCCACTTCCTGGGAAGGGGACAGGGAGAGAAAAGGACTCTGTTAAAGCACATTCTAAATGACTCACATCTCTAGAGAGTTTCCTTCAGAGAGAGTGATGGTTAGCCAGGAAGCATTATATGATGTCCATGTGGTTCCACCTCCTGGAAATCAATTTCAAACTACTTTCCAGTCCTGGGGATAATCTCCTGCCTTGCTCCCACTCCGTATTTGGGGAGGGAGGCTAATATACCTAGCTGTCCATAAATTTATTGCTATGCAAGTTAGCGATTTCTTTCAACACAGTTGATTAATTCGGCTGCCTTTCCCTTCCTTAAACTGGAGGTGGCGAAGAAGGACCACTGAGCTCTCCAACACAAGTATGAGAAGGAGCAGCCCACTCTCCATATAACTCTCTTCAGCAGGTGAGGCTATACATTTGCGGAAAGTCCTGTTTGGTACTGTGCTGTATGGTATAGGGGGGTCAGGTTTCTATGCACCCTGCCGCCATGTGAAACATTTGCAAATACAAGTTGGGTTGCTCTGAACCAGGGAGCAGGGAGGGAGGATGGGCTTAATGCTGACTTGGGAAGATTGCACGAAACCCAGAGACAACACAGGGAAAGCCGTACCTGGTAGAGTTTGGTGTGCAGAGAGCCGCTGAACTGCATATACTGCACCAGGTAGGAGCGCTGGCCCTCGTAGGGGGTGATGATACCAATCTGATCTGGCTTCGCACCAGCCTTCAGCAGCTTGGTGGTGATCTTCTCCACGTTGGCGGCCTCCGTCCTGCAGGGGGAAGAGAGGAGTCAGTCCCTCCCCTTGAGCAGCGTCCAAGAAACAGTCTCCAAGTTAACCAGAATGCCTCAGAGCTTGTTCAACACCATAAAGCTATGTATAATGCCCAAATTCACTCTGCTACAAAGATGCAAAATGTTTAAGTATTTGTTTTACAAAAAGTAGCAAGGGAGGAAAAGAAAAGTGCATCAGACAAAGGAAAGGGCACAGCAGAAGCTACATGTGGCACATTTCTGGGCATTATTCAGGTTGGAATGATGGGCCTGGGCGTGTGCAGGGTATCAGCCACAACCCCCAAACGTCCTATTCCAATCCTACTGAGTAGAGTCTTCAGGCACAAATGGAATGAATTGACTGGCTCCCTTTCAAGGTTCCAGGCCACCTTCAGCTCACCAGAGAAAGATCAAGCTACCTGGAATAGTCTCCATTTGACAATACTAATCTTTTTTTTGGGGGGGGGGGCGGCGGCGACTGTATATGGGTGAGAGATGCCACTGCTAGACCATGTCCTTCCTATCCGCTTCCCACCCTTTGGACTGCAGAACTAAAATACTTGGCCTCCATCACTTCTCCAGCCTCACCTCCTTCACTATGGGATGACCTTGAACTACCAATCCTATCTTTTTAGAACTGTTTTAACAGTCATGCCTTTTAACTGGCTTCATTTATAGCGGGCTATTTTAATTAAGGATGCTTCAGTTGCTTTGTGGTGTAGTGTGGTGTAGTGGTTAAGAGCGGTAGTCATGTAATCTGGGTAACCGGGTTCGCGTCTCCGCTCCTCCACATGCAGCTGCTGGGTGACCTTGGGCCAGTCGCACTTCTCTGAAGTCTCTCAGCCCCACTCACCTCACAGAGTGTTTGTTGTGGGGGAGGAAGAGAAAGGAGAATGTTAGCCGCTTTGAGACTCCTGAAGGGGAGTGAAAGGCGGGATATCAAATCCAAACTCCTCTTCTTCTTTGATGGAACTGTTATTGGGTATTTCAATTATGTATGGATTTTATAGCTTAATATTAAGTTATAAAATCCACACATAATTGAAATATGTTGTGTTGGCATATAACTGGTGTATAAATTAATGAATAGTCAAGAGAGAGAGAGACGTGATGTTTGTCCAAGCAAGGCATCCACACATTCTGTCCCAGAGACTTGGCTGGACCCCCTTCTCCTCTTCCCCACATGACTTACCTGTTCAGGTAAGAAGTCCCAGAACTTGCAATCTCTTCTTGCCCTTGGGTCACATAGAAAAACATGGGCTTGTCTGGCTGGGGCCACTGGAAGTCAAACCCCTTCTTCACACGGTCCGCTGCAGAGCGACAGGGAAGTTGCGTATGTTAGCGTATGTTTCTCCTGTGGAGGCCTGGGTCTTCCTTTGGGTAGATCAGTGGTTCCCAAACCATTTAGGTCACTGCCCCCTTGGTCCCATAAACTCATCCCAATGCCCCCTACCCTATAAAAAGCATTGTAGTGCTTTGCACAACACAAAGAGACTAGCTTTTCAAAGTCCAATAGCCACCTACATCTTCAGTGCTCCCTGCCTCTTAGTGCCTCCCCTGCTAATCCCACCGCGGAAGGGCAGTACATACTGCCCCCTTGGGGAAGCACAGAGCTAGATCCTAGCCTTAAAATGGAGTCCTTCCATCCTGAAGAGCAGGCTGGAACAGCAGCAAGAACCACCTATCAAAATCCATAGACCTACCAACACGAAGACTACGGCAAGGATTGATATGAAGCGGTGGTGTTCAGTGAAATTTTTCATAGGGGAACAGTTAGAGCCAAAGGTGCCAGCCTGTGAGGGCGATATTGGGGGGGGGGGCAACGCTGCTGTGCATTAAGACCTCGTCTCCTGCCCTAAGCCAAGCAGAAGCTTCTGACAGAATGCTGGAGCCCTCCCGCGTCCTTCCCAGAGCTGGGTGGGCTTTGGGAAGGTGGCAGGAGGGCTCCTGGAGCCTGACAAGAGCACTGTGCCTCCCTCCAAAAGGCGGGCAGAAGTTTCCCAGGCTTTGGGAAAGAGGCGCCAGGTTTAATACTCTGATAGTTTATGGGGAACATTTAGGAGACTATCCTAGTCCCCCTATTACACTGACTGTACACCACTGATTTGAAGCTACAAGGCCCACTTAGAGGTCCTGAACAGGACACTGCCTGGCACTCCTGCTGGCCCCCTCCATCACCCACAACCTCCCCCTGCCCCTTCTTACCTGCGGTGACACCATTCTGAAGAGACCCCTCATAAAAGATGTTGGATGGGAAAGCACTCAGGGCTGGGTGCATACGGTACTGCACCTGCAGGCGGATGGGCCTGATGCCCAGAACCACCAGCCGCTCAAAGAGCGACTGGGACAGGCCTGCTTTCGCCGCCTTCTTGCACATCACAACAGGGCCAAGCTGGCAGTGGTCGCCCACCAGGATCAGCTGGGGAAATGAAGCCCAAGGTCAACAGGAGGAACCGCACACATGAGCGTGCACACACAAACAGCCAGGCCAAGCCCCTGCTCCATCTCTAGAAGGCTGGAGGTGATGGCCTACAAAAGGGAAGGGCAGTTTGGGGATCTAAAGTCTGCTTGAGGGAAACTTCTAGCTTTCTGAGGTCAAGCAATTAAGGCGCTGAAGTTGGAGAATTATCTGCAGAAATACCCACACCCCACCCACTCAAGCCTTTCCATTAGCAATCCTCCTCAGCAGTTCCACCTCTGTTCTCTACAAGCCTCCAGAACTCTTGGGATTTCCCTTCCATAGCTTGCATTTCCTGCTCCTATTCATAGTGGACACAAGACCTTACGGGCTGTGAATGCTTTAAGTCTTCTTCCCAAAGGCTTGAAATGCAAGCATTTAAGACAATGCAGGAGGGCTTTAAAAGCTCACACAGACCCAAGTTGCTTGATATATAAAGATGGTGGCAAACACCGGAAGAGAGCGTTGCCTCCACCCCCCTTTTGAGCTGCTTGAACCTACTTGCTTTGCCCCGAGGACAACTGGCACCATGCACTCTGGCTCCGTGGCCTGGGTGCTCTCGTCAATCAAGATGGAGCGGAACTGCATCTTCGCCAGTCTTGGGTCCCCGGCTCCCACGCACGTGCAGCAGATGACGTCTGCATTCTGAGGGATGAAGCAGCAAAAATTCAGGAGCTACAAAACTATCTACAAAAGGAACATAGGAAGCAACTTCTACATTAAGACCACTGCTCTGCATGGAAACCAGGTGCTCTGCACAGTGCTATGGCCCTTTCCTTAAAAATAAAACATCCCAGTTCTCAAAGTTCTGTTTAAAGGGGGTGATTTTAATTAGGAACACAAGAAGCTGCCTTGTACCAAGCCAAACCACTTGTCCATTTGGCTCAGTACTGTTTATAAGGACTGGAAGCAGCTCTCCACAGTTTCAAACAGCTGTACCTGGAGAAGCCAGAACAGAGTTGGACTTATTGCACAGCTTAGCTATGATCCTTCCCCAGTCCTGCCTACAGCCAGTCTTCAGCATTATGTGAGGGGGTTTGTGTGTGTGTGAAATTTCTGTTGCAGCCTCTGGGATTATTCATTGTTTAAGGTAGGGTCATCCCTTTGCTGTTACAGAACCGATGTTGAAAAAGGAGACAAGTCAGCCTCCTGAACACAAGTAGCACACCTGGTCTGACCAACAGTAAGCAACAGCCCCTGTATAAGAGGTAGGAAAAAGTCACCATGAGCAACTCCCGCTCCGCCGTCCGCTTCAGGGCCCGGTAGCGCTTCTCATCTGCAGAGGACAGTTCCCCAGTCTCGTCTTTCAGCTGCTGCAGCTTCTGGAGCTCAGGCATGCTGAGGATCAAACAGACATCTCTGGGATGCTATATAATGTTCTGGTTACAAGATCCCTGCTTAAGGATCCACTATTGAATTTGGTGACAATGAACTTCCAAAGTGGCTATGAATGGACATCAAATAAATATTTTTAAAAATAAATCCACATAGTGGCTGATGAAAAATAAAGGCAGTATTGGCAGTGCCATTAAGTGAAGCCGCTAGATTATTTTTTTAATAAAAAAACCCACCCATCTCGGCACTCCCCAGAAAAAGGAAGGCTGGCTTCTGGCTCAGCAGCAATGGGATGAGGAAGTGCCTTACCTATCCATGTTCCTGATCTGGTTGTGCAGGGCGAGGAAGGAGACGGGGGAGTCAATGGCCTCACGACTCTTTGCACACAGGCGCACCACCTTCAGCCCCGTCTGGTGGATCTTCTCAGTCAGCTGGTCCACAGCTATGTTGCTCGGGGCACAAACCAGCACGGGCCTTGGAAACAAATGAGGCAAACAGCAAAAGATGAAGCCAAATAAAACAAACCCCTACAAAGAGTTCTTCCTTCTTTATCACTGTAGGCGAGGGCTAAGGGTTAACACTGGCATCAGCTCTGAAACCATGGATTTCACGCTCAGAAGACGCTGAAGTGGATTAGGCACTCCATTAAGACCTAATCGGAGGCTGAAGTTGATTGTCAACACTGGCCAATGCTCTCTTGGGTTAAGGGTAGCAGAGGCATAACCCATAAATGCAGTCAATGTCATCAGAGGGGAATTTATGCATGAGAAGAAACTGAAAGTCTGAGAGCCAGTGTGGTGGAGTGCCAGCCGAGGAGCTGGGAGGCCAGGGTTTGAATCCCCACTTGGCCATGGAGCTCACTGAGTCACTTACTGTCTCAGCCCTTCCTACCTCATAGGGTTGTTGTGGGGAATAAATGAGATGAGGGGAGAACCTTGAACTCCTTGCAGAAAGAGGTGAGATAGAAAAGCAATCAATCTATTTATCAATCAATCAATCAATCAATCAATCAATCAATCAATCGCACGGGGTGTTTCTCCTATACCAGGCTGTAACTTCCAGATGGGTGCTAAAATGATCTCAACAGCCCTTGAAGTGCTGCACTCTTTTGGCCAAGAAGATTGAAGAGCAATCTCTGCTCCTGCTCTTACCCATTTCCTTGCCTAGCCAGATGGTACACAATGGTGGCCGAGGTGACAGTCTTGCCTGTTCCGGGAGGGCCCTGGATGAGACTCAAGGGACGCTGCAGGACAGTCTTCACAGCATACACCTGGGAAAAGAAATTGCATTAACTCCACACGGGGGAGCACTGTTTGCGAAACTGACACTGGAAGCTCTTGGACCCAACTCCTGCCTTTGCTGTTGGGCGGGATAAGGTTACCTGAGAATGGTTGAGGTCAGGAAGTCCTTGTGCTGTGAAGCGCTTCGGCAGCTGACATTTGATAACGACATCCTCCACCTCGTGACCCAGGAGCTTGTGATAGATGTAGCCAGAGACGGAGGTTTCATCCACAGCAAAAGTCTTGAGGGCACTCTGCATCCTGAAGAAGAGGTGGACGCACAAGCACAAACCAGGTCATCCCTCAAGCGTTTATGCAACCAGCTTCTCAAGACAGAGAGAGACGCTGCCTTCACCCACCTGTCAAAGGAAGTCGACTTCCACACAAAGTCCACTTGGAAGTTGTGGGTCACTTCCACGGGGGCTCCGACACTGCTCCTCAGCTCGATTGCAATTTCGTCACCGTAATCTTCAAAACCTCGTTAAGTAGCAGTTTCGTGGAACAGTGGCAAGCTTCTTTTCAGAGTCCCACCCCACCTCCCACCTTCTGCCCACCACTACCTCTGGGGACTGTTCTAGTGCTGCAAGTCTATAGAGAAGGTGTCAGCTGAAGGCACACCACCATTTCAACTGCCCAAGCTAAGCTGGATATCCCTGCTAGTTGCCTGGATGTGGAATCAGCCTGGGAATGGAATAGGAAGGGGCTTTGACCTCCTCCTCAGAGGAAGAATGGAGGCACAAGTATATAGATAGTGTGTCTGTGTGTGTGTGTGTGTGTGTGTGTGTGTGTGTGTGTGTTTTACACAAACCATAAATTGAAACCTTTTGCTTCTTTTGTGCCACCAGATAGACACAGCTGTTCTAAGGGAGCACAGGAAGAGTTGTCCATTCTCTCCCACAATTCTGCTTCAAATGCCAGGCATTCAACATGTTCTAAGGGCTCCACTTGACATAATCTCAACTGTGCAATTGAGATGTTGGAGTCCGCCTTACAGCCTCATGAAATTAAAAGGATACTATCAGGAACTTTAATCACGTGGCCGATTCCTTTCCACAGCGGGGCCAAATCCCCTTTGTACCTCAGGCAGATCTCATCCCCCTGCATCAGGCGCATATCTGAAAAGAGGAGTTAGAAGCTTTCAGTTCTTCCAAAGTAAACACCAATTCACTGTTTGTGAATGTTAATGGTGTTCAGAGTCTGCCAATCGAGAGATCCTTGAGCCAGACTTCCTTTACTGATTTCCTGTTCTTACCTGAATCCGTCTTTGGCAAGGTGAAGTAGGCAATCCTTTTCTTGTTCAAGCCCAGATCCCATCTAACAGTGATGTTGTCCTGTGTCTAAACATAAAGAGAGATATTCTAACTTTACAAACACAGACAAAAAAGGTACTCAAGAGCAAACCTGGCCCTCTGCTTCCTGCCTGCCCTCCCTAGCACTGCACAGCTGGCTTGAACAATCACAGGAAGGGCTGCTAAACCACCCCTGGCAACACTTCAAAGCTAATGCTGATTTAGCAGTTGCTGGATCCCTAAGAGGAGCTACCTTTAAGGAAAGAGGGTGGGCTGATGACTCTACAATTTGTCAAAACTCTTCCTCTTCCGGGGAGAAGCAACTGTGCCTTCTTCAGATCCAGCCCTTGCCCTACTCCAAAGCAACTGTTGTGCCCACTGGGCCATGCCATTTCATGGTGGCTGCATCCTCCTTGGCCTGAATCTTACCTGGGACTCCTTCAGCTTCTTGTCGTAGTCGGCCTCAAGTTTGACCAGAGGCCCAAATATGTTTTGGTACTGATAAGCATCCTCGTATCGGAGGAGGACGTGCTGTGGCTCTTCGTCGACGCCAGGCTTCTCCAAGTCTTCGAGGGTGGCAGAGGGGTTCTCCTGCAGTCACAAAGAAGAGGTGGTTAAATAGAACAGACCAACTACAACCCTCCCATCAGCTGGTTTCAGAACAGGTCTTCCTAAATCAAGACGGAAAACTAATGGAAGGTATTTCCAAATCCAACCATTCCAGGATGCAACTGGATAGCTCAGTTGGTTAGAGCAGGGTGCTGATAATGCCAGGGTTGCAGGCTCAATCCCCGTAGGGGACAGCTGCATATTCCTGCATTGCAGGGGGGGGGTTGGACTAGATGACCCACAGGGGCCCTTCCAACTCTATGATTCTATTATAAACACAGCTTTGCTGGGGTAGGCTGACTGGTGGCTTTGGTGAATTTGCAAAGTTTGTCTATTTTGACTACCAATTGTGTCTTCTTGTAACAAAAAGAAGGTGTTTCATGAAGAGACAGGCTCTCTCTGTTGGCAACTGCACAAACATGCCGAAAACATTTTAAGAAGTCTGCACCCAATCTTAAGATCTGTGCTATGGCAAATACTGCAAGCTGTGCTCAGTTATGCAGATTTGTCCAACTTCTAATATTGTGCTAGACTGAACCCACAACTCTCAATCTTATTCAGTCTCCTCTCTAGATTTCTCACAGATTTCAGCTTCAGCTTCAAGCCGTAAAGCCAAGGCTTCGTACATTTTCCAAGCTGTATGGCCAAGGCCTCAGAAAATGACGAAGGGACCTGGAGTTGTCAGGAAGCTGAATTCCACACCCAACAGCACACATACAGATCTGCTTATCCCCTCCTGGGCTCTCTCGGTCATCCCTCTGCTCTCTGCTGCAGACCCTTCCACGCACCTTCCAGAGCTCTTCCAGCTTGTTGATTTGCTGGGCAGTGATCTGGCGCGCCCTCAACTGCTCCTGCTCGGAAGGGATTTTGACCAGCCAGGAAAGGAAGCAGCGGTCTTGAATCAGAGGCTGCCACTGAGAACTGTCCCAGTTGATGTCCTTCAAGCTGCTCTGACTGGCACAAGGCTGCCTGTATAGTCAAGATAGGGGAGAAGAGTTTTATTAGACAGGCACACGTAGGGGATAAAAAGAGAATCAACAATATATTTTTTAAATGCTTTCAAAATCAATCACCCATTAAGACTCGAGACCGACCAGCAATTTGCTTCCAAAATAAAGAGAGGAAATGTCTCACCTGCACAGCAAGACGACCACAGAGTCTGCCTTAGCAGGGATGAAACCCAGGAGGAAGACGTTGCGGCAGCCACAGTTGTAGCACTCCAGGACCGTCTCACCCAGAGGGCCATCCTTGTGCAGTGTCACTTCCTTGCATTTGGCTCTCACAAGGTGATTCACAATATGGCTGGCAAGACACAGAAGAAAGGCAGGCTGGGTTGAATGGCAAGTTGGTTTTCCTACTGATGTAAAAATGCAAGCAGGAGCATGGAAGGATAGAGAGCCTTGATATACCTACTCTGTGCCGCCTCATGCCTGGGAAACCTTATCAGACGTCCTGGTGTGTGTGTGTGTGTGTACAGTGGTACCTCGGGTTAAGTAATTAATCCGTTCTGGAGGTCCGTTCTTAACCTGAAACTGTTCTTAAGCTGAAGCACCACTTTAGCTAATGGGGCCTCCCGCCACCGCCGTGCTGCCAAAGCACAATTTCTCTTCTCATCCTGAAGCATAGTTCTTAACCCGAGGTACTATTTCTGGGTTAGCAGAGTCTGTAACCTGAAGCGTATGTAACCCGAGGTACCACTGTATATGGATGACATGGGGGGCACACTGGTTTTTCAGTCCGAATTCCAGGTTTTTAAATATGATGTGGACATACTGCTCTTTTTTAAAAAAATGTTGTCAAGCAGTGTATTTTATTATATTGTTGCAATTCTTTATCCCAGGCATAGGCAAACTCTGGCCCTCCAGATGTTTGGGAGTACAATTCCCATCATCCCTGACCACTGGTCCTGTTAGCTAGGGATGATGGGAATTGTAGTTCCAAACATCTGGAGGGTCGGAGTTTGCCTATGGCTGCTTTATCTGGATTAAACTGTGTGAGCAGCCTTGATGGCTTTTCTGCTTAAAAGGCAGCAAGGAAATGAACGGTGACGTGTAACAGTACATGCATGAGACACATACACACACAGCGTGAGAAAAGATCTCACATCCAATCCCAGCCACCTTATGTAGTACTGGGCGATGTGAACTAGTGACCTGGCTCACGGTGTGAGGCAACCGCCTAAGGTTCGTATCCAGCGTTCATCCCACTCAAGAACAGACCCAGAATGCAATGGGCACGACAAACTTCGGCCCACTAATTTCAACAGGTCTACAGTGAGCAGAACGTAGCTCGATACAACCCCAATGCTTCATGCCATCACCACTTCTGTCGCTGCATCGCTCACCTGCCAGACGTATTCCCACGCCCATTGCAGAACCACTTCTTGCTGGTGTTGCAGTAGACGACGCAAGCTGGGTCATGGATGCCACAGTAGCTAAGGAAGAGGACACATGGTTAGGTTTTGCTTCAAAGGCATGGCAAGCCAGGGTGCTTTCCCTTTGGTTCTCTCTAGTTCAAGTTGACCCAGATCAAAACCTCCAAATTTGGTTGGGTTGCACCCTTGCTTCACCTATTATTATTATTATTATTATTATTTATACCCCGCCCATCTGGCTGTGTTTCCCCAGCCACTCTGAGAGGCTCCCAACATAATTAATGAGAATTAATTGAGAATTAATAATAAAAAGTGATAAAACATCAGACATTAAAAAACTTCCCTAAACAGGGCTACCTTCAGATAGACCTTCTCTCCATGCTGCTGAGAGCTGGCATTAAGCAATACAAGTCCCAGTTCTGCTTTATGACACCACAGTGCAATCTGCTAAGTCGTCACAGGACATGCACATTGTCAGAGTGTTGAATAAACCAGCGTTGAAAGAGAAATGCTGCAGCATCTGAACAGGGTTCAAGAAACCTGTGGCAGAGGCCAACAGCTGCCCATCTGTGCTCTCTGGCAAAAGTACCAAGAACGCAGGAAAATAGGGTTTAATTGGGATAAATAAAGAGGGTGCACTGTTTTGTATGAATAGAACACAGCAGTTTAGCTAGAAAAGTCTTCAGAAATCTCAGAAATGCCACTATCACCACCTTGTCATCTGAAAGACATCCTGGAATGCCCAGGACTCCTAACTTATATTGCTGCATGGACACAAAAGGATTATTTGTACAAAGTGTGTGGTTAATTCACATGAAGGTTTAAATAGAGGCGAAAAAGGCAAGTGAGAGGACCTCCTCCAACCAATAGAGCCATTATTTGCCCACATGTGGCTCCTAGACTCTGCTTTGAATTTTAGATTATGTCCACACACACACACACACAGTCTTACCTGCAAGCATGCAGTGGAAGGTCCTTGGTGTAGTAAGTGTCTTCCTCGTCTTCCTCAAAATTGAGTTCAGCAAGGAGCTGGCTGGTCTTAGGCACATTATCATCCACTGCTCCATTTTGCAGGATGCCGTCAGGCCCATTCACCTAATGCAAAACATGGACAGGGGTCAGCAAACTTTTTCAGCAGAGGGCTGGTCCACCGTCCCTCAGACCAGACTAGATTTTGAAAAGAAAAGAACGAATTCCTATGCCCCACAAATAACCCAGAGATGCATTTTAAATAAAAGGACACATTCTACTGATGTAAAAACAGGCTGATTCCCGGATCATCCGCAGGACGGATTTAGAAGGTGATCGGGCCAGATCCAGCCCCCGGGCCTTAGTTTGTCTACCCATGGACTAGATGTTCACAGAAGAGCGAGCTAGGAGTGATGAAACTGCCAAATGTCAGGTGCACATGAACAAAACACTTGGACACATGGGTTTGTTTAAAACCCACCAACAACCAGATTTGCAGGTGGAAGAGCAGACCCTGCTGCTCCATTCTGGCTAATGCTATATGAAGAAGGGCAGACTTGCAATGCAGCCGTTGGCCCATGTAGCAATTTATTAAGCTGCCCACTTGTTGCCTGAAGACAATTCTTATGCACAGCAGTCAAGTGCATAGAATCTTGAATTCATCACCGTAATGCCTGATCAAAAAGGCATTATAAAATAATATTTTATAAAGACTTACAAAAAGAGTTTATTACGAAAGATTTAGTTTAAAGTTAATTTTCCCACTCCTCCACATAAGTCTTATTTCCTTCTGGCTCTCGTTATTGCCCCTCTCCCCCCACCTCCAGTCCCTTTCAAACCACTCCCCATGACGCGGTCAGTCGCCAGCCTTGAGCTTCAAGAGCTGCACATCACAAAACACGGATTCCTCGAAATAGCCACAAGTGCCAGAAACACTTTCCCAAGCCAGACTGTGCTGTGACAGGCCATCTAAGGCCCCACTTTCCCCCCTTATCTACCCTCAGCACAAGGTTCAGCTCAACATCATAGGCCACCAAAGCACCAATAAGAACACAGAGAATTTAGAGAGGAGGCCACTTGTCCTGTAAGCCAGAGGTTTTCAATTTTTTTGAGTCCACAGCTCCCTTAACCAACTACACTCTTTCTGTGGCACCCCTGTGGGGTTCAGGAGCCCAGTTATGTCACCCCTTGCCTGCAGACCTGGCAGCCTCACACCCTTTTTTGAACACCCTCCCTTGTGGGGGTGTTCCCTCAGCCTCCTCTCCCCTTTCCTTGAGAGCCCTCTGGGCAGCTGCTGCTGTTGCCCCGGTCTCTGAGCCGCGCCCCCCCTGCCCCAAAGAGAGATGCGTCTCAGAGGCACCATTCACCTGCGGAGCTTAGAGCCAGGGCTTCTGCAATAAACAGCTGTGCAAGCCTTTGGGAGGCAGAGATTCAAGAGGGCATAAGAGAGAGAGGGGGAAAGAGAGAGGGAAAGAAAGAAAGAAAGAAAGAAAGAAAGAAAGAAAGAGGAACAGTGGCCAGTGCTGCCCACGGCACCCTTGACCTTCAGGGCACCTCAGGGCATCATAGCACACTGGCTGAAAACCACTGCTGAAACCAATAAAAGGGGAATTTTCTCACCTACAAAACAAGCACAGCAAATTTTACAGCTGCTCAGCCTACCGCTGCCTGGCAAGCCATTGTTTTTTAAAAGGGGCTAAGCCAGCAATGCGTCTCCAGATGGTAGGCCAAAGGGCCCCTTAATATGCCCCCCCACCGCCTAGTTGAGCAGCAAGAGAAGCTTGGGAAGAGCCCTTGATTTTCGGTGTCTCCATGGTGCACAGCTTCAAGCCTTGACTTGTGCACAGGGATGATGCACTTCAGCTGTTCCTAATGGGAGGGCTCTTCTAAACCCTTTTCAACTCTTTAGCAATGTGTGCGCATATGTGAGGAGATTCCTTTTTAGGGCTGCTTGTAATAAATCAGCAAAATGAAATTTCATCATTGTACTGGAATCAGTGAGAGGGCATGAAAGGAGGAGTATTCCATAATGGATATGGAGTCAGTGGGCAGCCATGTTGAGGTAAAGGATGCCTCTGATTGGATTCTAGCACTTGTTTTCATACACTAATACCATTATCTGTAGAATTCTATCAGTTATATTTTACCTGCACAATCAGGAACCAAAATGCTTTTTCTGTGCAGCCTGAGCAGGAGCAGTCAACCTTCAGAAATATATATATGTGGACTGTCTCTGGATCAAGTGACTTTTCTTCTTTAAGTTCTCAAAGTTCTTACCTTACCTTAGCTCAAAGTTGTCATTTGAACTATTCAATGTTTAACTGAGAATCAATCACAATCAATATATAATTTGAAAAATAAGACTTTAGGGCCGTCTTGCCAAAAAACCACAACTGGACATTCCATTTTGGTGACTGTAACTTTGATTTAAGGAACCATTGGATGCCCAGCTTATACATCTCACTTTCTAACACTGGCTACAATGTGGGGGTTGGGGGGAGCCATTTCTGCAAGTTCATCACCATAACGCGCTAAGTAAATACCTCAAAAAGCAGATGGAAACATGTATTTGTATAGGACACCAGTCCTAACTAGTCTTTGACAGGAAGTTCTGTGACTGGGTGTTTTAACAGTACTTTATAGTTTACATCTCTGCAACATCCTGACCTGGTTGGAGCCTCTGATCAATCCTGGGAAGAGGACACTTGATCAAGACCACCCCACACCCAGAGTGTGCAGGGCTATCCATAGCCACCCTCAACACTTTGGCTGGTCAAGCATGATTACGTTTAAAGGCTACAAAAATCCTCTTAAAAATCCTTCCTAAAACACAAAACCGAAACACATTTTATACCCTCAAGTATGGCAAATGTCTTGCAAAAAGGACATCAGCACACCTGTGAAATGAAGGAGAGGGCACAGAGCAAAAAGGAAGTGCTAATTACATTAATTTCATCTTGCTAGCTGCTCAAATATATGCCGAGGAGATTTCCTTCCAAATTACAGAGATGGATTCTGCTCACTTCTTTTTAAAGACTAAGTGTGAAAAGTGGCTGTCTGCCTTTAAACCTGAAAAGAAACTACTAAGATCCTTGGAGGAAAAGAAAGCAGGCAAGATTGGCTGAAAGAGCAGCAGCCCTATACAACCTGAAGAGATAAGAAATCATAACACCCAATCTGAAAAGATTCTTTTACCTTGGCTTGCCACTGAGAACTCCTTGAACCAATATATAGAATCTGCAAACTATAAAAAACCCAGGGTGATTGTTTACTATGTTTAACTCTTTCCAAACAGGTAATTAGATTATATTCAGCTACACACCTGTTTCTTTTCAGTTTTACTAGCAAACTGGAGGTTAAACCAACCCCTTTCCAGCCATGTTCAACACTCCCATTGTTCTAGGTGCTTTTTGCGACAGTGGATTTCATTAGCGCAAGCAGTTTCTGAGCTCTGGGCTACTGAAGATTCCTGGAGGAGCCAAAAGAAAGCAGGCAAGATTGGCTGAAAAAGCAGCAGCCCTGCGCCTAAGATTTCAGATTAAAACTGCATAGTGGAAGGAAAGGAGGACCTTTTTTTCTGCCTCCCCACTTCCAGCTACTCTCTGAAGACTGGAGAAGAGATCCCCTTAAGAATAATAGGGGGTGGGCAGGGGAAGGACTAGACCATTTGAAAAATGAACATAATATTTTAGCTGCAGTTCATTCATTTTCAGCTTTGTATTCTTGTTATAAAAAAGTGTGCCTAGACATTGTTGCACCCATAACCTAGGTTTAAGGCGCCATTTATCTCCTAGCTTTCACAGGTTTCTAACACTGCTTTCCAGCCCCTGGAGGAACATGGGGAGCATTTGTATGACACTACACACTGCAGCCCACACACTAACGTGTCACAACACACAATTTGGAAAGCTCTGAGCTAAGGTGTGTGTGTATCTGTCTGTGTGTGAGAGAGAATGACTTGTGCACAGTTACAATGGAGACAGCAATGTCCACATGGATCCTGGAAAAGGCAGCAGCTGTTTTGGGGGAAACCCAGCATACTAAAACATAATCTGACTATGTAGTGCCTGGTTTGCAAAAAACACCCATACAAAGCTTTTCAAAAACAGGAATCAAAATACAAAAACCACAGACCAAGAGCTCACTCCTCATTAGCTGTTAGGGCTGCAAATCCTAACCCCACTTAAAAGGCAGTAAACCCCATTGAATTAAATAGGACTTACACCTGAGTAAGAATAGTTAGGATTGCAGCCCCAATCGCTCTTTCCACACAGTGAAGACTACCTACTACACAGAATCACCAGTTACAGCAGGTGAAATGGGTGAGGGATTCGCTATGCACTTTTTATACATAAGTTACTTTTTTATAAAGGGTATCCTTTACACTTTTAGGGGTTTACAGTGGTACCTCGGGTTAAGAACTTAATTCGTTCTTGAGGTCTGTTCTTAACCTGAAGCATCACTTTAGCTAATGGGGCCTCCCGCCACCGCCTAAGCACGATTTCTCTTCTCATCCTGAAGCATAGTTCTTAACCTGAGGAACTATTTCTGGGTTAGTGGAGTCTGTAACCTGAAGCGTATGTAACCTGAGATATCACTGTACTGGTAAATCTTGGGGTTTTGGGGTTTTTTTTAAATAGATTAGAAACTGGACAGCCAAGTTTGATTACCATCCGACCAGAGAAGAGGACTTCACTTTCACTCTCTATTTCTTAGAAGGTTCTGACATGCGGGTGGTGGTGGTAACAACAAACAATAAGCAGGAAGAAAGAAAATATGCAATGTAAAGTTTGTTGCTGTTTGCGATCTCTAGAGCAAACACAGTTCAAGAGAAATGTTATTGTCCAGATTACTGACAGGCAAGGCAGTCGGGCCTCCTCTCCATCATCCAGCCAATTATACAGTAGGCTACATATGCTATGACAAGGATGGAAATGCTTACTAAGCTGTCAATTTCAAAGCTGCAGCTGGCTTGAACTGGGTGCTACAAGTGGGCTTCACAGCTGCTTTGGTCTTCTTGCTCCACACAGGCAATGCAAGCGTCTCACTTTGGTACTTTCTGGCCAGCAAGGCCTTTGATTTTCAGGAAGGGGCATGGATGTGTTTACCCCTTGCATCTAGTTTATTCCAGCCTTCACCAACCTGGCACTCCTTCCAGATGTTTTGGACTACCAATGCCTGCATCAGCCTCTGCCAGCAAAGCCAGGCTCATATCAGTCCCTGCCTTATACGGCTGTTGCTTCTGGGAAGAGTGTTTCCACAAACTGAATACACCAGTTTCAAACTTGTGTCTGAATAAAGTTCCAATGGAGTTTGGGTCACTTAATATGATTTAAACAAAAACTTGGTTCAAGGGAGCACTACAGTACTGTACAGTGGTACCTCGGGTTACATATGCTTCAGGTTACATACGCTTCAGGTTACAGACTCCGCTAACCCAGAAATAGTGCTTCAGGTTAAGAACAGAAATTGTGCGCGAAATTGTGCGGCGGCGCAGCGGCAGGCCCCATTAGCTAAAGTGGTGCTTCAGGTTAAGAACAGTTTCAGGTTAAGAACGGACCTCCGGAACGAATTAAGTACTTAACCTGGGGTACCACTGTATTAGGGAAATTAGCTGACAGGGCTTTTGGCTTACATTTTAAAAACACTTTTTTTTGGTTACAAAACATTCTTTTTGTAGGAGCAGTAACAGACCAAGATCCACTTATTGGGGAAGATAAACAGTGCGTGAAATTATTCCTGAATCTATATGGTCAAAAAAGGTGGGTGGGGTGGAACCAAGTGACAATGCCACGTGCGATCTATCTATCAAGCTCTATTAATGCACAGGCATAGAAAGGCAAATCACCAAGGTTACCTTGTAACGTGTGAGGTGAGCCAACAATTTGATTCTTATAAAGGAGTCACAAAGTTATCAGAGAAGGCCTGCGAAAACACACACCTGTACAGACAGAAGTTCTACCCTTCACAACGAGAAACTTCAGTTGCCTTTAACAACCCACACAAGGCAACTAAACTCTCCTCCAAAGGAAGGACCCATAAGAAAGCCTGGTTTGAGAGCAGAGCCCTCAAACACAGCCGGACAGGGGAAATCCAGAGAGCAGGCTGGGAATCTCCTCTTAGCCAGCTGGGCACTTGTGCGGGGAAGATGTGTTCATTAGGCATGAGTGCACCTTGCCCCCCGGTTCACACCACACCCAGTTATTCAGAGGTTCAGCTACTGTTCTCCGTGTTGCTGTATCCACAGAACATTAATAAAGCTCTTACATAGTTTGGTAAGAAACCATGTCCTTACTGCAGGAGCACGACTTAATCCAGGAAGTGCTCATAAGCATTTTATAACTACCTTGTACACTACTGCCTGCCCTGCCCCCAGTATTAATATTGCCTCGTCTCTAAAAGGTTGCTTTAACTACAAACGGTTATGTTGTATTTGCCACGTATTTGTTCCTCCCTGCTCCCTCCAGTCTCCCCCCCCCCACTGTTTCCTGCTCAACCACAAAGTACTCTACACAACTATACTCTGCTTTTGTAAAGAGTCATTTACTCAGTCGCCTGTGACAAGTAAGAGTTGCCTTCGGATAATGAGACAGGGAAGCCTTTAAAAAATGGGAGGGACCTGGGTCAGTGACAAAATGGCTAGAAGTTAAGCGATAATAAGAAGCAGATTAGTAACAGCTTGAGGACTTGTGACTTTGGGGGACTTATCTGCAAGACTACTGAATTCCTCCAGTATTTTATGCCTAGTTTACACACAAACAGGAAACGCTTTGTTAACCCCCACCCTAAGGCTCTTTAACACAAAGTTACAGACACTGGTACCAACTCGGCTACAGGTTAGTGGTGACCAAGTTCCACTGAAAAGCCACCATGTCCTTCTCTCAGGAGCATTAATACAGAGACATACCATATTTCTTTTCATCAACCCTAAGAAGACAGCTTTCAACCAGGAAAGGTTACATACACGCAAATGAAGCTCTCTTCCACATTATTTCTTCTCCTTCCCCCATCTTTAAAACTAGACACACATACTGCTTTGTATTCCTTCACTTTCCCCTGCAACTTGGAGAAGTTGCACATGTCTGTTATTGACAAGCCCCTCCCCAAGTATTTCTTAACTTGCCCAGTAATTCTCATTAATACTTGGGGACAGATACTCATCGTTCCCCGATATATTTTCCACCTCCTCTCTAGAAAACACTGCTTTTAATTGCAAACTGATACACACAGGCACACACTGTATATGCACTACTCCCCCCCCCCCCCACTATTGCCTCCTCCTCCTCCTCCTCTCCTTGTGGGTAAAAATACTGGCTGGCATCCAGTGCTAGCCCTACTCAGAGGAGGCCTATTGAAAATAACAGGCAAGACTAATTTAGGTCCATTAATTTAAATGGCTCCGCTCTGAGTATTTTTCAGTTGAATCCATTCCACTATTTTTAACCTCAGAAGGTTCATACACACTAACAATTTTGTGGGCACATTTCTTTCATATTCCTTTTGCCTACCACCTAGAGAAAAAAGTGTTGTTTTAACCAAGCAACACCTTGCATACACTTCCCCAATATTCCTTTCTAGAAAGTTACTTTTAACCACATACAAATGTATCTGTGACACACAAACACACATGACATAGCTCTATACTGAGATGTGCTATACATTCTCCCATAATTCCTTATGCCTCAACTCTAAAAATGATGTTTTTAATGGTAAAATGCTACATAGGCATGTATCTATTTTTAATAGTGCACAATGGTATTAAAAAAATCTGCATTTGGCCTCTCCCATTGTGGGTCAAGAAAGGCCCTTCCCTTGCGGCCTCCCCAAGTGCCACACAAAGGATTACTTGAGTATATGTCCAAAGAAGGGCTGGGGGATTTCTGTTTCTCTCCAGATGTTGTTGGAGGACTTCAACTCCCTCATAAGAACATCAGAAGCTGCCTTAGAGTCAGACCACTGGGTCTATCTAGCTCAGCACCGCCAACAGCGACTGGCAACAGCTCACCAGAGTTTCGAAGTGCTCTACTACTGAGCTACAGTGCCAAAAGCCACCATGGTCAGTGACTGGAGTTAGGAGCCCAACAATATGGGCTTAGTGCCTGGCCAGGAGGCCTCTTGGGAAGTACATTTGGGTTCCATGATGGAAGACAGCTCAGAAATCTAATGTTGGTCATAATCAGAGCAGACCCCTTAAAGAAGGTAATGTAATTAGATCCACTAATTTTCAATAGGCTGTATCCAACCTAGATCAACTGAAAGTAATGGGCTACATCTAGCATTAAGCTTATCAGTTTTGTCCATTAACTTCAATGAGTCTAATTCTGAGTAGGGCTAATGTTGAATACAACCCACCCCCTTTAAAAATACTATATTAAAGTATTTTTAAAAAATAGGTGGTGGCTGGCACAGACCAACTGAAATCAATAGGCTACTAGTAAAGGTACCCCTGCCCGTACGGGCCAGTCGTGTCAGACTCTAGGGTTGTGTGCCCATCTCACTTAAGAGGTCGGGAGCCAGCGCTGTCCGCAGACACTTTCGGGTCACGTGGCCAGTGTGACGAAGCTGCTCTGGCGAGCCAGCACCAGCGCAACACACGGAAACGCCGTTTACCTTCCCACTATAAAGCTTTACCTATTTATCTACTTGCACTTTAGGGGTGCTTTCGAACTGCTAGGTGGGCAGAAGCTGGGACCGAAAGACGGAAGCTCACCCCGCCACGGGGATTCGAACCGCCGACAATACGATCGGCAAGTCCTAGGCACTGAGGTTTTACCCACAGCGCCACCTGCGTCCTAGGGACTTCAAATGTCTAAAGTTCTATTCAGAGAAGGCCTACTCTGAGCAGAACTTACTTGGCCCCAACCCACTGAAATTGATGGACATGACTAACTTAACTGCATTATTTTCAGTGGGCCTACTCTGTGTAGACTTAATTGGACACAACCTACTGACATTAAAAGACATGACTTAGGCCCACTGTTTTCAATGGGCCTACTCTTAGCTTACCTTACTTAAATACAACCCACTCAAATTAATGCAGCTGATGAACTTAGGTCCATCCTTCTCAATGGGCTTACTCTGTGTTCAACCTAAATGGATTCAACCCACTAACAATGGACATGACTCACTTAGCTATGTAATTTTCAACAGGTCTGCTCTGAGTAAGACTTAGACACAAGCCGCTGATATTCTTCCTTGAGGTCTTTAAGCCGAGGTTGGATGGCTATCTGTCCTGGATACTTTGGCTAAGATTCCTGCATGGGGGGGGGCTGGACTAGATGACCACCGTGGTCCCTTCAAACTCTACAATCCTATTAATGCAACCAGCATTTCCAACGGGCCTAGACTGTGTAGAACTCACCTTGGGCACAAGCTATAGCAAATTAATGCACCTGACTAAATAAGATGCAGGTCTGCTCTTAAATGGACACAGCCTATGGAAGCTAACAGGCACGAGTAACTTGGGCTACTTTTCGACGGGCCTACTCCGAGCAGGACTTTCTTGGCCCCAACACATCGGCGTGGACTGACAGGACTAACAGGCGTGCCTAAGCGGGCACCACTAACTTAGGCCCATTGCTGCTAATAATCACTGTTGTTGTTATTATTAAGTAATTTTATTATTTGTACCCCCGCCATCTGCCTGGGTTGCCCCAGCCACTCTGGGCGGCTTCCCACATAAGAAAGGCATAACAAAGCAATGGGTCTTCTCCGAGTAAGTGCTGCAGTCGCAGGCCTCACCTGGGCGTCCAGCTGCCCCGGCGAGAGGGCGACGGAGGGCGGCCCGCCGGCTCCTCCTCCTCCTCCTGCCGAGACTCCTCCGGGGTTGCCCTGCGCGGAGCCCCCGCCGCTTCCTCCTCCTCCTCCTCCGGGCGGCGTCTGGGTCTGGCTGGGCAGCGTGAAGTCGGTGAACTCGAACTCGGAGCCCTGCGTGTCGGCGCCCAGCAGCTCGGCCTCCTCCGTGTCCAGGAAAGTCAGCGTCTGGGAGCTGGGCCCGTACGCCTCCACGCTCATGATGGCGGCGGCGGCGGTGGCTGAAGCGGCGACTGGGCGGCTCCTTCCCCTTCTCCCCTCACGGAGGCGGCAAACGGCGCGGCAGAAGACAAGGCCTCTTCACCCCTCAGAGCGAGCGACTGAGCGAGCGCGAGCCGCCTCCTGCGCCTGCGCGGAATGCCTAGGCCTCAACCGCCGCCGCCGACCGGACGCTCGGACGGAGCCAGCCAATCAGCGGGCGGCCCAACGTGCGCGGCGAAGTGGCGCGAGGCGGCGAGGGGCGGAAGGGGCGGGGGAGGAAGAGGAGAAGAATAGTCCTCGGTGCGCAGGCGCGGGGGTTTCCAGGGTCGGGCGCGCGTGAAGAGAGGGCGCATGCGCGTCAAACACAACCGGTTTGGGGTCCTTGATTGCTCTCAGGTACCAGGCGAGGAGGAGGAAACACGGGGCGGGGCAAGGCGTCCCTTAAGCTCCGCCTCATTTCAATTTAACCCAATCAGGATTCTGTGGCTCGCTCTTAAAGCCCGCCTCTCCTCAATTTAATCCAATCAGGGCCGTTTATTCTGGGGCGGATGCACGATTCGAAGAGGGGATGGTAAAACAGGCGGGCAATCATAATAATAGAGCGGGGAGGGAGGAAGAGCGCGTAAAGGACGGAGGGGGCGGAGAGAGAGAGCGAGTCTTGGCACACGAGCAACGTTCCTTAGCAACCAATCAGAGAGTCCGGAGCCTTTCCCCCTCTCTCTTCCCCTCCGGCCCCCACCCCGGGGAAGGCGGCGAGGCCGCGGAGGTGGAGGATGTTCCGCGCGGCGGTTTTATGGTCGGGCCTGAGAGAAAAGTGGCGTGCGGGCAATGCGCATGCGCGAGCCCTCACACGGACGGGGAGCGCCGGGTTTCCTCGGCGGGAGGCCACGCCCCTTGTCGCGGGAAGGGGGCGGGAAAAAGGCGGTGCCTGCAATGTGATTGGCTAAGAGTCTGCCTTGGGGGTCTAAGTTCCAAAAAGACGTGGGTTTTTTACAAGAAAAGGAAGTATTTTGAGGCTGCGGACAGATCAATGCGTTACTAAGGCTAGACTGAAAGCACCCCATTAAAGCAATGTTTTATTATGATTGGATCCGGGGAGCTGGTTAATGAGGTTGGGGCTGCAGCCTGTGCTGCCTGGATCTGGGGGCTGCTGTGCCCTCCCGCCGGCCTGCAGCTGGGCTTTGCTGCTGGGGAGCCTGCAGGATCGGGGCCCCTGCTCTGCGGGCGGATCCCTCCTCCATTCACTTTTTATGACAACCTCGCCGGTGGCGGCCGTCTGTTCAGGGAGCAACTCGGCGCTTTCTTCCTGCCCCGCCCCGCCCCCTCTTTAAGGTCCTGGAGAGGCTGGGAAACAGTTCAAAACAGAAATGCTTGCAGCTCGGGCAGCAGACCGCCTCTTTCCAAATTATTTGTTGTCTGCTGAATTGCAGAGACTGGGCGCATCAGAGCACTTTCTAACATAAGTTCAAGACATGCACATACCATATGCACGCTGAAAGGCGTCCCCTGAGCCTTTTTAGTCATAGCCACCATGTTGCACTTGCATGTTCGAGGGAATGGGAGCTGCTTCCTGGAGCATCTTCTTGATCTTCCCTGTGCAATCCCCTGTGGCTTCCACCAATAAAAGTTCAGGCACCTGGGCGGTTTCCAACAAAATATAAAGGGACAGAACAAAACATCAGACATTAAAAGCTTCCCAATACAGGGCAGTCTGAGAAAGGTCATATAATTATTCCCAGCATAAGGTTTTTATTTTGTGGTAAAGGTGGTGGTGTTCAAGATCAATGGATTCAAGTTACCAGAAAGCAGATTCTTACTAAGCATCAGGAATAAAAATCTTTTTTCTTTTAAAAATTGTATTGCTTAGATAAAATTTAATACAGTCTACACAAATGATGATAAGAGCCAGTTGACAGTGGAACGGAGTCCTCAGGTGATAGTGGACACTTCTTGGAGGTTTTTAAGCAGAGGTCTAAGCAGGCCATATGTCATGGATACTTTGGTTGAGATCCCTGCATTGCAGGGGGCTGGACTAGATGACCCTCAGGGTCCCTTCCAACTCTACAATTCTATGAAGACTAAATGGAATCACAAGACAGAACCCAGCCACCAATAGCCTTATCCCCTATGAATTGCTCTAACCTTTAAAATCCATTTATGTTGGCGGTCACTACTGTCTCTTGGGGGAGCTCAGCCCAGCCAGAGTGTTAAGTATGCGTTGTGTTAAAAGTTACAATTTTTTGGCCTGAATTGGATTCCAGCATTCAGGACTGTATCTAATGCGTGTCATAGTCGAAGTTGATTCAATGAAATTAAAGGGCATCGTGTACTTCAGGTCCATTGAATTAGATGAATGCACTTTGAATAAAACTTGCTTGGCCAAGCCATTCTGTTTCCCTGCATAGCCCCACGCTCTTGTCTTAGAAGAAAGGGAGACTTTCTCCACCCCAGGAATAGTCTTAGGCATCCCGCTTGGCCGCCTGGGTGGCATGCATGCCCCTGCAGGTCCGCAGTGCTTTTTTGAGTCCACTGCAGGGAGTCCCCCTGCAGCCTCCCCCTCAGCTGTAGGGCGGCTGGGGGGGGTGGACACAAGCCCCATTCTGCCCGAGCCTGCAGGTGCCTGAGCCACCGTGCCACTCCCAGGAGAGATGCATGGCTCAGCACAGTAAGTGCCGCCCCCCCCCGTGGTGTGGTGCCCAGTGCCCCCCCACTCCCCCAACTACGATTCTGCTCAGTCATTTCTCCCTATCACATTAATAGTAGAGGGCTACTAGTAACCTCCAACTTCCGTCACAAATCTGACGGTTCTACATTTTCCAAGAGTCAAGGGTTCATGAGAGTAGAAACTGGAACTGCATGATGGTGGCTTTGAAAAATCTTCTTGCTCTCTTCCTAATGACTTGCAGGATTTGCACCTCAAATGTGGTACAGAAAACAGAGAGAGACACCAGCTGTGTTTTTGTGGGTTGTCCTAACTGGCTGTTATCCAGTTGCGACATGATTTAAGCAATTAATATAGGTTGCCATATTTCAGAAAGTGAGAATCCAGACACAAAAGTTGTTGAGCTTTTTTATTGCAAAATCTAAGAAAAACCCCAACCCTACTACTCTACTACTACTACTACTAGCTGCCTGTATATTAGCCGAAACAGCATATAAAAATGCAAGAAATTTGCTTTAAAATGATGAAGAATTTTTCACATGGAGCTTTTAAAAAAAGTAATTTGCAAACTGGTGTGGAAATGTGGGGAACTGCTTAAGCATGGGAAAAAACTGAGAACATTTAATCAGCAGACCTCCTAAGTTTAAGGCATCTTCTCGTGGGGTGATTCACAATTTGGTACACTCACCATCTCTATCTGATTGCTGTTTTAGCGGGTGATCTATGGTGTGACTGGCCAGTTAAGCTTTCTGACATCCTTCTGCCTCACTAGATCACAGTTGTTGATGGATGCTGTGGGCTCTTCTCTCTGCAGGGGGCTACCTGGGGGCGAGGGGTCAGTTCTATAATCTCCACTATAGACACTATAGAAGATCAAATTTTGGGCTGTTCTCACAGTTTGGCTGTTGGGGTCCTGCCACAATCAAGCCACTTCCATCATCTCACAATCAGATTGCCGTTTTAGTGGGCGATCTATGATGATGTGACCAGCCAGTTAAGCTTTCTGACATCCTGCTATCAGATCGCAAGCCTGGCCGTTGGGGCTTCTGGGGGGGGGGCGACGACGGTGGTAATAAAAGCTATGGGGCCAAGGGCTGGACACTGAAACACCAGGCATCTCCTTCCTTCCAAGATGTGGAGATTCCAACAGCCTCCCCACCTCCTCCTCCTCCTGTCCTCCTCTCTGGTCGAACCAGGTGAGTTCAAAGACACATCCTACCTCTGCTGAACTGAGGTCTCCTATTCCTCTGGGCCAAGCCAATCTCATTCCTTCCATTCCTGATGCTCAGGCTGCCCTTTGCAGGAGGTTTGTAAGCAGAGGCAGAGCTCATAATGCTACAGTGGCAAAGCCCTGCTTCATGGATCCTGCAGGGAGAAGCGGGTTGGGCTATAGGACCCTTCCAACTCTGACAATTCTTCATTTTCCAGAGTGAAGCTTAAACGTTGTAGGTTAAGTCTGAATCATACACTGGATTCCTTCTAAACTCATGATCCTGTGTCCTTGAGGTAAAACCAGTAAGAGGAAACTCGTTCCTTTGTTATCGTAGTGGCTTTGGCTGGCCAGTTAAGCACTGTGATTTACAAGTCCAGGGTGGGCCTTTTCCCTCCTTGTCTGGTTGGGGGTGGGGAAGAACAACAGGTTGAGGTGTGTTGTGCATGTGCGTAAGTTTTGTTGTCTGTTGGTTCAAGGGAAAATATGTACAAAATATAGAAGAGAGAACTCCAGGATGCCAAGATCCATGTTTGAGGCAAGTACTCTGGTGAGAAAGCCCCAGAGATTTAAAATTGCAAGATATACAGCAAAGTATAGCATAGAAATATAGGATGTTAGAGCTTTAAAATTTGCCCTGATGAGTTCCAAAGCCTCCCTCTTGGCATAAGAAAAGGACCACACATGTAGTAAGTTAAAAATGTTTTACTTACAAACTCTCCAAAGGTCAGATTCATGTGCATATCCATACATCAGAAAGGCTGCATGGACAGTAACACTTAGTTTAGTTCCAAAGTGGTGAAAGTTCCTGAATGATTGGTATTGGATCTTGAGAGTGGCTTGTGAGAGCAACCAGCTTAACATTTTCACGCACTACGTTCATCAGGTAGACTGGGGAGGGAACAAAGGCTTGATTACCTGGTTGTTCCGGTGGTGAGGGGAAGTGCCCTTCGTTAAGCCTGACAGGACAGCTTGCTCTATAGTATCCACCCCTTCATACATTCACTAGGCTTAAGCATGTTTGTTATATGAGGCTGATTATTACACTAATTTTTGGCTGATGCTGGAAGCTGGAGAGAAAGAGGTTTGCATTGTTCTGTGCCAGAATTCGGGCTTCCCTGGAACCCTAATGAGAAAGCAAGATTTATGGGTTGGGTCTGCTGATGTTCATTTCAAGGAAACCGAACGCTGGGTTAAGCGAAGGGATCCCTGGAGTCACTTGATGCTCAGAGATTGGGGTAAACAATATCTGTAACTGCATGTGCAGACATCCCATTTCCAGTCCCCTGGCTCCCTTCCCTTCAATTAACTCCCTGGCAAAGCCGATTGTAAGCTGACTGGGGTGCTGTCATTTTTCTGCTTTGCAAAGATGGATGGTACCCATAAGCTAATAAGGGGGCCGTGGAAAGCCGCTGATCTCCTCTTACGATTCTTACAGCTCTCTTGCGGAGTCGCATCATCGGAGGACATGAAGCTGTACCTCATTCCCGACCCTACATGGCAACACTCAAATCTGAATTTGGCTTTGGGTGTGGCGGGTTCCTTGTGGCACCCCAGTGGGTAATGACAGCCGCGCATTGCATGGAGTAAGTATCTGAAAGCCCTCCCTGACGTGTAGCAGTGGCATTATTGCGGTGCCTTTCATTCCATTTGCAAATTGCTCCCCACGATAGGGCAGCAGTTGAAGAAGGAGCAAAAAGGGTTTTCTTGTGTGTGTGTGTTTCTTGGTGGCTGATTAGCTGTTTTCCCTGTGTAAAGGTCAGAGGGGGCAGGGTTTCTGTTGAAGCAGGGGATTAGCTGTGGGAGGAGCTTATCAGAGTTTGTAGGGCAGCAGTTGAAGAAGGAGCAAAAAGGGTTTTCTTGTGTGTGTGTGTTTCTTGGTGGCTGATTAGCTGTTTTCCCTGTGTAAAGGTCAGAGGGGGCAGGGTTTCTGTTGAGGCAGGGGATTAGCTGTGGGAGGAGCTTATCAGAGTTTGTAGGGCAGCAGTTGAAGAAGGAGCAAAAAGGGTTTTCTTGTGTGTGTGTGTTTCTTGGTGGCTGATTAGCTGTTTTCCCTGTGTAAAGGTCAGAGGGGGCAGGGTTTCTGTTGAGGCAGGGGATTAGCTGTGGGAGGAGCTTATCAGAGTTTGTAGGGCAGCAGTTGAAGAAGGAGCAAAAAGGGTTTTCTTGTGTGTGTGTGTTTCTTGGTGGCTGATTAGCTGTTTTCCCTGTGTAAAGGTCAGAGGGGGCAGGGTTTCTGTTGAGGCAGGGGATTAGCTGTGGGAGGAGCTTATCAGAGTTTGTAGGGCAACAGTTGAAGAAGGAGCAAAAAGGGTTTTCTTGTGTGTGTGTGTTTCTTGGTGGCTGATTAGCTGTTTTCCCTGTGTAAAGGTCAGAGGGGGCAGGGTTTCTGTTGAAGCAGGGGATTAGCTGTGGGAGGAGCTTATCAGAGTTTGTAGGGCAGCAGTTGAAGAAGGAGCAAAAAGGGTTTTCTTGTGTGTGTGTGTTTCTTGGTGGCTGATTAGCTGTTTTCCCTGTGTAAAGGTCAGAGGGGGCAGGGTTTCTGTTGAGGCAGGGGATTAGCTGTGGGAGGAGCTTATCAGAGTTTGTAGGGCAGCAGTTGAAGAAGGAGCAAAAAGGGTTTTCTTGTGTGTGTGTGTTTCTTGGTGGCTGATTAGCTGTTTTCCCTGTGTAAAGGTCAGAGGGGGCAGGGTTTCTGTTGAGGCAGGGGATTAGCTGTGGGAGGAGCTTATCAGAGTTTGTAGGGCAGCAGTTGAAGAAGGAGCAAAAAGGGTTTTCTTGTGTGTGTGTGTTTCTTGGTGGCTGATTAGCTGTTTTCCCTGTGTAAAGGTCAGAGGGGGCAGGGTTTCTGTTGAGGCAGGGGATTAGCTGTGGGAGGAGCTTATCAGAGTTTGTAGGGCAGCAGTTGAAGAAGGAGCAAAAAGGGTTTTCTTGTGTGTGTGTGTTTCTTGGTGGCTGATTAGCTGTTTTCCCTGTGTAAAGGTCAGAGGGGGCAGGGTTTCTGTTGAGGCAGGGGATT
This sequence comes from Podarcis vaucheri, assembly GCF_965113315.1. Classification (NCBI taxonomy): domain Eukaryota; kingdom Metazoa; phylum Chordata; class Lepidosauria; order Squamata; family Lacertidae; genus Podarcis; species Podarcis vaucheri. Next base: position 1,405,757 of record NC_138756.1, on the reverse strand, counting down.
AGCTGTGGGAGGAGCTTATCAGAGTTTGTAGGGCAGCGGCGCGCGCCTAGCGGCGCGCGCAGTTATACCCATCTTTTAGATTTAGGGGAGCTAGTCTCAAACGTTTGTTGGGGGAGACCTAGGGTTTTTTTTGTGGGGGAAGTTATTTGTCCTGTCTTCAAGCTTTTTATGATGGAGGACCTCTGTAGCCACCCCCAACAACACGATCTCATGATGGAAGGGGAGGGAACAGCTGCAGTCGCCTGCGATTCCTGCGCAATGTTTGCCATCTTGCCAAAGGTTGCAGGCAGCTTTACCTGCAGCAATTGCATGTTGATTGCCCTATTAAAAGACAAAGTCCAGCAACTGGAGGAACGTGTAGCTACGCTCCAAAGAATTAGAGAGCTGGAGCTCTTCTTGGAAGCAACAGAGCACACCGTCCCCACCAAGGAGGAGACAGGGGACTCCCCTGAGAAGGAGGCTTGTTCACCAACACAGGAGCCAGATATATGGAGAAACGTGACTCAAAGAAGTAGGAGGCCCAGGGTCCACTCTGATTGTCTAGAAATACACAATCGCTTTGAGGTCCTCTCCCCTAGCATGGAAGACGAAGAGCAGACTCCATTTGAGGATCTCTCCCTCATTACAGTCGATCAGGTATATGAAGACGAGCAGCAAAGTCAGTCCTCAGGGAATGTGCAGGTGACCTTGGAACGGACAGCTCACGGAAGAACCCCGACCAAACCCTGTTCTGCCTTCTGAGATTCAGAATACCTTATTTTTTTTCTTGTTTTCCTCCTCCAAAAACTAGGTGCGTCTTGTGGTCTGGTGCGTCTTATAGAGCGAAAAATACGGTAATTGCTGCCTCCATCAAAGAAAACAATGGCCCAGAAGTTCTAGAGAACTTTATTTTCTGTCCCCTTGCCCCACCTCTCCATTGACAAAATGCCACCCCCCATTTGTTCCTTCCATCACATGTCAAGGAGATAAATAACTACACATCCAAAGGCAGTCCTGAGTAGGGAAGTTTTTAATGTTTGATGTTTTATTAAGCTTTTATATCTGTTGGAATCCGCCCGGTCAGGTGGACAAGGTACTACTATTGTTATTGTTACTGGCAAACAGGGTGGTGATATTTTGTGTGTCTGCAGATTTACCTTGGCACTTAGCACCAAGAACTATGGCTCACACACATTCATTCTTCTTCATTTCCCTTCTCACAAGGACCAGCAACCTGCTTGCTCTTAATCAGAGACATATACTCCCCTCCTGCCGCAGCCGCTGTCCCTCCATCAAAGCAACCCACATTCCAAAGGCATGAGTTCCATCCCAGGTCCCTGGGAGGAGAGGGTTGGACTAGAGGACCTTGGAAACCCCTTCCAACTCCAAGAGTTCCTTTGGTCCACCTGGCTCCGTGTTGTCTACACTGACTGGCAGAGGAACGCCAGGTCTTCAGGCGGAGGAAATTCTCTGTCCTGCCGGGAGATGCCCACCTTGAAAGAGGGACTGATGAGCTATGGCTCTTGCTCTAGAAATAATGAAACCCTTGATTTGTCAGTAAAAAGCTTTGAAGCAATAATGGGCGTTCCCAGAATGAAGGTCCACCTAGATCAGTGTTGTTGGCACTGACTGACAGCAGCTCTCCAGAGTTTCTGTTTCATAGAAGGGTCTCTCCACAGCCGAGCTGGAGAGGCTGGGGGTTGAACCTGGGACCTTCTGCATGCAGAGCAGCTGCTGCACCTGCTGAGCTACAGGGACGGGGGGGGGGGGGGAATGTGTGTGTTCCAGGGAAGACTTTGTTTTGCAAGGGAGATTGCTTGACTCTTCTCCTTCACCTTCCTGCAGCTGGTCCACAAGGCTACTTTGAACAAAAACGTCCAGATGATTCCCCTGCCCACATCTAGCAGCGACCTCCCCGACGGGACCCCCTGCAGCCTGGCAGGATGGGGCCTGATTGATGACAACCAGGACACGGAGAAGCTCTTTGAGACCAATATCACCATCTACAGTCGCAGGAAGTGCATGAAGTTCTACCCAGTGCTGGACGACAGCATGATCTGCGCGGGCAGCTACAACCAGCTCCGGGATACAAGCCAGGTGAGGGTCAGCAGGCAGGACTGGTGACCGGGGTCAGCAGCAGAGAAATCTGGGGCCCTCCAGGTGTTGCTGGACCCCAACTTCCACCAGCCCCCCGTGGCCATTGCTCAGGAATGGTGGGAGATTTCTGGTTCAAAGCATCGCCCACTTGCTCTGTATTGTTGACAGGCTGGCGGGGGCTCTCTGAGGTTTCCGGAGTGGCGCATTCCCCATCCCACCTTAGGATCAAACCTGGGTCCTCCTGCAGATCCTCTGCCATTGAGCCCCTTTGTGAAGGGTGTGGGTGTCTCCAACCCCTGGGAAGGGGGAGGCAGCTCAAGAAAGCAAGTCAAGTCACAAGCTGTCAAATCCATGTCTGAGGGCACTAGTGAAGCAAAACTCTCTCCTCCCCTTTCTCTCTCTCTCTCTCACACACCCCACACCCCCACACCCCGCTACACTTCCTCACAAATACGGACAAAAAGCTCTCTTTAACTTTCTTTCATACCACTTCCTGGTGTCATAGAAATTAAAGGAATAATAAAATTTAAAGTTGAAATGTGTGTGAGAGAGGCTGAGCAGGCGATGGTTTGGAATGTGAAGGTTGTGTTTACTGGAGAACCAGGAGAGAAGGACAAAACTACATGTCTGCAAGAGCTACTGCTCTAGCAGCTGAGGACGAAGGAAGAAGAAAGAGATGGAAGGCGCTGTGCCCCAGGCTTAAAGGCAGCGCCCTCACATGACGGCCCCTTTGCTTGCGTTCATATTTGGGGTGCCACCCCTCAACTACTTGCCGGTTGAGGCTGTGTCTCACTGGGCTTACAGTGCCCTAGTAAAAGCCCTGTATGGCTGACAATTGGAGGCTGGGTCTTCCTGAAATCTGGGAGAGCCACTGCCAGTCAGTGTCGACAGCACTGAGCTAGATGGGCCAACGATCTGATTCTCACCCAAATCTCATTCTAAGGCAGCTTCCTTCCTCACTCGGTCGCAGTTGTTGACGGATGCTGGGGGCTCTTCTCTCCACAGGGCGATTCCGGAGGCCCCATGGTCTGCAACGGCGTGGTGCACGGAATCGTCTCCTTCGGCAACCACTTTCCTCCTGGAGTCTACTCTCGCATCGCCCACTTCCTTCCCTGGATCAAGAAAACCATGGAATCCTGAAGAGAAGAAGCAACCACCAACTGCGGCCTGGCTCAATAAGAAACCTTCTGCTTGCTATATAACCTGTATGGCTTTCATTCTGCAATTCCACCTGCCCCCCCCCCCCATGCTGCAAAGACTCCCTCCTCCCACTCCTGTTGAAACAACTGGATCCAAAGGGACTTGAATTCACAACTGCATTTTCGTGCCATCTCCCCAGGGAATTCTGGGAAGCGTAGTTCTATGGGGTGAAATGTGGATCTCTTAACAACTCTCAGCCCCCTTAACAAACTACAGTTCTCCAAATTATTGCTGGGCATGGCTGTTTAAGTGCCCTATATAATGTTTGAGATCCCAGCCAATGGCCCTGTGTGGTTTCGATCTGAGAGCGTTTGTTCAGTGCATGATCCTTGGGTCGAGAGGTGTACCCTGAACACAAGAGAAGCAGAATTTGGAAATGGGGGCGGGGGGGGGGGGAGAGCGGATTGAGTGCCTTGACCTGTCACATTCTGACCCTCTTGCATTGCAAAATAAAGCAAATGGTTGAGCATCAGTCTTGTGCTTCTATTAGCCTCTCTGAAATGAACATATGAACTGTAAGAAGGCACCATAACTTCAAGACCATGTCTTGGGTTATGGAAATGGACAGAATGGCCGATCCCTAAGTTCAAAGCAGCCCCCCCCCTAACATTTGGCCATTCCCCCAGTTTGGCACATTCTTCCAATCGGCATCCATCACTCACCACCTCTCTATCAGACGGCTGTTCTAACGGGTGATCTATGGTTGGACAGCCAGTTAAGCTTTCTGACATCTCACTTTTCATTTTGATTGCAAGCCCAGCTGTTGTGGCTACCTGGGGGCAAGGGGTCAGTTCTATAATCTCCACTATAGACACTATAGAAGATCAAATTTTGGCCTGTTCTCACAGTTTGGCTGTTGGGGTCCTGCCACAATCCATCATCTCACAATCAGATTGCCGTTTTAGTGGGTGATCTATGATGATGTGACCGGCCAGTTAAGCTTCTTGACATCCTGCTATCTGATCGCAAGCCTGGCCATTGGGGCTTGGGGGGGGGGAGGAGGAGTCAGCTGGAATCTCCACATCTTGAAGTCCCACTTGGCAAAGAAGGAGATGCCAGGTGTTTCAGTGTCCGGCCCTTGGCCCCATAGCTTTTATTACCATCGTCCAGCTGATATTTAATTTAACTGTTTACCATTATATTCTAATGGATTATTTAATATTTCTTTATTTGATGTGTTGTTTCTTTTTTAAAGTTACTGTGACTTTTTTGTATTGGATTAGATTGCTATTACATGTGTGATCTTTGCTGTCTATTTTGTTGTTTCTCCAGCATGTAAACCACCTTGTGTATAAAAAGTAATATAAAATTGCGGTATACAAATTATATATATATGCTTTCGTAGATTTTCACGGGTACAGGAATGCAGGTTTTGGTGTCTTCGGGTGTCTTCCCGTGTAAGAGTCGGGGTGTCTGGGCGACGTTTCGACGAGGTCTCACTCGTCATCTTCAGGCTGGTGCTTTCGGCTTCTTGTTACTGGAACAGAGCAGAATCTGGTGTTTGAGTTCCTATAAATACTGTTGAGGGGTGTGGTGTTGGAGGCTATACACCACACCCCTCAACAGTATTTATAGGAACTCAAACACCAGATTCTGCTCTGTTCCAGTAACAAGAAGCCGAAAGCACCAGCCTGAAGATGACGAGTGAGACCTCGTCGAAACGTCGCCCAGACACCCCGACTCTTACACGGGAAGACACCCGAAGACACCAAAACCTGCATATATATATATATATATATATATATATATATATATATATATATATTACATATTACATATTATACTGTACATAGAATTAACTGTTGCATTTCCAAGCAACTAGCAACAAAATCGACCCCTCAAAGCAGTTGATGGGGCCAGTTGAATCTTGTTAGCGAGTCCTCCAGAGTCTTGTCAAGCCCTAACTGTAAGGCTGCATCAATTTGGCACAGGTCCCTTTCCCCTAAAACACCCCCCAACTGTTAATCTCTTGCTGCACAGAAGAGAAAGACCCAAAGTGGCTTTCACACAGCAGTTAATGGGCTTGAAATCTGCTCAGAAAATGACAGCTGTACCAGTGGAAATGTACTGATTGGGGCACTTGATACTTGCAAACATTTATCTGCAAGTTCTCATTATCTTTCTTGCTCTATTTTGACAAGTAACTCATGAAAATATCTCTGTTGCCTTCAGATAGATAGATAGATATTTGTGTGTTTTACAGACTCCCACAAGAGGTGGTGGCCTCTCCTTTGTTGGAGGTTTCTAAGCAGAGCTTGGACGGCCATCTGTCATGGAAGATTTCGCTGAGATTCCTGCATTGCAGGGGGTTGGACTACTAGATGACTCTGGGGGGGGGGGGGTACCTTCTATCTCATGTTTGGGTGCCAGCAGATTCTCAGTAAAGGTAAGGTAAAGGTACCCCTGCCCGAACGGGCCAGTCTTGACAGACTCTGGGGTTTGTGCGCCCATCTCACATCTATTGGCCGGGGGCCAGCGCTGTCCGCAGACACTTCCGGGTCACGTGGCCAGCGTGACAACGCTGCTCTGGCGAGCCAGAGCCGCACACGGAACGCCGTTTACCTTCCCGCTGGTAAGCGGTACCTATTTATCTACTTGCCCCCGGGGGTGCTTTCGAACTGCTAGGTGGGCAGGCGCTGGGACCGAGCAGCGGGAGCGCACCCCGCCGCGGGGATTCGAACCGCCGACCTTTAGATCGGCAAGCCCTAGGCGCTGAGGCTTTAGCCCACAGCGCCACCCGCGTCCCCTAGATTCTCAGTAGAGATGGGCAATTTTGTTAATTCTTGTTTGTTCTGGGAAGCTTGAAGTAGGTTGGGTTAGCAAACTGAATTTCCCCCATTCCCTACAGAGAGTTTAAGTGGGTCCTATCACCTCTAAGAAGGTGATCCAGATCTGGATCCATAGAATCATAGAATCATAGAGTTGGAAGAGACCACAAGGGCCATCGAGTCCAACCCCCTGCCAAGCAGGAAACACCATCAGAGCACTCCTGACATATGGTTGTCAAGCCTCTGCTTAAAGACCTCCAAAGTAGGAGACTCCACCACACTCCTTGGCAGCAAATTCCACTGTCGAACAGCTCTTACTGTCAGGAAGTTCTTCCTAATGTTTAGGTGGAATCTTCTTTCTTGTAGTTTGGATCCATTGCTCCGTGTCCGCTTCTCCGGAGCAGCAGAAAACAACCTTTCTCCCTCCTCTATGTGACATCCTTTTATATATTTGAACATGGCTATCGTATCCCCCCTTAACCTCCTCTTCTCCAGGCTAAACATGCCCAGCTCCCTTAGCCATTCCTCATAAGGCATCGTTTCCAGGCCTTTGACCATTTTGGTTGCCCTCCTCTGGACACGTTCCAGTTTGTCAGTGTCCTTCTTGAATTGTGGTGCCCAGAACTGGACACAGTACTCCAGGTGTGGTCTGACCAGAGCAGAATACAGTGGCACTATTACTTCCTTGATCCAGATCGAGGCCCCATCTAGGCAACACATACAGTATAAAGCAGTAATATGTGACATGGCAAATGTTCAGCATTTTAATTCAAGTCGCTCATGATATATTCCACATGCAATTTTGCAAAATATGCACATATTGGCAAAGCAATTTCCCCTAAAATAATGCAGTTTGGTATGTTTGTTTTCAGTATTACATGCATTAACAGACACACGTCACTTGTGCACAATTACTTGGCTGGAGACCTATGCGGCAAAATTCAGAGAAGTTTACAGCTACAGCTTAGCTGAACTAAATTTCTACAATCCATCACATGTGCCCTCAAGTGGCTTGGTGTGTGAAACTGTGAACCCCCATTTTAAGACGTTGTGGGTGCCAAGGTCTTTTGTGAAAGTGTCTAGGAACCCCAGAGGTGAGGAAGGTCTTTTGGGGGCAGAGCAAATGCATCCAGGAAATCTCCTAGGGCTGAAATAAAATGACACACGCCACCACCTCAGCTGAATGAGACAACAAAGTCCCACAGTTCACAACCCTGAGTGGCTTAACATGAACCTGTCCTGGAGTGCAAGGCTCAAATGGCAAGGCTCAAATGGGGCTCTGGGTCAGATCTCCAGGCTTAAGCAAGAGAATGTAGGGAGGGAGGGAGTGGAATCATCTAAGGTGAGGCATAGGCGACCTTTTGGCCATCCAGATGTTGCTGGACTCCACCTCCCATCAGCCCTAGCCAACATGACCAAAAGCCAGGGATGTTGCGAGTTCCAGTTCAACAGCCTTATGTGGGCCACAGGTCCCCATCCATGCACGAGGGGAAGCAAGGGAGAATGGGACAAGGCACTTGAGGGAGCTGGAGATCTATGGAGCTCTGAGAGGGAGAAATGGCTCCCCATCTGCCCAAGTACCAAGACCTGCTGAATGCAAAGATGGCTCTTGATAGGAAGATTGCCACTTACAGGAAACTGCTGGAGGGAGAAGGGAGCAGAATCACAAGGCCCATTTTTCCAGATTAGGGAGGGAGAAGGGGCAGAATAGTTTTAAGGGAGAGGAAAAACCTCTGGGCACCTGAGGATGGGAGAAGTGGAACAGCAGAGGTCACCGGAAGAGGTATGATGGGAAATAAGGGTGGGAAGAATACGGGAGGAGGCTGAGGGATTTTCTTGAAGTGGGTGGGAGCCACTGCAGGCACTTGTGAAAACACAATCCTGTACTAAACATCTGGTAGATGTATCATATTCCTTTGCAGCCCTTGAGGGGTCTCTTTGCAGAATGCAAGTCTAGCAGGCAAGACAGGAAGCAGAAGCATTTGAAAAAGAAGCAGCAATGATGCCACGGCTGTTGCTTCTTCTCTTCACAATTCCATAACTTCCTTGATCCAGGAAAGGTAGTGGGTGACACGAGTGTAAATTCCTGGAGGAGAGAAAGAGTAGCCAAAGGAGACAATTCCTTGTGCCACGCCGTCACACACCAAGGGGCCACCCGAATCCCCCTGCAGGAGGGAGAGAGAACAGAGATCACATCTGAGGGAAGAACGGGATCCACCCTGTGGGGAATCTGGGACTTGAACCAGGACAGAGACCTAGCAGGCTTCCTGGCTGAGGGAAGATCGGGATCTGTCAACTTTGCTTTCTAATTATTCCAGTGTAAAATTTGATTTGCCACTTTTCGTGGATCACTTTGCAGTCTCTTTGAGTCTACTCAAAATAAATATTGATTGCATTTATTGGCCGCCTTCTCCGAGGAGCTCAAGGTGGCCTCCTCCTTTCCTTTCCTCTCCCTGTTATCCAGAAAACAAACAAACCCCGCACCCTTGTGAGTTAGTGACAAGCCACCAAGGTTGCCCAGGGAGCTGAGTGGGGATTCTTCTGCATGTTTCTCTTAAGATACTTTTTTTGTAGACAATTTCCCTATAATGTAATGCATTTTTGTACATTAATTTTACAAGTATATGCATTCCCACGGGTGGTTTCTGCTTAATGTGCACCATTCTTTGTAAGTGTACTTTGGACCACTATCAAATAAGCTTCAAAGGGTAGCTCAATTTCGGTTCTGTTTTGAGTTTGGGAAGGGCAAATAAAGCTCAGTTTACGTTTAAAATGTGAACCAGACCTAGAGTTGCTACTCCAATAGAAGTCAATAGACATGATGAACATTAATTTCAATTGGTCTACTTTGAGCAGGACTTAGATACAACCCCAAATAGCCGCAACACCTCCACATTCTGAGCCCCCTTGCGGCACAGAAATGAGCAGCAGCCTTTGACAACCTCATATGTGGATTGCCGTACAGCAGGCATGGCCAAACTTGGCCTTCCAGATGTTTTGGGACTACAACTCCCTTCATCCCTCGCTGGTCAGGGGTGATGTGAATTGTAGTCCCAAAACATCTGGAGAGCCCCGTTTGGCCATGGCATAGAGGATCCAGAGCACTGGGCTGGTCAGGCCAAGTCTAAGTGTCTGCCCATGTCCACCTTGCTGGACTGCAGAATTATCCCCTTTATCCCTCATACCCCATCCCCAGAATCTCCAGCTAAGACTAGGAAACACTCCAGTCAAAAACCCTGCCAGTCAGTAGAAAATACTGAGCGATTTCAGTTTCTATTTAAGTCAGCCCCTTAACCAGAACCATGAGGGCTAGAATCCTAGATGGCTGGATGGCCATTTGTCATGTAGGATCTGGTTGAGTTCCTTGCGCTGCGGGGGGTTGGACTAGATGACCCTCGGGGTCCTTTCCATCCCAGTTTCTGATAGATCTGGGAAAGCCTGAGCAGGATGGACCCCATGGCCTGACTCAGGTGCCCAGGCTCCCCACTTCTGATCCCATCACCTGCTGTTTCTGCCAATCCTCACCTCGGAGGCATCCTGAGGTTGCCTGTTGTCACCTGCGCAGATCATTCCATCATCCATCTCTGGCATGAACTCCTGGCACTTCTTGCGGTCATAGAGGGTGACGGTGGCCTCATAGAGTTTCCCTGGGTATTGGCTGTCTTCAATCTTGCCCCAGCCTGCCACACTGCAGGGCGTCCCACCGGGGATGTCGCTGCTGGATTCTGGCAAGGGCAGGAGAGCAACGTCTTTATTCAGAGCAGCCTCGGAATCCAGCTTGGGGAAAGGAGAGGGAGATGAGGAAGAGATGAGCACCTTAGCATTGCGACAGGAAGCCCTGTGCCTCTAGAATATGACTCTAATAATAATATTAGTGATTAATGGCTTGGAGAAAACTAAATGGTTGCCCTAGCAGGAGTCAGTGCAACGAGTCGTGTTAATGCAATGGAGGCCCCCGCCCTCCCCCCCCCCGCACCTGTAATTTAGCTTTGGGGGTGCCATGAAAACCCTGAGAATAATGCCTGGGTAGAAAAGAGGGGAGACTGTTCCATCAGGCCAGCAGAACGCCTTGTGTTGATGGAGCAATCTCCGAATGCTATGTTGAATAACATTAATAAGTAGCAAGAGCAAAAAAGCCTTCACTGTTGCTGCTAATGGTTACAAGGTCTGGAAGATTTCACTGCTGCCCTCTATGAAATCATTCTCTGAAACCGTCCTCTCTAAATTATGAAGCTGCTTAGCCTCAGAGCGCCTGCCGCTGGGTGAATTAAGTAAGCAAGTTGTTGGCCTCTGCCTGTCTCGAAAGACAATGGAGTGAGCCTCGTTGGGAGGTTGCAGCGCCTGCTGCGGCTGTAGAGACTGATGCAGGAAAGACAGGTTTCATTGCAGCCGGGGCAGAGGAAGACGTATGGTTGTGCTGCTGCAGATGCGCCAGGGCGTTTCTTCTCTCTGCGCTCCTCCCAGCGGTCATTCCTCCTCTGGCCACTGCTAGGGATGCACACCTGGTGGTCTGGCTCCAGGCACTGCGGCCGTCTGCAAGGGATTTCCACATGGCGGGGTTGATGGTGCCAGCCTTCATGTCACATGGACATGACCAAGCCAGCATAGAGGTCGCTGAAGGAGGAGTGCAAACATGCTGGGAATGTGTGCCTGGGAGAGCACATCTTTCTTTGTCCTGCCATGTGACACTCAAAATCTTTCTGGTGCAGCGCATGAGGAAGGCACTGAGGTATCGCTCCGGGTGGGTGTTGGGTTCCCCGTGATGTAATGGCAATTAATTCAATTTGTAACCTACACCTTTCTCTCGAGGAGCCCGGGGCACCAAATTTGTCAGTACTAAAACAATACAATTAAAAATCCTAAAAACAATCAAAAACCATCTTCTAAAAAGCAGATAAATTTCAGGGTATCTGGGGACAGGATTTTGTCCTGAGTAAACTGTCCATTTTCTAGCTCATTATGGTGCATGTGTGGGACGGAAGGAACCATTTGGCTGCTTCTGCCTTAAGGATCCCTGACCTCTGGGAGCTGATAGAGTGAGAGATTTCTTGGACCAAGCTACCTTAAGCAGGAGGATGTCGTCTGAGTATGTGACCTCATTATATTCTGGATGTGGGTGGGAAGCTGCAACTCTGATCTCTTGCTGAGAGTCCTCTGAAGCGTAGATATCATGTGCACCCAAGACGACTCTAGAAATACTGGGAACCAAGCGTCAGTAAGGGTTGCATCCGTCAGGGTCAGAGCTCCCAGGCATCAGTCCCCCCCCCCCCCAGCCCCTGGGCAAAAGACCAGACTCCACACCTTGGCCCTTCCAGCTTTACCCTGGACTCAGCTGGGCTGGGATGGCTCAGTCGGTGGAGCATGAGACTCTCGATCTCATGTTTTGCAGAAGATTCCTGCATTGCAGGGGTTTGGGCTACAGCTCTACAATTCTATAATGTTCATCACCCCTCCTAAAAACCAGGGAGGGATTTGTGATACTTACCGGTACTTTTCGCAGTGTGCAGCCGTCATGACCCACTGGGGCGTCACGAGGAATCCGCCACAGATGAAATTGCCTGTGATGTCCTTCAAGGCAGCCATGTAGGGTCTGGAGTGAGGCTTGGCTTCGTGCCCCCCAACAATCTGACTCCGCAATGGATCTGCAAGAATCGTATTGCAGAAATCAGCTCCTGCAGCTCCTTCCTTCCTGGAAGTTCTAGGGTGTCACCCACATATGCAGAGTCAGGGGGGCAGCAAAAGGCCACCGTCCCATCGGGCTTACAGTCGATTACAATCTGTGTTGCCAGTGAGGAAGCGGATGAAGGGGAAATAAATAGGAACATGGGAAGCTGCCTGTATTGTCTGCACTGACGGCACCTCCTAGCTCAGACTCTTCGTCTCAAAGTCTTCCCCCGTTGTTCACCCCCAGGCCTGGTTTTCATCAGGTATTCTGGCCCTGAAGAGGGAGCCTCCATTTACCCTTCATAACAAGCCACTGACACACCTCTAGTCATTTTCCCGTCCCTTTTGTTTTGAATGCCCTGTGAAGTCTGGAAGACCGACAGGGAGATGGGTGGGAATCCTGGTTAGCTGGTGAACCAAGGGGCATTTGTCTACTCTTTGTGTGTGTGTGGGGGGGGGCGCTGTAAAGCCAGTGGGCTTGGGACAAAGCCTGGATGAGTGAGAAGAGGGTGGATTCATCAGAGACCAAGAGCAGGACTCTGGGTCAGACTTCTCCAGGAGCCAAGACAGGTGAGCTCAGTTTCTGCCCTCGCTGGTGCCACCGGCCTCTGGTGCTGCTGCTGCCTTGGTGACCTAAGCGCCAGACGGAACGAGGTGGGCTTGGCCCCAAAGGTGCTCGAAATGAGCTCATAAGTGGGGGGTGGGGTGGGGGTTGCACTCACCTGTTTGGGCCAACGAGAAGGACAGGAGCAGGAGAAGAGGCTGGTGGAGTCTCCACATTATCTCGATGCTTGAGGTTGCCTGGCACTCAGCTGCCCAGTCCCTCCATCCCCTGGCTTTTATCACCCCCCCCCACCCACTGGACTCCACCACCTGCAGGAAGCCACAGTCTAGACCTGAGATCTGATAGATGGATCTCAGCTGAGATGGCGGCCATGTGGCAAAACCTTGCGAAAATGGCAATCTGATAGTGCTGGTGGGTTCAGATAAGGAGACTGGAAAAATATGAAACCGAGAGAACCCAGAAAGTGCTCAGGACCACAATATCTCAAGAACTACCTCTCCCCATATAAACCGTCCTGGACTCCGTGTTCATCTTCTGAGGCCCTTCTTCACACGCCTCCTCCAAGAGCGGTCCAGAAGGTGGCGACATGAGAACAGGGCCTTTTCCGCAGTGGCTCCCTACTTGTGGAATGCTATCCCCAGGGAGAATAAAAAAATTCCTTCCCGTAGCACCTTAAAGACCAACTAAGTTAGTTCTTGGTATGAGCTTTCGTGTGCATGCACACTTCATGTGTATCTGAAGAAGTGTGCATGCACACGAAAGCTCATACCAAGAACTAACTTAGTTGGTCTTTAAGGTGCTACTGGAAGGAATTTTTTTATTTTGACTATGGCAGACCAACACGGCTACCTATCTATCCCCAGGGAGGTTAATATTGTAAAGCCTTTGAAATGTGTTCTTTGGAGGGACAGGGTTGCTATTGTTTTTGTTTTAATTACTTATTTGTGGTTTTATTTTGTATTTTTATCTTGTGAACCACCCTGAGATATTTGCATGAATGATGGCATATAAATCTAATAAAGAAAATAAAAATGGCAGAGCTTTGCTGGTGGGAGTTGGCGTTCAACGATGTGGGGAAGGCCAAACCTATGACCCATGACCTTTGTCATTAAATTGTTTTTAACTTACTAAACATGTTGTTTCCTATGTGGCTGGAAGAGGGAGCAGCACAGGGGCCGCTGCGGCTGCGGCTGCAGAGACGGGAATCGCCCCACTGCTGCCTCCTGCAATGTTTCTGCCGTGTTAGTAGCGTTCAAGGGACCTCTCCAGGCTGCAAGCTGCCTGGTCAGTTTCTATGGAGGTCCTGGGCTGGCCAGATGACAAGATCCCGCCTCTCGGCCACAATGGGGTGGGGGGTCCAAAGGAAAGCAGAGCAAGATGTTTGGCGCCAGCTTGGCTGCAGGAGTTGCCAGAAGGAGGCAGACAAGGCGCCGTCCAACCTCCAATCTGGGTTTCTGTAGGGGTTCCTTTTTGGCCTTTTCTTCTCCCTGTTAACGGAGAAATCTGAGGGCTCCCTTGGACAAAAAAACAAGGACACCAGCCAGGAATACCAGCGCAAAACAGCAGCCAGTAGGCTTGGTCTTGATTGAAGACTGTCGCGACAGGACTCCCACCTGCCACCAGGTGGAACAAGATGGAAGCCCCGAACAAAAGAGCCCCCAAACTTTTATTAGCTGCTAATCCCCCAAACTACACCCCTAAGACTACATCACAACTACATCACAAAAAGGAGGGGTTGAGGGAGGAGTTGTGGAGGTAACCTGAGTATCTTGTCACCTGGCTGGTTCCCCCTTTCCCCCTCCCCATGAGTACTTTCCAGGTGACAGAGGGGAGTTTGCAGTTTCCTGCCCCCAGAGGGAAGAGCTGATCATTGTCCTTTGTTCCAGTCCATGCTGAATCCACTCCTATATGCAAGTTCTTTGTGATCTTGATGGTCTTCTGTCTAGGACCATCAGGGTTGGCATAGCAACTGGGCAGGGCTCCTGTGGATGTGCTGGGATGGTGAAGGGATTATGGCTGCCCTGTATCAAACCTTCCCCATTTTGTAGTCCTTCCTTCATGGCATAGCTGTCAAGTGTCCCTTATTTGAAGGGACAGTCCCTTATTCCAGCGCCATGTCCCGCTGCTGTCCCTTATTGATGGATGTCCCTTAAATGATGTCCCTTAAATTTCAAAGGAAGCAGCTCCTCTCCCTCCCTCCCTGCCGGCCAGGGAGGAGGGAGGCTCTAACTGCGTTGCTTGGCTGTGTTGCTCACCCAATAAGGAGTCTAAGAACGACTGGGGGGGTGGAGCTTGCATGCCTTGTGTGTGGCTAGTTAATGCAAGCTGAGGGGGGTTTTGAATGCTGGACGCCATTTTGTTGCACGTGCTGCTGCAAACTTTGCAGTGCAAAGCCAGGCCGGGGAGCCATCTTACGTTGAGGCTGCATAGGCCTTGTGGTGCATGTGATTCAGATTCTATTCAGTTGAACCTCTGGTTACAAAGTTGGTTGGACAGTGTTCTCAAAGCTACCAGCATGAGTTTGACCAGACTGCAGGAGGACAGGAAGACTGGAGTGCCTGGAACAGGTGAGGCTGCAGGTCCCTTATTTTCAAGGCTGCTGGTCCCTTATTTTCAAATCTGTAAGCTGACAGCTATGCTTCATGGAGTAAAATAAAAGTGGAACGGAGCAGATGATAATAATAATAATAATAATAATAATAATAATAATAATAATAATAATTTTTATTTATACCCCGCCCTCCCCAGCCAAGGCCGGGCTCAGAGCAGCTTACAAGCAATAATTAAAACAAGTTAAATGATTACAACTTAAAAACAAAATTAAAATACAGCATTAAAATATTGAAACATTAAAATATTAAATGTAGCCTCATCGCAGGAGGAGAAGGAAAAGAAAAAAGAAAGAGGGAGGGAGGGAATCAAATTGTCTCCAAGCCAAAGGCCAGGCGGAACAACTCTGTCTTACAGACCCTGCAGAAAGAAATCAGATCCTGCAGGGCCCTGGTCTCATGAGGCAGAGCGCTCCACCTGGCCGGAGCCAGAGTTGAAAAGGCCCTGGCTCTGGTTGAAGCCAATCTAACTTCCTTAGGGCCTGGGACCACTAGGGTGTTGCTACTTATGGACCTTGAGGCTCTCCGTGGAGCATACCGGGAGAGGCGGCCCCGTAGGTACGAGGGTCCTAGGCCGTGAAGGGCTTTAAAGGTCAAAAGCAGCACCTTAAATCTGACCCTGTACTCCACCGGGAGCCAGTGCAGCTGGAAAAGCACTGGGTGAATGTGCTCCCATGGCAGAGACCCCGTGAGGAGCCTCGCTGCAGCATTCTGCACCCGCTGGAGTTTCTGGGTCTGCTTGAAGGGCAGCCCCGCGTAGAGCGAATTACAGTAGTCAAGCCTGGAGATGACCGTCGCATGGATCACTGTGGCCAGATCAGGGCGGGAAAGGTAAGGGACCAACTGCTTGATGCGGCGAAGGTGGAAAAATGTCGCCTTGGCTGTTGCTGTGACTTGCGCCTCCATGGAAAGGGAGGCGTCAAGGATTACACCCAAACTCTTAACGGAAGGCAATGGCACTAATTGGGCCCCCGCAAGAGAAGGGAGTTGGTCCCTCATCCCCATGCCATCCCGACCCACCCATAGGACCTCTGTCTTTGAAGGATTTAGTTTCACTTGGCTCCCACGAAACCATCCAGCCACAGCTTCCAAGCATCTGGTCAGTGTGTCCGGGGCCGAGTCAGTGTGGCCATCCATCAGCAGATAGAGCTGAGTGTCATCAGCATATTGGTGACAGCCCAGCCCAAAGCTCTGGACAATCTGGGCAAGGGGGTGCATAAAGATGTTAATAATAATAATAATAATAATAATAATTTATTATTTGTACCCCGCCCATCTGGCTGGGTTTCCCCAGCCACTCTGGGCGGCTTCCACAGAAACCAAAAAAACATTAAAATATCATACATTAAAAGCTTCCCTGAATAGGGCCGCCTTAAGATGTTTTCTGAATGTCAGGTAGTTTTCCATCACCTTGACATCCGATGGGAGGGCATTCCACAGGGCGGGCGCCACCACCGAAAAGGCCCTCTGCCTGGTTCCCTGTAGCTTCGCTTCTCGCAATGAGGGAACCGCCAGAAGGCCCTCGGCGCTGGACCTCAGTGTCCGGGCAGAACGATGGGGGTGGAGACGCTCCTTCAGGTATACTGGGCCGAAGCCGTTTAGGGCTTTAAAGGTCAACACCAACACTTTGAATTGTGCTCGGAAACGTACTGGGAGCCAATGTAGGTCTTTCAAGACCGGTGTTATGTGGTCTCGGCGGCCGCCCCCAGTCACCAGTCTAGCTGCCGCATTCTGGATTAGTTGTAGTTTCCGAGTCACCTTCAAAGGTAGCCCCACGTAGAGCGCATTGCAGTAGTCCAAGCGGGAGATAACTAGAGCATGCACCACTCTGGCCAGACAGTCAGCGGGCAGGTAGGGTCTCAGCCTGCGTACCAGGTGGAGTTGGTAGACAGCTGCCCTGGATACAGAATTGACCTGTGCCTCCATGGACAGCTGTGAGTCCAAAATGACTCCCAGGCTACGCACCTGGTCCTTCAGGGGCACAGTTACCCCATTCAGGACCAGGGAGTCCTCCACACCAGCCCGCCCCCTGTCCCCCAAAAACAGTACTTCTGTCTTGTCAGGATTCAACTTCAATCCATTAAAGCATTGGGGAGAGAATTGCGCCCTGCGGCACTCCACACACCAAGGAATGGCGCGACGACATTTCCCTCCCTAGTGCCACCCTCTGTCCCCAACCAGAGATAAAAGAGCACAGCCAGTTACAGGCTATGCCCTGTATCCCCACGTCTGCGAGGCGGTGGTCCAGGAGATCATGATCAACCATGTCAAAGGCTGCTGACAAATCTAAAAGGATCACCAGTCCTGACCCGCCTCAATCCAGTTGTCTACGGAGATCATCTGTTAGGGCAACCAGAGCCGTCTCCGTCCCAAAACCAGGATGGAAACCGGACTGAAATGGATCTAAAGCCGATGTTTCCTCCAGAAACCTACCAAGCTGTTCAGCAACCGCTCTCTCAATTACCTTACCCAGATATGGAAGATGCGATGTATGGTTGATTTTCTATGAATTTATAACAGAAGCGCCGTGTATGTCGTGTGTGTGTGTGTGGAGTTTATACAAACTGAATGATTGCGGGGGGGGGGGGGTTCCTGCGACATCCCGGAGATGTCCTGCAAGGCAGTGGGTGCTGGTGCAAGGAGATTAGATAGATAGATAGATAGATAGATAGATAGATAGATAGATATAGATAGATAGATAGATAGATAGATAGATAGATAGATAGATAGATAGATAGATATGAAGAATTATGGGATGCCAAGATCCAAGTTTGGGCCGTGTACTCTTAATCATTGGACCCATCCACTCTTCGTCCTGTCCACTCTCTCTGCTGGAGCCTGTCTTCACACGCAGGGGAAGCCCCTAACTCACCAAGAGTTGGAGACCCAGTGGTTGCCCTCACTTGGTTTAGCTGCCCAGTTCCCATGCTGACAGCACTTAGGAGCCACAGGTGAGAGCAGAGTGCAGGGTGGGGACCAAAGGTGGACAGAATGCCAATAGAGATACTGCCCCTCCCTCCCCTAACACCCTATACAGCTTATTGGAGCTGGTGGGGCTGAAATCAGGGAGCGCAAACAGTAGGGGGCAGCATATTCAATATGCTCATTCTACTTTTGCCTCCTTACTCCACCTGGCTGACTTCTCGAAGGGACCATGCAAGAGCTACAAGCATAGTTAGGAAACAAATGCTCAGGCTGTTATGGTCTCTGTCATCCGATTTGTCCACAGGTTAAGAACCTTTGGCCCTCCAGACATTCTTCTACTCCATCTCCTTTCAGCCCCGGCAAGGGATGGGCAGACCTGCCAACTAAGTTCTCTCAGTTCCTCATTTTCCAGGTCTCCTTATCTGCCCCTGCCAGGACCAAAGCACACAAACCATCTCACTATCTGATTGCTGTTCTAGTGGGGGGATCTGTCACGTGGCCTGCTGAGATTCACCTCTCAAGATCTCAAGTCTAGACTGTGGCTTCCTGCGGGAGGCAGAGTCCAGTGGGTGGTGGCAAAAGAAAGCTATGGGGTCAAGAGGTGGGAGAGCTAAATGTCAGGCACCTCCCTCCTTGGCAAGTATCAGGATGTGGAGACTCCGCCAGCCTCTTCTGCTGCCCCTGTCTTCTCCTGTCCTTCTCCTTGGCCCAACCAGGTGAGTCCCTCTCCAAAGTGGTGCGTCTGGCACCTTCATTATACAACTTGTGGAGAAGGCTGAAGACGTACCTTTACTCTGGTGGTTTGTGACACTTGAGGTGCATACTTCTAGGACCCACCTTATATCTTTGATTGTAGATTGTTTTAAGCTATTTATAATACTGTGTTTTGTTTTTAAATCATTTTTATTGATTTTCCAATAAAAAAATCCAGTTAATATATCCAATCATAATACTCCAATTAAAATAAAAAACTAAAATAAAAAAGACCAAATTATAGTCCAAATTATATTTATTAACTTTTTGGAGCTCCTCACAGTCTGGATCTCTGAAGCAAATCTCCACACCTATTCCTGCTTCTCCTCGTTGTTTCCATATTTTCCACATCTCAATTTTGACGCTTTATGATTCCCATCCCTGAGTCCACGATTCTCAATCATGTCAAACATCATATACTTTCATCCGCTGAATACAGCTTTGTTAGTATATATTTTCCCAACTGTCTTTTTATCAGCGCAGCTTCCCGTTCCAATCCGGGATGTTGTCCAAGTCTGATCTGAAGTTTTAATGGCGCAGCTACTCCCAATCATTAATTGTCCAAACCTTCTTTTTGAGCTTTATTGAACCAGTACCTTCCAAGTTAAATTGTTAAGCAGACCTTGTCTTTTAATGTTGTAACTTTCCCTGGGTGAAGGGCGGGCTGGTTGGCATCCATCTGTCTCAGGAAACAATGGAGGTGTGCGCCTTTGGGGGTGAGGTCAAGCTGTTGGAAGGTTGCAGCTCTTGCTATGGCTGTAGAGACCCACGCAGGAGAGACATGTTTTGTTGCAGCAGGGGCAGAGGAAGGCGTCCACTTGTGCAGATGCACCAGGGCATTTCTTCCTGCTGCTCTCCTCCCAGCCGCCATTCCTCCTCTGCTCACTGCTGTGGATGCACGACCTGTCTTGTCTCCAGGCGTCTGCAAGAGATTCCCACAGAGATGTTGCCAGCAGACATCTTTGTAGCACAGAGTTGGTCTGTCAATAACCATAAATTGTTGTTGCTACTACTGATGATGATGGCGACACTGGATAATTCCTTCTGTTTCCTATGTTCAGGTGTGGGTGGATGTTCATTTGCTAATGTTGCCAAAATGGTGCCACCCATGAACCAGAGGCAGGAAGCAGCTGTGGGAACCGAGGTGAGCTGCCATTGACTGGTAACAAATGCAATCCAGAGTCATTCCCTTTGTCTCCAGTGAATCCACTCAATTCAGTGGCTAACCAGGATTCCCATTCATTTCCCTTTCGGTCTTCCTTGATTTATTCCAAGCCACTGGATTTCCAAAAGAACGGAGTAGATTAATTCATGGGGATCTATCAATGGTTCCTTTAGGAAGGAGAAATGGAGCCTCCACCTTCAGAACCAGAATATCTGATGAAAGCCAGATTTGGAGGTGGGGGTGGTGAACAACAGAGGAAGACTGTAGCCCTGCAGGTAACATGGTGGCGGGCTATGGCCCCTTGTGGCCCCTTGGAGCTATGGCCCCTTGGAGGCACATAACATCATCATTCAAGAAACCCCTTTAGCAAGTGTTTGGCATTTAGGCTAACTATCCGCACGCAGAATATGATATCCTCACCCACTCAAATGTTAACGGTCTTTTCAAGGTAGCTCACTCCAAGCAATCTGTCCCTCTATCAATACCCCAAGGTCAGTGATCCTGAAGGCTGACCTCCCCTAGTTATTGAATCCCACCCTTCTGAAGGATCATTCCCTCATCCAGCAAAATGGATGTGAGCCTATTCCAGTCACTTATACTTGGCCTGTCCAATCCCCGGGTGCGGATGCTGAATGCTGCTACCCACTTCTGTGCTTTAGGGGGGCTCAAAGAGCTTTAAAAACCCTGTAGGAAGCTGAAGAGGCAACAGGGTTTAGTGAGCAGGGAGAGGCTGGGGCAGAGAGAAGTTCAGAATCAGAGGCAGAAGAGGAATCTGGAATGGAGGGAGGCCAAGAGGCAGAGATGAGTCTGGCTGGTGAAGAGTCACGGGTGTGTCCCCCTCCTGCTACAACAAACTCCCCTCTCCCCCCCCTCCGAATCAGGAGAGGCATGAAAAGAGCGGAAGAGAAGTTAGCTTCACGCTATCACAGTCTCAGATTGCTTGGGAAAAGCCCTGGAGAGGAGGGAACTTAGACTGCTGTGGGAAGACAGGGAACTTCAATCTCTGCAACTGCTTCACGGGGCAAGGCACGCTGGGATGAGTTGCTGTGCTCATCAAGCCTGACATTCCTGTGTTGATCCTGTTTTTGCTAATAAAGGGTTAATTCCAACTTGCTCAGTGTGATTTATTGCTGGCTTGCTCCTGTCAATCCAGCAGGCTCTTGTGTTGCCTCAGGCCAGTGGCACATCTAGGCTTGATGCAACCTAAGAAGAGGCTGCTGGAGAAGTCAGAGAGCAGAGCAGCAGGGGGCACCAGAGCCCAGAGAGAGGCAGAGAAAGATGGGTCTTCCTTTGCCCAGCTGAGTTCTAGGACAGTTACAGAGGAGGAGGAAGAGGAGGAAGCCAGAGGGGATTTTGCAATGCAGTTCTCTAGCCGTGTAATGTGTCCCCAGATGTACACACCAGAGTATAAAATGCATGCACTTATGAAAGTGACATACAAAAGTGCCTTATAGATGAGGAAATTGCTCGGAGGGGACAGGACATCAGGCAAAACGTCATACAAAAATGTGTGTTTTAGGAGAAAGTTGCACTAAAATGAGGACCATTTGTTTTAAAAAATCAGAAGCTGACATGGAAATGTGAAGAACTGAATTTAGCATTGCAGACAGCAGGGAATGAGAAAGTGAGAGAAATTGAAACTGACCGTTTTGCCCCTGCCTAACGACTCCCCACCCTGGAAAACCGCCATTTGCTCTTACTCAAAGCAGACACTTTCGTTTCTTTATCACATTGATTTATTCTTTCCTGCCTCCTTTCCAGCTGGAGGCCTGTTCAAAGCAGCTAACCAAGTTTTAAAACAGTGAGCGTTGAGTCCAGCTAAGTTCCAGGAACACAGGAAGTTGCCTTTATCTCATCATTTACTCCCATTCACATAAGCTCTTACTAAATAGGTTTGTGTTTAAAGCAGGCCCCTTTCATCCAGAACCATGAGGACTGGAATCCTTATTTTTAAGAAGAAGGCTAGACCTCAGTGGCGGAGCATCTGCTAGGGTTAATTGTAAACCTGAACGCCTATATCAGTGACAATAATGCAGCAAAACCCATTACATTAGGCAAAATTGTGGAGTGATATTTCTGTTTTAAAAGTAAAACAATTTAGGTAAATTTAATTAAATAGACATTTGATGTTTCTGTGAATACTGATGGTTGTTTCTTGGGTAAATAAGGGGAAACAAGAAAACATTTGTCCCCACCCCCGCCCCCCAAAATATGGAGAACTGACTTGAAATAGGAAGAAATGAGAAACTGACACTGCCAGGTTCACCTATGCCTGCTCTCGAGTAGACATGCCTAGGATTGTGCTGCGAGGTGTCCAAGGTTTTGGGAATGCTGGGTCGGTGGGATGAGCAAAGGGGAGGCAGGGCATCAGAAGGATGACAGAAGTTTGCAATGAAGTTTGTTTATTTCAGGAAACAATACAGCAACAGTAAGCACTAGCAGTACAGAAGAAGGCAGAGGTTTCTCTGGGGAAAGCCGGGATCGATCCACAGGAGGAGGAGTTGCCTGTGCATCTGACTTCACAATGACCAAGTGCGTCTCTCGTATCTGGCTCTCTCTAGCAGGGACAGGAAGAATCCAGCCGGGAACAAGGAGCTGCTGGCTGCTTTTCTCCTTGCTGGCCTCACCCTTCCTTCATTGTCTCTTTGATCCAAGGGAGATAGGCGGCGACACGCGTGTAAATTGATGGCGGGATTTGGAAGCCATAGGAGACGATTCCATGGGCCACTCCATTGCAGACCAGGGCACTCCCGGAATCCCCCTGAGCAGGAATGGTGGGGTTGGAGAGGGGAGAGAGAAACTTATTTCACATTATTATTCACCATTGCATTTCTATCCCGCCTTTCCCCCAAGGAGTTCCAGGCAGCTGACGCAACACTTCCCTCACAACGACCCTGCGAGGTAGGGCTGGGCTGAGAGATGGAGTGACTGTCCCAAAGTCACCCAGTGAGTTTCATGGGCTGCTGCCAGCAACTCCTGGCTGGTTGCTCAGGAAAGTACAAAGACAAGCGAGTGTTTCTTACCAACCGCTTTTTATCCAGTATTTACAGCGAGGGCTACAGAACCCAGCCTCTTGGATAATGGCGTTGTCCTGAGTGAATCTCCACCCCCCCCCTCTCCCACGTCCTCATTCGTCTCTCCCATGGGTGCTGCTAAGGCCCCTCTGTCTTTGAGCTCTTTGTTCTCCTACTTTCAAGGCTTGCCGGGTTCTGGGAGAGGGGGGGGTCTGGAATGTTTTCTAAAGACACGGTGTCCATCAGCTGTCGCCCCCCTGGTGCTTCCTCCTCCTCCTCCTCCTCTCCCATTATTTCTCAACTTTCCCCCTCATCCGCCTCTGAGCTGTGACCCCTGATGTGAATCTGAACAGTCTTCTTCTTCCTCTTCCTGGAAGGGTCAAGCTGGGCAGGGGGTCTCCACCATTCCTCCTCTGCCCACTCCTGGACAGCAAGTGGGGATTTGAGCTGTGGTCTCTTGGGTCCCAGTCTGAACTGAAATCTCCAGGTGTGCCTGCCTATCCCACTCAGGTGAGGGCTTGAACATCTGGGTGGATGAGAGCACTGGTAGATGATAGATAGATAGATAGATAGCTTGCAAGCTTCATCCCGGCAGAAGCGCCTACAAATTAGTGGTGGCCAAACTTGGTCCCCCAGCTGTTTTTGGACTACAACTCCCATCATCCCTAGCTCACAGGACCAGTGGTCACGGATGATGGGAAATGTAGTCCCCAAACAGCTGGAGGGCCAATTTTGGCCACCACTGGCATAGACTCTTGGGAGGGCATGGTCTCCCCCATTCCCTCTCCCCCTCTCCCAATTAACCTCCATCAATGCCAGTAGCCCCACCACAAGCACAATCCTGCCTCCCCCTGCAGAAAAGGAAGTTTGATGGGGTGGATTCAAACAGTTGTGGATTGAGCAGTAATGGGCGGGGGGGGGAGCTGCAGAAATATAGATCTGCTTCTGTAGGACTGAAACCACTCACATTTTAGAGCTCAGTGAATGCACAATTAAAGCACAGGCTTCTTCCAGTGAACCCTGGGACCTGTTGTGCACCCTTCTCAGACCTCTGATTTCCAACCCCCTCCACAAACTACAGTTCCCAGGTTTCTGTGGGGGACGTAAAACGTTGGCGTAAAAGTCTTCTGAAAGATCACAGAAGGATGCAAAGTGGAGCCATTTTTAGAGTTGGGGCATTTTTTGTGTGAATTGCAAGAAGCAGAAAAACCACTAACATGGATTCACCCTTGCTCTTCGCCTTGCCCACAACAGGCAATTGCACTCTGTTTCCATTTAAATCACCACAGGGATCGCCCAAGTGGCACCCATGGGTGCAATAGTACTCTTCCGGTCCTCCCGGGGTCTCTGGGTTCTCTCCCCACCCCTTAGTGCTGGTGACTGCCTTTTCCTCCCTTGAAAAGTATACAGAGCTGAAAGGGGTCAAGGGGGGGCTCCTTCCCCACTTCCTCTTTCAACTCTATGGACTTTGCAAGGCTCAGAGGAATTCCACCGGAAGGGACCAACAGCCCTCACTCAAAGATCCAAAGGAGCCCATGGGCCTAAAAAAAAGATGTTGGCAGCCCCAAAACTTTTAGTAAACATTTCTAAAAATTGCATCTCTGCATATGAATTAGCATGTGCAATTTTGTAAAATGCAAGGGCTTTTGTTCTGCAAAGCTGTCTCCTTGTTTTTCACAATGACATGTGGGCACCCTGCTTACGTTGCTGACGTCGCAGAGCTTGGCCCGGCTGCCGGCGCACACCATCTTGTCGGTGAGTTCCGGAATGAACTGGAGGCACTTCCGGCGGCCAAGGGCGGTGACATTGGTCTCAAAAAGTTTGGAGCTGGCTTCGTATCTCGCATCAATGCGGCCCCATCCAGCTACAAAACATTCTGTGTCTTTGAGGAGGTCGTTTTCGTTTTCCGGTAATGGGATGACTTGGACGTACTTGTTGATCTTGGCTTCACGGTCGAGCTTCAGGGGAGGAAGGAGGAGAAGAGGATGGTCTGAAATCGGCGTGCTTCCAGAGAGTCATGAGACATCACAGAGAGGGCACTGATAGCTCAGGGTGGGGGAGAAACTTTATCCACTTAATGTTTAACGTTAATTTAATCTGTGCTTTTGGAAATAATGGGTGGTATCTAGCTAAGTTCTAGATTGATAGATTTAAGTAAGTCATGTCCTTTAATTTTAATCTGCCCAATCCAAGTCTAAAATTGGATACAACCCAAGTCATTCATCAAAACATGGCCTTCCTTTGAAATTCATGCTTCTCTGAATTTTGCAGTGCAAATTTCCACAGCCAAGTAATGTGCACGTAGAGTGGAAATATGTATATACCAGGGTAAAGTATATATACAAGTGCATATAATCGTGAAAAACAAGCCTTATGAGGAATGGTTGAGGGAGTTGGGTATGTTTAGCTTGGAGAAAAGAAGACTGAGAGGAGATATGACAGCCAGCTTCAAAGAGCTGAAGGACTGTCACACGAAAAACGGAGCCAGCTTGTTTTCTGCTGCTCCAGAGGGCAGAACCCGAACCGATAGAGTCAAATGACAAGAAAGAAGAAGAGTTTGGATCTGATATCCCGCTTTATCACTACCCGAAGGAGTCTCAAAGCGGCTAACATTCTCCTTTCCCTTCCTCCCCCACAACAAACACTCTGTGGGGTGAGCGAGGCTGAGAGACTTCAGAGAATGTGACTAGGTAAGAGTTGCATGGCGAGTTCCCAGCCCCCCCCCCAGTGAAATAATGACAAGTGGCACAATTATTGGTTACAGGTGACGAACAGTATTGGCTTAGGAATTGGTCCTAAACGACTATATATGTCTTCAGCCCGTCTACTTGAAGTCCGGGAAGGGTTAACCACCAGTCGGGGGAGTCCTGCTGATGCACATCAACTAGGAACTGCCCCGGGGTCATCGATAGGGGGCGTGCCTTAGGCCCTCACCTCCCTAGGCTTTCGACAGGCCACGCCCCCCGAAACCTTTACCAGACTACCCTTCAATATGTGGGGCAGGCGATGGTGCTACCTCCCGTCTTCCTTCTACAGAGCAATACCAATGCCTAACCGCCAATACCAAGAAAGTTGTGACGGTTTGCTACGATTTGCTAGGCAAAAACCAAGTGGTTGGTGCCAATTTGCCAAGTGCAAAAATTCCTACCAGGCCGCTCAACGGCGACCAACTGAGGTCCATAGCAAGGCCAAGGAATGAAAACCTTATAGGGTGTGAGGGTGGGAAACAGGAACAGCTGGCAGGCGGGGAAAGAGAGAGATCCCCGGCCGCGTCCTGCCTTAAGTAGGGCAGGCCACGCCCCCAGAGCCAGCCAATTGGGGATGACGCGGCTGGAAATTCCCCCAATCGCTCCAGCCGCCGCGCACGTGGTGGGGCCGTGAAGCCCACAACTCCACCTCCTTTTAGGGCGGAAGGGGCTCTGTTCAACAAGGGAACCTGGGAAAGTGTTGGACTCTCCTTCACGGGGGGGGGGGGGAGAGCTTAAACATAGTTTGGATAGCAGAGACTCTTTAGCTATGACTCTTGCTTTGCAGGGGGCTGAACTGGGTGACTTTTGGGGTGAGGCCTCCCAGCTCTACAAGTCTATGATCCAATGAAAACAGCAAAACAAGAATGCCTTCTATTAGGGGGAAATTGGGTTAGGGAAATGTGCATATTAAGCAAATTTAAAAATGTCAGGAGGAATTAGGAAAATAAGATATGTGGAGGAATTAAGAGGGACAGATTGCCCCCCTTCCGGCAACATGCCTTTGTTGTGATTTTGGAGGTTTTTGTTTGTTTTCACTGATCAGATAAAATGGGGGGTGGGGTGGAATTTTGATGGAAATGTCCTCCGATAGACACTTTACCTGAGTATATGTCTTTCTGTGGACGTAACTTGACTGGAGAAATATATTGCCGGTTTCAGAGATGTGCTGATTTTGAAAAGGTGGCTGTGTTTGCGCTTATGTATTATTCCAAAATTGCCAATAGGTATGTGTGCCTGTACATGGACCTTCGGCTTACGTTACCCTCAGGTAATGTAAACTTCAGGTTGTGAAAGCGGCAAACCTGGAAGTGCTTCGCCCCACGCGCATGCGCAAAAGTGGTCTCTCCGGTTGTGAAAACTTCGGGATACGGCCGGACCTCTGGAACGGATCCCGTTCGCAACCAGAGGTACCACTGTAAATACAAAATTTATTGAATTTATTCCCCACCCCTTGCAAGTTGTGGGCCAGTGGCGTAGCGTGGGGGGTGCTAGGGGTGCCGGCCACACCGGGCGCAACATCTGGGGGGGGGCGCGCTCGCTGCCTCCGGAGTCGCCGAAGAGCCTCGGGCGCAGGCTGTAGCCGAGCCCCATGTCTCGTGGAACCGACGAGCTGCGCGCGCGCCAGGGCTGAAGGCGTCCGGCAGGCAGCGGCTCTCAGCCCCGCGCGTCAGGGCCGCGGAGGACGCGCCAGGCAGCCCCTCCTCACAGCCCCGCCTCCGCTGCTGCTGCTGCAGCTGCTGGGCCATGTTGTATTTTCCTCGCCTCTCTGCCCCCCTCCTCCTCCGGGCAAGCGGTGTGGTTTGGGCGGCAGCGCCAGCGGCAACTCGCCTCAGATCGGCAGGTTAGGGGTTAGGGGGGGGCGCAAATTACTTGCCTTGCCCCGGGTGCTGACAACTCACGCTACGCCGCTGTTGTGGGCTGCATAGAACATCAACCTACTACCTATTTGACTTGACTTGTCATCTTACTTTTGTATATGTGGATACAGAATGCTATTTGCAACCTGAAATTTGACAGTTCCATAAATAATGACATAGGCATTTCGGGCGAAAGCACCAGTTGACAATCTTTCTCCATACCTTTAACAGAAGGATGTCGTTGAAGGGGGTTCCAGCAACCACCATATAATCTGGATGCTGATGGTAACTTTTGACTCCAAACACCTGCTGGGTGCTTTCGACGGCCTTCAGGTCGTGAGCCCCCAGAATGACGGAGATATCTCTTTGAACAAGAAGAGAATCAACAGAAAGCCACAGCCGATTACCCCCCCCCCCGGCTTCCATATGTAATCACATTCACTTTAGCATTTCTCCATCACCCTATTTACCTTCTTTTTATGCTTAGAGAAATTAACTTTAGTATTTGTAAACCGGTATCAAAAATCAACATTACAAAATATTTTAAATCAAAGCTGCAAACATTTTCAAATCTTTACAATGTTCTTTCATGTACTGTATACCGTACATACAACGGTGTTTCAGTGCTGTCAGAGCTGCTTGAAGATCCTAGCTCACAGAGGATCACGCTAGCCAGCGATCATTTAGTAAAAGTCTTTATTGAATTACAGTTTCCATTCTCACGCTGCTGCGCGCAACTCTACGTCTAGTAGCTAGATCGACGAAGCTCCGTCTGAGTCTCCGCCCCGTGCGCACCAACTTAATATCCTAGCCCTGCTCCACCTTTTCCGCCTGACTGTCCTCCTCTGGGTCCCTCTACCCCCCGGGGCTTCTTCCTTCCGGGATTCTTCTGACGCTGACCCGGACCCTCCTGCCTCCTTGCGCCGGGCTTTAGGACCTGGCTCCCTTTCCGGGCTGCTTACTGCGCCGCCTTCCTCTGCATTTGAACTTGGCGCGCGCGCCCAACCTTCCACTTTCCTCTTAACCGTTTCTTCGCTCCCCGATGGAGGTGTGGCCACTCCTGACTCATGCCCTCCCTCCTGTGGTGAGCTGCCAGCGCTTGCCCCCTGGCTCCCTTCCTCTTCCCTGCTCTCTGGCGGTGACGCTGGTCCCGATTTCCAACTGCTCTCCTCTGAGTCCCCTCTGGCTCTATCTTCCTGGGGTGCCCCCCTAGACTCCCCCCTTGCCCTGGCCACTGGTGCTCCTTTCTGTGAATCCTCTGATTCACTGGAAAGACTCGGAGATCTCGGGTCGTCGTCATCACTCATCTTTTCTTCTGCCTCCTCCCCTTCGCTCTCTGTTTCCTCCCTTGCCCTTGCCTCTGCTCCTAAACCCCTGACAAGTGCGCTGCTCTGGTTCGCCAGAAGCGGCTTAGTCACATGACCTGGAAGCTGTCTGTGGACAAACGCCGGCTCCCTCAGCCTATAGAGCGAGATGAGCGCACAACCCCAGAGTCAGTCACGACTGGACCTAATGGTCAGGGGTACCTTTACCTTTACCTTTATACAGTACATACAGTACATTTTTAATTATTTCTATGCAATTTTACACACGTTCTACTTACCCAGTCTAAAAACCTTTTCAATTCCAAAGTCAACTTTTTAGCCCCCCCCCCCCATTTTTGGAAGCTGAAAGTCTAAAAATTCAAACCCACTCTGTGTTACCCCAACTCACCCATTGCAGTGGGCTGCAGTCAGGACCCACTGAGGGGCCACGAGGAATCCCCCGCACATGAAACCTCCGCCTCCTTTCAGAGCTGCCACATACGTCCTTGTATGTGGCTTCGATTCACCACCCCCAACGATCTTGCTGCGGAGGCTGCCTGGAAGAGAGAGGCCAGAGTCACCGATTCCACCACACCGTGAAATGGCGTCAATATTGGAGCCGTCAAGGTAGGACTTGGGAGAGAAGGAGGCTTGTGAAGTGGGCTTGTCGCCTTGTCTATCCAGCATATCTTTTAAGAATCTTAGCCATCCCAATTGGTGACCCTCACCATCTCTAGTGGGAGGGAGTTCCATAGTTTTAACTATGTGCTGAGTGAAGAAGCACTTTCTTTTATCTGCCCTGAATTCCCCAGCATTTGCCTTTATTGGATGTCCACAATCTCTAGAGTTACGAGACACCGGGGGCGGGACCTTTCTCTATTGTTGTTCTGCTTGCATGTGCCATTTTAAACACCTCCATCCAGTCACTTGCCTTTTGTGTAGACTAAGAAGTCCAAAATGCTGCAACCTTTCCTCATAGGGCAGTTGCTTCAACCCAGTGATCATAGAATCGCAGAATCCTAGAGTGGGCAGTGACCCCAGGGCAATGCAGGAAACTCTACGGAGGCATCCCTGACAGAGCATCCTCTGCTAAAAACCTCCCGTGGGGGAGAGCCCTCCGCCTTCCGAGGGAGACGGCTCTGGCCATCAGATTGGATGAAGTCGCTACTCACCGCCAGTGTCCAAGTGGGCAGACAAAAGGGCAAAGAGGAGGAAGCAGAATCTCCCCGGCTGCTCCATCGTTCTGCCTCTGAAGTTGAAGGAAGGGACCGGACTGGCTCTCTTCATGTGACATCATGTTTTATAGACTGGCTACCGGCAGCTGGAAACGGTTTTGCATGACCACCTAATCTTCCTCTTCCTTTATCTGTGATCTGGATCCGACAGTCGTTGGTACGAGTGGCTTACTTCTTGGAAGGGAAGCGCTGAGCAAGATAATAGAGCTGGGCTGGGGTCGCGTGTGGCCCTTGTGACTCTCCCCTGACTCTGCCTAACACCCTCCGTCAGTCTTTTGGCTAAACATGGGCCCTTGCTTGCCCGGGTGGAGCATGAAGCGGGTGAAACTTTTTTCAAAGAGGGCCAGATTGGATGAAGTGAACATGCGTGAGGGCCGACCAAAGAGCTTTTTTTAGGATTGAAGTGTTTGGGCTTTTATTGGGATTTTCCCCCAAAGTTGTCCCCTGGTCTAGGAACTACCCTACTGAGCAAAAGTAGAATTTGCATTTGTTGCTCCGCCCACTTTTGCCTCAGGCCCCGCCCACCACTGGGACGTGGCCCTGGAAGGCTGCCAGGACATTGGCAGGGAAACCGAAATGCTTGTTTACAAAGCTATTGTACTACCAACCTGACTGTACGCTTGTGAAACATGGAGCACTTATAAACACCATCTCCAACTCTTTGAAAGATTCAATAAACAGTGTTTCCGAAAAATTGTACACATCACTTGGGAAGACAGGCGAACTAATATCAGTGTACTGGTAGAAGCAAAGATCACCAGTGTTGAAGCAATGATTCTTCAACATCAACTTCGTTGGACTGGTCATGTGGTTCAGATGCCTGACTATTGTCTTCCAAAGCAACTACACTATTCTGAATGCTGGTGGTCAACAAAAGAGGTTAAAAGACTCTCTCAAGGCAAAGCTAAAAAAATGTAGTATCGACACCAACAATTGGGAAACACTTGCCTTCGAGCGCTCTAATTGGAGAACAGCCTTTTCCAAAGGTGTCATGGGCTTTGAAGACACTCGAACTCAGGACGCAAGGGAGAAACATGCTTAGAGGAAGACACGCTTGGCAAACCCTCAACGGGATCAACTCCCACCCGGAAACCAATGTCCCCACTGTGGAAGGATGTGTGGATCCAGAATTGGCCTCCATAGTCACTTACGGACTCATTGTTAAAACCGTGTTTATGGAAGACAATCTTACTCGGTTACGAGAGATCGCCTAGGAAGAGGCCTTGTTCTGAGTCACAGCACTAGCCCACCGAGCCTTGCTGATCTTGACTGACAGGGGACCTTCCCAGTCCCAACTGGAGATGCCACTGGATGTTGAACCTAGGATGTTCTGCATGCAGTTGCTTCTAGAGCTCTGGGCACCTGTGCGCACCAGTCTAGTGTCTAGGCACCTATTCCCTTGTCTGCGCTCCAGGAGCAGCTGCAGCCACAGCGGACCACTCTCCCTCCCCCAGAGACGGAGACTGTGCCTGCACGGAAACCGCCTCTGCTCTCCCCTCTTCAGTCCCCTCCTGGTTCAGGGAGGCAGTGGTACAGGAGAGGGTTGAGAAGCCCCTGGCCCTTCACTCGCCTGACCTGCCTCTTCCTCCTCTTCCTCCAACCTTCCTCCTCTGTTCCACCTTCCAGCTTTGAAGCTTCTGCTGCCTTGCTCCCTGGCAAACCACAGTGCCCCACAAACCACTGCCTGCCTCTCCTGAGCCAGACTCTAGCCCCCCTCCCCCCCTCCCGGGCACACTTGTTGGCATCCTGCCAGTTTGTGACAGTGCTTCACCATTGCGCTTTGGCTAGGGGTGGAAGGATCTGTCCATTTCTGTTCCCTTGGTTTCTCATTTTTCCATGCTGAATAATGTGACTTGCCCAGGAAACCTGCAACCCTCCAGATAGGCTCCAGCTCTGACTCCTGTCACTCTTGAACGTTGGCCACGTTAGCCGGGGCACAAGAATCTCACCGCATCTGGAGGCCCAAAGGTTCCCTTTATCAGCTTGATGGAATCATGGTGGGGCTGTCAGAAAACTGCCATTTCCCGTCCGATAACAGTGAACATCGTGCCCTTGCTTAGATACACTTGCAATATAAATTATTAGGTTTATTATCAACATCTGCAGGCTTTTAGCGGTTTGCAATGAGCAAATAATAAAAAAGCAGTGAAATAGCTCAACACAAGTGGTTCCCCCCAATTCAGCTGAAACTGCAACTTATTCTGGCTTCTCCAGTCTCACTGTTATTCAGGCCCTTCATGGCAAGTGTCTTCAGTACTTAGTAGAGCAGCCTTTTGCTGCTATGACCTGCTGCAAACCTGTTGCTCGGTCCCTGCTCCTGCCAACCTAGCAGTTCAAAAGCACGTCAAGAGTGCAAGTAGATAAACAGGTACTGCTCTGGCAGGTTTACGTGTGCTGCTCTGGTTTTGCCAGAAGCGGCTTGGTTATGCTGGCCACATGACCCGGAAAAACTGTCTGCACACAAACGCCGGCTCCCTCGGCCTGAAAGCGAGATGAGCGCCGCAACCCCAGATTCGTTTGCAACTGGACTTACTGTCAGGGGTCCTTTACCTTTTTACTTCTTACCTACCTAGGAAGTCTGTTGGTCTACCTAGCTCAGTATTGCCTACACTGACTGGCAGCAGCTCAGCAGGGTTTTGGAGAGGGGGTCTTTCTCTCCCATCCCTACCTGGAGATCTTGGCAGGAATTGGACCAGAGGTCTCTTGCAAGCAAAGCAGGGGGCCCTGCCACTGAGCTGTGCTCCTTTCCCTGAAAACAAAGCAAGATTCTAGTCCTCAATATTCTCAAATTAAATAGGAACATGGGGGAACTGCCTCTTGGGTCCATTTGGCTCAGTATTGTCTACTCTCTGGGGTTTGGGGCAGGTAGCTGAGTTGGGAACTTGTCTATCGCCTGCATGCGAAGATGGGCTCTGGCGGATGGAGCGGATGAGACCAAGAGGGGGTCCAGCGGCCAAGCAGGTGGTTTCTGCCCGTGCCGTAGAGGGAAGCGAGCGGCAGGTGGGGCTTGTCCACCTGGGAAGGGAGCCCACCTAGGCCCTAAACCTCTGCCGCCTTGCGGCTACGCTCATTTGTGAGAAGGGCTTCAGGAGTAAACCCCGACCATTAATGAGGGTGTAGGAGAGGTGTAAAGATTTAATAGAACAAAAAACACCCTGGCAGTTATCACCAATTGAAGCTTCGTTACTCAAACCGCTCGGTAAAAAGGGGAAATGGCCAACATATAGAGATTTACTGAGAGATCAAGAAAGAAAATGGAAATTAAAAGATTATGAGGAAATTAAAGACCATTTTCAGAGTTGGTTGCACTACAATTACATGAGATGTATAAGGAAGATAATAAGAAAGGGGTTAGCTATACAATTTCTAGATTTCAAAAGGAAGTTATAGCAGAAGTGAAGCTGCTGAAGAAAGCATATAGTATTCTGCTAGAATGGGAAACAAAAGATGAGGAGGTCAAATCAGTCATGATCAAATGGGCACAAGATATAGGACATATATACAGTTTGAGGACTGGGGAAAGCTGTGGAAGGTAGACCTGAAATTTACAGATTGCTCTCTGTTGAAAGAAAACTATATGGAAATGATGTATAGATGGTATATCACACCAGTACAAATAGCAAAAATGTATAAAACTGGCTCAAACGTATGTTGGAAATGTAAAGAAAAAGAAGGTACTTTGTATCATATGTGGTGGGAATGTAGAGAAGTAAAAAAAAAGGGAAATGATATATAATGAATTGAAAAAAAATGTTTAAAATGACATTTGTAAAAAAAAAAAAAAGGAAGCATTTTTGTTAGGGATTGTAGGACAAGACTTGCCAGGAAAAATAAAGAACTTATTTATGTATGCTACAACAGCAGCAAGAGTTAGCACAAAGATGGAAGAATGAGGAAATCCCAACGAAAGAACAGTGGCAAGAAAAACTGATGAGTTATCCGGAATTGGCCAAGCTGACATATAAACTGTGTGACAAGGACAATCGTGATTTCAAGGAAGAATGGGAACTTTTTACAAATTATTTAAAAAGACAACAAAATGATCTGGACTTCTTGGCAGGTTTTGAATAAACACCCACAAATTTATTAGTTGAATAAATTAGATAAGGCAATGATATGTACAATTTTACAATATGCAGAGAACAATATGTGCAAAGAAACCAGAGAGACGAGCTGAGGGAAGTCTTTGGGGGGTGGAGAGGGAGGGAGGTTGTTAAATTTATTTAATATACATGGAGTAAACCCCGAGGAACAACCCACGCTCACTGCCTTCCGGAAGGGACATCTCCAGGAGAAGTAAAGGCTAAGGGTTAAACCCGACACAAATCCAGAGTGCAGTCCCTAAGGCGGTTGGGTGGAGTTTTGTACTTCAAATGATTGAGCTAATGTGGAAAAGAGAATAAATGACAAGGCACTTGCTAATTGGAAATAAACCTTGGGGGAATCTAATATCAAAATTTCGTTATCCCCTCCTTCTGGCAACTCCTGCTGCAGCCAAGCTGGTGCCAAATGTCTTGCTCTGCTTCCTGGTGTGTGTGTGTGTGTGTGTTTGTGCAGGGACGTGGACTTATAAAAAATATTGGGGGGGCCCGGGAAAGCTCATGAATAATAAATAAGCTCATGAATATGCAAATAAAGTGGTGCCGCCTCCTCGTGAGCAAATAGGGGAGAGCGTGCTGCGCCTATTAATCAGCTCCGAAGGAAATTGGGTGGAGCTTTTGCTCGGGAGGGAGGGCAGGAGGCATGCAGGCAGCCCGACCCTGTGCATTTTGGGCTGGGGGAGGGGCGGCGGTGGCGCTCTGCTGGAGGGGCGCCCGAGATTATTGGGGGGGCAGAGCCCCCCCAAACGAATTTTTGAGGGGGCTCGGGCCCCCTCAAGCCCCATGGAGTCGGCGCCTATGTGTGTGTGTGTGTGTGTGTGTGTCTTGTTGTCTAGGCAGCCCAGGACCCCCAGGCTTGTGGCCCTTGGGTGCTGCTCATGCAGCAAAAACAAGGCAGGAGGTGGCAGTTCAGAGCCTCTTCCAGCCCTGCCTGCAGATGGTGGTGGGTTGAACCTGAAGCCTTCTGAACGCTCTAAACCCTGAGCTAAGGAAATGCGCAGATTGGTTTGGCACCTGAACTCCACCCTGTTTCGTTGTTCCTGTTTTAGGCAAAGGTCTGCAGTCCAGTGACAGACCATCTTTTCATGGAGAAAATCCCAAAGTCAGTCCCTGGCCTCTCCAGGAAGGATCCACCATGTTTGGAGAGCTATGAGCAGCCAATGCAAACAGGACAGAGGCAGAGGGACCAGTGACTTGGCAGAAAGCAGGCCCCTTAGTCAGACCATGAGGACTAGAGTGCTGGGTTTTC
This sequence comes from Podarcis vaucheri, assembly GCF_965113315.1. Taxonomy (NCBI): domain Eukaryota; kingdom Metazoa; phylum Chordata; class Lepidosauria; order Squamata; family Lacertidae; genus Podarcis; species Podarcis vaucheri. Next base: position 1,370,524 of record NC_138756.1, on the reverse strand, counting down.
ATAAAGCGACTCCTTGTGAGTAAAGGGCTCCTGAGGGGCAGGACCTGACACAAGCTGCCTTGGTGGAGGGATGGCAGGTGGCACTTGTGGGGAAAGCTGTGGGTCCTGGCTGCTGAAAGGGGTTCAAATCGAAAGCATCCTTTTCAGCCACTTGGTCTCCATTTGTTGAATATGTTCTGAGGTGAGTCCCAGGGGCCAGGCAGAGAGGGCTTGGGGGCCGCATTGGGGGAGGGAGAGACCCTTGGCTCTCCCCCACTGCTCTCCTGTGTCTCCAGACAGCCCCCCTCCCCTGGAGGTGTGATGATGTCATAAAAAGGCAGGTGAGGAAAGGGCCCATTGGCTCCAGCCCCTCCCTTCTCCATCCTCCTGACTGACAGCTGAGGACCCGAGAGGGGAAGAGGTGCCACCATTTCTCTCTATCTGCTGGGTGACAAATTTGCTGGATGGATCTCGCACTTCCCAGGGTGAGTGGTCTTTCCAAATCCAACGACCAGGGAAGGGCTTTCTGTGTCAGGCCAGTGGCCCATTGAGGCCAGCATCCTGCTCTCACTGTGGCCCAAATGACCCAAACAGGCGGCTCCTGCAAGCAGCACCCAAGGGCAGCAGCAACTCTCCCCTTGTGCCGTTTCCAGCAACTGGCACTCAGAGGCATAGCTGCCCTCCAACTATGGAGGCAAAGGTATAGCAATAATAATAATAATAATAATAATAATAATAATAATAATAATAATATATTATTTGTACCCCGTTCATCTGGCTGGGTTTCCCCAGCCACTCTGGGCGGCTTCCAACAAAGATTTAAAATACATCAAAATGTCACACATTAAAAGCTTCCCTGAACAGGGCTGCCTTCAGATGTCTTCTAAAAGTCTGGTAGTTGTTTATCTCTTTGACATCTGGTGGGAGGGCGTTCCACAGGGAGGGCGCCACCACCGAGAAGGCCCTCTGCCTGGTTCCCTGTAGCTTTGCTTCTCGCAGGGAGGGAACCGCCAGAAGGCCCTTGGCTAATAGCCACCAGTAGCCCTCCCTTCAACAAGTTTGCCCACTTCTCTTTCAAAGCTACCCAAGCTGGTGGCCAGCCCTGCCTCATGCCTCCTGCAGGAGCAAGTTCCCCATGCCAAGTGAAGAAGGACTTAGAATCATAAAGCTGCAGAGCTGGAGGAGACCCCCGATGGTCATCTAGTCCAGGGGTCTGCAACCTTTAAGACAAAAAGAGCCACTTGGACCCGTTTTCGAAGAAAAAAACACCTGGGAGCCGCAAAACCATTGCGACATTTAAAACAAATATATCTCCGGAGCCGCGATCTGACAGCGGGCGGGAAGGTGACGCCGGGACAGTGCGTGACTAACGCACGCACCGCCCCCATGCGACGTCACAGCCAGTACAGCGCCCGCCACAGTGGGGAGTGTCGGGGCGCACAATGCGCCTCCTCCCCTCGCTAGTATCCGTCCCGGAGCCGCGGCAAAAGTGTAAAAGAGCCACATGCGGCTCCGGAGCCGCGGGTTGCAGACCCCTGATCTAGTCCAACCCCATGCGGTGCAGGTCTTTGGGTATGTTGCCCCAGTCACCATGTTCTCCCTTTGTTTCTTTTTCAGCCTAGACATGTGACCTCCCCTGCTGGCTCTTCCACCACCTGCTCCAGCCTCTACCCTACCTTTGAGTTCACCTGGTCCTGTGCCCAGGAGTAGATGTTGGGAGTTACCTATGGCTCACAGACACCCTCCGCAATGCTACTGCCAGCATCCAAGTGTCCCATACCAGCCGCGAGCACCGTATCCCAGCTACCCTCCAGGACCGTACTTGAGATCTTGCCCATCCTGCCCCAGGTGCAATGCGTATGGCTACAGAGGAGGCTACCCACCTGGGCCTGCGTACCCACAGCACAGGGGTGAAGACTGCTTAACCTGCTGCCTGAAAGCTTGTGCTGCCATCTTTTGCTGCTGCTGCGTTATAGACATGGTAACGTACGACTGCGACTGCAACTACGGCTGAGCACCCCAAGACCCTCTCAATGCCTCTGGCATGGATTGCTGCGTAGCCTCTTCTTCTTCCTCTCCGCCTCCTCCACAGCTTCCAAGCACTGTAATAAATGCTGTGCTCTGCGCAGGCAACAGGGACGCAAGTCTGCCGCAGAGATGGCACCATGGTTTCTTTCTTTGTTTTGTTTAAAGCATTTGCCACCAAAGCTCCCAGCATTTTAAAAAGAATGGTGTGGATCGTGTCCTGCTAAATCCTCTGGGTCTGGAAGCAGCTGTCAGGGCTGGAGTCAGACGCAGGCCAGCACGGAAAGCATCAGGCTTTGTTGTCGGTGAAGTTAACTCTTTATTCAAGGAAACAGCATACAACTCAGCAACACTCCCCAGCAATCCTTGCCCCATGGAGCCGTTGCCAGGACTGAAGGTCCCTGCTCTCCACCCTCTCTAAGGCTTCTCCTCTCCCAGATGTTTCCCAAGCAGTCTCAAACTGCGTCTGCGCACCTCTGGCCTCTGTTCTGCTCTCCTCATTATTCTGAGCTTTCTAGGAGACCAGGGCACAGGGGAGCTTGTCGCACCAAGAAGGGGAGACTCCCTTGCTTCTTCAGCAGCCTCTTGACGCCTCCCTCCTCTGCGTCAGCCTCAGAGTCTGAACTGCTCCCTGTCGCAGACTCCTCCTGCTCACTAAACCCTGTAAATCCTTCAGCATCCAGCATCTTCTCCCAATCCACTCCCTCTGACTTCTCCTTGGTGTCCCACCACTTGTCTGTGTCCAGCCAGTTCCTGACAGCAGCCTTCATTTCTTTCCTGACCCACCTCTTTGTAGAACGGCCTCCAGGTGTCTCTGCAAAGCGCCTCTCTGTTCCACTAGCCCCAGCCAGCAGAGACGGGGGGGGGGGGGGGGGAAATGCAATTCAGTTTGCAGTTCAAGGCAGGCCTACCAAATCCACACTTCCTGCACCAATGCATGGACTGAAACGCAGCTCTCCTTTAAAATCCACACTTCTCTTGGTGCTCTTCTGCCCCGTGCTCCTCTGCCTTGGCCAGTCTTCTCTTCTCCAGGCTAAACATACCCAGCTCCCCCCTCAACTGCTTTAAATGTCTACAGGTAACTCGCAGCTTGTGCAGGATTTCCATTCTGGGGATGTCGCAGGCACACAAAAATGTGCATAGTCAAACCAGTTCCTTGGACTCACCCTGGTGCAAGCAGTCCTCTCTTCTAGAGAACCTGTCTTTTACACACACACACACACACACACACACACACTTTTAAGCTCTCTGTTTTGCTTACCAGGCTTTGGGAGGCTGTTTCTGTGTGAGGAAAACCCTGCAGAAAAAGAGCTTTTAAGCTTTCCACCTTCCTTGCATTAAATTTGTGTGATTTCAGCTGGTAGGCTTTCAACTGCGTAAATTTGAAACTGCATGTGTTAAACATGCATAAAAAGGTAAAAGAAAGGTAAAGGACCCCTGGATGGTTAAGTCCAGTCAAAGGTGACTATGGGGTTGCGGCGCTCATCTCACTTTCAGGCCGAGGGAGCCGGCGTTTGTACACAGACAGCTTTCGGGGCATGTGGCCAGTATGGCTAAACCACTTCTTGCGCAATGGGACACCGTGACGGAAACCAGAGCAGCGCACGGAAACACCGTTTACCTTCCCGCCGGAGCAGTACCTATTTATCTACTTGCACTGGCGTGCTTTCAAACTGCTAGGTGGGCAGGAGCTGGGGCAGAGCAACAAGAGCTCACTCCATTGCGGGGATTTGAACCACTGACCTTCTGATTGGCAAGCCCAAGAGGCTCAGTGGTTTAGACCACAGCACCACCTGCATACCGTGTTAAACGTGCTTAACATGTATTATCTGTACTGTATTAATGTAAATAGCATACAAGTAATTTAAACAGTAATTTAAACACATACTGTATTAATACCATGTATGCTCCAAGTTGTTTTGCTGTTGTCCTCCATCTGTCTCAAGAGACAATGGACTGCGCCTCCGGGAGTGAAGTCAAAGCACTGGAGAACTGGAGAACTGGAGAAAAAATTGGGTTCCCTTGCCAATAGGAACCCACAAAGCTGTAAATGAATTTAGATTGTTGTAAGGTTATTTCAGTTATATGCAAGGCTATGCCAAAAGTGCTGACATTCTCCTGCGGGTCAACCGCCTGTAAACAATGCCCTTGACAAACCTGCTTCCTAGTGAGTCATCAGGCGGCAGCTTCTCCTTTCTGTGTCAATTCTAGCAGGTGCCGTTGCCATCAAGGAACTTGGCAAAAAACAACAACTTTCCCTTGGACGGAAATAGCCATTCTGAAAATAAGTGCCAGAAGACCCACCCACCCCCCCATTCAAAATATAGCATACAGTGGTACCTCGGGTTACAAACGCTTCAGGTTACAGACTCCGCTAACCCAGAAATAGTACCTCGGGTTAAGAACTTTGCTTCAGGATGAGAACAGAAATTGCACGGCGGCAGCAGGAGGCCCCATTACCTAAAGTGGTGCTTTAGGTTAAGAACAGTTTCAGGTTAAGAACGGATCTCCGGAACGAATTAAGTACTTAACCTGAGGTACCACTGTAAAGCTATAAACACAAGAAGGTGGTACAGCACGGAAATCGTAGCAAGTAATTAGGAATCTCCCCATCTCAGTTTCTCATTTTCTCCCATCTTAAATTTGGTTCTCTGCATTTCTAGTTTTGTTTTAATACAAAAAACAAAAACGAAACCCCCTCATGGACATTCTTCAGCATCCTCCTGCCCTTTTCTCCTACCATACATGTATTTACTTGCAATTTCCTCAAAATACTCATTTTTGCAAAGCGATTTCCCCTTATATGACGCACCTCTGTATGTCCTTCTCGCTAATATTTGTTTCTGTTTTTATCACATGACGCCTTCTCCACCTCACCAAGAAGCCCAAGGGGGTGGACATGGTTTCTCCCTCCCCAGTTTATCTTCACAGCAACCCTAAGAGGGAGTGACTGGCCCAACGTCACCCAGTGAGCTACATGGCGGAGAGGGGATTCGAACCCTGGTCTCCCAGGTCATAGTATGGCACTAACATCATGCTACACTTTGCCATAGACAGTGCCGGATCTACGTACAGTGGTACATACAGCTCAGCTGGCTAAAACATGGTGCTGACAACGCCAAGATTGCAGGTTTGATCTCCACATGGGACAGCGGCATATCCCTGCATCGCAGGGGGTTGGACTAGATGGCCCTCAGGGTCCCTTCCAGCCCCTCTATGGTTCTGTGATTCTTTGGCCATGCATGTGCCTCATAAAAGGTGGGTGCCCACAACACGACTGTCCTCCTTCGGGCCAGTGTCCATTATGGAAGCAGCATAGAAGAGCCCATAAGGCAGCCTTCCTCCACCTGTGGGTCCCCAGATCTTGTTGAACTACAACTCCCATCACCCCTAGCTAGCAAGGCCAGAGCTCAGGGATGATGGGAGTTGTAGTCCAACAACATCCGGGGACCCACAGGTTGAGAACTGCTGCCATAAGGAATGTCCAGATGGACCACAGGAAGGTGAATGTGGAAACCTCAGGAGGGGAGGGGGCTGTTGCGCACAGGGTGGGCTTCCCCTTGGGGCATCCCCACAAGACGCTGGCTTCGGTGGGCCTGACCCAGCAGGCCTATGACGAAGTTCTTAAGGCCAAGTCTACCACAGACTTGTATCGCTGTGCAAATCAAATATTTTATTACGGTGCTCAAAGCTGGAGAGGAGGAGGAGGAGGAGGCATGGGAATCCACAGCCGAGGTCCTGAGAGGCCCTTCATGGTAGCCGGGGGGCCGTCAAGATGTCCCAGACGCAGCAGCAGCAGAGGGTGGCCCAGCAAGCGGCCAGGCAGGTGGCCAAGGTGGAGGGCTCCTTCCGCTCTTCTATGATGTACACGGGGTGTCCGGGCCCAGGCCCATAGGCTAGTCCCGAAGGCAGAGGGGCAGGGTAGGCCTGGTAGCCCTGGTAGCCGTAGGGCGGCGGTGTGTACGCCGGGTAGGTGGAATAAGCCGATGGGTATGGCCCTGGCGGGTAGCCGGCATAGGACTGAGAAGATGGGTGCGCCCCCGCTTGCTGGGGCTGGGAGGCATTTGGATTAAGGCCTCCCTGGGATGGCGGAGGTTTTGAATGGTCCATGAATATTCCCCATCCACTTCGGAAAGGCTGCCAGCAGACAAGAGGAAACTCGAAATGTGACGTAGGAACTGGAGCAGCAGAGGAGACGTCACAAATCTATGCTGGAAAAGAAGAAGACAGAGAATGTGGCACCCGGGAGGAAATGAAATACACCCCCCCAAAAAAAAATAATATGTGATAGGGGAGGTGGCATGGTTGAGTCGGCATCTGTATGTCTCCAGAGACAATGGGGTGAAGTCAAACTATGTCACAGGAAGATGCCGGCCAGTAACCACACAGTTTGAAGTCCGAGTTAACTCTTGATTAGCAAAACCACACTCTTCACACACTTGGTTCCCTGTCAGGCCTAAGGAACAGAGCAGCTCATTCCCGGTGGTCTCACTCCAGGAAAACCAGTTGCCAAGACTGAGTCCCCACCTCCTTCTGCTGATCTAAGTCCCCTCCTCTCCAGGGTTTTCCCCAAGCAAGCAGAGTCTGTGCCATCATGCAGCCAACCTCTCCTCCGCCCTTTGCATGCCTCTCCTGGTTCTGGGAGACAAGCAGGGAGGGGAGCTGCTTGCAGCAGGAGGGGGGGGACAGCCAGGCCTCTTCACTGGCTGAAGGGTCCTTCCTCTCCTGCTTCAGCTTCTGCCACAGACTCCCCTTGCTCACTAAGTCCTTCAGACACCTCTTCCAAATCTCTTCCCCTTTTCCCTCTGGCTCTCCCCTTCGTGGTTCCCCAGCTGGTTCCTCCCACCATTCCTCTGTGTCCAGTCCATACAAACCACTTAGCTGCAAGGATGGTGACTCGTAACTGCTGCCTCCTGTGTTGTTGTTGCTGCATTAGCAGCACCAAGGTGATATGGTAGAAGTTCATAAAATTATTATTATTATTATTATTATTATTATTATTATTATTATTATTATTTATTTGTACCCCGCCCATCTGGCTGGGTTTCCCCAGCCACTCTGGGCAGCTTCCAACAAAGATTAAAAATACATTAAAATGTCACACATTAAAAACTTCCCTGAACAGGGCTGCCTTCAGATGTCTTCTAAATTTCAGGCAGTTGTTTATGCCTCTGACGTCTGATGGGAGGGCGTTCCACAGGGCAGGCGCCACTACCGAGAAGGCCCTCTGCCTGGTTCCCTGTAGCTTTGCTTCTCGCAGTGAGGGAACCCCCAAAAGGCCCTCGGAGCTGGACCTCCGTGTCCAGGCAAAACAATGGGGTTGAGATGCTCCTTCAGGTCTACTGGGCCGAGGCCATTTAGGGCTTTAAACACTTTAAATTGTGCTCGGAAACGTACTGGGAGCCAATGGGGGTCTTTGGCATGGAGAAAGCGTATTTAGAAAAGTTGTTCCTCCCTTTTGTCTTCTCCCTTGGGATTCTGACTTGACATCAGGAAGAATTTCCTGGCGTTAAGAGCCGTTCAAGAGTGGAGCAGACTCCTTCAGAAGATGGTGGACTCTCCTTCCTTGGAACTTTTTAACACGACATTGGGTATCTTCCAGTTATTTTTTAGCTGTGACTCCTGCAGGGGGTTGGGCTAGAGGATCCTTGGAGGTCCCTTCTAACTCTACAGTTCTCTGATTATAATAGGTGCACTTTTGCAAACGTGGTTTGGTTGGAGGCCTGCATTGCAACTTTCAGATGAGTGTGAATTTCAGAGGACTGTGTTTTGGTTCCCGCATTGTTACGGAAAGTGCCAATTTAATGGATTGGCCTTCAAATGCACATTGAATTCACTTTCTCACCCCCCCACCCCCGTCCTTGGTTCCTTCTAAATAAAACTGAAGCCCAGTGAACCAGACTGATGCTCGGTGAAACATATGGCTCACAATATCTTCAACGTACACCTGTTTGACTGCTGGCACATGTTGACTTCCTTTTTCTGAAGAAAGATCTAAGCCTCTCAGCCTGCGTCATCAATTGCAGGTCTTCTGAGAAAGAAGCATCTTTATCTGCTAGAGATCATGTGCCACCACCCCTCTGCTCCTTCCCCTTGTACAATAACAGCATTAGTCTGTTGCGTTAGCAGCAGCACCTGTGTCCTGGCCCAAGCACGGGACTCTTGCAAGCACCCCAAGAGCACAATGAGAGAGACGCCGTGGGGATCCTGCAAAAGGAGAAGGAAGGCTGAGAGGTGTCTGTGTTCTGAGCCACACACGCAAAACGTTGTATTTATTTCGTCTGGCATCAGTCACTAGGGACTGGGGGTGGGGGAGCAACCAGATTTGGTTTGCATTGAATGGTAAACCTGACCTAATTTGCACTTTCGGAAAGAATGAAACAAAGCTATCCTTTGAAATTTGCACCTCTCAGAACTTTGGTGTCTTTTTCTCCACCCAAGTAATGTGAACAAAAATGCATGGACTGGGGTAAAGTGTGCCTACAGATGCATATCATACTGAACACAGCATGCAAAAATGTACAGGATTCCTGCCTTGCAGGGGGTTGGGCTAGATGACCACCCTGTTCCCTTCCAACTCTACAATTCTATGATTCTACTCCTGCTATTAAAATGCATTACTCACCCTTCACTCAAAGGTCCCAGTGTGGGTTGTAACTATTAAAACACAATACAGTGGTGCCCCGCAAGACGAATGCCTCGCAAGATGGAAAACCCGCTAGACGAAAGGGTTTTCCGTTTTGGAGGGGCTTCCCAAAACGAATTTCCTATGGGCTTGCTTTGCAAGACGAAAATGTCTTGCGAGTTCCTGCGGGGTTTTTTTCCCTCCCCCCCTTTTCCCAAGCCGCTAAGCCGCTTAACAGCTGATCCGCTAAGCCGCTTATCAGCTGATCCGCTAAGCCTGCTAAGCCGCTAATAGCGCTAAGCCGCTAAGCCGCTAATGGGCTTGCTTCGCAAGACGAAAAAACCGCAAGACGAAGAGACTCGCGGAATGGATTCTTTTCGTCTTGCGAGGCACCACTGTATTAAAAACAGTTTAAAACTACTCAACCTCCTGTTTTCCTAGAGGTCAACTCGATGCCACCATTGGGAACCTCACAGGCAGGACCTGAGCAGAACAGCAGCTGTCCCCGCTTGGGATCCCAGTCGCCCCGCTGCCTCTGACAGTGGAAGGATAACACCCCCAAAGGCCTCATCCAGGTGGAAAGGGGGCAGGAGACACAAACTTCCCAGTGACGGGAAGAGAGGGAGAAGGGGGGTTGGAGGAGAGCTTCTGAATGGCTCCTCCTCTCCGTTTGTCCTGTTTGGGAATGCCAACTCACCAAGCCGAGCCAGAGATCTCTGCAGCAACAACTCCACTTGCCAGGATTCAAAAAGAAGCCAAGGCAGAAAGAGAGAGTGAGATGAAGCCACTGATCTCAGCTGTCAGTCAGGAGGATTGACACGAGGAGCCAACTGGCCCTTTCCTCACCTGCCTTTTGTGACATCATCGCACCTCCAGGGGAGGAGGGGCTGCCTGAGGACATAGGGAAGTGGAGGCAGGGAGCCTCCGCGCCAAAAAGCCAGCCGGCAGCAAATCACACTGTTCAAACTTGGCGTTAACCATTTATTAGCAAAAACACAATCTCCGTGGACTTGGCATGGTGAGTCTGGCCCCATGAAGTCTCCGAGAGAGAGTTCCAACCTCCCCACAACCATCTATGCCCCCTCCTCTCCAGGACTTTTTACAAGAGCTCTGAGACTTGCTCTTCCTGCTTCTGCGAGATGAGAGGGGAGCTTGTCGCAGCAGGAGGGGGAGACCCCCCTGGCTACTTCACCAGCCAGACTCCTCTCCCTCCTGGCAGCCTCCTGCGTCAGCTTCTGCCTCTGATTCCGGACTGCTCTCTGCCACCGATTCTCCCTGCTCACTGTGGCCTCTCCAGCTCCTGACGCTGCTCAGTCTTCTCCCTCTGATCACTCATCATTGTCCCGCCATCCGTCAATCCCCAGGCTTTGAGTCTTCTTCGCTTGGGGGGTTCCCCAGATAGTTCCTCCCCCCCCTTCCTCTGCATCCAACCAGTGCATGACACTTGGGGGCCAAATGCAGCTCTGCTGACATCTTCCTCTTGTCCTCAGGACTCTCCACAGATCACACCTATCAGTGGCCTTTCTCAAGGGCTTTTGCCTGGCTGGTGGGCGTCCTTCATCTCCATCCATGTCTCGTGTGTGTGTGTGTGTGTGTGTGTGTGTGTGTGTGTGTGTGTGTGTGTAAATAGAAACCTGAAGCTCTTGCAGTGCTGGAATCTTGCTTACTGCGGACACTTTTGGATTTCCAAGCGAGTGTGCTGAGTGCCACCCCCTCTGGTCACTTCTCTTCCCCCATCCCACCCCCCTGGAGCACACACACACACACCCACTAGCACAAATCCACAAAGAAAGTGAGAGATTTTCCAAGCGGGTTCAGGTAGAAATTTGGTCCAGTGGAATTAATCCAATCCTTGAAAATCAGAGTTGAAGGAGAGAGGCTGCAAACATAAGGGATAAGGCTACCAAAGGCTAGTAGCCACAGTCGCTGTGCTGCACCTCCACGGCCAGAGGCAGCAATACTGGGAGCCACAGGAGCAGGGAGGACTATTATTTATTTATTTATTTATTTATTTATTTGTACCCCGCCCATCTGGCTGGGTTTCCCCAGCCACAATAAAGATTAAAAATACACCAAAATGTCACACATTAAAAGCTTCCCTAAACAGGGCTGCCTTTAGATGTCTTCTAAATGTCAGGTAGTTGTTTATTTCCTTGACATCTCATGGGAGGGCGTACCACAGGGCGGGAGCCACTACCGAGAAGGCCCTCTGCCTGGTTCCCTGTAACTTCGCTTCTCGCGGCGAGGGAACCGCCAGAAGGCCTTTGGAGCTGGACCTCAGTGTCCAGGTAGAACGATGGGGGTGGAGACACTCCTTCAGGTATACTAGGCTGAGGTCGTTTAGGGCGTTAAAAGTCAGGACCAACACTTTGAATTGTGCTGGAAATGTGCTGGGAGCCTTGTGCTTGAACCCTCCCTGCTGGCATCCCATTGGGGTCGTCTGTTTGGCCACTGTGGGAGCAGGATGCTGGGCTGGAGGGGCCACTGGCCTCATCCAGAAGGGGCTTCTGATGTGTGCAGCCCCACTCTTTCAACATTCTTCTTCAGCTCTGTGTACTGTTCAAGAGGGGGAAAGGACCCGCATCACCTCCTGGGGAGAGTGAGTTTGGGAGGGGGGTCATCTGTGATTATTGCACGATGTATGCCTAGCTAAACTAAAAACATCAGTGCTATTTAGAAGAGCATTATGGCATCCGATCACATTCAAAAAGTAGACGAAAGCCTCTCCTTGAACCACCATGCAAAATCTGGTATCTTAAGAGGTCTCCAAACGAAGAGCGGACAAACAGACAGGCAACCTTCCTAAGTACAGAGTAGGCCAGGTGACAGCTCCTTGCCCCAAGGAACCTCCATTAAATTCTGTAAGCCTCAGCTATTATAAGGCCCCAATCTTCTGGGGCTTTAAAATTGTTCTTTAGGAGTAATTGCTTAGCCATTCCTGTGAATCAACAGTCTCCAAGCTCAACACCTTCTTGAGCAAAGGGAGGTTGATCAGACCTAAAGGTTTTTGTGACAGTTCCAGCAGCCACCGCCCTGTTTCTCGCTAGGGTGGGTCCATCCTGCAGCAGCCAAAATGTGGTTTCTCAGTTCTGGGTGTGTAGCAACATCCCCTTCCTCTTGTTTTGCTGGGTAGGGCACATGCCACCATGTTTTTTTCAGCAAAAATACAAAAAGCAACCACAACAATTTGGTCACCTCACTTGTGCCGGGAGAGAATTGGATGCTGCAGCCACGGGTGCTTGGGGCCCCAATCCATCAGAGCAGGTGAGCCTGGAAGAGAGGGGAGCTGGCAGCTATTTAACTTTCCTCCTGACCATCTTTCCATTCATCATTATCCACCTGTCCACATAAGCTCCCGCTTTCAGAATTGCACACATCATGCATTTAAGGCACATTCCGCCCAACCAAGAACTGTAGCCTCGCCTTCACGGAGTTACCGTTCCCAACACTCTTAACCAAACAACAGTTCCCAGGATTCTTCTGGGGGGGGGGCGTGCTTTGAATGCATGGTGTTTCTGCAGTCCCTCTCTTGCCTTCTGCATCTGCAGTCCTGGTGACTTCAGAGGATGCCTTCTTTCACGACAGATTCTGCATCTAGACCAGTATTGCTTACTCTGACTGGCAGTGGCTCTCCAGGGTGACCTCTGGTTGAGGAGGTTTGTTTGCTGTTTGATCCTGGAGTTGCCAGGGATGGGATGGGGGGGGTGGATTTATGGAAGGGCTACAGCTCAGTAGGTAGAATGTGAGTTTGAGCCCCACACTGGGGGAAATGTTCCTAGTTTGCAGGATGTTGGACGAGATTATCCTCGGGGTCCCTCCCAGCTCTACAATTCTATGATTCCTTTCCCTGAAAAAATAGGGATCCTAGTCCTCATGGTCCTATTAAAATAGGAAATGTAGAAAGCTGCTTTACAATGGCTCAGATAATACCCTTCTGTCTTGTCTCCACTGACTGCTTCTTTGCCATCGCCTGCTAAGTGATTCTTTGATAAAGGGAGAGCCTGGGACCTTCTGCATGCAGGCAGGACACCTGCTCTTGCCCTGGGCTCCGTGGCAGAGCGTCTGCTTTGCATGCAGAAGGTCCCAGGTTCAATCCTGGTCATCTCCAGGGAGGGCTGGGAATGTCCCCTGCCTGAAGCTCTGCAGAGACACAGCAGATTCTCTAGACAACACTGAGTGAAATGGTCCAGTGGGGGACTCAGAACGGGGCAGCTTCCTGTATCCCAGTCTGAAACCGTCCTCCTTCTAGAATCACAAGGATTAGAGTCTTACTTTAGGGCAGAGGTGCCCAAGGAGGGTGTTACTGTCCGGGGGGGGGGCAGCATGGAGGGTTGTTTTAATAAATGTCTATCTGACTTTGAAAAGCTGGTCTCTGAATCAGCTTTGTTGAATTAATGAAACCAAGTCATTCTAATTGGGTTTTGAATCAATGTGCACTTAATCGTAACTGTTCCAAATGTCATTGTGTTAGCTCAGTTGGCTACAGCATGGTGCGGGCAAAGGCAAGGTTGCTGGTTTGATCCTTGGAAGGGACCGCTGCATATTCCTGCATCGCAGGGGGTTGGGCTAGATGACCCTCAGGGTCCCTTCCAACTCTACCATTCTATGAGATTATGCTCCTTTGTGGGTTGTGTTGACTGCTCTTATATATGGAGGGGTTGTGGGCGCTGGGGGTGAGTTTATGGGACCAAGGAGGCCTGGAGAAGTTTGAGAGCCGCTCCTTCAGGAGAAGAAGCATCGCTCACTCTGACCCACTGCAAGGCAGTTCCCTATATTCCAGGGTTCCTCGCCTGCATTCATCTCCCTTCTTCTGTGGTCTATTCAGATCTATCTCCCTCTTCACGTGCCCACGTCTCTCTGTCTCTCTGCTGGGGTTCCAGGCTTTCCACATCCACCTGCGATGCCTTACTTTGCTTAATGCCTTTTCTTCTTCATTTCAACACTTTGATCCGAGAACTGGGGTGACGCACGGGGGTTGCTGCTGCTGTGTTTTTTTCCTTCCCGGCACCTAGAGCCTCAATTAAGACTTGCAAAAGTTGCAATGCGCAAATCGTAAAGAACATTGCAACGCAAGCCTCTGCAGATGTTGAGAAACAGGACATGACTTCTTTTTTAACAAATAAAATCTTGCAATTTCTCTAAGGAGCTTAGAGCATGTGCGTGCCGTGATTCCTTCCCTTTGCTTGTATCTTCACAACAACCCTGTGGGGCAAGCCAGGCCAAGGGTGCTACTGGCCCACGGTCACCCAGCAAGCTTTGAGCCCATGGCCCCCTCCAATTATTCTGAAATGAATAATAATATTCACTGTGAAGAATACGGTGCCTAGACAGTCCCCTGTGTCGACCGTAACCCTGGAGCGGAAAGAGGCACGTGCCTCCACAGTTCTCTCTTCTGGGTGTTTGTGAGGGCAGATTAAGGGCGCAGGAAGCTGCCTGGTCCCACTTCCGCCTGGTCTCTCATGCACACTCAATCACACTCTTTCTTTCTGTGGGTGGGGCTTTGTTTTAATTAAACAATTTGGTCATAAAAAAAATAGACCAGGCTGCCTTTCAGTCTGAATTTACCATTTAAGCAACTGCATTTTTGGTATGCATTCCTCTCAGCAAAGCAATATCCTTTTTTTAAAAAAAAATAAGATATTTATTAAGATTTTTAAAAGATATTACAATACAAAATGAAAAGAAAAAGAAATACAAAATAAAAATGATTAAAAAACCACTCCATTTTTCTATTACTTATTTTTCTTAGCTTGTTTCCTGGACCTCCTCATACCTCCCTTTTTTGTATTCCAGTTCAATTTGTTGGCTCAGCAAATCCTTACCCTCTTTGTTTATCCTAATCTTTGGTCTTAAAATAGTAACATTAGATTTTTCCCTATTAACAACCCATTTTTCATATTCCCTTAAAGCATTACAGCTGGAAAACCACTTAATTTCTATCCAACATCATTCTAACATTCATTAATTTTACAATATTTCTGTAGATAGTCTTTAAATTTCTTCCAATCTTCTTCCTCCGACTCTTCTCCCTGGTCTCGGATTCTGCCAGTCATTTCCGCCAGTTCCATATAGTCCATCACCTTCATCTGCCATTCTTCCCTGGTAGGTAGAGCTTGTGTCTTCCAGTATTTCACAATGAGTATTCTTGCTGCTGTTGTAGCATACATAAAAAAAGTTCTATCCTTCTTTGGCACCAATTGGCCGACAATGCCCAGGAGGAGGCCTCTGGTTTCTTTAAGAAGGTATATTTAAATACCTTTTTCAGTTCATTATATATCATTTCCCAGAAAGCCTTAATCTTTGGGCACGTCCACCAAAGGTGAAAGAATGTACCTTCAGTTTCTTTACATTTCCAACATTTATTATCGGGCAAATGATAGATTTTTGCAAGCTTGACTGGTGTCATGTACCACCTGTATATCATTTTCATAATATTCTCTCTCAAGGCATTACATGCCGTAAACTTCATACCTGTGGTCCACAACTATTCCCAGTCAGCAAACATAATGTTATGTCCAACATCTTGTGCCCATTTAATCATAGCAGATTTCACCGTTTCCAGCAAAGCAATATCCTTTCCCCCACACCCCTTCCGCAGCAGCAAAGGAACTTGCGGTTCCTCAATACTTATTCCTCTTCATCCAGCGTCATGCACTGATTGACGGATGAGTAAGAACAGAAAACGTGTTGTGCTCTGCTCTGAAATGATGCCACCGGAACCCCCCCCCCCAAAGGCAATACCAGGAACTGCTAAAAAGAGGGAGCACATCCTTAAAAAACAGGAAACATGCCCTCAGGTGACCTCTTTCTCATTTCAACAACCTCTCCTCGTTGACTCTCCTTTCTTCTCTTAATTTTGCAGAAATTTGGCCAAGATGGAACTCTGGACCGGCCATGGACCACGGGTGGGGCTCTGGTGAAATTGTGGCAGCCATAGTGAGGTCACCGCTGCTTGCTTCCCAACCAGGTGCAGAGACTGAGTGAGCTGCTGGTTCTTCTCGTGTTTGAGACCTTGTTTGGCAACCAGCAGCTCAAGAAGACGCACAGACTTCTGACTTTCACCAGCATCACACCTTGTGTCCATTATTGTGAGATCCTAAGCAGTGGATATCACTTTGCCTCCATCAAAGGCCAAGAGTGCTCCTGTGTTGCCTCAAACAAGCCTCCCCAAGAATAGGCTCAGTTTTGTTTCCGTACTGATCCATCAAGCAATCTAGAAGATGACTGACATGGAGCTCTTCAACTCCACCTCCTCGCCCTCTCCTTGGACAGCCCTCCCCACGTCTGTCCCAGACCCCCGACTTGCTTCAGCCCATCGCCCAGAACTCTGTTACCCAACGACGGACACAAACCACGTCAACATCATCCTGTACCATTACAACTTCACAGGGCGGATGCAGAATCGCCGTCCCCAGGAAGACCAGATGAGCGTCCTGAAGATGGTCATCATTGCTGCCAGCTGCCTCATCATCCTGGAGAACCTGGTGGTGCTGCTGGCCATCATCCGCAAAGTGCGCACCCGCCGGTGGGTCTACTCTTGCCTGGCCAGCATCACCCTCAGCGACCTCTTAGCCGGCACAGCCTACTTGATCAACCTCTGGTTGTCGGGGAGCCGGACCTTCCAGCTGTCGCCCACCATGTGGTTCCTCCGCGAGGGGGTCCTCTTTGTTGCCCTGGCGGCCTCCACCTTCAGCCTGCTGGTGACAGCCGTGGAGCGCTACAGCGCCATGGTGAAGCCCATCGCCGAGAAGGCGTCCAGCAAGACCACCCGCCTGAGGGCCCTCTTCGCCTTCTGCTGGAGCCTGGCCATCCTCATTGGCCTCCTCCCCTTGCTGGGCTGGAACTGCATCTGCCACGTCTCCCGCTGCTCCACACTCCTGCCGCTCTACGACAAGAACTACATCCTCTTCACTGTGATCGTCTTCAGCATCATCCTGGTGGGCGTCGTGGGCCTCTACGCCTCCATCTACTGCTGGGTCCAGAAAAGTGCCCAGCAGACCTTTTCTCGGGGCAGCCGGAAGAGGTCTCTGCGGCTGCTGAAGACGGTGCTGGTGATCCTCTGCACCTTCCTCATCTGCTGGACGCCTCTCTTCATCCTCCTCCTGATAGATACCTTTTGGGGGAACACAGCCTGGGCTCCCCCTAAACTCTTTGGCTGGATCTTGACCTTGGCCGTGACCAACTCATTCATCAATCCCATCGTCTACGCCTTGGGGAGCAAGGAGGTGAGGAGGGCTGTCGTGGAGCTTCTCTGCTGCTGCTGCATCTGGGCTGGGGTGCGCGGCCCCCGAAACTGCCTCGTGGCCAGCGATATCCATGCCAGCTCTTCCACAGGCTCCTTGAGAGGGCGTGGCAGCTTCCGAAGCCCAGTAGCCTTCAGCAGGAGAACCAGGGAGCCTCTCTCCAGCAATTCAAGTGTGCTGAGCAATGACACTTCAGGGCTGCACCACACCCAGGACTAGACTCTCCACTCTTCCGGACATGAGGAGGAGAACCCTCAGAACCTGTCTAAAAGATTCTGTTGTGCATGTCTTCAGGTGGTTCAGAGGAAGACCAGAAACCTCAAAGACGACTGTCGTAATAGCGGGGACTACCCCCCCCCCAGACCTGGCAGGAAGAGGGAGAGGTCAGTAGGTGTTGCAAGTCACAAGCCAAACGGTAAAGCTGCCACCACCTCCTTTCCTGGGCCATCCTCAAATGGGGCTCAAGGAGGAGAAACCCCCCCTTCGATTATTTACCAGGTTGCCCAGCCCTGTGTCACTATACCGTGACGCAGACAGAAATTCAACAGGTAGGTGTCCTAAATGCCCAGGCACCAGTTTAGCTTCTCCGGACAAAAGTCCTTTCCCAAGTTTATTGAAAAGGCCACTCAAAAAGTTGGCACAGTTCTTGAAAGTTTATAAACAGAAAATAAAAACGTTATAAAATATAGCTAACTAAAAACCATACTCATGCAATAACAGCTCAGAGCACAGCAAATAGTCAAAGTCCCTTTACTGACCAGCACAACTGAACTTTGTTTATGCTCAGGAACCTTGAGATCAAAAGGCTCTCCCTTCCTTCCTTCTCTGACACGTACCAGCCTCTTGAGTTGTAAATTACTGGCTAGCCTCCTGCACCTTTTCACCCCCAATCCACATTCAAGCCCCCAGCTGCCGGATCTGCAAATCAGATAACATCTCAACCTGCCCAGAGTCAGGATGCAATTTAACTCACACTTCTAGAGACAGGGAGTTTTACATTTAAAAAGACCAGACATCCATTCCCCACAAGGCCACAGTTTTAACTCTCCCACAATGCCTCCTCACTCCTGCATGAACCAGCGTTTAACATCCCAAGCTTTCCCAACTTCACTACAACGACAGCAATGTATTCCCTGGATGTGTATTTTGTCTCACTGTTGTATATTTTTTAATTACATATATGCAAGTCTGAACAAGAAAACTATTTGATTCAGATTTTTCCACCAAGGGTGGAATTTTTAACACCATTGGATTGATGTGTGAATTGCTAATTCTTCTTTGCAATCAGCCAATCAGAAATGGTGGGCTATTTCCATTTTACCCCTACCCATTGAAATTAAAGGACGTAGTATACTTATACTTTGCTTGTTGTTGTTGAGTCGTTTAGTCCTGTCGGACTCTTCGTGACCCCCTGGACCATAGCACGCCAGGCACTCCTGTCTTCCACTGCCTCCCGCAGTTTGGTCAGACATACTTTACTTACTTATACTTAATTTAAATGGGTCTACTCTGAGTATACCTTGGTGGCATACAAACCCTATGATGTGATGGGGTTTGTGGGATGGATTGACAGGGCCCCCTTGAATATTATTGCAATCGGCCACCAGGCAGGATGAACCTCCTGACACTCTTTAGTGGACTGTCCAGTTGAATTTCTCAGCCCTGAGCCATTTTATAGAAAAGCTTAGCCAACACAGAAGATAGTTAAACTGCAGGGGCAAGAGACCCAAGACCCTCTAGGGGGCACTGCTGAGCTGCTTTGGAATGCAGAGGTTCTGAACAGAGGCTGTTAGCCACTGATTGTGACCACTGGTTTGCCAGGCTTGTCTGGATGGGCAAACCATGGTGGTCAGCAATGCTGCAGCTGCTGAGACCCCTCACCCTCAGGACAGGGGGGCTGAACAAAGGGGGGACAAAGGCAGCCTTAACAGCATGGCTTGTCTGTGTGCTTGGATGCTGAAACCATCTCTTGGGTTCTGAATTACGAGTAACATTACATTTCAGGGCTGTAGCTTCGTGGCAAAGTTCCTCTTTCCCAATAAACAGATCCCAGGTTCAACCCCAGACAGGTAGAGAGGGAAGGGACCCTGAGCATCATCTAGTCCAGCCTCCTGCAATGTAGGAACAGGCAGCTGCCCCACACAGGGCTCAGACCTTGGCGTTCTCAGCACCAGGCTCTACCGACTGAGCTACTCAGGCCAGGGCTGGGGAGGAGCCTCACCTGAAACCTGGGAGAGGAGGAAGCCAGAAGGAGCACGCTGGCTGAGTTTGTTATAGGGCAGCTTTTTAAGGTTTGGGGGGTGCTTTGCACTGAGCCCAGAATTTAGGATAAGGACTTCCCCACCACCCAAAAAATAAATGAACTGGATAAAGATCTAACACGATGCTGCTCAAATCTAATGGAGGCATGAGCACCCGAACTGTGCAACATGATGCTTTGCTCTCCAACTCAAGGAAGGCAACAGGTATTGTAGCACAGGAGCTTAGCATGACGGGTCCCTACTCACGTGTAGCATTTACACACATACGAGCAGCACACCCAAAGAGGGCTCCGATCCAGGATTCTTTTTCTGCAGGCAAGGAGGAATCCTTCCCTTCGAAGAAACGCCATTGATCTGGGGTGTGTGTGTGGATTCTGCGCATGGATCGGAGGTAATTTTCACAGGTCCCTACAGACTTGGAAGGACCCTGGAGGGTCAGTCTAGTCCAGCCCCCTGCAAGGCACATGTGGTCCCCGGTCCAATGTGAAACCAGACCAGACCTGCTTAGCTTTGCCAATGTGTGAGTAGTTTTATTGCTGCACCAGTCACAGGGATTCCATGTTTTATTTTGTTTTTAATGGAGTGTCAGGACTGGAATCAGACACAGGTCAGCAGGAAAGATGCAAGGCTCAGTTGTCAGTGAAGTTCAAGGAAACAGCGCACAACTCTTGCCCCATGGAGCCAGTGCCAGGAGTGAAGGTCCCTCTCTAAGGCTTCTCCTCTCCCAGATGTTTCCCAAGCAGTCTCAAACTGCGCCTGCATACCTCTGGCCTCTGTTTTGCCCTCCTCATTATTCTGAGCCTTCTAGGAGACCAGGGCACAGGGGAGCTTGTCGCACCAAGAAGGGGAGACTCCCTTGCTTCTTCAGCAGCCTCTTGACGCCTCCCTCCTCTGCGTCAGCCTCAGAGTCTGAACTGCTCCCTGTCGCAGACTCCTCCTGCTCACTAAACCCTGTTGCTCCTCCCCTCTGACCTCTCCTTGGTGTCCCACCGCCAGTCCTCTAGCTCTGAGCCTTCCTCTGGGGTTTTCCTGGGGGGGATGGTGGGTGGCACCTCCTCCCACTCCATGACATAAGGGTTCCTCATACCTGGAGCAGATATGAGTGGGGAGCTGCAAGAGGAAGGAGGCATTCGACAAAGTTCACTTCTCCCTGCTCTCCTTTAAGACTCAGAAAATGGAGACAGGCTCCCTGTAAGGAAGGAACAGGGGGCTATTACAACCCCAGGAGGGGGGCGAGTGCATGCTCGGGCTTTGGGTGAGACCCAGAGGCAGTAAGTTTGGCTACAGGGGTGCCAATTTGAATAAAATATTGGGCCAACCCAGGTAAGCCCTGTCCCACATAATGGATCACAAGATGTGGCATATGCACACCATTTGAATGGCAATGCCAATCGACTGGGGGGGGGCTCTCAAATATTTTAGGGGGGGCAAAGGGATCCTGGTCCCCAGAGGTTGGCTCCTGTGGTTGGCTACGTTCCAACCACATGACACTTACACAACCCTTGCCATCCAGGCCAGCAAAAGGCATTATCATAGTTCAGTGAGACATCCCAGGTAGGCATTGCAGGGGTTGGACCCCCTTGTGGTCCCTTCCAACTTTGCAGTTCTATGATTCTGAAATCCAAACTATTCTCCCTGACACTTCGCTGCCAACTGACTGACTGGAACCTCCAGCCAATCAGAGTCTGCTGTCCATCTACCCAGACCAATCAGACTGAAATTAACTGATCCAGGCCCCACCTAATAAAATTACAAAGTGGTCCTTTCTCTCTCTCTCCTCCATCACAACCTGTCAGCAAAGCAGGCTGCGAGCTTCATTGACAGTACAAGTCCCCAAATCTTTAAAGTTCAGTCACAGGATATTGCTTTCTCCAAAACATGAGCACAAACAGGCATATATCATTGCAGCAATTATCCACAGATTTTGCATGATGGACACCCCCACTAGGGTTAGCAATGGCTGCTTGCAAGCTCTCGCCTCTTTCTTCACAGACTTTATTGAAGAATTTAATAACAATAACCAAACTAAAAGCATTCTCCTCCAAGACAAATGCATGTATAGATGCTAAGCCTTGTGCGCAGTCGTCCACATGGCGACAAAACAAACCTTGAAAAACCCTTGCATTACAGACACAGCTCACACCCACAGGGTCTACTTCAGTCTAAAGCGTTACTCTAATTTCTCCATAGCTGCTGTTTGCAAGCTTGTGGTTGGCTGTTGGGGATCATCCTCGTGGAAAGAGGCACACATGATTCTAAATGTTTTTATTTTTAAAACGGTTTAAAGGTATTTCTGTACCACTTCAGTGCAGACGATATTCAGCCAGGTGGACTCAGTATAAATCAGCTTCCTAGTTGGATTGCCTTAAATTGATACACCCTCTTGTGTGAGGCCCCACATTTGGCGAACAAATTTGCTATGGATTGCGATGGGATCCAACGCACTGTATTTACTCCGAGGGAAATGTTCGCACGGAATCAGCCCGTGTGCATCTTTGCTTACTTGCAAGCCCTCGTTTGGCCACATGGGGGCGCTTTAAGCTCACCCGTGCAGGAAGCATCCTGAGTTCACAACACTCGGCTCATGCTCAGAATCACCCAGCCACAAAAAAGGCACTTGTGTCGTTTGGAGGGAGAGCTAGCTGCCCGCTTCCCAGGTCTGTCTTGGAAAGCCGGCAAGTCCATCTTTCCAAAGAAACCACAGTAGACAGAGTTAAATAATTGTGGAGCTGGAAGGGACCCCGAGGGTCATCTAGCCCAACCCCCTGCAATGCAGGGATCGTTTGCCCCACATGGGGCTCAAACCCACGAATCTCACGCTCTACTGCCGAATGCAACTGCCAGGCTCAAGGTGGCAGGCTGGTTATAGTCAGCTGAGGCAGAGGAGTCATCATGGCTAACACGGCTGTTTTTTTTTTTAAAACGGTTTAAAGGTATTTCTGTACCACTTCAGTGCAGACGATATTCAGCCAGGTGGACTCAGTATAAATCAGCTTCCTAGTTGGATTGCCTTAAATTGATACACCCTCTTGTGTGAGGCCCCACATTTGGCGAACAAATTTGCTATGGATTGCGATGGGATCCAACGCACTGTATTTACTCCGAGGGAAATGTTCGCACGGAATCAGCCCGTGTGCATCTTTGCTTACTTGCAAGCCCTCGTTTGGCCACATGGGGGCGCTTTAAGCTCACCCGTGCAGGAAGCATCCTGAGTTCACAACACTCGGCTCATGCTCAGAATCACCCAGCCACAAAAAAGGCACTTGTGTCGTTTGGAGGGAGAGCTAGCTGCCCGCTTCCCAGGTCTGTCTTGGAAAGCCGGCAAGTCCATCTTTCCAAAGAAACCACAGTAGACAGAGTTAAATAATTGTGGAGCTGGAAGGGACCCCGAGGGTCATCTAGCCCAACCCCCTGCAATGCAGGGATCGTTTGCCCCACATGGGGCTCAAACCCACGAATCTCACGCTCTACTGCCGAATGCAACTGCCAGGCTCAAGGTGGCAGGCTGGTTATAGTCAGCTGAGGCAGAGGAGTCATCATGGCTAACACGGCTGTCCCATTCCCAGATGAGGCATGGAGGCAGCGTGGTGTAGTGGTTAGAGTATTGGACTAGGACCCAGGAAAGACTGGGTTCAAATTCCCACTCAGCCCTGAAGCTCACTGGGTGACCTTGGACCAGTCACCAGCTCTCAGCCTGACCCACCTCACAGGGTGGTTGTGGGGACTGAACTGGGAGCAGGGAGGGCCATCAGCTCCTTGGAGGAAAAGGTGGGATATAAGTGCATTATATAGTAAACAGGGAGATCCTGGGAGGGTGTCGGGGCTGGACTGCAGGCAGCTGTGTGGAGTGGGGAGGGCAATAGCTCAACAGCAGAACATCTGCCTTGCATATTGGAGGCCCCCAGTTCCATTCCTGACATCCATGGATAGGGCAGGGCGGGATCCTGTTTGTAAATCCTGAAAAGCTGCTGCCAGTCAGTGTTGACAACACTGAACTTGATGGGCCAATGGTCGCCAGTTGTCTAGCTCAGTAGAAAGCAGCCTCCTATGTCAGGCCAGGAGGGGCCAATTGGGTCAGAATTTGCAAAAAAAACTGGATTTTTTTAAGCTCTTTCAAACGGCACTATTTTCAAATGGCTTTCATGGTGATTTTGACGCCTCCTAAGTCAGCCTGGGGGTTCCTGGGTGTCATATAAATACCACGGGCAAACCATCATCCAGCAGTGTGATGCAGGAGCAGACAAGCCAATGCCATTCTAGGCTGCATCCACAGAATTAGTTTCCTGCTGTAATAGTCCCACTCTCTTCTGCCTTGGTCAGACCACACCTGGAAGACCGTGTCCAGTTAAGGTGGATATTGACAAACTGGAACAAGGTGACCAGGACGGTCAAGGGTGTGGAAAGCAAGCCTTATGAGGAATGGTTGAAGGAGTTGGGTATGTTTTGCCTGGCAAAGAGGAGGCTGAATATAATAGCCATCTTCAGATATCGAAAGGGCTGTCACAAGCAAGCTTGTTTTCTCCTGCTCCGGAGGGCAGGGCCTGAATCAATGGCTTCAAGTTAAAGAAAATTCCAACTAAACTTTCTGGCAGGGAGAGCTGTTAGACTGTGGAACAGACTCCCACAAGAGGTGGCGGAATCTCCTTCCTTGGAGGTTTTTACGCAGAGGTTGGATGGTGTCTGTCAGGGATGCTTTAGCTGAGATTCCTGCATTGCAGGGGGCTGGACTAGATGGCCCTGGGGTCTCCCCTACAATTCTATGATTAATAAGCAGACCTGGGTCCCCAGGTCTCTGTGGTTCAGGTGCCATTTCCGCAGTGCCTGTCTGCTCCCATTGCCTGTGGTGCAGGGGTTTTAACGTCAAAGGACGTTCCAAGCCAAGGTCGCCCAAGCCTCCTTCTGCAAGCCAGAGGGGAGCTCTTGCTTCTCTGTGTAACCAGAAGAGACAGTGGCTGCCTTCAGGCTTCATTTATCTTGATTAGCGGACCATTTGGCGTTCATTTTTCAAACCTCTCGAATCGATTGCAGAACTGGTTGAGGGGCTGGGGAGAGGACCGGCATCTGAGCTGCAGAGAAAGCTGTTGGCCGAGTGCAGTGCTTGGAGCAAATCAGCTCAGTTTTTCAGCGAATTCCTTCAAAAATAAGATTTAGGGCAACAGATTATGCTAGTAGGACTGTAAGAAGTTCTGGAAGGAGGACTATTTGAAATATTGCAAGAAAGACTATGTGGAGAATTATTAGTTAATGATAATTAAGAGTGATAGAGAAATGCAGAATAAGTGATAAAGAACAGAAAATCATCAGAGGTGTTGACGGAAGTCTAAAATATTGTAAAAGATAAGAAGTTATATGATTGTTGGAAATGATATGTTTAAAAAACTAATAAAAATGTATTAAAAAAAGATTTAGGGCAGAAAAATGGAAGGACTTCTTCAAGCTGTGCATAGTCAAACTATGGAACTCACTCCTGCAAGAGGCAGAGATGGCTTTAAAAGAGGATTAGACAAATTCAGAGAAGGCTGTCAATGGCTCCCAGCCTCCAGAACTGGAGACAGCGATGCTTCTGGATTCTGAATATCGGTTGCTGGAAACCACAGGAGGGGAGAGTGTTGCTCTTTAGTTCCTGCTTGTGGGTTTTACACTGGGACATCTGGGGTGATTGGTATGGGCTGATGGCTCATGTTAGAGCATGAGATTCTTAATCTCAGGATTGTGGGTTCGAGCAAAAGACCCCTGCGTTGCAGAGGGTTGGACTAGATGACCCTGGGGGTCCCTTCCAATTCTATGATTCTATGACTACATTGATTGATTCCATTTCTGTGCTGCTTTTCATTCAGAGGAACCTCAGGCGCCTTACAAGCAGTGAATAACAGTAGCATCATAAAACATACCAGAACAACGCAATACAGCATAACTCGTATAAAATAATTAACAATTCATCAATAAAACTATCACAACCTATAAATCACTATTAACAAAACGACAACAAAAACTAAGCTGAATGTCACAATTACAGCAAAAGTCATATTAAGGTAAAGGTAAAGGGACCCCTGACCATTAGGTCCAGTTGTGGCCGACTCTGGGGTTGCAGCGCTCATCTCGCTTTATTGGCTGAGGGAGCTGGCGTACAGCTTCTGGGTCATGTGACCAGCAGGACTAAGCTGCTTCTGGCAAACCAGAGCAACACACAGAAACACCATTTACCTTCCCGCTGGAGTGGTACCTATTTATCTACTAGCAATTTGACTTGCTTTTGAACTGCTAGGTTGGCAGGAGCAGGGACCGAGCAACGGGAGCTCACCCCGTCGCGGGGATTCGAACCGCCGACCTTCCGATCGGCAAGTCCTAGGCTCTGTGGTTTATCCCACAGCGCCACCTGCGTCCCCAAAGTCATATTAACATTAACAAAATAGCAGCTTTTAAAAAAGCCCTGTTAAGGTCATGTGCGCTGTCTCCATGGCCCCGTGACTCATAATGGGATAAAGAGTCATGGGCCTAATAAGTCACTGAGCATCTTTTCCTCCTGCCTTGTCTTCATGTCTCAGTGGCTTCTGAATCCCAGTTGCTTGAGGCCCCCAGAGGAGAGTGTTGCTCTGGGGCTCGGATCCTGCGTTTAGAGCTTCCCATTGGGGCATCTGGTTGGCTGGGCTAGAGGCGCCCCAGGCCTGATCCAGCAGCCAGGCTCTTCTGAACTACACCTGGGTTGCCCAGCTCCCAGGGCTGCCCAATTAACTGAACATGAATTAAGTTGGTTTCAGTTTGAGCTTTGAACAATTCCAAGTTTGTCTTCAGGCTCACTCTCTTGAAGGTGTCTTCGGACCCTTGGAAAGGGTCTCCTAAACCCAGACGAGTAGGAGGTTTGTGGCAATTCTCGAGTGGCCATGTGCAAGAAGCGGCACTCTGCACATGCTCAGGGCACATTGCTTTTAATTTGCCGCACCTGCTCCAAGGGAGAGCCTGGGAAGAAAAGTTCTCGAGCCAGCCACAGGCAGGTCCACAGCAGTCCTGCTTCCGTCTCCTTGTATGTCAATCAATTTCTGATTCCTTGTGCTAAAACTCGCCAGCTGCGTTTGGGGGCTGGTGGGATGAGTGATATGACAAGCTGGCGCATTGAGCTGCAGAATGAAAGAAGCTTTTTTCCATGGTGCCCCCCCTTCCCCTTTTCTGTGCCAACTCCTCCCCCCCATTTCTCTTGCCTGCCAGTGGTTCTTAAACACTAATTGGATGCTTAATGGTGGTAATTAATGGGGAAACTTCATTATGAGCTTGCGTGACATCTAGCTTCAGGGTTTGGGGGGAGGGTTGTGAGGTCAGAGGAGCAGAGGTTTCCAGGCAGGGAGACAGACAAGGACAGAAACTGAAACTCAAATGACAAAGGGATTTGCAGACTTTGCTGTTATCTCTGCTGAACAGGGAATGCAGGTAACTCTTCTGTTCCCTGCACTGGGCGTCTTCTGGCTCTTCATAAATGCCATTTGTTACATCTGGGCTGCAACACTCTGACTCCAGAGAGAGGGTCTCAGGGGCCTTGGGGGAGATAGCAGCTTACCCTCTCTGCTGTCAGAGAGAGGGGGGGGGGAGAGAGAGAGAGAGAGAGAGAGGAAGAGATCCAGTGCTGTCTTGCTGCAGAGATCCCACCGCCCTGGCCCAAGTGAAGTTGGCAAACCCAGAAAAGGACCGAGAAGTGATAGGGATCAGGGATCAGAGCATCTGTTTTGTGTGCAGAAGGTCACAGGTTCAATCCCCAGCATGAGCCCTCTTCTGGAACCCTGGAGAGCTGCTGCCAGTCCGTGTAGACAGTACTGAGCTAGATGGAACAATATATCGGATGGGATATATGGCAACTTCCTATTTATTATCATTATCATTATTATTATTAATAATAATTTATTTGTACCCTGCCCATCTGGCTGGGTTTCCCCAGCCACTCTGGGCGGCTTCCAACAAAACATTAAAATATAATAGTCTGTTAAACATTAAATGCTTCCCTAAAGAGGGCCGCCTTCAGATGTCTTCTAAAAGTCTGGTACTTGTTTTTCTCTTTGACATCTGGTGGGAGGGCGTTCCACAGGGCGGGTGCCACCACCGAGAAGGCCCTCTGCCTGGTTCCCTGTAGCTTTGCTTCTCACAGGGAGGGAACCGCCAGAAGGCCCTTGGAGCTGGACCTCAGTGTCCGGGCAGAACGATGGGGTGGAGATGCTCCTTCAGGTATTAAATGTTGGCATCTGTCTGTCTTGAGAGAAAATGGAGTGCACCTGTGGGGGTGAAAGCGCTGTGTTTGCAGCACCAAAGTGACCTCTCCAGGGTGCAAGCCTGGGCAGCGTGTCTGGGGGTCCTGGGCTGCCCCGAGGACAAGACCCCCTTCTCAGCCTCACTCAGGTGGTCCAAAAGAAAGAAGAATATGGCCCCAGCTTGGCTGCAGGAGTTGCTGGAAGGAAGTGGACAAGTCACCACCCAAGTGCCTCAGAGACTTGTGGGTTTGTGTAGGCGTTACTCCTGAGCCTTTTCTTGTCCTGCAAGGCAGTGGAGGTTGAGGACCAGAGTTTTCCTCCTGGCTGATGGGTTCCCTTCCCAGGTGGATGAGCCCCACCTGCCCCTCATTTCCCTCTACGGCACATGCAGAAACCACCTTCTTGACTGCTGGACCCCCTCTTGGTCTCTCTTTAAATATGTTGCTTAAGTCAGATCTATAAGGACTAGAATCTTACTTTATTTTTAAGGGAACAGCCAAACCTCCAGGGCTGACCTGAAGTCTCTAGGTTTGGTGGAATTGAATCTCCAGGTGGGGGGTGAGAGAGTGCCTTCAAAAAAAGTTTATTATTCTGATTAGGAAGACTGTGCACACAGCTTGCACGCTTCATCTTTGCAGGATCCAGCTGCAAATTATTTCATAGACTCTCAGGAGCCCTCCTCCCCTCTGGCCATCAGTGGTGGAGGAAGGGGTGTGTGGTAGGGGGCTGGCTGCCCCGGGTGTCACCACTGGGGGGTGACAAAATGCCAGGCGGCACTCACCGTGGGGCCTGCAGGGCCCCCGAGCCACATGTCTCTCCTGGGAGAGAGGCGGTGGCTTGCGTGTGCACAGGCTCCACCTTCTACCTCCCCCTCAGTTGTAGGGCGGCTGAGGAGGAGAAGGCAGGCGGACTCCTTGAAGGCCCCATGGAGTGTCCTGCCCCATGGCCAGTTGGCCCCGCCCACCACCCCAGGCACCCAATCGGCTTGCTCTGCCGCTGCTTTCCTCCTCCCAATTAACCTCCATCTCTCGGGCTTTGTGGCAGGAGGGAGTGCAGAGGAAGAAAAAGATTTGGGCTGGGCCCAAGAGGAGGAGAGGATTGCAAGTGCCCATCTCTGGTGGAACACCCCTCAGTCACGTCACCAGGGGCCACACCTAGGTCTCAGGTTTGGGCCCTAAAACTTCAAAGTCTGGGGTGCTCCTGACTTGGCAGCCCTAGAGCTTGAGAACATGTTATCCATGCAGAAGATCCCACGTTCAATCCCTGACAGCATCTCTTGTTGGAGCTGGCAGAGAGAACGGCCTGAAATCCCAGATACCTGCTGCCAGTCAGTGTGGGCAATACTAAGCCCGATGGCCCAATGGCCTGGCTTGGGGCAAGGGAGCTCTCTGTCTTTCTCAAGGTCTTGGTTTGGGAGGGTGCTCAGCTGTCAGAGCCAACTGAGGCCCAACTAAGCCTGGAAGTAAAATGGTAGGTGGTTTTTTGCTTTAAGAAAGCACCTTGCAGAACAAAGGCAAGTATGCAAAAGCATACGATGGTGAAGTTCTGCCCCGCTGGGCTCAAGGCATTTACAGGGCAGCGCAATCCGCAGCTCCACCAGTCTCTGCCTCAACTGCTATTCCATCAGGCTGTGCAGTGAGAGAAATGAGGAGGCGGTTAATGCCACCAGATCTGCCAACAGACCAGCTCCATCAGGCACCTCCTGACCCCAAACTGTTTCTAAGACAGCGGGTCATTGTTAGAACTATTTAGGAATTGAGGTCTGAATTTGCTTTCTTCCTCTTCCCTCCTTGTCTCCTTTTCCTTGAGTCTCTCTCTCTCAGATTGTAAGCCTGAAAGTAGGGATACAATTGACTTAAGCTGCTGAAGAGGAAAGTGCAAATGCTCTAAATAAAACGAAATAAAACGAGGCATCTCTCTCCAAAGAATACCCCCCAGAGATATGCGTGGTCTCAGGATTTCCAGCTCCCAAACTTCCAGGATTGTTCTCCCAAGCTGAGTGTCCTTGCTGTGCACCTGTGAGCTGCCCCTGCCTTCTTGCTGCTTATGCCCTTTTGTAGACACCTGAGCTTCTGGTTCCCACCAGACCTTGTGGCTGTCGGTTTCAGATGTTAATCTGAGGTTGTGTAAAGGAGGCCATTTGGGGACGGGGCACTGCAGTCATCGCCAGAACCAGTTGCTGATTAATATCAATGGGTGAACCTCCTCCTTGGGTTCAAGGGATGCATAAGTACATAGAAAAAGCTGTGCTGGATCCGGCCAATGCCCCATCTAGTCCAGCTCCTCTTCTCACAGGGGGCAGCCAGATGCTTCCTTGGGAGCCCCCAAGTAGGAGTTGAGCCCCAGAGCAGGACTCCCCCTCCTGCTGGCAGCCAAGAGGACCAAAGATGGAGCCAATCTTCTTTTTAGGCCATCCACGTTGGGGGCCATCACTGTCTCCTGAGGGAGCAAATGTCATCGTTTGACTATGCACTGTGTGAAGAAGGGTTTTATTTTATCTGCCCTGACCCTTACAACATTCAGGTCCTTGGATGCCCAAGAAATCCCTTTCTCTTTTCACTTTCCCCATGCTGTGCAGAGTTTTATAAACTCCTATTGTGTTTCCTCTTTTGCACCATTTCCATAAAGTCCCAACTGCTGCAACCATAGAATCATAGAATCATAGAGTTGGAAGAGACCACAAGGGCCATTGAGTCCAACCCCCTGCCAAGCAGGAAACACCATCAGAGCACTCCTGACATATGGTTGTCAAGCCTCTGCTTAAAGACCTCCAAAGTAGGAGACTCCACCACACTCCTTGGCAGCAAATTCCACTGTCCAACAGCTCTTACTGTCAGGAAGTTCTTCCTAATGTTTAGGTGGAATCTTCTTTCTTGTAGTTTGGATCCATTGCTCCGTGTCCGCTTCTCTGGAGCAGCAGAAAACAACCTTTCTCCCTCCTCTATGTGACATCCTTTTATATATTTGAACATGGCTATCATATCACCCCTTAACCTCTTCTTCTCCAGGCTAAACATGCCCAGCTCCCTTAGCCGTTCCTCATAAGGCATCGTTTCCAGGCCTTGGACCATTTTGGTTTCCCTCCTCTGGACACGTTCCAGTTTCCTCCTTAGGGAGTGGCTCCCCCCCCCCCGATCTTCCTGGTCACCCTTTTCTGACCCCTTTCCAGCAGGAAAATATCCCTTTTGAGGTGAGGCCTCCAGAACTGTACACAGCATTCCAAATGCAGTCTCACTGGAGATTTGTATAACAATATTAATGGAACCGGCAGCTTTATTTTCCATTCCTTTCCTAATTGTATGGAATTTGCCTTTTCCACAGCTGCCCTGAGAGAAGGTGGTCAGTCTCCTCCTCCTGCACCTTTGCGGAGAATCTTGCTCCCCCACAAATCTGCACAAATGCACACACTCCCTGCCTGGATTCTGTGAAGGGTTCCCTCTCAGAGGCTTGATGAGGTTTGGAACAAATTAAGCAGCACACAGTCAGTTGCAAAAATTGTTTCCAGACCCGACCAGCCATCAAAGACTCTGAAGGGCTGTTTCCTTCAGAACAAAACGTATATATCAGCTTCAAACGCCACTTTCATGACAATTTTGATTAGACCAGCTGCTCAATAGCAGATTGAGTCCCAGGAGGGGTCGGATGGCGTTTTGTGTTTCTGACAATGCCAACCCCCCCTCTCCCCACCCCTTTATCCTTCGTTGCAGTTCCTACATCAGATGATTACAGCCCCGTCCCTTTGATTTGCTAACAGATCGGAATGGAAAAGTTGGGGTGGTGGAGGGGGGGTTCCTTCTCCCCCCCCCCTTAAAAAATGAAATCTGAGCAAAAGGGGACTTTGGCTTCTCAGTTAATGAATTGCTTTCAAAGGCCCCCTGCAGAGACATTTCCTCACAGTCCCCCCCCCCCCCAGAGGCCCCAAACAGATGCCAGTTTTTGCATGATTAATTCTTTTCACTCTTCTCTCTCTGCCATCCCATCCTCGCTCCTGCTGGGCCCTGGCACCATCTTCTCCACCAAAGGAGGTGGCAGTTTTAAGGCGTGCCTGAGCAGAACCCTCCGCGATGGGAATTGGCAAGCCGAGAGCAGGCTCTCACCAGCCCAGCCGGCTCACATCACATCCTTTTCTCTTTTGAAAAGCAACGAAGAAATGTTGGAGGGGGTCTCCGCTTCCATTCCAGGGGTCCTTTGCACTGAACTCCCGAACACGTTATGAAGAATTCAACTTGGGATTGCTGAGGTTTGCACATTGTCAAAGGCAAAAGTGCTTCTGAACAGGAGTGCAGAGTTCCTTCATGCCCTCTCAGGCACCCCCCCCTTCTCAGCTCAGGTATTCAAAGTACTAAACTTCTAAGATTATACTGAGTCCAGTTTTGGGTGCCGCAATAAAAGGATGTTGAGGTTTTTAAGCAGAGTTTGGATGGCTGTCTGCCATGGATACTTCAGTTGAGATTCCTGCCTTGCAGGGGGTTGGGGTCCCTTCCAACTCTTTGATTCTACGATCCTATGATGCTAAGAATCTTAGGACCCTCGTACCTACAGAGGGATGATGGGAGTTGGAGTCCATCAGTATCCCCTGGTCTGCCCCGCGGAGGACCTTAAGGTCCACAAATGACAACACTCTGGAGGTCCCAAGTCTCAAGGTTGGTCTCATCTAGGGCCAGGGCCTTTTCAGTACTGGCCCCGACTTGGTGGAATGCTCTGTCCCAAGAGACTAGGGCCCTGCGGAACTTGACATCTTTCCGCAGAGCCTGCAGGACAGAGCTGTTCCACCTGGCCTTTGGTTTGGACTCAGTCTGACCCTTATGTTTCCCTCCCCTTACGGTCTTGATCTATGGGCTACTTTTCAAATGAGGCTGCATTTTAAATTGCATTTTAACCTGTATTTTAAATTGCTTTCCCCCCTATTATGTATTTACTGTGATTTTATTGGTGTTAGCCGCCCTGAGCCTGGCTCTGGCCGGGGAGGGCAGGGTATAAATAAATTATTGTTGTTGTTGTTATTGTTATAGAGCTATAATAATCAGGGGTGCATTGCAACAAGCAGTGTAGATCTCCCTGTTTTTTCCTTTTGATTTGATCTACTATTTTCTGTGTACACAGACGGGCAAATTATTTGGTCCATTGTGAGGAGGCTGGGACCTTTGGTCTCCACAACGGCCAAAAAGAGTTCCTGTGCTCATTAGGCCTCACACTTGTGTGCATACCATTTCTTCTAGTAAATAATTAACTTAACTTACTCGGTGTGATTTATTCCTGTCCCGCTGCTGACATCCAGCCTCTCTTTCTGTTCTAACATGCTCAGAGGCACTTTTCACTAGCAGCACAGGACTTTCTCCAGGCTGCATCACACCCCAAATATGTTCACCTGGGTGAAATGTGTCCTTGGTGGAGGACAGAGCTGTGGGTGGGTGCAGAAACTAGGCTGCTGCAGAAATGAAACCACACAGTCATTTTTCTGCCCCCTTTTGCTTCTGACCTGCCCATTTGTCCCCCGGAAGACCATTCATATTTTGCTTTTTAAAAAATTACACCCCCCCCAAACAAACCTCTTTTTGTCTTTTATAGCAGGTTGTAGTATTGTTTGCATTTTCTATCCCCACCCCGTAAACTACTGAGAGGTTTTTAACGATCAAGCAGGATATTTAAAAATAAGAAAATGCACAGCAAAAAAAAAATACGATAAATCTCAGAGCTGGCCTCGTTGCAACACAGCGATTGGTTTGAACGGTAAATCTACATCTGACCATAATTGCTGTTTTAAAAAAAACAAGTGACACAGAGATCTGGCCCCACGTGCAAAGGGATTTTAAAAAGGCCAGATGGTGTTCTTGGGTTGCTTGTTGGTTAACTTGCCTTTTGGATCAGAAATTTAGGCGCCATTGTTTTCCACCTTTCCGTTTTCATTGCTTATTATAATTGTTCCCTCTGCTTCGTATGCGATTGCTGGGTGAAATAAGCAAATAAATAAATTTTCAAAGATGAGAAGAAATTTTAGGCACCAGAATAAGAGAGAGAGAGAATGTAGGTGGCGATTGGAGAGGATTCTGCGAAGGATGGGAGGAAAGGGAGGGGAGGGGGAAGAGCCCTAGGAGACCCCCCTGCAAGACTTGTGAGCCGAAAAAGGCTAATTGTTACAGACAGATGAGCCCCCCCAGCCTATCAATAATTCAGCCCAGAGAAGTGCTGGAGCATGTTGGATTAATAATGGATCAGGCAGCTGGGGCCCTCGGCCGCCTCCTCGCAGGCAGGGCGCTGGGCCGGATCCCTCTGTCCTGGCGCTGGGGCCTGGGGGGGGGGGCTTTTCAGCTCCAATTAGCCGACCCGAGGCGACCGGAGGGAGGTCACGGGGGGCACCTTGGGGTGGCTGAGGGAGGTGAGCAGGTGTGTGGGGCGCAGGGGGCTAACAGCAGCAGGAGGAGGAAGTGGTGGTGGTGGCTCTGCAGCCCCCGCTTCCCTGCCTCCTGAATTGGGCAGGGGGGGGGAAATCTTTGTGGGAAGCCCTTCACCCCAAAGCCCACCATAATGAGGGAAGGGAAAGGATGCGGGGCACTCGCTGCGTCCCTGTCCTCAGGCTTACATCCGAAAAGGCACAGCGCTAAAGGAAAGCGGAGCAGGAGGGAGGAGGAAAGAAGCAAACTCGGGGGCCGGTTCTTAGCTCAGAGTGCTGCAAGGGGCCAGCAGGGGGAGGAACTTGGGAGTCAAGCAGCACTGGATTTAGGGCAGGGGGGGCACCGAGCTGAGGGGGTGCAAAATAACACCACCACCTATATTTATACGGGTACCTACTCAAAGTTAGGTCCTGGTCAGAAAAACAGTGACTGCACCAAAAGGAATTAATATGAAAATAATAAATATTGAGGGGCGGGGGCACCAAATTTTGCCCTCATTCAGGGCACCATATTACCAAAGTCTGCCCCCCGTGTCAAAAACCTGCTGCCCAAGTTTGATTATTTTCTCCTCCCTCCTATTCTATCCTCCTTTTGTGCCATGTCTTTTTAAAGATTTAAATCGGAGGGCAAGGACCGTCTTCCTTTCGCTCTCACGAAGGCTTAAAGTAAATAAAAAGGGCTTTGGACCCCTGCTCCTTGCCTCTCGGCCCCCACCTGCCTCCCAGGGTGCTGTGGGGAATAAATGAGGCGGATGGGGGCGAACCCTGCCCCCTCCCCTCCCTGGAGCTCCTTGGAGAGGAAAAGGCCGGAAAAGCAATATGATTGATTGATTGATTGATTGATCGATCAGCCATATCATGGAGGAGAGTATTTGATCACGTGGGGTTTAGCTCTCTGCAAGAAACCTGGCACAATGGGTAAAAGTAGGGCTGTGTGTCTTCAGGTCTCACCCAATTCCTGTGAGTGTTTTTTGTCTTAACTGTTTTTAATTCTGAATTTTAAATCATCACAACCTGCCCTGGGACCTGCTAGGGAAGGGCCAGTAAGTAATTATACAATTCATCATTACTGTTATGATTACTATTTGGTGTTCTTGTCGATACCATTATTTTTATGTGAGAAATACAATACAACCGAGCACATTCCTCTTCCTCCAGCTAGAATTTTGGGCTTCACCTCTTTGGTTTATTATTGCTTATTTACTGCATTTGCAGCTCAACTTTTTCTCCAGGGAGCTCAAAGGTTCTTGCTCTCTCGTAATCCTCACAGTACCAACAACCACAATTTTACATTGTGCACTGCCCTGAGATCTACAGGTGTAGGGCGGTGTACTAATTTAATAATAATAATAATAATAACAGCAACAGTACTAACGACGAGAGTAACAGTCCAGACATCCAGACCAGGAAAAGGCCTGAGTCAGGCTGCCTGGACTTATGGAAAGTGTTTTTCTTGCCCTAGCAGATCAATGGGGCTGCCTCTGGCGCTTCTCCCTCGCTGCCCCTCACTTAGCTGAGTCTCGGGAGAGACGTAACTTGGCCTGGCCTTTTCTTCTGCTGACTCTCCCCGTCTCGCTCTGGTGCCTGCGGCTGGTTACCGCTTATTTCATATTTTAAGAGGCATTTTGCCTTACCCTCCGTTCTAGGGCAGAGAGCTGTGTTTAGTGCTGGGGGTGGGCAGGATGCACTCTGCACATGCCTAATGGCGCTCTCGCCAGTGTGCAGAGAGGGTCAGACTAGGACCTGGGAGGGACCAGGGTTCAAATCCTGCCCAGCTCGCAGGGTTGTTGGGGGGATTCAGTGAGGAGGGAGAATGAATGCATGTTTATTATGACGGCTAAACAGCCAGCATAGTAAAATTCAGCATAATTTTTACATAAACATTAAAACAGTGAAATTTAACAATCAATATACTAATTTAAATAGATTTAAAATATGTATCCGAGGAAATATAAAGTCCATTGAAAGTCTTTTAAAAAAAGAAGAATTTGACTGTGAGCTATGTCAGATTATGACTATTTGGGGAGCAGGGTCACCTTTTCTTTCTTTGACATTTCTGGTGACCTGGGGATTCCGGTCAGACAGGAGGCCACTTAAACACTATTCCTCCGTCCTCTCTGGTCCTTTTCGTACAAGCAGCGTCATGAGAGGGGCTCTGATATCTGGTGAGGAGGGAGAAAACCCTGAACTTTTGTGAAAACCCTGAACTCCCCTTGAGCTTTGGGGAGAAAAAATTGGGATTTAAAGATATAAAATACAGCCCTAATACAGAGCCAGTGTGGGACTGACCCCTGCCTCTCAGCCTCACCTCCCTCGCAGGGCTGTTGTGAGGGTTAAAGGAGAACCAGCGTATCCCACCTTGAGACAAAGATGGGGAATAAATGCAATAATAAAATAAACAATACTGCACTATTGTCAGTTGTGAGTGCTGGAACCCACGTGGTTATAGCAATGTCGCCGGGATGAATTTCTGACCAGCTTTGCTTTGGGGATGAAATGAGGAAGGGGAGAATGGCGTCACATATTACCTTGAGCTCCTCAGAGAAAAGGGTGAGGCAGAGGTTTTTAAACAGAGGTCTGCTGGCCGCCTGTCTGCGGGTTGAGCTAGATGACCTTTGGGGAACCCTTTCAACTCACAATTCTGTGATTCTCTAAATGCAATAAGTAACTAAGACTAGGCCTTGGCTCAGTCCAGTGACAGCGCCTTTCTCCCAGCCTAGAGGCTAGTAGGAAGTGGCAGAATTCTGTTGCTTGCGGGGACCACATCTTGCAAAATGGGTTTGGGGGTGAAGGGTGGGGTGAGATGAAATAAAAGGCTGGGTGCCCAGGCAGCCCCCCCCCCGACTCCCCATATAAGCAAGAAGCCGCTTTTGCAGTTGCAGCCACCGAAGGGCCATCCAGGGTGCCATAATTCTGATCTCTACCTCTTTTCACCTTGAAGTGACAGGAAGCCTTCTTGGCGCAATGCTCTGGTTTCTATGGAGACGAGGGTCCTCCAGGCGATGGGATGGAGCCCGGCTGAATTGCAGGGAGGCGGGGGGGAGAGACGTGGAGGTGAGGCAAACAGCTGGTCTTGGGTCAAAGTGGGGTGCGTTTGGCACAGCTGGCACATTATCCTCCTTTTTGTTTTGCCAACTGCGGTAAGGGATTTGTTCCAGTAACGCAGCACCTGTTTCAGATGCCAAAAGGGAGCCACAGACTGTGTAGAAATTATTGTACATGCATTCACTCCCCAGCCCCCACCCGCTGCACCAACTGCAGTTAAATCTGTGGTTCCTGAAGCTGGGATGAACTGACTATATTGTCGTTTTTGCTTTGCATTGGTGTACCTTTTATTTTTATAATAGTGGTGTACCTTTTATTTTTATAATACTGAATTTATTCTGCGTTTGCTAAATAGTTGGTTTTTGTTGTTTGTATTTCCAGAGCTCCCAACTTGGATGTTTTGAATGTTTGCTGTGAGCCTCTTTGGGCTCAGCTCATTCTGGGAAAGCAGAATAGAAGTAAAATCAACCAACCAACCAACCTGGTTCCTCCTTAAAAAGCTGACAGAAAGAGGTTTTCTAAACATAAAAAACCAGAGCCAGAGACATCAAAATGACTGTTTCTTTTTAAGAATTGGCTCAGAATATTGGTCCACTTAGCTCTGAATAGAACTTACCCAGAAGGACCAAGGCATGATGGGAATATCCCCACCTCACTCTAAAATCCCCAGCATTTGGTAGGCAGGCAGAGGATTGATGCCAAAAAAAACTCTCACCACACATTTAAAGCACATCCAATCCACTTGAGAGCCAGTGTGGTGTAGTGGTTCAGAGCGGTGGACTCGTAATCTGGGGAATCGGGTTCGCTTCTCGGCTCCTCCACCTGCAGCTGCTGGGTGACCTTGGGCCAGTCACACTTCTGTGAAGTCTCTCAGGCCCACTCACCTCACAGAGTGTTTGTTGTGGGGGAGGAAGGGAAAGGAGAATGTTAGCCGCTTTGAGACTCCTTCAGGCAGTGATAAAGCGGGATATCAAATCCAAACTTGTCATCTCCCCCAAATAATCCGGGGAACTATAGTTTGTTACAGGCTCTGGGAATTAGAGCTCTGTGAGGTCTAAACTACAGCTCCTGGGATGCTTTGGGGGACGTCATGTGCTTTAAATGTGCACTGGGTCTGCCCAGGGTCACTGAAGCACCAGATATCAACGCTGCATGGAGCATGAATGTACAGTATGTCGCTGGGTTTGCTTGCTTGCTTGAATTTTACAACTGCTAGTTGCTTTGAACTGCAGTTTGTTAAGAGCACTGAGAGTTGTTAAAGGGTAAAGGGACCCCTGACCATTAGGTCCAGTTGTGGCCGACTCTGGGGTTGTGGCGCTCATCTCGCTTTACTGGCCAAGGGAGCCGGCGTACAGCTTCCGGGTCATGTGGTGAACCAGAGCAGCGCACAGAAACGCCGTTTACCTTCCCGCCGGAGCGGTACCTATTTATCTACTTGCACTTTGACGTGCTTTCGAACTGCTAGGTTGGCAGGAGCAGGGACCGAGCAACGGGAGCTCACCCCGTCGCGGGGATTCGAACCACCGGCCTTCTGATCAGCAAGTACTAAGCTCTGTGGTTTAACCCACAACGCCACAACCACAATTCCCAGTGTGGTTTAACAGCTAGTCTCTCTTCCCAGGGAGCTCTGGGAACTGTAGCTCTGGGAAGAGGTCTCCTAACCATTCTCAACACTCTTAGCAAACTATAGTTCCCAGGATTCTCTGAGCGAAGCCATGACTGTTTAAAGTGCTTTCAATGGACAGTGCAGATGTACAGTCTGCATGCACAAACTGCTGAGCTATCTACAGTATGCCTCACCCCAGGGCAACTATTTGTGCACCCCCTCAGTCCTGCCTGCTCTGACTGGCAGCAGCTCCCCAGGGTCTCAAGCAGAGAGGAGGGCTTCCACCCCCTGCCAACTGATCCTTGTTAGCTGGAAAGACCAGAGGCTCACCTGGGGACCCTCTGCATGGAAAATGGCCATCTCCACCCTGGGCTCCATTCCCCTCCTCACAGGGAAAGAGGCCTCTCAGTGAAGAAGGGACAGACAGGGCCGTGCGGGTGGAGGAGTTTAATGCAAAGGCAACACCATCGTGGCGAAGAGGAAGGGAGGAAATATATTGCACCAGAACACAGGACAAACAGAGGGAACAGGCCCCCTCCCACACGAGATGCCCGAGGAAACATGGAACAAAGATGGCAAAAATAGCTTGGAAGGGAGGGAGACGACAAGCGACCCAGCCTGGGACGGGAGAAGCCTCAGTCCTGGGCCACAAATAGTTGTTGTGCTGCCTGCATGGCCAACGCCCAAAGCAGCAGCCCCCACATCTCCCCTGCACCATGAAGAAGACGAAAGGCGTCATTGAAAGCTTCCTTCTCTTTCCTGCTCCATTTAGCCTGGAGTAGCAACAATTACCAGGCAATCCAATCAGCATCTTACTCTATTTGGAGCAAAAGGGTCTTGTGGCACCTGGACGGCTAACAAATGCATCATGGCAGAAGCTTTCGTGGAGTGAAGCCCACTTTGTCAGATGCCCTTCTGCCTTCTCAAGGGCAAGACGGGTCAGTCCCGATGCAAAAGAGCAAATGACCCGGGATCTGGCAGCAGGAATGGCAACAGCCAGTGCTTTTATTCTAGGGGAAAAGTTGGTACTGCCAGCACAAAAACAACTGGCAAGATTCATCAAGTAGAGGGGACTCTGAAACTGCCCTCAAGGCTGCCCATTATATAGAACAAAGGAACATCAAAGGAACCCTATAGCATGCCATGACTTTGAGTTAAATAAAAATGTTGATTAGTATTTTGTGTTAATTACCAAATGGTGTCCATTATCTTACCAATGCCACACTACCTGTGCTATCAGTGACTGTTTCTTGGGGATGTTTCCTTGCCCAACTCACAAGGAATTAGAAACACACACACACACACACACCCCTTGAGAACAGAGCATTTTAGAGCTGGTTATGTCATCAAACTCTTGCCAGCTTCCTTGAAAATTTCCAAATGATGACCACTGCAGTCTGGGATGGCTGCTACAACAGGTCCCATAAACAGACAGACCCTGTGTTTGCGGTCAGCCTCAGGTGGAAGGCATCACTCCCCATCTGCTAGCCTGCCCCTTATATAGAGACCCAAGAGATCACTTTCTGCAGAGAAAGAAAAAAGGGCATTTTCAAGAAAGAAGGGCATTTTCGCTGGCCAGGTTTAATTCAAATCCATCCAACCTCCTTTGGGGAAGTTTCTCAGGCAGGGTGGAAGGAGAAAGAACTTGCCCAGGTGAAGACCACCTGGTGGAAACCCTCACACACATGGTTCTCAATTGTAAACTATATGCTGATCTCCGTCAGCAATTTCTAGATCAACTCTACATCCCCAAATGGAAACCAGAGTTGGAGGTCATACATTTTCTATTACTGGGGAATGATCAGGAGCTCACCAAATTTAGTGGCTAAATATTTCTATTTGTTTTTTTGTCCTTGAAATACTCTGCATTCGCCTGATCTCCCTGGAGACCTAGAGATGTGACGATAGACTGCTCTGCCTCCTTTCTTTTAGCAAATGTTTTGTGCCACGGGGGAAGCGGTAATTCTGCATTGATTCGTTTTGGATGTTTGGATGTGATGCCAATAAAAGGTCTGATGATGGTCATGACTTTCTGAAAGCTTTCTTCACAAAAGCAAGCGGACACACCCAGGCAGACATGGTCTGGTTTCTTTTGAGTGACAATACTAGCCTCATAACACAGGGAGCGCCCCTCTATGTACAGACTGCGGGGGGCTGGGTCAGGAAAAGGAGATGTAAAGGCTACAAATTATGGTGATTCAGAGGTTTAATTTGAACACAAGCTGGGTTTGAGTTTGTTCGTATCTCTGGTAACCTGTCTCTTAAATTATGGGGGCTGGCTTATATTATGGGTGCATGATCCGTATTCGTTTATTGGTACTCTTGCTGTAGGTTTGTCATGGCCTTTGGCAAGAACAATAAACTTATATTGAATTGAATTGAATTTCCGCCTTTATCTGCCTGCCAAGTAAGATTCCCCTTAATGCATCTGACAAAGAGAAAGCTTTGTGCCATGATAAATTTGTCAGCCGCCTAAGGTGCCACCAGACTCTGTTTTGCTTTTGCTGAAAGAGCTTGCTGCAGAGAGAAGATGGAGCGACTCTGGTCCTTGAGGGAGATCCTGAACCAACAGGACAGAAAGAGGCTCCTTCTCAAAAAGGTTTTGAAGCAGAGGCTGACCTGCCAGGGTTGCTGCAGCCACCCATTTCCTGCCTTGCTGGGGGCTAAATGAGACGGCTTCTGAGGTCCTTCCCAAATCAATCAATCCACGTGATGCACTGGGAGTGCCAACAACAACTGGCCACACTAAACGTTACAGGATAAGAGGGCATTGCTTTTTGGGTGGGACAATCGTACAAATTGGAAATATTGCTTTTTGGGTGGGACAATTGTACAAATTGGAAATATTGCAAATTGGAAATATTGGAGTCTGAGCCTGCTGCCAGGTGGAGGCAAACACAAGCCCTGGGTGCAGGAACCGCCACTCCCCCCCCCAAATTCTGGCTGCTTTGAGTAATTCAGAAAAACATGAGCTGCGGTTCCTGTGTTGCAGGGGTCCAGCTCTACAATTGTGTGAGTCTACAGCGGGGAGCCTCTGGAAAGCAAGATACATTCTGAGATCTCAGAGGGCTCATTCTCCCCTCCCCATGAAGGAGGGCAGGCTCTGGGGGCAGCCTCAAAACGGGGCCTCCTGGCTCAGAACCCAGCAAATTGGGACAGAGATAAGCAAGGCCAGAGGTGTCAGGGTACCCAGCAAGTGGGGAAGGGCAGGTCACCCCAGAACACCCTTCCCCACTGCTGGAGACGTCCCGGTTGTGGAAGGAGGGCAGGGGCCGGGCGGCAGACTGTCCATTGTTCTTGCTTAGGAGCAGGAGCCTCTCCTCCCGATGTTCTGCACTCCAGACATTCAACATGCCAAGTCTCTTTGGATCAAATGAAAAAGAAAGAATAAAAGAGCAGCCCCTTTGCTTCCGCAGCAGCCAGCGGCCAGAGTCCTTTTCAGAGAGTCTGAACGGCAACTGGATACAGCAAGGAGAGGTGCTCAGCACCTTTGACGGGCAGCTCTTGAGCCGTGTAGAAATGGATGACTTCGGGTACGCTGTCGAAGGGGGCGCTGTTCTGGCCCAAGACATACTTGCTCTCCTTCGTCCGGGTGAATTTCATGTGCATGAAGCCTTGGCTGCTCCTGCCAGAGAGAGAGAGAGGGGGGGGTCAGAGTCTGCACCCCACACTCTGTGTTCACAGCGCCCAGCAGCTGAGGATCTTGGGTTTAATTTCACAGGGGGTGTTGGGGGAGGTGCTGGTCCTCATGGCTTTGGAAGCTAAGAAAGAAAACACAGCCAAGCTGTTTCCAGAGCTGTCCTGCTTTCATTCCCATAGGAAGCTGCTTTGCTCAGACCACTCCCCCCCCCATGTCTACCTGAAAATACCCTCCAGGGGTCCTGATTTTCCAAAGACAGTCCTAGAACTACAGGAGCCATCCCAGTTTCTGATTTGATCCCAGAATGTCCTGCTTTTCATTTTTCCTCCCCTCCACATCTTGGAGAACAATTAAAAGTGTTTTGTGTGTGTGTGCAGAAACAAGAGTCCTGTTTACAAGGAAAATAAGGCACCTACACCAAATGAAAGAAATGGTGAAGTTGGCACACAAGGGCTTTCCTATAATTCTGAAGGAAAATGTCACCAATCCACTTTAAATTCTTAAATGGCAATGCGTCAGCAACCAACCATTTATTAGAAAACATGTGGAGTGTTTATCCGTTTATTATAAATTGTCTATCAGAAGTAAGTCCCACTGCATTCAATGGAGCTTACTCCAAGGTAACAGGGCCAAGACTGCACAGCTGTACACTGTGGTCCAAAGTATTTTTACTCATTCGCACCGAGTTCAAAAGGATTTACTATTCTATTCTATTCTATTCTATTCTATTCTATTCTATTCTATTCCTAACTTTTTCCCTGACAGGGACTCAAGTCAGCTTACCACTAAAATTTTATTTAATTCCATTTATCTGTAGAAGCTGTTGTGCACAATCCCTTCCCTCGCACATTTTTCCTTTACAACAACCCTGTGAGGTCAGTTCAGCAGAGAGGTTGCCCTTGGCTCAAGGTGTATGCGTGCATATGATGTCTATGCAAGATGAAACACAGGAGAAGCTTCCGGGTGTAGAATAGGGGTGTCCCTATTTTCATCTGAGAAATATTGGAGGGTGGGCACTGACAGGCAAAGGCTCGCTGGGATTTTAGCCTGCCCTACTCAAAGGTGTCAGGACTGAACTCCTTTACATAAAAAGCACCTGCTCAACAGACTTTCCCATAAAGGAGACCCCAGGTCTCAAGTCTTGGGCCGCAAAAGACAAAATTGGAGGACGTGAATCTTCCCTAACAGAAGGCAGAGGGTGCTGGTGGAAAAGAGCAGACTGCAAGAGTCTGAAAGTGAATTTCAGGAACAGGCGAATGACATTTCTGCAGCAAGCCGTCCACAGATCATGCGGTGGGGAGGGAATTGGTGCTGGAGGGAGGGAGGCCGTTTTAATGTTACGGGTTTGACAGAGCAGGGAAGGAGATGAAAGGCCACGTCCACCGCAGTTGACATGGCTGGGTGTGATCAAAGCGCCAAAGGACTCGGGAGGAGAAGGGGGTCGGGGAAGCCTGGAACGCCAAGCTCTGACTTTTTGCCGCAGATTATAACTCATCTGTCACTTTGCTTTTCCTCTTTCCCTTCCGTTGCAGACAAGGGATAGATCCTGGTGGATTAAGACGCTGCATAATCACGACAGAGGAAGGGGGTGGGAGCCTGGCAGAGGGGCTG
Organism: Podarcis vaucheri; assembly: GCF_965113315.1. Taxonomy (NCBI): domain Eukaryota; kingdom Metazoa; phylum Chordata; class Lepidosauria; order Squamata; family Lacertidae; genus Podarcis; species Podarcis vaucheri. Next base: position 1,326,867 of record NC_138756.1, on the reverse strand, counting down.
AGCAGGGTCCTGGGTCTGCCCAGAATGAAGCCCAGCTTTAGGGATGCGCCGAGATTTCAACCTTCTCGTTTACTTACTATTTTTGTATTTGTATATCCCTTCCTCTTCCTCCAAGGAGCTGAAGGTCAGGGGCCTCATTTCATCTCCACAACGACCCTTGAGAGAAAACAGCGACTGGCCCCCAAAGTCACTTGTCCAGCGTCGTGGCCAAGTGGAGATTTGCACCCTGGCCTCTCCCAGGCCTCCCTCTAACCACTGCACTGCTCATCGATTTAAAAAGCAAGCATCAAAAAAGCACTTAAAGAACATGGATCTTAAGAGAAAGGGTGGCCTCTTCAGGATCAACCAGCGCCACACGCATGGAAGAGCCAGGCTGGTGCGCTCCCTCTTGGCGCACGCCGAGCCCATGCGCTCGCACGTGGAGGCCCCAAGCGATGAGTGCTTCATCGTGTTCATGCACAGATCAGAGGGACAGATGTTCTTTGCTCTCTGAACAGCAGGGCTGGCTATCAAATATTTATCCCGGTGCCAGGAGAGGGGAGGAAAAAGGCTCCCTCGCTCTCTGCTGGGTGCCTCCGGAGCATCCCATAATAGCAGGGCAGCCCCTTTTTGCCCTCTTCACCTTGCGTGTCCCAAGATCACTGGCGGATGTAAAAGTGTTGCCTCTGGGACAGACAGCGCCTGTGGTTTTGGTATATGAATTTCAGGGGTTAAATGTCTGCTGTTTTTTCATTCCTTGAACACTTTGGTTGCTTTTACAAATAATAATAATAATAATAATAATAATAATAATAATAATAATAGTATTTATATCCCACCCATCTGCCTGGGTTTCCCCAGCCACTCTGCACAGCTTACAACATATAAAACACAACAAAACATCAAACATTTAAAAACAAGATATCCTTTACAAGCAACAAGCAAACCAATAAATCATTTAAACCAACAACAACAGTTTGCAGTTATACCCATATTAAGGTAACCGCCACCCCCAAGTAAACATTTAACCAACACCAGCCCAACAAAAATGAAACAGAGGAATCATAATCAGAACTGTCTAAAACATTTTACAACATTTTAGCCAGTTGCCCCAACCCAAGTGCTGCTCCAGCCCCGTCCCAGTGGCCTCCCAGGAGCCCCTCTGAGCTGTCCAGGGGGAGTCTGGGCCCCCCAGGCCAGGTGGAAATTGGCCTGGCAGCAGAGAGCAGGCCTTTCTTCCAGCACTCAGGCAGCAGAAAATAGATTCGTTGCTTTAGTCTTTTTGCAAACCGCTTCAAGGTTTATTATTATTATTATTATTATTATTATTATTATTATTATTTAGACCAAACGGCATATAATTTTTGTAAAACCAATAGCTTGTATGTTTCTAGTTTATCGCAGCTTTTAATGCTCAGGGAGTTTTAGTTGCTTTGTTTGCACACCCTGCCATTTTAGGAGGCAAAACTCCAATTTTCTTTTTTTTTTTTAATCAGACAACATTTAGCTTGTTAAGTCTATGTTTGATGAAAAAGTGCATAAACTGCTTTTGAAAAACCAAAGTATCTCCATTGTGCCTTCTGCAAATGTCAGGAAATCATCACAAAAAAATAATAATATTAATATATAATGTACCTGCAAGTACTTGGCAGTCATTCTTTAAGGATTTTGATGTGATTTTAAATACCTCTTACCAAGCAAAGCTAAATTATATCAATTTAACCAGCATATATTTCAGATCCTCAAGTTGTGTTGCAACTTTTTTTTTGCAAACCTCGTTTTTGGAATTTGAAAGCTGGAAAAGCCAACATGCCCAACTCCTGGAATATTCCTTAAGATCCCGGTTTGGAAAGTGCAGACAGGGAAGAAGATGCTGCTTACCTGAGTGAGAGAGAGTAGTCGTTGCGGCTGGTCTCGCTGTTCCGGACCAGGTAGCTCCCTTCCTTGCAGAGGGTCAGGAGGGATTCAGCGTCGGCTCGGCTGATGGTGCCGTGAAACCACCTGGAGGGGGGGAGCCCAGCAGGGTCACGGCTTGCAAATCCTCATCCCTTTGCCCAGACCCCCTTCCTCTACCTTTGCTTCTCTTAGCATCCTTTCCAGGGCCGGCTCACCCGTGTGGCAACGTGAGGCGACCGCCTTGGGCGGCAGGACTCCCAGGGGCAGCAGAGCCAGCCTCCAACAGATCCATTGCTTGCTGCTGCTGCTGCTGCTGCTGCTACTGCAGGGGGACCTTTGGGGGCTGGATCCTTCTCAGCAACACCCCCAAATGATCTCCAGGCAGATAAGAGCCACTGTTGGTCTCCTCTCATCTTTAGGTAGGTGATGGCTGCCCTCTGGGGTCTCCACTCCCACGGCCTTTGATTCACACTTTAACTATCAGGTAAGGTTGACCGGATCCCCCCATGTTCCTGATGGAGATCTTCATTCACCCCGTCTTCCCTGGCGCAGGGAGCATCCTCGCCAAAATATCTTGGGCAGGCCCTGATTCCTCCATTGGGAGGGACCTTGGAGGTCAGTGGCTCCAGCCAGCGGCAGACGGTCTGTTTGGGGAAATGGGCTACCACCCCAAGACTGCACCCACCTCATTATTTATTATTTTATTAAACTTGTATACCACCCTTTATCCACTGTCTCGGGGCAGCTCACAACATAAAAATACAAGATGAAAACACAAAATACGTAACCCACCCCAACCCATAATTCCCTCTCCCCCCACAAACAGGTTTAAAAAGATATGGGCTGTTAATCAGCCCAAGGCCTGGCCGAAGAGGAATGTTTTTGCCTGACACCTAAAGATAGGTAATGAAGGCCCCAGGCGAGCCTCCCTGGGAGAGCATCCCACAAGCAGGGAGCCACTGCAGAGAAGGCCCTCTTTCTTGTGTTGCCACCCTCTTGGCCTCTCATGGAGGAGGCGCACAAAGGACGACCAGAGGATGACCCAGGGTCCAGCAGAGGCAGTTTTAGAGTAGCGCGACTAGGTCAGCCACACTGGGTGCTGCAACAATGCTGTAGAATAGGGCATGAGGAGTGGGGCACATTTTAGTGTCACACAGGACAATGCTGGAACTTGAGAGCCCCAAGTCTGCCACTGGGTCTGGGCAGGCTCATATGGGGAGAGGTGGTCCTTGATGCTTCATAGGTCCAAACCAGCTCTTTGAAGTGGGCCTGCCTAGAAACTAATGACCAGCAGTGCAGCCTGACACTCGATGCTCCAACCATCTTGCCCTGGAGAGCAACCTGGCTGCAGGATTCTGTGCCGACCTCCCTGTCCTTTAATGCTTGGACTGATACTCTCGAGTTGCATCCTCTTTCCAGCTCCCTCCTCCTCACACTTCTCTCTCAGGTGTCAGTATGAGAAACCCTTCCCCCCCCCCTCACCTAATGCACGAACTTGCAGACATGCAGTGAAATGGGATGGTGGAAGATTCAGGACAGAGACAGCAAAGTCCTTCTTCAGGCAGCATATTGTTTAATGATGGACCTCCACCCCGAAGGAGGCAGATGGGCACCACCTTGGGCAGCTCTAAATGAGGATTGGACCAAGTCATGGAGGAGGAGAAAGCCATTGCAGGGGCTGGACTGGATGACCCTTGGGGTCCCGTCCAACTCTATGATTCTAAGATGAGAGGTCGCCTTGATTCTCTCCTCTGAGGACAAGGCAGCCAGCAGCCTGACTGCCTTGTTCTTCTCTGGCACAGTTGGCTTAGAACTAGAATCCTTTGTCTTTCCAAGTTGGGCACTTCCTATAATAAACAGTGTGATTGTGTTCTTACTCTACAACATGGGTAGGTAAACTAAGGCCCAGGGGGCTGGATCTGGCCCAATCACCTTCTAAATCCGGCCCGTCCAGGAATCAGCGTGTTTTTACATGAATGTGTCCTTTTATTTAAAACGCATCTCTGGGTTATTTGTGGGGCAGAGGAATTCATTCATTTTTTATTTTTCAAAATATAATCTGGCCCCCCACAAGGTTTGAGGGACGGTGGACCGGCCCCCTGCTGAAAAAGTTTGCTGACCCCTGCTCTACAAGCACCTCTCTCTCTCTGAAATTGCAAGAGAAGTGTCACTCTCTGGACAGTTACCCAAAGGAAAGAAGGGCATCCAGGTAATTTCTAGTGGAGGTTACAGACACGAGGCTCCTAACAGAATCATAGAATTGCAGAGTTGGAGGGGACACAGAGGGTCATGTAGTCCAACCCCTGCAGTGCAGGAATCCCACCCACAACCATCCCTGGGTGGGCTCAAACCACCAACCTCCTGGCCAGATGCACTGGTCCTTTGTGCCCCTAATTAAGGCACATGGGGGGAGGGGGTGATTGGAGGTTTCAGCCCCACCTTCCGTTTCCCCATGGCTGTAGGAGGACAATTTATTGGAGCAGTACATTTTCAATAATTTGGTCAATAGCGGCTAACAAGAAAAATTACCCAGACAAAAATAAATTAAAACATCAACAATATCTAAGAAACATGACAAGAAATGCAATGATGATAATTCTTTATGATTAGTCAATAGCAGAGGATAATAATGTCCCATTCAGACTCTGACGGAAATCGTGCGCAAGGGAGACAGGGACGTCTTTTACGTAACACAGCCTTGATCTTCAAAGCTAGTTTTGCAGAGCCTGAGAGATTTAACTGAACCCAGCGTGATTATTTTATTTTTTCCCTTACTCTTGTTGAGCAACATCAGACACCCCTCCCCCCACCCCAAATGAAATATCCCAAACTGCCTTTGAAACTGTTCTGTCGGAACGGCACTAAGCCACAGAATTAAGTGTAGCCTGGATAATTCCACTGCCTAAAAACAAATTTAAACATAAAGTTCCTAGTCCATAAGGATGTATGCAGCTGTGTGCTGGGGGGGGGGGGATGCTTGAGGAAATTCCAAAAGAGATCCTCCCCCTACAGAGTCTTTTGGCCTGTAATTCTCTTGCTCAAAGACAGATATTCTTCTTGCAGAGGCCAATCAGTGCCTTGATTTCCTGGGGAATTTTCCTTTTGGGAAAGCTTGTTTTATCAAATAGACTTGGGTCAAATGAAACAGCATGAATTATGCAAATCAAGCCACTGAGCATCGCTTTGCATAATCTTTGCAAGGCACAGGGGTGTCCATTGGTCTGACTGCATTGCTGAACAAGAGCAGCAAAGCAAAAAGACCTCCCACCACCAGGCCTGTGGGATAATCCCCTGCACATGGGTAGATTTGCACTCTGATTATACAAAGCATCCTGCCCTGTGCCTTGTCTCTGACAGTAATCCTGCTGGGATAACATACTTGGGTCCATTAATTCCAATGGGTCTGCTCCGAGGAGGATTCCGTTTGAGACAATCTTCTGACGCACAAGGTGGAACAAGCCCTCCTGGATCAGGCCCGCCTCCTGCTCTCTCCATGGCCAGATGCCCCCAACCCCCCCTCCCTGGAGCTCAGCCCCATTGCTGCCTCTGCCTGTGGAGGAAGAGCAGCGCCATTGTCCCCTGCAGCCACGGAGAGGCCCCTTCGCCATGAACTTCTTTTGAAGCCATTTACGGTAAGGTTACCAGATTTTTCTCAATGAATTCGGGGACACTTTTCAACTTCCTACTAAATAGATGGATTTTGTCAGGGGACTGATTTGTAAATCTGGGGACTGTCCCTGGGAAACGGGGACGTCTGGTAACCTTGATTTAGGTTGGTGGGCCCCCTGGCGTGAAGGACTCTCCTTTGTCCTGAATCTGCCCACGTTCAGCTTCATTGGATGTTTACGAGTTATGGGGGGGGGGATCCTGGGAACAGCAATTCACCTCTCCCAGGAGCTGCAATTCCCAGCCCCTTTAACAAACCCCCGTTTCCAGGATTTTTTGGAGGGAGCATGGAGTCAGACTCCCATTGAAGCCAAGAAACCAGAGTGCTGGCCCCCCATGGGATGATTTCCGGGGGGGAGGAGTTAGATGAAGACCACCTCAGGACCACCCACTGCTGAGTGAACTACCTTCGACCTGAACAACTTAGGTCAAGGGTACCTCAATCAGTAGAGCATGATCAGGGTCGTGGGTTTGAGCCCCACGTTGGGCAAAATATTCCTGCACTGCTGGGGGTTGGGCTAGATGGTCATTGGGGTCCCTTCCAACTCTACAGTTCTCTGATTCTGTGATCATGAGTTCATCTGCAGGAGCACTGCTGGCCGTTCGCGTTCAATTGGCAAGGCTCAATTGACAACACAATGAACAGAGTCTTTATTCTCATTGGCTCAGTCCTCTGGAACTCACTGCCACTAGAGATTCAGCAGGCATCTCCCATCTCAGCTTTTAAATACCTGCTGAAAACATTTCTGTTCCACCAGGTCTGCTTAGGAATGCATCTCTCCATCACAGTTTGTTAATTTCTGGTTTTAACATTTCTGCATGGTTTTCATTGCATAATATGAGGCACAATGATTGTAAATCACTCTATCTTTTTTGCAGAGCAGTATTACACTTACTTACTTACTTGCATGCATACACACATGTGTATGTGTGTATGGCAATCCCCCATCTATGCGCATTTAATACATGCATGACTGCACACATGCAGACCACACCAAACCTGAAAGTGACCCAAAAACGTCACCAAAAGGGTCGTAATGGGGTGAGGTGGAACAGGGTGTTTGCAGGCTTCCCCAATGGTGCTTCAAATATACGTGCCTCAGAACATAACCCCCACTTAAATGGGGGGGTTTGCCTGTACACCCCCCCCATCCTGCAGGAAGGATCCCGATGAATTTTTGATATGTTACTATTTAAATATTTGCAATAACTAAAAATTAAACAAAAAAGCAGTATACACAGCCAAAATCTCCCTTATGTAGCATAAATGACTCATAGAATCATAGAAGTGGAGAGTTGGATGAAGCCCCCAAGGGTCATCTAGCCCAACCCCCTTGCTTCCCCTTACACCTGGCACTCCCCTCCAAGGCCCCACAGATCTCCCACAGTCCTTTGCTACCTGCAACTCTCCTTGCACAAAGAAGGAAGATTGGTGCTGGCCCACAAATGCATTTTTACGCGGGTGTCGTGGTTTTGCTGGCACCTCCCATCACTTACGCCTGGTTTTCCAAGGGCAGCGAGGGGTCAATGCGCTCCGCAGCAGGAAGGCTGTGCTCAGGGCTCTGCGACCGGACAAACTTGGAGCTCCCCGTCAGGTGTGGGCGCCAATGTTCTTTGTGTGTGGAAGAGGCAGCGGCGAGGGACGTCCATTCCCAGTCCGGGGTCTCAAACTGCACTGTGTGGGGAGTGGAAAGGACCCGTTAGACTGGGGGGTTCAGCTGCTGCCCAATGGATGGTTTTTGTAAAAAATTAAAATCCCCCCCAGGTGTAAACAGAGAAATCTTCAAACTTGTTTTATTGATTTTTCACAAAGCAAAAACATAAGCATTGAATTGTTGTCCAGTATCACAACTTGCATTGCACTGCATGCATTGCACTGCCTGGAGCAGCGCATGAGTCTCTTGATCTCAGGGGTTGTGGGTTTGCGCCCCACCTTGGGCAAAAGATTCCTCCACTGCAGGAAGTTGGGCTAGACAGCCCTCTTGTCCCTTCCGACTCCATAGGAATTAAGCAAATGTTATGGAGAAAGTGTGATGTGGTGGTTGAATGCAGACACAGGGTTTCTTTTCATCACACTGCAGACTGTTTATTAGCTTACCAATGCCAGGATACCTGTGCTATCCGTGATTCTTTCATGTGAATGATTTCCTGACGACAGTTCAAGGTCAAAAGCATGCCAACTTAACATCAGAAGAGGCTGCTAGATCAGGCCCAGGGCCCATCCAGCCCAGCTTCACAGTGGCACTCTCCCCTCCTGTGGCTTTCAGTGGAGGCACAAAGAATTTGCCTGTTCCTTTTTTAACGCCATCTAGGCTGTAATCCTCTCATTGGGCTCTGAAGCCTTTCAGGCCTCCCCGTAGTCAGTGCAGTATTTGTTCAGAAAAGGCCTTCAAATAGTGTGGCACTGTTTTCATTTTCTGTATTTTAACTGATCTCAGGGCTTTTATATTGCTCTAATTCTATTCCAGTTGAATTACTTTTCAATGACGATCTCTTAAATGTATTTAGCTGTTTGCATTTACAGTGGATGCTCGGGTTGTGAACATGATCCATGCGGGAGGCACGTTCACAACCCGCAGTGTTCGCAAGCCACAGCGCTGCATCTGCGCATGTGCGGTTTGCAATTTGGCGCTTCTGCACATGTGCAAAGAGTGATTTAGCACTTCTGCACATGCGCAACTGCCGAAACCCAGAAGTAACCCGTTCCGGTACTTCTGGGTTTCGGCGCGTCCCAAAAACACGCAACCTGAGGTGTCTAACCTGAGGTATGACTGTATTACAGCACTGATACGCTTGACTGTAAAAACAGAACACACTGAAGTTCACAAAAGAAAACGATAAGATCGAGGAAATTTTACAACCCTGCTTTGAAGCATACAAAAGTTTAAAAGCACTAAAACAGATTAAAATCATGTCAACTTTCTAAGCGTCTGGGAAGGCATGTTTGTTTTCCGAAGGCACCTGCCTGATCTCAATGGGCAAGGAGTTCCAAAGGGCAGGCCGTGCCCCCCCCCCCATGATGGAGCTCTTACAAACGCAGAGCAGGGATTGCGTGGCTCCTGGAATGGTGCCAATTCCATTTTACCTGTGTCATTTTGTGTAAGCTGCCTTGAGTCCCAGTCTGAGGAAAAGGCGGAATAAAAATTATAACAGAAGAAGAATAACCCTAATTTATCACTGTTTTTAATCCTTCGGTCATATTTTTTTGAATTAATACAGAGCCTGACCTTCTTCACAAGGTTAATCTTGGGGTGGGCTTGTGACAGGATGTGGAAAATGCGGGGGGGGGCAGTAGCACATGGGACATGCCACACATCCATGTGCAAACCAGCTGTCATGAATGTGGCAAGTGCAGGAACAGCAGGGAAGAGGGATGGAAGAGAGACGAATCAGAAGAGGAAGAACAAGAGGGAAGTCCCGGGAGACAAGGAAACAGGCACAGAATACAGAAAAGCGAGGAGGGGGGCATTCATTGGGCTCCCCCCCTCTGGAACCATAGGGACTAGGGCCTTTAAGGGTACCTCCAGGAGGACAGGTGTATTCTGTGGCATGTTCTTGTCTCATAGGAGCCAGTGTGGCCTAGTGGTTAGAATGTCAGACTAGGGCCTGGGAGAGACCAGGGTTCAAATCCCCCCTCAGCCATTGAGCTCATTGGGGGCCAATCCCTGCCTCTCAGCCTAAGCCACCTCACAGGGTAGCTGTGAGGATTAAATGAGGAAGAGAACCACGTGCCCCACTTTGGGCTCCTTTGGGGGAAAGAAAGTGGGTCAGAAATGCAATCATATAAAATAAATAAGCCAGAAATACTGCAGGAGTGACGGGTTTATTCTGCGTCAGTTGCTGTTCTATGATGATTCCCCAGTGCAACTAAATCAGGGCAAAAAAAGAGAAAGAAAGCAGAAGATTTGTAGTGTGAAAAGTTATGGGATTTCAGCAGGACGCACTGACTGGAGACAAAGCCGTGGGGCTGCCCCAAAACTTTGCAGGCGCAAACAGGGCTGAGAGTGGGGAGGGGAGCATCCGGAGCACAAATCATCATGAATGTGCAATAAACGCACTGGAGGGACCCAGAGAAGCAAATGCTGGAGTTTTCCAGGGGCCAAATCTCATGCAGACTTTTCGGTCCCCTTGTGAGAAGGCAGCCAGGGGCGCTGTGTCCCTGTTGCCAACACCCTTTTCACAGGTGAAGGCTCCATGCCTTTTCATACCTGAGTGGAACGCAGAAATTCAGCAGGTGCAACTTGTTGAACATTTGCCTGCCCTGTGGAAACTTCTGTCTATGTAACAGACAGCAACCCCAGTGCCACTCTAAGCTGGAGTCAAAAATAAACACAGCGCCAGCCAGAGAAGGCAAGCGAGGTGTGCCTGGGTAGAGGGCAGGGGGAAAGATGTTTCCAACCCAGGGGAGAGAGGCTGAGGTGGGTAAGAGGTTAAAAAAAGATGTCACCTTCTGGATCTAGGGATTCCTCTGTGCCCGTGAGTTGTCCTACCGGAGGTGGCCAGGGCAAGACTTTATTCTCCTTAATGTCTACTGCAATGGGAGAGGGCATCATGGAGGAGAGGAGAGAGAGAGAGAGAGAGAGAAGGGAGGTGGTCGGGAGGAAGGCCAGGCGAAGGGAGGAGAGATGATGGGAAGAGAGAAGGAAAGGAAGGGGGTAAAAAGGGAGGAGTGCAAGTGAGCAGACAGAGAAGGAGGAGGAGGAGGAGAAGAAGAAGAAGAAGAAGCATGGCAACAGAGAAGGGGAAGGAGAGAAGAGAAGACCAGGGGAAGGGAGAAGAGGAAAGGAATGCAAGAAGGAAAGGAGGAGAAAGAAGAACTTATGGGGAAAGGAGCATAAGGGGGCAGAGGAGAGAGGGCAAGGAAAGAAGAGAAGAAATGGAAGAACAGAATAACAGAGAAAAAGAAGGAGCAGGGGAATTCATGGAGACAGGAGGAGAAATTTGGTGGAAAGGGGAGAAAAGAAAGCATGAGGAGAGGGATGAGGAGCAGAAAAACATGGACAGGAGGGAGAGAAGAGATGAGAAAGAGGAAGGGAGGAAAGAGACAAAACAGACATGATAAAAAAGAAAAGATCTAATGACGGACAGACAAGGGGAGACAGGCAATTGCCCCCTCAGCCCCCTCCCTTCACAACAGCCATTCTCTATAAGTCTTGCCCCTCAGCTCTTTTTAATGATATAAGTGCTTTATTTCTGCTTGACACTGCAGAGGACTGGAGGATACATAATATTTTTAAAATATATAATAATGTTATTTTTAAAGCTATAATATTGATGGAGTATCTTGTTTTCATTTATTTTTTTAACCTGTTCCTCTTAAGCTGGCAAAACAAAACAAAAGCCAAAGAAGTTCCTTACAGTTCAGCAATTTGGAGCTCCATTCATAACAAAAGTTTTAAAGCTTTTAGAATGCAAATTACGTTTGTAATAATTGACTGACTAATCTGTATTTTTATACGCCAAATGTGATAATTTAAAAGCTAAGCCCAGTTGTACAGAATGCCTTTTATGTTCCAAAAGGAACAAAGTGACATTTGATTTGTAAAGCGTGCTTTAAAAAAAGCACATTTCCCCCTTTTCTCCCAAAATTTCTGTCCCTGAAAGAAGAAAGAGTCTTGGGAGTGGGGAGAAGCTGGTGGCAACAATATAAGAGCAAGGAAGGCAAAGAACGAGGAGGAATTTCAAAGAATGGATTAAACAGGAAAGTTTGGCCCTATCTCCTGGCTCAGAGATGCTTCCAGAAGACAGGGGAAATTGGCTGAGGAGCTCCAAAAATCTGGAGTCAGAGTCTACTCTGAGGAGGACTTAGCTGGGGAGACAACTACTATTAATTATAATGGCTAAAAATAAATTTAAAAAATGTCCAGTAGCACCTTAGAGACCAACTAAGGAAGTGTGCCTGCACACGAAAGCTTATACCCAGAACAAACTTAGTTGGTCTCCAAGGTGCTACTGGACAATTTATTTAGACTGCCTCAGACCAAGGCGGCTACCTACCTAAATCTAGAATAATGGCTAGGAATTTGCCTTTAAAAAGAGAAGAGAAATAGGATTCTCAGGAAGTTGAATTCTGCATATAGGGAGGCCCCATTTACATCCCTTCCACCAAGGGCCAGATTGAGGTTTGATGAGGCCCTCAGCTCCCGAAGGTAATGGGGCCCTTTATATGTCCAGCTGCCCTTTGTCGCTGTTTTTGTGTTGAATATATGCTATGTGGTCATTGATGGACCTGATAGGTATCTCAAGCCATTTGCGCATGTTGCCCTGCAACCAGTCCATGCAGAGTGTAGGCACCCTATAGATAGAAAGGAGCAAAGCAGGGATATTTGAGGGAGCAGGCGGGGCCCATGACTTACACCATAAGAACCTACACAACACAAAACACTGTTGCTGCATGTAGGTTTTCTTTTATTTGTTTTTTTATCTTATATTTTGGAAATGTACATTCAGTCTTTTTCCCTTTAAATTTTTGGGGGGCCCAAGAGAGTGGGGCGCTAAGCTAGAGCTTGTTTAGCGTGTATGTAAATCCAGCCCTGCTTCCACCCCTCTGGCTCCCCTTCTCTTAGGGAAACCTGCTGGAGGTGGATTGGGTCTGCTCAGCAATACTCTTGAGTCGGGCTCTCCAGGGGTCCTGATTTTCCAGAGACAGACCCAGAATTACAAAAGCCACCCTGGCTTCTGATCTGATCCCAGGCTGTCCCTGCTTCCTGCTGCTGTTTGGGGAGGAGGATGAGCTGGCGCTTCTCCCAAGTGACGGGGGGGGGGACTGTGAGGGAGCATCCTGTTGCCTCTCCACCCCCCCCCAATGGGTGCGTGACCAGCTTCCGCCTTTGGGCAGCTCATAGGGGCTGCTGGAGAGTGGTGAGGAGGAGTAAAGGGGGAGCAGAACGGAATGCGAGGAACCTTGATTTTTTAATAATACAGTGGTACCTCTGGATGCTTTGACCAAACTGCGGGAGGCAGTGGGAGACAGGAGGGCCTGGCGTGCTCTGGTCCAGGGGGTCACGAAGAGCCGGACACGACTAAACGACTAAACAACAACACCACCACCTCTGGATGCAAAAGGGATCCGTTCCAGAGCCCCGTTCTCATCATGAGCAGAATGCAACCTGTGTCTACGCGTGTGTGGGCCACGATTCGTCACGTCTGCGCATGACGTCATTCTGAGCCGCACCTGCGCATGCAGCAAAACCCAGAAGTGACCTGTTCTGTTACTTCTGGGTCACTGCGGGACGCAACCTGAAAAGATTTAACCTGAAGCGACTTTAACCCGAGGTATGACTTTAATAGTAATTTTATTATTTATACCCCACCCTTCTGACTGGGTTTCCCCAGCCACTCTGAGCACCTCCGACATATATATAAAACCATAATAAAGCGCCTAATCTTGCCTCTTTCTAAAATGTATTTATTGGGATGCGTTTTTCTTTTTGTAAATCTATAAAGAATAAAAATAAAATCGGGACGAAGCACCGCCTCAGGACGGCGGAGGGTGTGTGCGCACTGTGTCCCGTTGGTGAAATGGCTCTCGCCATTCTTCTGGTAGGAAATGCTCTGCGGAGGAGGGAGACGAAAAATGCGGGGGTCAAGGAGGGCTAGTTGTGGGGGGGGGGGAATGCCCCTATTTCCACAGTTGGAGGGTGTGCTCTCACCTGCGAAGGCCCGCGAAATGTGGTTCTTCTTCCACTCCCATGGCTGGTCATACTCGTCGGCCGGCCTCTCGTCATCCTGGGGCAGCCGGCTCTCTCGGGGCTTGCTGGGGGGCCTGCCCTCCGGGTCAGACTCTGGCTCCTTCTCCTCATAGGGGGTGTCGTACAGCTGCAGCCCAATCCGGGATTTCTTCACCCTTTGCTCATCCCGGTCGCTTTTCCGCTGGAAATCTGGAAGCCGAGATACTCAGGATTCAACGAGAATGGAAACAGCCACAATAAAATGGCAGCCAGTCAAGTCCTGCTCAGAGCAGATCCGTTGAGATGCATGGTTGAACATGGCTAATGTGGGTCCATTCACTTCAGTGGGTTTACTCTGAGTAGAACTTGGCTGCCTACAACCCAATAATAGCAAGACTGGGCAAAAGATTCCTGCATTGCTTCAGGGGGTTGGACTAGATGACCCTCAGGGTCCCTTCCAAATCTACAATTCTATATTTCCAACTGCATCATGCTCAGAGTAGACCCACTGCAATGAATGCACATGACCAACATGGGTCCACTGATTTTTGGTCAGGACGCACACAGCCCAAAAACTATTCCATGCAGCTACACTTCTTTTTGATCCCAGCTAAACAAGCCAATAATGTAATTTGTGGGAGGGGTATTTCCCCCCCTCCACCTATTCTCACCTCCCCCACCAGCCGTGTCCATCCTCACATGGTGGATGGACTCCTCTGCAAGAAGTTGCCAACTTTTTAAATTCCCTTTTCAAATATGATGATGATGATGATGATGATATTCCTCTTGCTCCTGAGCTTTCTGTCTCTGTAACTCCCTCACTATTTCAAGGATCTTTCTGTGCCAATGAGGACTAGGAACTTGCATAGAGTTGGCCGGGTGGCCAATGAAGGTCACATCCCCCACTCCTACACAAGAGCAGCAAGCACGTCAACCTGCTTAAGGCAGATCCTGTCCCAGCCTCATGCTTCCCAAACCAAGTACCATGAACCACGTCCTCCACGGCTGGCTATGGGTGGTCTTCTCCCTCTCGCATGAACAGTACAGCCCTCTGCATGTCTGCTCAGGAACAACTAGGCGTCATGGACGGCCTGGATGCAGAGGAATGGCAGGAGGAACCAGCTGGGGACACCCCAAGGGAAGACGGCTCATAGTCCGGGGAGTGGCGGTGGGACGACAGTGAGTGGTCAGAGGGAGAAGACTGGGAAGAGCTGGTGGCGGAAGCTGAAGAGGCAACAGGCCTTAGTGAGCGGGAAGCATCAGTGGCAGAGAGCAGTCCAGAATCAGAGGCAGAAGCTGAAGCAGGAGAGGCCAGGAGGCAGAGATGAGTCCGGCTGCTGAAGAAGCCAGGGGGTCCCCTCCCCCCTCATCTCCCAGAGCATGAAGACATATGAAGAGGGCAGAACAATGAGAGACAAGATGACGGAGCCTTAGGCTGCTGAGGAAGGAGGAAACTTAAAGAGTGGTAGGGAGATGGGGCCAGCATGTCCTTGCTTCATTGGGGCAAGACCTACTGGGACTGAACTTAGGGTTGCCATATTTCAAAAAGTAAAAACCAGGGCACCCCAAAAGTTGTTGAGGGTTTTTTTGTTTTTGTTTTTACAAAAACACACAAAAAACCATGGTTTTTTAAATCTCAGTAAAGTCTGGACATAGGGCAGCCCTACTGAACTGTTTTGTTTCTTTGAATGAAGAGTTAACTGTTGTTTTATTGCTGACCCGGGCCTCCCTCCAGCTCCTGGCACTAGGGCTGGCAGGTCAGGAGCAGCCTGGAAGCTAACGCGAGACCTGGGGTGGTGCAATGGGGCAGTCCCTGGTGACGCTTCCTCTGCCCTTCTTCTGCCTGGAGACAGAGGTTAATTGGGAGAGGGGAGGGCAGACACCCCCCACCACGCACACTTTCCCCAGAAAGTCTAATTCGGAGCCTTTCCCAGACCCTGAGATTCCACTTGAGGCAGGCCCCACACCAGGTAAGTGCGCACTCTCATAACCTTCTTGGCAGGAGCAGGCCAGCAGTAAATCACACTGTGCAAGCTGGAGCTAACTCTCTATTAGCAGGATCTGCGCAGGGAGTGTCAGCAGCTAAGCCCCAGCAGGTCTTGCCCCCATGAAGCAGTTGCAGAGACTGACAGCCCCCATTTCCCTGCAGCTGCTTAAGTCCCCCCCCCCGGGCTTTCCCCAAGCTATTGAAAGTGGCCCCTGCATGCAGCCTGCCACTGCTCCCCACTGTTTATGTCTCTACCGGCGGTTCTGGGAGTCGGTGGGGAAAGGAGCTTGTCCCAGCAGAATGGAGACTGTGCACCAGCCAGACTCACCTCTGCTACTTGGCCTCTCACTGCCAAAGACTCTCTCTGCTGACTGAGCCCTGTTACCTCTTCAGTTTCTGACACTTCCTGGGGTTTTCTCCCTCTGACCACGTAGTGAGACCATTGATCCCCTGCTGGTGAGGCTCACTGACCTCCCGGAAAAGCAAAAATTTGACCTTTCCCTGTTAGGCAAAGATCAAAATATGATCGGGATTATTGCCATATTCTGTGTACAGATCTGTAGGCGCAGACCATCCCCCGACCCAAACTAGTTCGTTAAAAAAATCCCCAAACTCGGTTCCATGGGTGACTCTGGGTCATCTCTCTGCAGTAGCTTATCTTAAAGTTTTAAGTGTCTATATACTTATCGCATTTATAAATTTCAAATTTATTATTGTACATTGTTTTAAATGTTTGCTTTCCTTCTGGGATTGTTCCCCCAAGTGTGTTTTATAAGCTGGTCTCCGACCATAATAAATTTATCTATCTATCTATCTATCTATCTATCTATCTATCTATCTATCTATCTATCCTCTTCCTCTGCACTCCCTCCCACCACAAAGCCCTTGAGATGGAGGGGAAGGGGGAGGACGGCAGGTGCCCCAGATAGTCTGCAGCCGGGCTGAAGCTTGCAAGCTCCTCGCACGACCCCCATGCACATCACCATCATCTTAAAGGTGCTCTTGTCCACCTGGAAATTAAACCCTCCCTCTGCAAACCTGGAGATATCAGGTCAGCCCTGAAGCTCTGGCAACCCTGGGAATGACTCCCACTGGTTCCAATGGGGCTTCCTTCCGGGAAAGGGGGCCCAGCTTAAATGACTCACCAACAACCACCTTCTGAGCATCGTAAGGTTCCATGTAGCCGTTGTTTTCAGACTCGGCCTCCTCCTCCTCCTCTTCTTTAGGCTCCCGGTGGGCGTCAAAGGGATCTGAGTATTCACTCTCTCCAGGGGCCTACGGAGAAGGAAACACGGATGGCACAAACCACCTGCTTTCTTAGACCAAAGGTTCCCAACCTTTCTTTCGTCTAGTAACCTCCTCACCAAAAAAAAAGTTTGCAAATGTTTTTGAAATGCTGCTGATGTGAAGTGGCACTTCACAGGCACTGGCCAATCAGTGCAATCCCCTCTTCAACCCAAGGGGCAACCTCTGGTGCGAGGGAAGGTCCAGGTGCAAAACGTGGGAGGAAGAACAAATGTAAATCTTGCTTTTGTACCGTAGGCTGGTTTCTACACACACCTCAAGCTTGTTTTCCGCAACTCCAGAGGGCCGGTCTCGAACCAACAGATTCAAATCACAAGAAAGGAATTTCTGACTAAACACCAGGAAGAGCCATTTGTCAGTGGAACGGACTCCCTCTCTCACAGTGGATGATCCTTCACTGGAGGCTTTTAAGCGGGGGGTGGGCAGGGATTCCTGCATTCCAGGGGGTTGGACTAGATGACCCTCAAGTCCCTTCCAATTCTACACTTCTATAAGTGTAAGTTTATAAAATTAGGCAAGGCATGGGAAAAGTGGATAAGTAAACGTTTCTATTTATTATTTACTGAATTTATATAGTGCCCATGTCTCAGGGCAGTTCTGTGTCTCTCATAACACGAGAACTCCTGGACATCCAACGAAGCTGAAGGAAGGAAGATTCAGGACAGACAACAGGAAGAACTTCTTCACGCAGCACCGTTAATCTATGGAACTCACTCCCACAGGAGACAGCGGTGGCCATGATCTTCGGTGCCTTTGAAAAAGACCTGGATAAATTCATGGCAGACAGGGCCGTCGCCAAGTGCTCTTGCACCCGGGTCCTGCTTGCGGGCTCCCCAAAGCCATCTAGTCGGCCACTGCAAGGACAGGATGCTGGCTAGATGGGCTCTTCCCGTGTTGGTGGCGAGTGGTTTGCCCTACAGCCACGCTTGTGGCAAACATGGCATTGGGCAGGATCTCCCCACAGTTACTGGGGACAGTGGCGGTTGTGCTCAGCTCCCGCTTGCGCATTGGTCACTGTGAGAACGGAATGCTGCCACCCAGTGAGCCTGATCCAGCACGTCTCTTCTCATGCCCTTGAGTGCAGCCAGTTTGGCTTTATGGATGAATAATTTCTCCCCTGCTGGGATGAGCGGTTTTTGCAGATTCCAGCAACAGGGTTGCTCCTTCTCCTTCTCCTTCCCCCTGGAGGGCTCCCCCCCTCTCCCCCTCCTGCAACGATGAGGCACTCTTCTCCTTTTGTCCTAATTGCTGTTGTCCCCACCACTGCATTAGATGTGCTCAAACAGCCCGCAGAGAGGTAATGTTTTGAGAAGCAGCAGGGAAGCAAATGAGACAGGCGTATGGAAATAAGCTCTCAGCCTCTCCTCAAAGCAATTACCCTGTTCCTACCCTTTCGTGCGTGCCAATTGAGTGGCGCAGAAAGGTGCTCGATTGACGGGAGAATGGTGGGGAGGGGAGAAGGGAAACATCCCCTCCATGCACGCCACAGAGCATGATGTGCAATGTTTGGACTGCGAAATGACAGGGGTTATCCTTTGCCACTCGCTTCTCCCTGTGAGAGCCCCGGAGCAAACACAGGAACATTAGATCTGCCTGATACTGAGTGAGACCACTGGTCCGCCTTGCTCAGTCTCGTCTACGCTCACCGGCAGCGACTCTCCAGGGATTCAGGCAGGGACATTCCCCGTTTGGAGATGGGGGGGGTGATGCATGGGGGTTGATGGGGGGGAATGTGTGCAAAACACATGCTGTGCCACTGAGCTTTGGCATCTCCCAAAGCGATATTCAAGGGGCAAGACACGTTTGGCAGGCAGGCAGGCAGGCAAGGTGTTCAAAGATTTGGTCCCGCACTGACCTTAAGGAGATTTGCCAGGAATCGTCATCATCCGATGATTGTTAAATGATTTCGTCATTGTTTAGGTCACCATGGCATAAATAAAACAATATTCTGAAGGAGACCTTTAGTTTTAGACAATGCACACCCGAGTCACAACAGACAGCATCTGGGAAGAGGACTTCCATCCCATGGGAGTAGGGAAGTGTGACGTGTGCCTTCTAAAAGAACCTAAGAATAGTGTTTCCATTTCAGAAGCATACCAGAATCTGAGATTTCAGGGCCCAGACCTGAGTCTGGTGATGTCACATGGGGAACGAATGCACACCCATAATGCTCTCTTCCTTTTGAGCCCAGCCCAGGTATTTTTTCTTCCTCTGCGTGCCCTCCAACCACTAAGCCTTGGAGACGGAGGTTAATTGGGAGAGGAGAGGAGCAGGGAGGGGGAGGGTCTATGCAATAAGCTGCAGCATCATGCACAGTCTTCTTGATACCTTTTAAAAAAGCATTCTCATCCACCTGGAAATTCAGGCCCTGCACCTGCCACTTGGAGTGGGCCTGTCAACCCGGAGACTTCTGTCCATCCCTGGAGGTCTACCTAGGGAGATAAGAGGAGCCTGTCTAGGGCAGCACCTCATGTCTGCCAGTGGCCTTTGAGAAACTCATAAGCAAAGCAGGAGTGTCAAGTAAGGACACAGAAAGACAAGAGCCTGCTGGGTTAGGGCAATGCCCATCTGGCCCAGCTGCCTGTTCTCACAGGGGCAGCCAAAGTCCTCCTGCAGGACCGAAGTGTGAGGGCAACGCTCTCCCCTCCTGCAGTTTCCAGCCACACAGATTCAGAAGCGCTGCTGCGTCTGACTGCGGAGGGAGAGCTCAGTCACTATGGCCAGTAGCTGCTGATCCCCTTCTCCCACCCCCAGCCCCTCCCACTCATGGTCTCCACCCACTGGTCTTCAGAGATGTATGTGGCCTCTGACACTAGAGGGAAGAAGAAGAAGAGGAGTTTGGATTTGATATCCCGCTTTATCACTCCCCTTCAGGAGTCTCAAAGCGGCTGACATTCTCCTTTCCCTTCCTCCCCCACAACAAACACTCTGTGAGGTGAGTGGGGCTGAGAGACTTCAAAGAAGTGTGACTGGCCCAAGGTCACCCAGCAGCTGCAGGTGGAGGAGCGGAGACGCAAACCCGGTTCCCCAGATTACGAGACTACCGCTCTTAACCACTACACCACACTGGTAAAAAGGTAAAGGTAAAAGACTCCTGGACAGTTAAGTCCAGTCAAAGGCGACTATGGGGTTGCGACGCTCATCTCACTTCAGGCCAAGGGAGCTGCCATTTGTCCACAGACAGCTTTCTGGGTCATGTGGCCAGCATGACCAAACCGCGTCTGGCGAACGGAAGACCGTGACGAGTGCCAGAGAGCATGGAAACACCGTTTACCTTCCCACCGTAGTGGTACCTATTTATCTCCTTGCACTGGCGTGCTTTTAAACTGCTATGTTGGCAGGAGCTGGGGCAGAGCAAGGAGAGCTCACCCCATCGCAAGGATTCGAACCGCCCACCTTCCGATCAGCAAGCCCATGAGCCTCAGTGGTTTAGACCAGTGTTTCCCAACCGGTGTTCCGCGGCACACGAGTGTGCCGTGAGACGTTGCCTCGTGTGCCGCGAGATGCCTGGAGGGAGGCGGGCGAGTCGGGCGGCGAGAGGCGGGGCGGCGGCGGCGAGGAGAGGCCGCGCCTCCTGCTGCTGCCTGGCGCTCCTCCTCGCAGCCGGCAGCGCTGCCTGGGCGCCTCCGCCTCGCTGGGTTTGGTCTCCCAGCAGAGACGGGTCACACGCGCACCTCCCTCCCTCCCTCAGCCTGCGCGGAGGGAGAGCCAGAGAGAGGCATCGCTCCTGCGCGGCGGGAGAGGGAGCAGCCGGAGCGATGCCCCAAACGAAGGCATGGGACCGGAGGGGAAATCCTCTCCGAGGAGGATTGAGCGCAGCTGAGAGAAGCCTTTCGAGGAGCTGCCGTGTCCCCTGGAAACCCCCTTCCCAGCTCTGCCTGCCTGCCTGCCCAAAGCTTGGAGGTTCCCCGGCAAGGGGGAGGGAAAAAACTTTCACTTTTGTGCGTCCCTCCCGGCGTGACGCTGCGCGCTGACGTCACGGGGCGGGGCTTTAATGGTGGTGTGCCGCGAGATTTTTTTTCAGTACACAGGTGTGCCGTTGCCCAAAAACGTTTGGGAAACACTGGTTTAGACCACAGCGTCATCCGCGTCCTGGCACTAGAGGTACTACATGTCCACCACTAGCTTTCTCCTCCAAGAATTTGTCTTAAGCCCCTTTCAAAGCCATCCAGGCTGGTGGCCGTATATCTTGCGGAAGAGAATTCTACCGTCTGTCTGTGTCTGTGCCCTGAAACTTCACTGCATGACCTCACTGGGTGCTAGTAGGATAAGAAAGAGAGAGTAATGCCTCTTTATTCACCTTCATGATGCCCTGAATGATTTTACCTGCCTCTTTCTGCCCCTCCTTCCTCACCTCTTTTCCAAACCGAAAAGGCCCCAGTGTTGCCCCCTCTTCTCACTGGGGAGTCACTCCCCCCCCCCCCCATCATTCTGGCCGCCCTTTTCTGAACCTTTTCCAGCTCTGCAATCTCTTTTTTGAGGAGCAAATGCCAGAACTGAAGACACAGTATTCCAAATGCAGCAGCGCCACAGATTTGTATTAAGGGAATTACGATATTGGCAGTTTTATTTTCGATCCCTTTCCTAAGGAGCGAGGCATCCGACATCCCTGGATTTGTAAGGACTTAACCTTCCTGTCTCTGCTGTAGATTTTGCTCCCTCCTTTCCCCCAAAATGTATTGGGCTCTTTTATTTTCTTTTTCTTACTGTCCACATTTCATCTTATATAATGTTTGCTTTTGGGGCTGCCGGATTATGTGACCTGCCTTTGTGTTAAAATTATTTACAAATAGAAAAAACAATAAAAAGAAGTTTTAGGAAACAAACACTGCTGCCAGGTTCATTGGAGCGCCTTTTAAAAACTGATCAATAGATTTTGAACCAGTTAAATTAATCAGCTAAACGCTGCAGTCCTAATTTCCTTGCTACGCCACAGCTTCTAAAATAGGAGCTGCCATTTCCACAGGGAGAAGAGTAGATCACAGCCCAAAGGTGCTAGATTGATTTTCTTCCTTAGAGGACTGGAAAAGTGAGGTCTTGTGGCACTTACCCAACTTCCTGTCTCTGGGGGGAAGAAACAGGTTCCGCAGGCTTTTGTGTTGTTTCCCAAAACCTGCACAACCTGTTTCCCCCAAAGAATACTGGAACTGGTTTGTCAAGGGTGCTGGGAACCGCAGCTCTCGGAGGGGTAAACTACAGTTCCCAGGATCCACATGTGGTGTGGATGCAGACCAGGTATGGAGACTCTCCAGATGTTGGCGGACTGAGCCCCAATTCCCATCAGCCCCAACACACCTGGAAGGAAGAAGTCTGACATCTGGAAGGCCACAAGTTTCCCCATCCCTGCTCTAGAGTAAGAATTCGCAGAATACTCCATGCCTCTTTAGAAAAGGTGAAAGGCTGCGTGGACAGAGAAGGCCTTGCAAACTCACGCCTCTCTTTTGGACCATGTTGCAGATTTTCTTTCCTCAGTGACCCCTCGAATCACCAGGTCAGGAGCATCCAGGACCCTGAGATTTCAGGGCCAAAACCTGGGACTCTGGGGAGACTGCTGGTGGCGTCATGGGGGAAGGTCCACACACACTTTGCAAGACCTCCTCCTCTGGAGCCCAGCCCAGTTCTTTTCCTGTGCTCACTGCCACTACTAAGCTCCAGAGATGGAGGCTCATTATGACTCCTCCTACCCCCACGAGAGAGTTTCCCCCACGAGAGAGCTTTCCAAACTTTTCATGTTGGTGACACACTTTTGAGATGTGCATCATTTCACGACACAATAATTCAGTTTTACTAGCAAACTGGAGGTTAAACCAACCCCTTTCTAGCCCCAGGAGGAGTGCAGGGAGCGTTTGTGCAACACACCTAACACACTGCAGCCAACACACTAAGGTGTTGTGACACACAGTTTGGAAAGCTCAGGTCTATGCAATAATTTGCAGCCAGTTCCTATTGGGCTGAAGCTTGCAAACTGCACATACATCCTTCTTGATGATGATAACAATGATAATCTCACCCATGTGGAGATTCAGACCACCACCACCACTATCTGGAGGGGGCCAGGCAAAACTGGAGCCTCCAGGTCAGTCCTGAAGGTCTAGCTGCCCCTCTCCCCACCCCAGCTCACGATGTGCTTGCCTGCCTTTGCTAACAATAATGGGTTCAATGCCATTTATATGCATTATCACCAACGAAGGAACTGTTGTGAGTGAAGGGCCCAAGGCCCCCACTGACATTTGAATTAAAAGTGGAGGGCAGGGCCAGTAATGTTCCTTGCAAGTTTAGAAGGCCGGTGTTTGAGAAGGTGATCAAAGCGGGCGCTAATCCTGGCCCAACTGCGGTGGCTGCCAATTAGTTTCCGGGCCCAATTTGAAGTGCTGATTTGAATCTCAAGGACCACCTCTCCCGATATGAACTGACCTCCGAGGCCCTTTTCCATGTGCCTCCTCCACAAATTGTCTGGAGAGAACAGGGCCTTTTCCACAATGGCTCCCCATTTGTGGAATGATCTCCCCAAGGAGGTTCGCCTTTGGCTGATTGACAACAGATGCCCTTTTGAATGTGAATTGGAAGGGGGAATTATTGGTTTGTTTTGGTTCATATTTTCCTTACTTTGTGTTTTTCATATTGTAATTTTATGTTGTGGACAACCCTGAGATCTGCAGGTACAGTGGACACTCGGGTTGAGAACGTATTCTGTGTGGGAGGCACGTTTGCAACCCACAGCGCTGCGTCTGCGCACCCAAGGGTTGTGATTCAGCGCTTCTGTGCATAGCGCGATTTAGTACTTCTGTGCATGCGTGAGCACCAAAACCTGGAAGTAACCTGTTCTGGTGCTTCCAGGTTCAGCGCGGTGCGCAACCCGAAAATGCACAACCTTTAGTGTCTGTAACCCGAGGTATGACTGTATAGGACTGTATACACATTTTAAAATAACGATAATAATTTGCTTGTGTGCTTCCTCCTCATGGAATCATAGACATATAGAACTGGAAAATGCCCTGAGAGTCCTCTACTCCAACCCCCACAAGGCAGGAAGCATCCATGACCGATGGCCACCCAACCGCTGCCTGAAAACCTCCCACAAAGGAGAGTCCACCACCTCCGAAGGCTGTCTGTTCCACTGTCAGGCGGCTGCCACCACCAGGAAGTCCTTCTGAAGGGTCGCTCAGAATCTCCTGTCCTGTCCTTTGAATCTCTTAGTTCGGGCCCCAGCCTCTGGAGCAGCAGAAAATAAGCTTGCTCCATCTTCCTGTGACAGCCCTTTAGATGGGTCTACTCTGAGTCAAATTTAATTAGCTGCAGCCAGTGAGGCTAATGAGGACACAAAGTCCACAGGGGAAAGGTACAAAGAGGAGCCTGTGATCTTCTTCCTAGGGTGCAAAGTTATTTGTCAAACACCTGCCTCTGCCTATCTGAGAGATATAAAGAGGGGTGAAGGAAATCCCTCCAGGGCAATTAACACCTCCTGTGAATCACTGCTGTTCAAAAAGAGAAAGGAAGAAAAAACCCACAGCAGCTTATCTGAAAATGTTCACTTGGCAGAAAAGAGAGAGAGAAACCAGAACTTTGCTTTAATTGTCTATTTTCCCTGCCTCACACATTGCCATGCACACAGCTCTCCTGGGATTACTGGATGTGCATCGCCTCAGACTTCACCAGGAAAAAGGGCACTTGGTTGCATTTCTGGCAAGGAAGCTCATTGCATGCCTGCAGCACCAGCAGAGTTCTGGAAGGATCTCACACAGAACCCGCTGGGAGGAGTGGCCAGAGAGCTGGCCAGGCTGGGAGAGACCTGGGTTCAAATCCCCTAACTTGGTCATATGGCCGACTTTGGGCCACAGTCACGTCTCCCAGTCTAGGGTTGTTATGCGGATAGGAAGAGAGCCATTCCCACCATCTTAAGCTCCTTGGAGGAAGGAGAGAGGGACACAAATCTGACAAATAAACAACAAAATAAATAATATATATGGATCTGAATGACTGATATGATAAAATCTGGCATATAGCCTTGCTGAGGGAACTCTCTCATCAGCCGCATGCGACAAGGGGGAAACAGAAAGAGACCATTTGTGGCCTTTCAGTCTCCATTCATTCATTCATTTATGAGAAAAGGCAAGTAAGAGGGGGCTTGGTAGAAGTTTAGCCGTGGGGAAGAGAAAACTGAGAGGTGACATGCGAGCCATCTTCAAGTATCTGAACATGGGTCAGCAAACTAAGGCCCGGGGGCCAGATCTAGCCCAATTGCCTTCTGGATCTGGCCCGCAGACGGTCCGGGAATCACCGCGTGGATCAGCATGGATCTGATTCGGATCAGTCAGGCTGTGCCATTCCCCCCCCCCACACACCCCATGGTGGCGCCTCTTCCCTCCCTCCTCCTGGCTTCTCCCTGCCCTGCCTAGAGGAGGAAGGGGGCTGGGCTTTGTTGGTGCCAGCCCCTCTCCAGAGCCCTTCTGCAAGCCACTCATCATCCCTCCTCTGCCACCATCTCTGCTGCTCGCAAGACACAGGAGCCATGGCTGGCTGAGCGCCCCTCTCGAGCCGCCACCATTTAAAGCAGCCCCTCTCAAGAGCCCCTTCGCATGCCGCTCACTGTCCCTCGTTCATTCCCCCCCAAATATAGTCTGGCCCCCCACAAGGTTTGAGGGACAGTGGACCGGCCCCCTGCTGAAAAAAATTGCCAACCCCTGGCATAGAAGATGGAGCAATTTTTCTTGGGGGGGGGGGGAGGATGCAAACCCATGGATTCAAATGACAAAGAAAGAGGCATCATCTGGCAGCAGTAGTGTTTTTGGCTGCACTTGAACCACAGTTAGGAAGTCTCCCAAGGAAATGGCATATTCCCTCCTGCTGAATCATTAGCAGAGCAAAGATATCTTTCCTATTCCAAAAAGTAAAAACCAAAAAGGAAAATGGCCCACCTATTTCTAGATAATGGCAGGATTTTTTATCACACACTTATGCCTCAACCTTGAATCAGCTGCAAACCTACAGAACTTTTTATGGCTTCAAAGCCAAAAGGGATGCTAGGAATTATAGCTTCCTGTGAAGGCCACGAGCTTGCAGAGAACGCTTGAAGCAATGGCAGAAACCAGCTTCCTATGCTCCTGTTTGAATCAACCCTGGGTCTAAAGCCATGAGGACTAGGATCTTACTTTCAGGGGAAGGGCCATCAGTCAGTGGCACACTTTGCATGCAGAAGGTTCCAGACTGGCAGAAAGTGGTCTCTTCAAGGTTCACATTTGCATTTGCTATAAACCACAGATCAGCACCACACCTGGCAGAAGCAAGATTTGAACCCAGCACCTCCTGATTTGCAGCTGCGATGCTACACCACCTTTTCAGTTCAAGCTTTCCTTGAGGACTAGAATCATAAACAAGTCACCAGCATAACTGCTCATCCTAAGATTGGCTGCCTCAGCTCTTGATGACCAGAGCATCTGCGTTGTTGACATGCACGTCTAAATAACATGCCGCAAATCAAATTTCACAGACGTAACTTTTTCACATCTCCTAAAATACCTTTTTTGTTGTTTAAAAAATAAGTTGACTTGTACATGTATACAAGGATCCATCATTAATTTGCCCTGGGTCACCACTGCATATTTTATTGTCCAGTAGATTTTTACTGATGCTTTGCACACAGACAATCCAAGGATCCTGGAAACTATAGTTTAGCAGTGTTTGAAATTAGCCAGGCGCCAGGTGCATTTTGCACCTGGTTTTCAACCACTTCTGACCAAGCGAAGATGGCGCCTGACCCCCTCCCCCATCTGGGGATCCCTGGATCAGGACTATTTTCACAGACTAGAACCCCATCCTGTAGAATTCTATCCATTATATTTTATTTGCACAATCAGAATGAATTTCAGGAACCAAAATGCTTTTTCTGTGCAGCCTGAGCAGGAGCAGTGAACAAAGTTATAGTGAATTGTTGTCACTTGTCTTCGCTCCCCCCCCCCTGCCCAGCTCAGAGGTGTGAAGCATATTCCTGCGTTATGAATGGTCCGTGTCACCATTAAGAAAAAGAGGTTGGAATAGGCCAATAGATATGTGAACTAGATAAAGTGAGTTTTCTTCTCAAAGCTCTTATCCTAGCTCAAGGTTGTCATCTGCACTAGTCAGATGTTTAACTGAGAATCAATCACAGTCAGTCCATCATTTGAAAAATTAGATTTTAGAGTTGTCTTGCCCCCAAATGGCAACTAGACGTTCAATTTCCTTACTGAAACCTAGCTTATATATCTGAGGTTTTTTTTACACTGGTTAAGGGTGCTGGGAATTGTAGCTTGGGGTAAACTACAGTTCCCAGGTTTTTATTGGGGGTTTTTATGGGGGGGGGTTTATTGACCACCACCTTGGGGAACTGCAAGGAAGGCGGTATAAAAATGCTTCAATACATGAAAGAGTTAAGTGCCAATCATCAAATGCCTGGGAACCAAGTAAGATTACTTGTCTGTGTTTAAATGAATGCTTCAAAGCCACCCTTTGAATTGGAAAAGTTAACTTTGTAGATTTCAGTCCACCCTTTGGCATTCCCATAAACACACCATTTCTTACACCAAATCAGTTCCGTAGTTATGAGGACTAGAAACTTGGTATTTTGCGGGGTGGGGGAGGGGAGGGAGAGAGACTTGCAAAAATTAGCATGTGCAAGATTGCATTTAAGAACCATACTGCAAAACGACACAGATCTTGGGGGGGGGGGGTGCTTGTATTTCACGTACCTGATCTGGCTGGGGCGTCCCATCCTCAGCCGCCAAGAGGGCTTTGCTCCTGTTCAGGTCAGAAGCTTCCACTTTGATGAGCCTGTGCTTGGGGGAGCCATACTTCCCTTCCAAACTGATTCCTGCAGCAGCAGCAGCGGCAGCAACCCCTTTGTTTGGGGACCCTTCTGAGTCCGGATCCGGTTTCCCATTGCCATCTTCGTAGGGATCCTCAAAATCCAAGCTCTTCTGAGCTCGGTAGGCTTTCAAGATCTCACTTTCGGTGTAATCTGGTTTGGGGGGCTGTGGGGGAGACCTCCTGCTCCCAAAACTCAAGTAATCCTTAAACCACTTGGCCATTTGTCCCCCTTGCCCAACGACAAAGCCGCTGATCCCTCTTGGCAGAAGACGCCAAGCCTGGAAGGAGAAAGGAGTCTCAAACGGCACCCAGCTAATCCTTCATGGGTCAACGTGATTCATAATCCAAATCAGGAGTCGTCCGCCTTGTCTGCACCTGCCTTTAAGAGATGGGAGAGAAAAAGAGCAGCAGTTCTGGTGTTATTACAATCTGAAATATGCCCCGTTGAAAAAGACATTCTGGCTTTCTGTAATCCTGTGTTCTCTGTAATCCGAGCGTGTCTGATGGGGTTGTGAGGGCGGGGAGGGGGGGGGACTGAAAGCAACCTCAACCCACATGCCATCAGCTCAGGGAGGAATTACTCCTGTCCTGGGGGGAAATAAGATATCTGGAGCATAACTGAGGTTAGTGGCTTAAGAGGCTGACCTACAAATCAGGAGGCTGTGTGTTCATTGCAGATTTGGGCAGGTCATTACCTCACCACCTCCCCCCCCCTAAATATGACCCACCTCACTGGGTTGTTGTGGGGATATGACTGACATAAATCACTCTGGACAAACGGGGGGGGGGGTGTGCTCCAAAATGTGGCCCAGGTGCCAGACCTCATCTCTGCCCAGGTCTGGCCTGCCTTAAGCAAACTCTCAACCTCCGGCTTGGAAATATGAGGCCCATCAGACTTGCTGTATGTTGTTGTAAGAATCACCAAAATAAACACACAGAACCTGATGCAAGC
This sequence comes from Podarcis vaucheri, assembly GCF_965113315.1. NCBI lineage: Eukaryota > Metazoa > Chordata > Lepidosauria > Squamata > Lacertidae > Podarcis > Podarcis vaucheri. Next base: position 1,298,573 of record NC_138756.1, on the reverse strand, counting down.
AAATCACTCTGAACTAGAAGTTTTGCGATCCACTATCCATTTCAAGTCAAGGTTTCTTGCACAGGAAAATGATTCTGATGGATCTCACCTCTGGGCTTTTAGGTATCAGTGCCCAAATGGAGGCAGAGGAGACACACTAAATGGTTATTTAGTAGGGAAATTAATCACTAGGCACCCCCTTCCCCCCTCCCCAGAGACCCACATTCTCAAGCTTTGCAAAATATAAAGTTACATCTCTATGCTGCCTGTTTCAGCCAAAGTTTTTCCCTCTCTCCTCAAAAATGTCCAAAGAATGAGTTTTATATTTGGGGAAGGGGCTTTGAAGGGGGGGAGCGTTGAGATGCATTCAATTCTAACTGAAAATACTGTATATCAGACCAGCCACAACACACACACACAAACCAGCCTTCCAAACACCACAGTTCTTACTGGACACACCAGAAGAGAAACTCCAGTGAGCTCACTGGGGCTTACTCCTGAGTAAGCATGCAAGAGAACCAGGCTGGCAGCAAGCGTCCTAGAACTGAGGGCGGCTTACTTCAGAGTAGACCTGCTAGACTGAGGAACCCCCCAATAAGAAGAGCACCTCCATAGACCGTCTCGTTTGGGTCAAAAGGTAGCTCCCTCCCCCAAAGAGTCTTATAGCAAAGGAAATTTTACTCAGAGTAGACCCACTGAAAGTAATGGGCCTAAATTAGGCACGTGCCTTAATTTCAATGGGGAGACTCTGAGCAGGACCTTATTTACGAGGCAGAATTCTAGACGCGTCTACTCGGAGGTAAGCCCAGTTGAACTCGGGGCTTTTACTCCCAAGTAAACTGTAGCCTTAATCAAAATTCTTTTTTTTTTAAAAAAGCCCTAAAATGGGTTTAGCATCCTAAGAGTCTAGGATACTAAGGTCGTTCTGACCTACTCAGAATCAAGTCCCACTGATTTCAATGGGGTTACTCCCAAGTAAGGATCTGTAGGATTGTAGCCTTAATTTTTAAGTATTTACTTTGTTCAGAATGAATGGGGGGAAAGAGAGAGAAATAAGACATTTACCAGTTTCTTTTGATCCGAGGGGAAATTCAGCCAAAGGTGATTTTCTGGGGTGAAAACATATTTATAATTCGAAAATGAAAACAAACGCCGCACCATTTAAGAACTCATCCAGAACCCCTTCCAGGATGAGCCAGTCCTATTCCTGCGGTCCAGGCACCTCCTTCAAGTCCATTCACACAAAGTTGAGGAGTTATTCTTATTATTTTAAAAATAAATTTGTAGAGGAGACCAAAACGACCGTCTTCTTTCCTCTTCTTTGTCCGTACAGGCTCTCCTAGTTTTACACCCCCCCCCCCAAAAAAAAAGATGCAAACCAAAACCTTCCTTTCCTGATTTATGTCCCCTGCTTGCAATATTCTTTTGGGGGCGAAGATAACAGAGAGGGAGAAAATGAAGACGGGTCCAATCAGCTCCTAACCGGACAGACCCTCCTGCAAATCAAAAGCCACATTGTCCCACCACTCTGCGGAGAGGCAGGCGAAGGCACACGCCATCCCATAATTTTGCTAGTCTGTGGCTGGTGGCGCTTCCATTGATCTGTTGCAAAGAGAGCCCAAAACAAAACACACAAAGCGAGAGCGAGCGAGCAGGGATCTTTCTTTGGAAGGAAAGAAGAAAAGATGGGGAGGAAGGAGGGGGGGAGAAAAAGAAATTAAAAAATGCTCCTCAGCCAACCAAGCCCCTTGCAGGCTCCCCGATCCCCACCCCTTTCTCCGAGGGAGAGCTGCAAAAGCTGGGCTGGAGAAGGAGAAACTTTCAGCTGAGCCAGCTGCTCCGGGTTGCAATATTTCGAGGTGCCTTTTTTTAAAGGGGGGGGGGAGCCTTACTCCGCTGGGGATTATCCAGATGTGAGGGGGGGGTCCTCGGCTGGGGATTATGCAGAGATGCTCCGCATCACCCTCAACCAGCCACCCTAAAATAACAACAAGCAAAGACACAGACTGCATTTACCTTTTTCTTAGTAAACCTTCCTGCTGTCTGTGTGTGTGTGTGTGTGTGTGTGTGTGTGTGTGTGTGTGTGTGTGTATGGGGTGTGTGTGTAGATATGATGATGATGATGAAGAAGAAGAAGAAGAAGAAGAAAACACACACAAAAACTTCTTTTTCACTTTTTGGGTCTTGCTGCTTTGCGTTTATATTGGAAAATATCGCTAAAAATGAAAGATCTGGGGATGATTCAGAGATATTTCTTGTTTGTGTGTAAATATACTGTTGTTGTTGTTGTTGTTGTTGTTATTATTAATCGAACAGACACACAAGCCCAGTCAAAGCTACCGGATGTAAACAGCAGCAGCTCAGATCTCAAAGCACCAGAGAAAAAGGAATGAAGGGAAAAGAAGAAAAGGAGGAATCTTTTCTCTTTCCTCCCATTTTTCTCTCTTTCTTGGGAAATTGCAAGCTTCAAAGGGGGGGGGGTAACAGGTTGCTGGTATTTTTTTGGTGTGGTTTTTTTTTGAGAAAACGATTTGGAAAGGGAGAGGGAGGAGAAGGAGGAGAAGGTGAAAGAAAGGGGGGAAACTGGGGAGGGCGATTGCTCTCTCTGCAGCGGAGGAGAGGAGCATCTTTTGCACGACGCGACGTAGCAGCGCTTAACTCAAAGGAGTTTTATTTTTCCTTAGCCCCCCTTGCATATTTTCATTGAAGCCTGGGTTGCGGGGGGAGGAGGAGAGTGAAGGTTGAAGAGTCCTTCAGCTTCGGTGGGTTTAGCGGGGGGGGGGGAGAAGCCATCATCCAGCCGCCGCCCCCCCCGGTTCCTTTGCAGTTATTTTTTATTTCGAGGGTGGGTGGGTGGAAATTAGCTTTTTTAAAAAAAACGTAATGAACATTTGCTTTTTTGGGGGGCCCCCTGTATTTCTGTCTTCCGGCTCCTAGTCTCAACATGGCTTGCAAAAAATAGAAAAGTCGGTGGGGGGGGTCAAACTCGCAAGGAGAACAAAGGGTAAAACGTGTGAGTGGGGCAATGAAAACTTGTGCGTAAAATGTGCCTGGCTATTTCACTGGCATCCCTTTTCAGAGAGAGGGATCGAGGCCTCTGTGTGTAAAAGAGAGAGAGAGAGAGAGAGAGAAGGAGGGAAAAGGAAAAAGAGAATCTTTGTGCTTCTCCCTCCTGTGTGAGAGAGAAATGTGTGCGTGGAAGAGTTTGCTGAGAGACGGTGTCTTTCTGTCTGTCATGGGGCCAGAGGGGCAGAGAGCGCTTCCCTTATACCTGCAGGACCCTATTCAGAGGGGGCAGAAAAGGGCAATTAACATTTTGGCATCTTACCCTAGTCCATTTCACCAGAATAAAACTTTCCCCCTTTTTATTCTACAAGGTGAGGAGACTGAAGGGGGAAATGTTTCAGCCCCTTCTCTGCCCTACAATTAATTTTGCAGGGTGGGGGGGGGGAGAGAAAGAGACCTGCCTCTCTCCCACCAAGAAGGATCAGTTTATGGAGCAGCCATTTCCAAATTGGGGGGTGGGGGTGGGTGGGTTTGAAACTGGTGAAAATGATGGAAGGGGGGGGAAACCAATGGAGATTAAGCAGATTTTTGAAGGGTAAGGAAGACCACACACTCCTTCATTAAGTAGCTGGGTTTTTGTGGTTCTGTTTAAAATAAGTAAAATAAGTAAAATAAGAAATTCTTTTGATGTACTGGAGTTCTTTTTGTGCACACAACAACCCCCAAAATATTCGAAGAAGTTGTTGTTGACAGAGAAGATCCACCTCTGTTTTGGAGTCAATGAATCTGGGTTTGTATATGAAATTTCCAAAAGAGAGAAAGGGAGCCTTCATCCTAGAAGAGATGGGGAGAGAGACTAGATTAAGGCATCACAACTCTGTGTGCGACACACACATAGCTATGATGCCTCAATCCATTCTTACAACCCGCCCCCACTATCCCTTTAAATAACAAAGGAGAAACATCATATTTCCCAGTAATCTGACCCAACCATTTCTGGCTCTTGAATGTCACCCGCCTGTTCCTCTTAAGGATGGTGGGCGAAATTGATTGGGAAAGAGGAGGGGGAGGGGAGCTGGTATTGATCGGAGTGCAAGGCCCATTCAACAACCTCCCCCCCCCCACTTTCCCCTTAACACTAAACCCCCAGAGAACGGCGCTCCTCTTCCCCTCCCCACTTTGCCTTTAACCATACAGTACTTAATGGGCATTTTGTAGTTTCGATTTCACTCCCCCCACTCCCTTGGGGCAGCTGGGGGGGAGCTGATATTGACCATCAGATGGGAAAGAGGTCTGTGTGTGTGTGTGTGTGTGTGTGTGTGTGTGTGTGACTGCACTGACAGAGGGGAGAGGGGGGAGTCAGAGCTGAGAGATCTTCCAGCCTCATCTTTTGGAGGGGACCCACACCACACACACACACACACACACACACAGCCTGCCTCTGCCTCTGGTTAGACAGGGGACATGTTGCTCCAGGGATCTCAGCCTTGTAGTTTTTACAACCTTGCTAGGATTTAGAGATAGGTAGATGGATAGACAGGTGAGAAGGAGAGATGAGCAGATAGATAAGTAGAAAGACAGATAGAACAGAAAATAGCTAGATGATAGATAGATACAGATAGATAGATAGATTAGATAGATAGATAGATAGATAGATATAGGAGAGTGAGAAATGGATTGGAGGGAGGGAGAGAGAGAGAGAGAGAGAGAGAGAGAGAGAGAGAGATGGTTCATTGTCCAAAAAAAGCAGAGATACAGGGAAATAAAACAGAGGGACACCAGCAGGCAAATGGAGACGGAGAGAGGTGTGTCGGATTGTTTGTTTCAGGCAAGAATGGGGGGTGTGTGTGAATGGAATTAAAAAGTCTGCACCAAGGATCCAGATACCTTCACTGGCTGTGTATGTGAGAGAGAGATCATCAGAAGATAATAATTCCAAGGTAGCCCAGGGCCTTTCGCCTTGGGAGGGAGACACAGGCCCCCCTGGCTGCTTCCTTCTTGGCTGTGCTCTTGCCTCCACAGCTGGAGGGGGGGCTCTTGCCCTGGGGTCCTCTTAGAGGGTTTCCCAGTGGGGCATTTCAGTGGCACTGAGAAAGGCAGATGCTAGACTGGATGAGGCCCCTTTGGCCTGATCCAGGGGATGCCAGGACTGAACCAGGGACCGTTTGCTCCACCGCTGAGCTACAGCCCTGACCTGCTGTGGTCCTTCTCTGTTTCGGACCCTGAACCTGCCTCTGGCCCACAAAGACTGACAGTCTCCACCCTCCTGGTCCCCAACAGACCACGGCTTGGTAGTCTCTTGGCACCACACCACACCCTGGACTACAACTCCCATCATCCCTACCCGTTGGCCATGCTTGTTGGAGCAGAGGCAAGTTGGAGTCCCTATCCCTGATGTATAGAGATGCTTACAGACCTGTCTCCATTATGGCCAGGCCTCCCGCTGGGTAGGGCAGGAGGGGGGAACCTTTGGGCCTCGGCTCCAAACAACAGCTGCCATCAACCCTGGCCAGGGGTTGGCAACCTAAGGCCAGGGGGCCAGATCCAGCCCAATCGCCTTCTCAATCCGGCCCATGGACAGTCCAGGAATCAGCGTGTTTTTACATGAGTAGAATGTGTCCTTTTATTTAAAATGCATCTCTGGGTTATTTGTGGGGCATAGGAATTTGTTCACCCCCCCCCAATATAGTCTGGCCCCCCACAATGTCTGAGGGACAGTGGACCGGCCCCCTGCTGAAAAAGTTTGCTGACCCCTGTCCCTGGCCATTGGCCATGCTTGCTGAGGCTGATGGGAATTGGAGTCCAGTAACAAACGGAGGGCCAAAGATTCCCAGTACCTGATTTAAGAACTTAATGTATGTGGTTGGTTCAGGTTTGTTGGTTTGTTTTTAAAAGATTAAAATTTCTCTCTGGGCTGCAGCTGCGTGGCCTGGACGTGGCTGGTGGGAAGATGGTCAGAAAAGTCACCTGTGTCGGCATCTGTCTCTCGAGAAACAATGCAGTGTGCCTCTGCGGTTGAAGTCAAACCGCTGTGCCCTCCCAGGGATGCAAGCCTGGGCAGTGCGCATGGAGGTCATGGGTCACCCAGATGATAAGACCCCCCCCCAGCCTCCCTGATGGGGTCCAAAGGAAAACACCACCCAACTGCCTTAGGGACTGGTGTAGAGTTGACTCCTGAGCCTTTTCCTCTCCCGAAGATGTTCCACAAGGCAGCGGAGGTTTAGGACCAGAGTTCTCCTTCTCTGAGATGGGCTCGCTTCCCAGGTGGATGAGCCCCGTCCGCCCTCTCTGGGCAGGCAAGTGAAATTGATTGTGCCAGAAATTACGGTACTTGTGAAGCTGCTTCAGTCAATTCCACAACTCTCTTCATTGAACTGCATGGGGAAGATTTCATACAGAATTAGAAAAATGTACAGAATGTTGGGGTGGTCCTTTGCAAGGGCAACAATGAGGCGAAATGGAGTGAGTTGTGTGTGGAGCAGCATTATGCTTCAGGTGCCCAACTTGGCCCAGGCTCCAATGGAGCCATCATCAGAAACCAGGGCACCTCTGCCTCCTGATGCCCAGAAGAAAACAGAGGAAGCGAGAGAGGGAGGAAAGGGAGTTGAAAGGCAGAGTCAAGAGGGTGAAATCACTCCAAAATGCCCGAGAGTTGTTTAAAAGCACAATATTAGGAAGTCAATGGGGTGGATACCACCAAGAGGACACCAGCGTGGTTGATAAGCAGTGTCACATAAGCTATGGAAGGCAAGAAGGCTTTCGTGAAAAAAACAAGTCTTGCCCAAATGAAGAGAACAAAAAGGAACACAAACTTCGTTTTTCTGTTTTTTAAAGCAAGCAGACCTCCAAGAATCCCTTCCAGCATACTGAGTCTATGAAATCTAGCTCTGAGCTAAAGTTTTTGTATGTGTTTGTGTGTAATTTTGAGTGGGGCAACAAGAGGTTCTGCTGAGAAGGAGAACACACACTCTCTACCACCACCACCAGACAGCAGTCTTGATTCCATGTCATCTCTTGTGACATATAGCGCAACAGGAGAAAGTGGCAAATGGTGATTTATGAAGAGACATCAATGCCTGAAGCAAGATGTCCCCAGCCAAGCAAAGGGGGGAAAGCGAGACGGGGGGGGGTATCGTTAAGGCAACAACACCCCTTGTTTCCCAAGTGGATGTTTCCTATTCCGTGGAGTGGTGAAAGCATCTTCTGCAAATAAAGCCTGAAAGTCTGGGTAGTTTTCCCATTTGTATAAATAGCGGCCAGGAGGGAGGGCCGGCAGAGATCTATAAAATAATAATGTAAGAAATGCTGCAGAGAGAAAGCTAGGAAAGAATCCACTAGTCTCTTCCCAGGATATCCTGCAAATAGGCAAAATGAAGTGCCTTCATTGTGGTACACAGGATTAATCTATGGAACTCACTGCCACAGTGTTTTGTGATGGGCAGCTCACATATTTATATATTCTTTTAAAATAAATATCAACATAGGTAGGTTTTTTAAAACCCATTGCAGTTTAATGACAGCCTTACAATTTTATGTATGTAGGAAGATAAGCATAGGGTTAGGTTTATAAATCAGGGCTTGAGACCTGGGAATGGAATTTCCTGGCTCAGGGTCTGCATCCATCACCGGGGGCACATCATCTGGAACTTCTCACTTCATCTGGAACGTTGCCCGTGCAAGTCTCATTTCAATGGGGTTTTTGGCAGTCCATGCCCCCCCCCAATCCTTTCCTGGAAGCAGGGAGCAAACAGGGTGCAATAGCTTTCAATTTGGGTTGAAAACCAGAACCTCGTAGATAAAGAAGGGAGGCGGAAACAGCTTCTAAAACCCTTGTGTGTGTTTTGGGTAATGTGCTCTTCAAGAAGGGTGAAATCTTTGACATTATGGGATGCTGCCCCACCCACCTCCCCAGATGATCAAGGAATTGCTTTTAAACACACAGAGTGATATTGCATTTGGGGATATTTCAGCTTTGGGCTTCCTGTATGTTGTAAATGCAAATGGAATCAAATTTTCTTCCTCCCATCCCTATCTGGAAGCATCCCATAATAAACTGCAATATGAGGTTGCCTTTTCCCCACTGCACCCAGTGTCTTGAACTGCTACTCCCTTTCTTTGTCAAGGATGTACTTTCATTTTTTTACTAATCAAATAAAGCCTCGCTCGTTTAGCATCCACAAAACAAAACCTTTCACCAGGCACATTTTCCACCAAAAATAAACTATTAAATTGAAACAAGAGATGCTGGCTTCTTTCAGTGTTTCCAAACTGAATAAATCTTGATTTCCCCGTCCTTCTGGGGCCTTCTCCTCTTCTAAAGCAGAGGTTTCATCTTCTTAAAAAACCTTTTGTTGTTATTCTTAATCCAGAATATTCCCCAACCCCCTCCAGATTCCCCCTGAGCTGTCTCGGATGCTGTTTGCCTCAGCCACGACCCCTGTGTCGGTCGCCTTTGTACTTCACGTTCATAAAAGAATCCTGTTGCCTGTCATACAGACGCCCCCAGGAACGTAATATATTCCTTTCCCCCCTTCTTTTTTTAGAAGCTGTGAACAAAGAATTGCACAGCCTCTTCTCACCCAGCGCCACAGCCCCAGCCACCTTTCTGAAGGGAATAACCATAAAAGCAGCTAATTGTTCTATTTATGAGCGCTGCTGGAAAGACATGAAGTGGGGTTTGGGGACAGAGAGAGAAGAGAAGGAGGATGGGGAGGGAAAGGACCATCCGTACCCTTCTTGACAGTTCTCATCAAATAGAAATGCCAGGCCTCTCTGCAAATACCCACCAACTTCCAACGCAATAATTTTTGAAGAGGGCTCTAATTACAATTTGTACGCCGAGAATGTTAATCGCTCGGCTAACAGGAAAATCAAGAAGCATCTTTTCATCTCCCTTAAACGTGAGAGGTTAACATCTCCGCAGTTGCATCCCTGCCGCCTCTGTTCCTCGTAAGTTGACAAGAGCCCCTGTTTACAGAGGGTGTTTTTTTTTTAAAAAAGAAAACACTGTGAAGGTTAATTAGTTTGGAGTTTTTTATTATTATTTCTGTGTTTAGGAGAAAACTCAGCTTGTTAATTAGAGGTCTGGTGCCTCGCCTTGGGAGAGCAGGACCCGATTCCTCATAAATACCTCCTGCTGTGTCGATGCGCCACAGCTCAATAGCATTGCTCTGGGTCGATGCAGCTGCAAATCCAGCCCAGCTATTGAGCAGGTGGGAGATGATATCGCAGGTCGCCAGCAAAGTGCCTTCCATCGCAAGGGCAGACGCCAGAGGCTCCTGGCAGCCTGGCAAGGGGAAGCTGGCTGCTTTTCTCGACAAGGAGGTTGCCGCCTGGGCCTGAGCACCTCCACAGACCCTCCAAGTGCCCCCATTTCCAGGGACAGTCCTGGAATTACAGAAGCCATCCCGGTTTCTGATTTGATCCCAGAATGTCCTCCTTTTCCTTTTCCTTCCACATCTTGGAGAACAATTAAAAGTAGGGTGTATAGGTGCAAAAACAGAGTCTTGTTTGTACTGAAAATAAAATAACTGCACCAAATGAAGAAAATGGTGAAGCTGGCAAGTAAATTCCTTCCTATAATTTTGAAGGAAAAGGTCAGCAATCTGCTTTAAATTATTTCACTGCAATGCTTCATCAAGTAGCTTTTTTTTTTTTTTAGGAAACACATGGAATATTTATTCCTTTATTGTAAATTGTACTTCTGTTTACTCAGAAGTAAGTCCCACTATATTCAGTGGAGGTTACTCCAGGTAAAGCCTTACACTGCAATCAACCCTAAGCATTTTTACTCAGAACTAAGTCCCACTGAGTTCAATAGAATTTTGTCTCTGGTATGTTCCTGATCATTTTCACGGTTTTAATTATAATGATATCTCGCCTTTTTCCCTGAGAGGGACTCAGGGCAGCTAAAATTTTATTTTCCCCATTTATCTGTTGAAGGTGTCAATTCCCTCCCCTCACACATTTTTCCTTTACAACAATCTTGTGAAGTCTGCGAGGCAGAGAGGTTGTCCTTGGGTCAAGGTGACGGATACTGATGTGTCTACGTGTCTATGACGTCCGTGTCTGCAGTGAGATCAAACGCGGGAGAAGCTTCCTGATGTAGAATAGGATGTTGGAGGGTATGCCTCTGAGCATGCCTAGAGTCCCCCCCCCCTATATTTATGGGGTGGCCATATTTCAAAGGTGTAACATTCACCCCACCTGGACTCTGTTTTGTGCCACCAGCCAGCCAAAGTGCCCCTGATGGGAAGAAAAGGAGGGAAGGAGCCCAGGAAGGTGTCTTCTGCATAATCAGGCCTATTGATCCATCTAGCTTTATAATGTCTACACTGACCAGCAGCAGCTCTTTGGGATTTCAGGCAGGGGGGGAATCCCAGCCCAACCTGAGATGCCTGGGATTCGAACCTGGGACCTTCTGCATGCAAAGCAGCGGCTCTACCAGTAGTGAGCTCTGGCCTTCTCCTAAAAGCAAAGCAAGTTTTGATTCCTCGTGGTTCTGAACAAAGACCCAATTCATCAGGCCCTTAGTCCATCTAGCTTAGCAATGTCTACTCCAGGGGTGGGCAACCTAAGGCCCAGAGGCTGGATGCGGCCCCATCACCTTCTCAATCCGGCCCACGGTTGGTTCAGGAATCAGTGCGTTTTTACATGAGTAGAACGTGTCCTTTTATTGAAAATGCATCTCTGGGTTATTTGTGAGGCATAGGAATTCGTTCATTCCCCCCCCCCAAAAAAAAAATATAGTCTGGCCCTCCACAAGGTCTAAGGGACAGTGGACCAGCCCCCTGCTGAAAAAGGTTGCTGACCCCTGGTCTACTCTGACCGGCAGCTGCTCTCCAGGGTTTGGGGCAGGGGGCAGCTTGAGAGGCCAGGATTGAACCTGCAACATCAATCGTTTGTTTGTTTGTTTGTTTGCTTGCTTGCTTGCCTCCCACCTTTCTCCCAGAACCAGGACTCAAGGCAGCTCACAAAAATTATAAACCAACATCGATAAAACACAGAAAGGAGAAAACCTATTTAGGATAATAGCTTAAAAGGTGATTAAACTACAATACAATCAAAATGATATGAAAGCCACCCTATTAGATGCAGAGAGTAAGAACGGCACAGCGCTGTTGAAAGGCCTTTCCTTAAAATACGGCCAGGTCCCAAAAGCCTGTCGGAAGACGTCTTGGGTCCCTTCCAGTTCTACCATTCTTTGATTCTAGGATTCTCAGCCACAGGGAGAGGTCCTGAATCTCCAGGTGAGTGAGAGTCTGCTTTTGTTCTCAGTGCACTTCCACAGACACCTGGTTGGCCACTGTGAGAACAGGATGTTGGACAAAAGATTCCTGCATTGCAGGGGGCTGGACTAGATGACCCTTGTGGCGGAGCTGGGATTTTGCCCTGGGTGAAGCCTGCGTGTGTGTGTACACAAATGCACATGGAGGGGTGTGCCAAACTGGGTATTTGACCCGGGTGAAAATGAGCCTAGTTTCGTCCCTGCTTGTGGTCCCTTCCAATGCTACAGTTCTTTGATTCTATAACAACAACAACAACAACAGTTTTTATTTATACCCCGCCCTCCTTGGCAAGACCCAGGCTCAAGGCAGCTAACATCAATAAAATCACAGTAAAAACATAATAGGGGGGGAACCAATTTAAAATACAGGTTAATATGCAATTTAAAATGCAGCCTCATTTGAAAAGTAGCCCATAGATCAAGACCATAAGGGGAGGGAAACATAAGGGTCAGACTGAGTCCAGACCAAAGGCCAGGCAGAACAGCTCTGTCTTGCAGGCCCTGCGGAAAGATCTCAAGTCCCGCAGGGCCCTGGTCTCTTGTGCCAGAGTGTTCCACCAAGTCGGGGCCAGTACTGAAAAGGCCCTGGCCCTAGTTGAGACCAATCTAATCACCCTGTGACTTGGGACCTCCAGAGTGTTGTCATTTGTGGACCTTAAGGTCCTCCACGGGGCAGACCAGGAGAGGCGGTCCCTTAGGTATGTGGGTCCTAGGTGGGCCTTTGGCCTGACTCTTCATACGTCCTTCTTCTACCTCAGAATCCCAGGGGACAGGAGGAGGAGGAGAGGGGATTCATAGAATTCCATAATGGTAGAGTTGGAAGGGACCCTGAGGGTCATCTTGTCCAACCTCCTGCAGTGCTGGCATCTTTTGCCCAGTGTGGGGCTCGAACCCAAAAGCCTGAGAGTAAGATTCTCATACTCTGCTCACTGAGCTATCCCACAGGCTTCTCAAAAGGCATCAGGAAGTAAGTACCCCACTGCAAGGCACTGGATGAGACAAGCCTCTGGCCATTTCCAGAGGTAAAACGAGTACCACTGTATGAAACTGAGAAAGGAAGGTTGATTTTGGGAAGAACGGGCAAAGCAGCGTAGAAAATCTGTGCCGTGCCCGAGAAGAATGCATTAATTTAGAAAGCAGAAAATACCTTTAAACAGGAACAATGGAAATCTGTCGTGGCTAATGCCAGTATTATCTTAATTGCATCCTGCATCTTGCCAGCGCCCACGCCCCCTGCTGTTTTAATTTTGCTTTTGCAACTGAAGACAAAATATTTAATAAAAGCGTATTACAACTATTCCCCACGGGGCAACCTGAGGACGAGGGTCACCAGCGCTTGTGACTTAACACTGAACAGCAGACACAGAAAAAAACATATTTTCAAAATGGTGGAAGAAGGCACTTAAAATTTTGGGATGTTGCTGCTGGAGAAAAGGTGGGATATGAATGCAGTAAGAAAATAAAATGAATGAGTGAGTGAATCCCTGGTAATAGAGAAGTAAGCTTTCCATCGCATCCCTAACTCCTCTCTATTTAGACTTTAAGTCCTGCTGGATCCCCAGTTGAGTAGTGACAGAGTGACGGCTTCAGTCAAGGTCTCCTTGACCCCCAGTGGAAGCTGAGCAAGCTTGCCTTTTGCAAGCTTAAAATCCTGCAAGTGATTTTTTTTTGTTAATGCCAAGTGCTAATGTGCCAAGTGGAATATTCCCTCCTCTTTTATTTCTGGCCCTGTTTTAAAAGGAGACCCAAATCAAACAGTGTCTGTAACAGGGAACAGAAAGAGAAACTAATGAGAATAATATGCATTTGAATATTCTTGGAAACAAAATCCACCTGGGGTTCTGATTTCAAATGCTGCCCGTTTCCTTTGCTCCACCTGGCCCCCATCTCAAGCCCCCCCCATCCCTGAAAGCATCACAGGCCCTCCTGCTCCCCGCTCTCCTTCCCACCGATGGCGACTGGGGAGAGATAAATTACCGCTCAAGGTAATGAAAGGAGATGAAGAAGCAAAAAGCCCTGACACATCCAATTTATTACCCCGCCACCAGCCGTTTTTAACAGGGACTAATGCAATTCCACCAGCCGCCACGACTGGGGGAAGAGAAGCAAGAGAAAAGAAAGGGAGAGAAAAATCTCCAGAACATACAGGTTTATTACATTGCGCACTAAGTTGCCGGAAGCCCTGGCGCAGAGGGATGGAACGTTTAGCACAGCGGCAGCCGAGAGCGCCAGGTGACAGAGAGGGGCACGTGCTGAGGAACAGCCGTCAGCCTCCGGCAAGACTCAGGGATGGAGGGGGACGCAAGGCCCAGCCACTGCTTTGAAGAATCCCTGGGATGCAGACAGCTTAATTTCTATTAAAATGAAGCGAATCCCTATGCCGCTGCCTCTAGGTATATGGCCCAAAATGTGCCTGGCTGGCCAGGCAGCTGGTCATGGCTGTTTTTGTGGGGAAAGGTTACTGGTGGCTGCTACATACCCTCCAACATTCCTGAGCTGGAAACTGGGACATTTCTCACTTCCCCCAACTGCCCCTCTATGACCCCCTCCTCCCCCAGTGCAGAGCATTTCCTATCAGAAGGACGGCAAGAGCCACAGTCACTGCGCCAACGGGACACAGCACACACGCCTCCCACCGTCCTGAGAAAACCCCTCATTCCTGATTTGACTTTATTCTTTGGTAGATTTACAAAAATAAACACCCACCCACCAATAAATAACTTTTAGAAAGGGGCAAGATTTGATGCAGATGCACAAAGCATTTTGAAAAGAATCAAGACTCCTTGCGCTCCGCTCCCCCCTTCTTCCCACCCACCCACCCAGACCGGCCCTGCCCTCTGCCTGCCCCCCAAAGTCAGCATGTCACCCAGGGCTCAGGGGTGGCAGCCCCTTCTCCTCGCCTGCTCTCCAGCAGCCACTACAAGCTGCCAGGGGAGGAGCTAGAAAATCAGAAGCCGGGATGGCTTTTATAATTCTGGGACTGCCCACTTGGAGGGGGGGGCAGAAAGGCGATGGGCCTGGGAGCTGCTTGGTGCCCATGCCAGCCGAACCTCCCTCTTGCCAGTTTGTGTGAGAGAGCTTTGTCAAAAGGCACCAGAACATCAGGAGAGCCTGGTGGCTGGATCAGACCAAAGGGGCACATCCAGCCCAGTGCCCTGTCCCAAAGGATGCCTGCTTGCTTGTCCCGGCATCCCACACGCAGGACCTCCCAGCCAGAGGAAACTCTGCAGGGGAGACTCCCTCTCCAAACGCAGCTGGAACGAAGTAACTTAATAAGCCCGTGTCACCTCTTATTCCTCATCACATAAATCTTTTGCGCACGACAGCTCCCCGCATGCTCTCTCCCGGCAGAACCATGGAAGCCACTTCCAGGTGGCGAGAAATGGTTCTCCTTCTGAGGGAGACGGTGGCTCCCTTGGGGTGGTGCTTTGAGTCCTCAGTCATCTCAAGGCTCTCACGGGATGAAGGCCTTAGACGGGGGTTACGCTTTCCTGCTAGAAGCCTAAGGGCAAGCCTACTGGATCAGGCCAGTGACCCCTTCAGTCCAGCATCCTGTTCCCACAGTGGCCCCCAAGAACCTTGGACAGATAGACTGCCTCTGGACCTGGAGGTTCCATATGAACATAAGCCGAGTCTGCAGAGTCAGGCCCTGGGCCCCGTGGGAAACCCGCAAGCGTTGCTCTCCCCTCAGCCGGAGGCAGAGTGTGGCCCTGGTGGTGAGCAGCCATCGATAGCCTTCTCTTCCATGAATCTGGCTAATCCAAGTTGGTGGCCATCACTGCCTCTTGGGGGAGCAAATCTGATACAGCATAACTATGCGCTGCGTGAATCTTCCAACACTGATATAAGAACACCAGAAGAGCCTGGCTGCAGGATCAGGCCAACGGCCCCAGTCCAGCCTCCTGTTCTCACAGGGGCCACCCAGATGCCTGGGGGGGGGGGGGGGACAACAAGCAGGAGCTGAACCCAAAAGCAACACTCTCCCCTCCTGTGTCTTCCGGAACAGGGACTTGGTTGCACGACTGCCTCTGATGGTGGAAGCAAAGCCATTGTGGCCAGGAGCTGTTAAACCCAACTGTAAACCAGTATGTTACCTACGCAAGGCGAGGATTGCAGGCATGGCAGATGCAAGCTCTCCGTGGGGCTACCTTTAAAGGTGATTCGGAAACTACAACTAACCCAGAATGCAGCTGCCGGACTGGTGACTGGTGGCAGCTGCTGAGACCACATAACACCAGTCCTGAAATACCTCCATTGGCTCACATTATGTTTCTGAGCACAATCCAAAGTGTTGGTGCTGACCTTGAAAGCCCTAAATGGCCTCAGCCCAGTATACCTGAAGGAGTGTCTCCATTGCCTTCTGGCACTGTGAGAGGTGAAGCTACAAGGAAGCAGCAGAGGGCCTTCTCAGTGGTGGCGCCCTCCCTGTGGAACAGTCTCCCTTCAGATGTTAAGGAGATAAGTAACTCTATAACCTTTAGAAGACATCTGAAGGCCGCCTTGTTTAGTAAAGCGTTTTAATGTGTAATACAGTATTTTATGCTTTTATATATGTTGGAAGCCACCCAGAGTAGCTGGGGCAACCCAGTCAGATGGGTGGGGTACAAATTATTATTATTATTATCATTATCATCATCATCATCTGATGTGCTGATTCAACAAGCAACATGCCCTCTGGGCTCCTGCTGGGGCCAGTAATCTTCCCTGAAAGGAAGGACTGGCTGTTAAACCACTCTGGGAATTTTAGCTCTGGGAGAAGAAATACGGTAGGTCATCTCCTAACAACTCTCAGTACCTTTAACAAACTACAGTTCCCAGAATCAATCCTTTGCGGGAAGCCATGCCTGTTTAAAGAGGCATCGTAGCGGTTTAAATACCTGGTGAATGTGGCCGACCCATTCTCTTCACGCCTGTGAACCTCCATCATACACCTCTCCCTTTGCCGTTTCCCCTGCCCACCACCAAACTAAAAAAAACCCCAACATCCAGATTTAGGAAATGTGCCTCAGAATTCAAACCTGAGAACCCTCCTCCACCAGACAAAACGAAGGGGAGTGCAACTGTTATGGCAGAAGGAATCCCAGATAAAGTTTGACAAAGCTCAGCGGAAGAAGAGGATAAGAATCAGGAGCGACAGCAGGTGACGGATGGAGCTGTCGGGGAACCGGCCAGGCAGAGAGAGGGATGCGGGGGAGAGGGGCAGGATAAGGGCTAAGCGAGGGGGCAATACAAGGGAGTCAGGCAACTTCCGTGGCGGGAGAGGAAGACACGGCCGTCACATCAAGAGAGGATAAGGGAAAAACAGAGTCTTAATTTCAGCCCAGACCGATGGCATGTTGCAGGGAGTAGCTTTGCTGACTGCTGATCTGACAGGCAGGCGCTCCTTGTGGACTCAGGCAGGCAGCCTTCACACCACCCGTCTCCTGATCTTCTTTTAACTGGAATGAACCTGGGACAAAAGCTAAGAACTGAAGCAGAGCCCTGCTGGATGAGGCCCACAGCCCACTGATGTCCCAATGGGAAGCCTGGAAGCAGGACCCGAGCGCAGCAGCGTCGCTCTCCCCACCACTTGTGGTTCACAGCCACCGGGATTCAGAAGTGGTGGGTCTTCGACAGCAGAGGGAGAACGTAGCCATTGTGGCTAGGAGTAGCCATTGATCAATGGCCTCCTGCTCCTCATAGAATCATAGAATCATAGAGTTGGAAGAGACCACAAGGGCCATCGAGTCCAACCCCCTGCCAAGCAGGAAACACCATCAGAGCACTCCTGACATATGGTTGTCAAGCCTCTGCTTAAAGACCTCCAAAGAAGGAGACTCCACCACACTCCTTGGCAGCAAATTCCACTGTCAAACAGCTCTTACTGTCAGGAAGTTCTTCCTAATGTTTAGGTGGAATCTTCTTTCTTGTAGTTTGGATCCATTGCTCCGTGTCCGCTTCTCCGGAGCAGCAGAAAACAACCTTTCTCCCTCCTCTATGTGACATCCTTTTATATATTTGAACATGGCTATCATATCACCCCTTAACCTCCTCTTCTCCAGGCTAAACATGCCCAGCTCGCTTAGCCGTTCCTCATAAGGCATCGTTTCCAGGCCTCCTCAATGAATTAGTCAAATCCTCTCTTGAAGCAATCCAATGTGGTGGCCGCCACTGTCTCCCACAGGAGACCCATCTGCCTTCAAGGCCTTCAAAGCCCCTCTGGCTCTTGGAGAGGCGGCTAAACAAATCTGTAGGCTCCAGATCAGCCCTGGGGGTCTGGCGGGGGACACAGGGCCACCAAGCCCAGAGTCTTAAATTGCCGTGTGGGGAAATGTGCAGAAGACCAGCTCTTGTCTCTGGAAAAGAGTCTTATTGTCTCTCTTTTGCAAATCAGGCTCCTGGAACCATCCTTGCGACAGCCCAACCATTGCTGCTTAATATGCGTGAGAGGGAGGAGTCCCCCATCATCATTAGGGAGCAGCATGAAAGGAATCGCATTTAACAGAGGCTGAGCAATTACATTGATCACCGGCGGGCAGGGAGGCGGGAGAGAGAGAGAACGCCAAGCGCCAACAGATGGATGGGTGGGTGCTTGCGGAGAGTGGTCCTCTGTGCTCTGGGGATCCAGGGAGAGGGTTGGGGGCCTTCAAGCCATTGCACCTTGTACACATCAATGTGGGGGGGTGGCAGGAGCAGTGTGGTGGGAAACTCAGAAGTGGATGTCCCTCCATGAGAGTCACAGCTACACACCAGCTTCCGAGCTTACACAATAATCCTATGTAATTGGTAATAATAAAGGATGCATTGCAATGATCAGGGCAGATGTCCCTGTGTCACCTTTCAGCTAGATCTACGGTTTTCTGTGCAATTGATTTGGAGTGCTCCATGCTCCAATACCTCAACATCATCACCATTCTTAAGGTAAAGGTAAAGGTACCCCTGCCCGAACGGGCCAGTCTTGACAGACTGTGGGGTTTGTGCGCCCATCTCACATTTATTGGCCGGGGGCCAGCGCTGTCCGGGGACACTTCCGGGTCACGTGGCCAGCGTGACATCGCTGCTCTGGCGAGCCAGAGCCGCACACGGAACGCCGTTTACCTTCCCGCTGGTAAGCGGTACCTATTTATCTACTTGCACCCGGAGGTGCTTTCGAACTGCTAGGTGGGCAGGCGCTGGGACCGAACAGCGGGAGCGCACCCCGCCGCGGGGATTCGAACCGCCGACCTTTCGATCGGCAAGCCCTAGGCGTTGAGGCTTTAGCCCACAGCGCCACCCGCGTCCCCATTCTTATTCTTATTCAAATAATGTACTACTAGCTGCTATCGTGGCTCATTTACCAGAAAGTAAAGTATTTAGCCTTAACTTTGGAAGTAGTGACTCGATTCTGGCCAAACTAAGCCTCCTGATCTCTAGTTAATGCTACTTCTGGTAAATGAGCCGCCATAGCTGCTAAAGGGACATGGAAAATTGTGTCCTGGCCTTTTTAGACTCACCTTCCCATGTGCTATCTGAAACCAAAGGGAAGCGTTGGTTGCCAGGTGTGAAATATCTTGGCATTCTTTTCAGCTCTCCTACCCTAAATCCCAGTCTCTGCAGCCACAGCAGGTGCTGTGATTCTTCAGTGGTTTGATTCCCCCCTGAAGACACACTCTCCTGTTCCTCAGGATAGATGGCTGCCCTCACTAGGGACCGAGGCTCTGGAGCAGCAGGCCCCACCTACTCTGTGGAACTCCCTGCCAATTGAGGTTCACCAGGAACTGCCCCTGCCTTCTTTCAGATGTCTTTCATAAAATCATAGAATTGTGCAGTTGGAAGGTACCTCAAGGGCCATCTAGTCCAACCCCCTGCAACTCAGGAATCACAGCTAAAGAACCCCGGAGACCTTGGGGTCAGAACAGATGGGTCAACAAAGACATCAACCTAGTGTGCGGCCGCTGCAAAAGAGGCAAATGCCATACTAGGGATTGTTAGGAAAGGAATTAAGAATAAAACTGCCAGTTTCAAAAACTAGCCTGTTCAGACAGGCCTTTGCAACATGAATTTCCTTCCCCTTTCCCCTTTTTAATCAGGGAAAATCGATACCAGTCAAATATCAATCAGTATTTTATCAATGTTTTAGATGGATAATTCTGCTGGATTTTATTCTCGTCCATTGCATTTCACCTTTAAATGCTTGGCTTTTTAAAAAAGATAAAAGTGCAGATTAGGAAAGAAAGAAAGAAAGAAAGAAAGAAAGAAAGAAAGAAAGAAAGAAAGAAAGAAATGCTTTAAAAATGCGAATTTCCTCCCCCTTAAGTATAAATATTTCCAAGTGTCTTATGAATAAGAAAATTCTCTGATGGCTAAGGTGGGATAAAGGTGCTTTGAATGTGCACTATGGATGTGATTTAAACCAACCTAACAGCTCAGTTGGATCAGAAGAGATAAATTATTTTCAAAAACAAATTCTGAGCAGCACTATAATAAGGCTCTTGTTCCAGACTGGCTGAAGTCCCAGAGAGAGGAAGAGCGTCAGGGGCTGGAAACCTGCTGCAACATTTCGCTGCAGCGCCCCACTCTTATTTCTTGCCATGCTTTAAGCTGCCCTCCTGAAGGCACTTCGTGCTTTCGACTGGATTCAAATCGTAATTTTTTGGAGCGGGGGTGGGGAGAAAAAGCAGTTCATTACCCGACTGATGGGGAGGCTTTCAAGAAACGGTGCATGATAAATCTCTGCGTCACCCAGCGACCTCCAACTCTGCCAAGAGACAAAGCTGGTTGGCACTGCTGGTGCCCTTGCCAGCTCCCGCAGGCAGAGGGCTGGAGGAAAGCCCAGGGAAAAGTTTGTCTCCTCTAATGGAGATTCATCTCCCAGCGCAACGGTTTGCTGCCTCTCGCCATAACTCATCGCTGAGGCAGGGAGAAAAAGACCTGTGCCTGTGGTTCATTAGCAGAGGGGCTCCACCAGCAAGCCGAGAGGGGAGCAGCGGACAGGATACAAAGGAGGCCATAACCAGGAACAGGGCTTGGTTCCAGCTGGGGTTTAAGGCCCGGGATCCGTTTCCTTTTCCTCCTCTCCCTGGAACAGGACACGGCTCAGCTCACAGCTGCAAGACACAGGGACTGCACATTTACATGCTGGTCCTGCTCACGCCACAGAAGACGGAATCAGGATTCAAAATTACCTTAACAGATTGGAACAAAATTACCTTAACTGGGCCCAGGCTAACAAAATGAATTTCAATAGGAACAAATATCAGGTTCTGCACTTAAGGCAGGAATAACCAGACGCACAAATATAAGATGGGTGACACCTGCTTACGGGAAGTACATGTGAAAAGGACCGAGGGGTCTTGGTGGGTCACAAGTTGAAGATGAGTCCACAGGGTGATGCAGCAGCAAAAAAAGCTAATGCTATTCTAGGCTGCATCCACAGAAATCCAGTGTCCTGGTCAAGGGAAGTAAAAGTTCTGCTCTATTCTGTGTTGGTCAGACCACACCTGGAATACTGTGTCCTGTTCTGAGCACCACAATTTAAGAAAGATGTGCAGAGGTAGGTGAACAAGATGATCTGGGGTCTGGAGAGCCTTTTGAGGAACGGTTGAAGGAGCTCCATCTGTTTAGCCTGCAAAAGAGGAGACTGAGAGCAGACAGGAGAGCCATCTTCGAATATCTCAAGGTCTGTCACGGGGAAGAGGGAACAAACTTGCTTTCTCCTGCTCCAGAGGGTAGGACTCGAACCCATGGCTTCAAATTACAAGAAAGAAGTTTCCTACTAAATATCAGAAGGAACTTTCTGACGGAAAAAGCTGCTTGACAGTGGAACGGTCTCCCTTGGAAGACGGTGGCCTCTCCCTCCTTGAGGCTTTTAAGCAGAGGCTGGAGGGGCACCTGGCAGATTCCTGCATTGTAGGGGCGGGACTAGATGACACTTGGAATACCTGCCAGCTCTACGATTCTATTATTCTATCCGAACGCAAACAGCCATACCGACTGCAAACAAATAAGCAGCCTTAAATAAGCCTTACTTTTTGTGTTTTGCTGCTCTCTGGCAGCTGTTTCCCCAGAGACTGGAGAAATAAGAGAGCATTTCTTCCTTGCTTGCCTGCCTTTTACAGAGGGTTTTCCCAGATTTTTTTCATCATTTTGGGGTCAAAATTCCCTGTCCAGAAATGCATTAGAAAATTTCCCACAGGAATCAAAGTAAATTTATAATTATAATACCCTGCCCATCAAACTGGGTTGCTTCCGCCACTATAAAAACATAATAAATCATCAAACATTAAAAACTTCCAAATACAGGGCTGCTTTCAGATGTCTTCTAAAAGTTCTTTATCTCCTTGACATCTGGTGGGAGGGCATTCCACAGGGCGGGTGCCACTACCGAGAAGGCCCTCTGCCTGGTTCCCTGTAACTTGGCTTCTCGCAGGGAGGGAACCACCAAAAGGCTCTTGGAGCTGGACCTCAGTGTCTGGGCAGAATGATGGGGGTGGAGACACTCCTTCATGTCTGCAGGGCCAAGGCTGTTTAGGGCTTTAAAGGTCAGCACCAACACTTTGAATTGAGCCCGGAAATGTACTAGGAGCCAACGTAGATCCTTTAGGACCAGGGTTATATGTTCCTGGCAGCCTCTCCCAGTCACCCGTCTGGGAGCTGCATTCTGGACTAGTTGTAATTTCTGAGTCACCTTCCAACGTAGCCCCACTGAGAGCGCATGGCAGTAGTCCAAGTTCAATGAATGATTTCCTGAGAATGCTTGGTGTTTGGATGATGAGATACGCATGTAGACTTTTTTAAAAAGTGAGTTTGCTCCCTTTGTGAATGACTATTCAGATGGGAGTAAGGTACTTGACCCGAAAGAGATTTAGCCGGAGGTCTTAAGGAGATCAGAAGAGGTTGCTGGACGAGGGAAATGGTGGCCTGCCTGGTTCAGCCTCCGGTTCTCACAATGGCCAACAAGATGCCCAGGGGTTAAGAGCCATCTCCACTTCCTAGCAAGTGGTATTCAGAAGGACAGTTGCCTCTGCCTGTAATTGCTTCTCCTTTTTCTGACTCCATCAGGTGCCTCCAGTCCTTGAAGTCTTTCAATGTCAATTGCTCATGATTAGGTTTGCGAGACCTTCAGGGCTGGTCTGAAGCACCTAGTTTGCCTGATGCCCTCCAGGGGGCAGGGGCAGGTCTTGAATCTCGCAGTGGGTGAGAGTGCCGTCAACAACATTAAAAAGACTGTGCATGCAGCTTGCCCTCTTCAGTCCAGGAGATGGGTAAAAAATATTGCATCATTATCTGGGGAGGGGGGTCTGCCCTCCTCTGCTCCCTCCACCCCTCTCCCAATTAACCTCCGTCTCTGGGGCTCAGTAGTGGGAGAGTGCAGAGCATCACCTGAGCCTGCCCTGTGGTATCACCAGCCCCCCATTACATCACCAGGAGGCGACCCTCAGTCTCAACTTTGGGTCCTGAAATCTCAAGGTCTGAGGGCTTTTTTTAAAGCAATTGTATGCAAGACGCACTGGGAGCCTTTTTGGCTGAAGAGCGAGGGAAGAATGCTCCAAAATAAAGAAAGCCATCTCAGCCCTGGAGCAGAGAAGGCAGCCTTCGCTCATCAGGGGAAGATGCAGTTCAGAACTACAGACCATTCGCCTTGTTCCAGCTGCCATTTAAAAATAAATAACTCTCACTGCAAGATGCCCCCTGCAGGCTGCAAGAGGAACTGAGAGTGATGTCTGTTTGCGGCAGAGGTACATTATGAGGTCAGTAGAAAAGGCCCCTGTGATTTCATTGGTGTGAGGAAGAGGTGACAAGATTAAGAGTGTATAAAATTATGCATGGCACGGAGAAAGTGATTTGGTCCCTCTGGTAACACTAGACCTCGTTCATCGAAGGTTGGCAGAATCGGACAGGCTGCTCCTTCCAGCCCCGGACGGGAGCTCTTTATGGCTAAGCCACAACTGGGACTTCTGCCAAAGAGACTTTCCGCTGCAGCTCACTTGGACAGAGATCTTCTTCTCATGTATAAGGTGGAACAACCAAAACAGAAGCGACAGCCATTACTCTACATGCAAACACTACTTTTTAAAAAAATTATCATCTTATTGTACAAGGCGGAAGGTGTGGTGCGTTACAGGCATCCTGGCCAAGATCACTGCCTTCCTCTCCCCTCTGCCATTTAATGGGATCCCCTTTAAGGAAACGCTGCAGCACTTGGGACTTTTCGTTTTGGGGAAAAGGAAAGTGAGAGGAGACAGAAGGGGAGGGAAGGCCTGGCAGGTCAGGAAAAGTGTCCGTTTCTCTTTCCTGACACTGGAGCCCACAGGCATGCAATGAAGATCAATGCTGGAAGATTCAGGACAGATATAGGAAAGTCCTTCTTCCCACTGCACATAAACTGTGGAACTCCCTCCCACAGGAGGCCACCAACTTGGATGGGCTTACAAGAGGGTTGGACAAATTCATGAAAGAGAGTGGCTACTAGCCAGGATGGCTCTGCTCTGTGCCCTGGTTGGAGGCAGTGATGCTTCTGAATACCCACTGCAGGAAACCACAGGGGGCCAGAGTTGCTCTTGTGCTCAGGTCCTTCTTACAGGTTTCCAACCATGATTGGGTTGATCCAATTCAAGCGGGCAGAACCCCCCCCCCCAGCCAGTGTGGTGTAGTGGTTAAGAGCGGTAGACTCCTAATCTGGGGAACCGGGTTCGCGTCTCCGCTCCTCCACATGCAGCTGCTGGGTGACCTTGGGCCAGTCACACTTCCTTGAAGTCTCTCAGCCCCACTCACCTCACAGAGTGTTTGTTGTGGGGGAGGAAGGGAAAGGAGAATGTTAGTCGCTAGAGACTCCTTAAAGGGAGTGAAAGGCGGGATATCAAATCCAAACTCTTCTTCTTCTTCTTCTTTCCTTTTAAGGTAAAGGGACCCCTGACCATTAGGTCCCGTCGTGGCCGACTCTGGGGTTGCGGCGCTCATCTCGCTTTATTGGCCGAGGGAGCCAGCGTACAGCTTCCGGGTCATGTGGCCAGCATGACTAAGCCGCTTCTGGCGAATCAGAGCAGCGCACGGAAACGCCGTTTACCTTCCCACCGGAGCGGTACCTATTTATCTACTTGCACTTGGATGTGCTTTCAAACTGCTAGGTTGGCAGGAGCAGGGACTGAGAAACGGGAGCTCACCCTGTCATGGGGATTCGAACCGCCAACCTTCTGATCGGCAAGCCCAAGGCTCTGTGGTTTAACACCACAGCACCCCAACAACACGATCTCAAGATGGAAGGGGAGGGAACAGCTGCAGTCGCCTGCGATTCCTGCGCAATGTTTGCCATCTTGCCAAAGGTTGCAGGCAGCTTTACCTGCAGCAATTGCATGTTGATTGCCCTCTTAAAAGACAAAGTCCAGCAACTGGAGGAACGTGTAGCTACGCTCCGAAGAATTAGAGAGCTGGAGCTCTTCTTGGAAGCAACAGAGCACACCGTCTCCACCAAGGAGGAGACAGGGGACTCCCCTGAGAAGGAGTCTAGTTCACCAACACAGGAGCCAGATATATGGAGAAACGTGACTCAAAGAAGTAGGAGGCCCAGCGTTCACTCTGATTGCTTAGAAATACACAATCGCTTTGAGGTCCTCTCCCCTAGCATGGAAGACGAAGAGCAGACTCCATTTGAGGATCTCTCCCTCATTACAGTCGATCAGGTATATGAAGACGAGCAGCAAAGTCAGTCCTCAGGGAATGTGCAGGCGACCTTGGAACGGACAGCTCACGGAAGAACCCCGACCAAACCCAAGAGGAGGCGTGTAGTGGTGATAGGGGATTCCCTACTGAGGGGAACAGAAGCAGTGATCTGTGGGCCTGACAAGACGTCTCGGGAAGTGTGCTGTCTCCCCGGGGCTAAGATCCAAGATGTAACTGAACGACTGCAAGGAATCATAAAACCCACTGACAAATAC
Organism: Podarcis vaucheri; assembly: GCF_965113315.1. Classification (NCBI taxonomy): domain Eukaryota; kingdom Metazoa; phylum Chordata; class Lepidosauria; order Squamata; family Lacertidae; genus Podarcis; species Podarcis vaucheri. Next base: position 1,273,409 of record NC_138756.1, on the reverse strand, counting down.
CCCTTCCTCTTGGTTCATGTGGGAACCAACGACACTGCAAGCAATAGCCTCCAGAAGATCAAAAGAGACTACGAGGCTCTCGGCAGGAAATTGAAGCAACTAAATGCACAAATTGTCATCTCATCTGTCCTCCCAGTTGAACGACGTGGCCCAGGGAGAGAGGGGAAAATAGTGGAAGTGAACAGCTGGCTTCGCAAATGGTGTAAACAGGAACGGTTTGGATTCTTAGATCATGGACTGCAGTTTCTTGAAGATGGACTTCTGGCAAGTGATGGGCTGCACCTCACAACGGTTGGGAGAAATGTTTTTGCCAAAAATCTCAGAAACCTCATCAGAAGGGCTTTAAACTGACTAATGTGGGGGAGGGAGACAGTGCTCCTGAAGGTAGGAGTCTCTCAATTAATGAAGATGATCATCCAAATGTCATAGACCAAATGGAGCAAACAGCACGCGGACCTAGTGGTGGGAGGAAAAAATCCTTAAATAAGAGACACGGGGGAATGATTAATGGACTTCAATGTCTGTACACTAATGCGCAAAGCATGGGAAATAAACAAGATGAGCTTGAGCTCTTGGTACAGCAAACTAAATATGACATAATAGGCATCACTGAAACCTGGTGGGATAAGTCCCACGATTGGAATGTAATAATGGGGGGATACAATCTATTTCAGAGAAACAGACCAGACAAGAAAGGAGGAGGAGTGGCGTTATATGTCAGGGATGTGTATACCTGTGAAGAGATCCAAGATTTAGATCCTCAAAGCCAAAGTGAGAGCATTTGGGTCAAAATTAAGGGAGAGAAGAATAACAGAGACCTCATTGTGGGAGTTTACTATAGACCCCCAAGCCAAACGGAGGACATAGATGATGCCTTCCTGGAACAGATGGCCAAGCATGCAAAAGGAAGGGAGATAGTAGTAATGGGGGACTTCAATTACCCAGATATTTGTTGGACGTCAAACTCAGCCAAGAGCATAAGGTCAAACAGATTCCTCACTGGCCTTGCAGACAACTTCATTGTCCAGAAAGTGGGAGAAGCAACAAGAGGAACAGCCATTTTAGATCTGGTCCTAACCAATGTTGATGACCTGGTTAGTGGGGTAGAAGTGGAAGGATCATTAGGCGCGAGTGATCATGCTCTTCTGAAGTTTACTATACAGCGGAAAGGAGTAGCCAAGCATACTAGGACTCAATTTCTTGACTTTAAGAAAGCCGACTTCATAAAACTTAGGGAAGTGCTGGGTGAGATCCCATGGACAGTAATACTAAAAGGAAAGGGAGTTCATGATGGCTGGGAGTTTGTTAAGAGGGAGATACTAAAAGCACAACGTCAGGCAATACCAATGAGACGGAAACATGGAAGGTGCCTAAAGAAGCCAGGGTGGCTATCTAAAGAACTTTTAACTGAATTAAGATTAAAAAAGGATGTGTACAAAAAATGGAAAAGGGGGGAAACCACCAAAGAGGAATTCAAACAAATAGCCAGCACGTGTAGACACAAAGTCAGAAAAGCTAAAGCACAGAATGAACTCAGGCTTGCTAGAGAGGTTAAAAGCAACAAAAAAGGCTTTTATGGGTATGTTCGTAGCAAAAGGAAGAACAAAGAAACAATGGGGTCACTCAGAGGAGAAGATGGTGAAATGCAAACAGGGGACACAGAAAGGGCTGAACTCCTCAATGCCTTCTTTGCCTCAGTCTTCTCCGATAAAGAAAACAATGCCCGACCTGAAGAATTTGGAGCAAATGATTCAGCAAAGGAAACACAGCCCAGAATAACTAAGGAGATAGTACAAGAATATTTGGCTAGTTTAGATGTATTCAAGTCTCCAGGGCCAGATGAACTGCATCCAAGAGTATTAAAAGAACTGGCAGATGTGATCTCAGAACCACTGGCAGTCATCTTTGAGAATTCCTGGAGAACAGGCGAAGTCCCGGCACACTGGAGGAGGGCAAATGTTGTCCCTATTTTCAAAAAGGGGAAAAGAGAGGACCCAAATAATTACCACCCAGTCAGTCTGACATCAATACCAGGGAAGATTCTGGAGCAGATCATTAAGCAAACAGTCTGTGAGCACCTAGAAAGGAATGCTGTGATCACCAATAGTCAGCATGGATTTCTGAAAAATAAGTCATGTCAGACTAACCTGATCTCGTTTTTTGACAGAATTACAAGCCTGGTAGATGAAGGGAACGCAGTGGATGTAGCCTACCTTGATTTCAGCAAGGCATTTGACAAGGTGCCCCATGATATTCTTGTAAAGAAGCTGGTAAAATGCGGTCTTGACTATGCTACCACTCAGTGGATTTGTAACTGGCTGGCTGACCGAACCCAAAGGGTGCTCATCAATGGTTCCTCTTCATCCTGGAAAAGAGTGACTAGTGGGGTGCCACAGGGTTCTGTCTTGGGCCCGGTCTTATTCAACATCTTTATCAACGACTTGGATGATGGACTCAAGGGCATCCTGATCAAATTTGCAGATGACACCAAACTGGGAGGGGTGGCTAACACCCCAGAGGACAGGATCACACTTCAAAACGACCTTGACAGATTAGAGAACTGGGCAAAAATAAACAAGATGAATTTTAACAGGGAGAAATGTAAAGTATTGCACTTGGGCAAAAAAAATGAGAGGCACAAATACAAGATGGGTGACACCTGGCTTGAGAGCAGTACATGTGAAAAGGATCTAGGAGTCTTGGTTGACCACAAACTTGACATGAGCCAACAGTGTGACGCGGCAGCTAAAAAAGCCAATGCAATTCTGGGCTGCATCAATAGGAGTATAGCATCTAGATCAAGGGAAGTAATAGTGCCACTGTATTCTGCTCTGGTCAGACCACACCTGGAGTACTGTGTCCAGTTCTGGGCACCACAATTCAAGAAGGACACTGACAAACTGGAACGTGTCCAGAGGAGGGCAACCAAAATGGTCAAAGGCCTGGAAACGATGCCTTATGAGGAACGGCTAAGGGAGCTGGGCATGTTTAGCCTGGAGAAGAGGAGGTTAAGGGGTGATATGATAGCCATGTTCAAATATATAAAAGGATGTCACATAGAGGAGGGAGAAAGGTTGTTTTCTGCTGCTCCAGAGAAGCGGACACGGAGCAATGGATCCAAACTACAAGAAAGAAGATTCCACCTAAACATTAGGAAGAACTTCCTGACAGTAAGAGCTGTTCGACAGTGGAATTTGCTGCCAAGGAGTGTGGTGGAGTCTCCTACTTTGGAGGTCTTTAAGCAGAGGCTTGACAACCATATGTCAGGAGTGCTCTGATGGTGTTTCCTGCTTGGCAGGGGGTTGGACTCGATGGCCCTTGTGGTCTCTTCCAACTCTATGATTCTATGATTCTATGACCACCCACATCCTTTTACCTTCTGCCAAATGACCTTGAACCCTGAAGTCGCCTCCCCGCCACCCGCCCGGCACTCAGGATCTTTCGCACTCCGTTGTGTAATATGTGTCTGCCTTGCCTTGGTCATCAAAGACATCCTGGGTCATCAAAGACAGTGGGCAGTTTCCTTGATGTAGCTTTAAAAGGTAAAGGTACCCCTGCCCGAGCGGGCCAGTCTTGACAGACTCTGGGGTTTGTGCGCCCATCTCACATCTATAGGCCGGGGGCCAGCGCTGTCCGGAGACACTTCCGGGTCACGTGGCCAGCGTGACAAAGCTGCATCTGGCGAGCCAGCGCAGCACACGGAACGCCGTTTATCTTCCCGCTGGTAAGCGGTACCTATTTATCTACTTGCACCCGAGGGTGCTTTCGAACTGCTAGGTTGGCAGGCGCTGGGACCGAGCAGCGGGAGCGCACCCCGCCGCGGGGATTCGAACCGCCGACCTTTTGATCGGCAAGCCCTAGGCGCTGAGGCTTTTACCCACAGCGCCACCCGCGTCCCATGTAGCTTTACTGATATGTTAATCTTAGGATGTTAATCTTAGGGCCAGGAAACTGATCTCACCTGAAGGTGATAATGATTGCTGTCTTCCTGGCCATCCTTCTTATCATGTACATTGCTTGTTTATCACCTCCTGGGGCTGCCAAATGCACTTCTTTGTAGTTCTGTTTTATTTACCCCATGCTTAACTAGTTTTGGTAGTCCAGCTCCTGCCCACCTAGCAGTTCGAAAGCACCCTTAAGTGCAAGTAGATAAATAGGTACCGCTTTATAGCGGGAAGGTAAACGGCGTTTCTGTGTGCTGCTCTGGTGCCGGTCGCCGGAGCAGCTTCGTCACGCTGGCCACGTGACCCGGAAGTGTCTGCGGACAGCGCTGGCTCCCGGCCTCTAGAGTGAGATGAGCACACAACCCTAGAGTCTGTCAAGACTGGCCCGTACGGGCAGGGGTACCTTTACCTTTACCTTTATTTACCCCATGCTTAACTAGTTTTGGTAGTTTAACTTTGTCCCCACGTGGTGTTTGTTGAAATGCTCAGAAGAAATCTGATTGGTTCTTAGAACACTCTGTATAAAGTTCTTTTGTCAATGAAACGACTTGGGCCAGGGGATAGAGACTGAGATTATTATACGCACCCTTCCCAGCGTCTTGCTGGTTCAAGCTTCTGTGTGTATTCTTATTAATCAGAGTTCAATCCTTCCTTTACTTTGAGAACGCCTCACCACCACACAAGCAGAAAGGTGCAGCAGAGGTGTGTGGGCGGTAACCTCTAATAAAGGGGGAAGAGAACACACTTTCACCTGTATCTTTTATTAAGTTACACTGATGGCAGCTTGATTGATGCAGGCAGACAAGGGCGGATATTCTACTAAACAAGCCCCAGGACTTTGGGAGATGAGGACAAAACAATCCACCTGAGGTTAAGCACATAACTTGGTTTTCAGGAAGGGGGGGAGAAAGGGCTTAACCTTTGCCTCCTGCAGCCCAGTCTAGAATGCCTAGAACCCTTGAGTAGCTGCTACTTAAGATGAATAAAACCTGAGCACGCAAGGTGTGCTTAATTTCATGTCCCGTCTGACCACATGCAAAAAGATTAGCATGAACAAATCTGGTAAGCCCCTCCCCCCCATTTCCTTCCAAGTCGTTATCAAAACGGCAGACATCTATTTGTGTTTGTGGGGATGACAACAGGCTGTTCTTCTTTCATTGCCAAATTCAAAATGGTGGATGGATGACACCCACACACTGTGCTAGGCTTCTGGCTTTTGAAAATGTCCATTAGAGAGCAGGGGACGGAACGTGGCTCTGTCAACTTGGAGGATCTTCAACAAACAGAGCAATGCCCCCCCCCCCCTTTCTTGGGGTGGGTGGGACGTCTTGTGCTGGTTGGGGTCGTGGAGGTCCAATTTCCCCCCACCTTGGCTGTTCACTAGCCGGCCCCCTTGCATTCGGGGTCCTGCTCCTCTGGAAGGAACCAGCTGCACCGAGTGGTCTGGTAAAGGAGGACTGCAGAGAAGACCAGAGAGGGAACTTCCCTGGCCTGGCCTGGGGCTTCAGCACTCTCCGGGGGCTGGCTCTGCAGAGGGCCCTTCAAGCTTTGCTTTCTCTGTACCAAACCACCACAGGAATCCTGGGGGAGGCTGGCCTGTCTGACTCACGGTCTGGAGGCGGCAGAAAGGAGACCTGTTAGCGGATGCCCAAGTCACATCGGGAGGAGAAGCCCAAGGCAAATGTTGCAGCTGGTGGGGAAAAAGATTCCACAGAGGAAAAAACATCTGCAGGTGGTTTGGTGTGCGGGTGGACGAGATACCACCGTGTAGGGAGACCAACTACCAGGGAAGTATCGTGTGAAGCTTGGGGGTTCTCACTCTCCTGTGGCGCTCAGTCGCTCTTGCTGTCCTCGCTGTCAGAATAGGCTCCCAGAAGGCTGAGGGAGGAAGCTCCTGCCTTGGGGACAGAGGCCAGAGAGGCCCCCCCAGAGGGGCTGCTTGTACTCCCAGCACCTGGAAACAGCCAAAACAGAAGGTTGGACATTTTGCACAAGCTGGGGAGGCAGAGACCTCAAAGTATATTCCAGGTCAGGGATGGGGATCCTCCAGATGCTGCTGGACTCAACTTCCAGCAGCTCCAACAGCCAGCATGCTCAACACTCAGGGATGGTGAGAGCTGCAGTTCAGCAACGGGAAACAAGAACTGCCAGCATCATGAGGCCATTATCAAATCTATGGTGCGACCACCTTGGGAATGCTGTGTACAGTTCCGATATCCTCAGAAAGGAGGTTGTAGAATTTGAAAAGCTTCTGAAAAGGGCCACCAAATATATAAAGGAGATGGAGTAACTCTCCTGGAAGGAAAGGCTGCAGCGTCTGGGACTTGGTAGGTTCACAAAAAAGGTAGACACATTTCCCCCCTCTCTCGTAATATTGGGACATTCAATGGACATCCAATGAAGCTGAAGACTGGGAGATTCAGGACAGCTGAAGGAAGAGCTTCTTGGCGCAGCGCAGAGCTAGATGGCACAAGACGGCAGTGAAGGCTACCAAGTTGGGTGGCTCTAAAAGAGGCTTAGACTAATTTATGACTCTCAACGGCTACCAGCCACACAGACTCTCCTCCACTTCCAGAGTCAGAGGCAGAAATGCTTCTGAATACCAGTTGCTGGAAACCAGAGCTGGGGACACGACACTGGAGCTCAAATCCTCCTTGCGGATTTCCCTTTGGGAATCTGGGGGGCCACTGGGAGAACATGAGGCTGGACTAATGGGCCACTGGCCTGATCGAGCAGGCTCTGGCATTCTTACCTGGAAAGCCATGTAAGACTACTGCCACGCGCTCTACGTGGGGCTACCTTGGAAGGCAACACGGAAACTACAACTAATCCAGAAAGCAGCTGCTAGACTGGTGACTGGGAGCAGCTGATGGGATCATATAACACCAGTCCTTAAGGATCTACATTGATCCCAGTACATTTCCAAGCACAATTCAAAGTGTTGGTGCTGACCTTTAAAGCCCTAAATGGCTTTGGCCCTGTATATCTGAAGGAGCATCTCCACCCTCATTGTTCAGCCTCCGAGGGTCTTCTGGGGGTTCCCTTCCCTGTGAGAAAAGAAGTTACAGGCAACCAGGCAGAGGGCCATCTTGGCAGTGGCGCCCACCCTGTGGAACACCCTACCATCAGATGTCAAGGAGACAAACAACTAAATGACTTTTAGAAGACATCTGAAGGCAACCCTGCATTGGGAAGTTTTTAATGTTTGATGTTTTGTTATCCTTTTATATTTGTTGGAAGCTGCCTTGAGTGGCTTGCCCACTATTTTGTAACACTTTGGTCAGCCTAATAAAGGAACTAGTTGACATGGCTATGTGTGTGTGTGTGTGTGTGTGTGTGTGTGAGAGAGAGAGAGAGAGAGAGAGAGAGAGAGAAATACTTATAACTCTCCACCCCCTCCGTTACCTGCGCCTGGCGGTGCATCTCCACTGTCTGCTCCATTGGCTGCACTACTAACTGGCTTCCTCTTGGCAGTCACCAGCCCAGACAGTTTGACCTTGCTTGAGAGTTTCCCGATGCTCCTCTCCCAGCTTTCCACCTTCAGCTTCTTTGCTTGAGGCTCCGAGTCCTGAGATGAGGCCGGGGGGCGGGATGGGACAGGGGAGAACAATACGATTTTGTGTTGCATGCTGGGGGTTAAAAGGCTAACAACTCCCGCAACCTATCTGCTCAACTCTGCAACTGTGGTTGGCACAAACATAAACTTTAAAATTATGCATGAATAGTAAGTCATCTTTGTTTTCTTCCACCCAGAGAATAACTGAATGCGCCAGGTGAAGGGGACCCTCTACTCTGCCAGGTATGACTGAACTACAACTCCCAACACCCCCAGCCAGCACAGCCAATGATCGGAGTTCATTTCTTTCTTTCGACAATTCAATACTGTTTTGTCACAGCTGGCTCTAAGCACTGGACCAGATGCCCAATGCAGTAAGATCAAAAATGAAAACTATAAAATCTGAATGTGACTGAAGTTCCTGATGGAATGAAAAGCCTTCAGTAAGTGCTGGAAGTTCAAAAGCCTCAACTGGAAGTTCCCGTAAGATTGGGCCCCAAATACAGATCCCACTGCTGGAAACGGCAAGAGAGGAGTGTGCTCTTGAGCTCGCATCCTCCTGGTGGGTGTCTTTTTATGTGCTTATGGGCTCCTGGCGGATCCAAGCCAAGCATCTGTGTCAAGGGAGACCACTAACACAGTCTGATGAGGCGCTCCTGGAGGCACTGGGAAACCCCAGGGCGTTTCCGAGCACAATTCAAAGTGTTGGTGCTGACCTTGAAAGCCCTAAACGGCCTCGGTCCTGTATACCTGAAGGAGCGTCTCCACCCCCATCGTCCAGCCTAGACACTGAGGTCCAGCGCCAAGGGCCTTCTGGCGGTTCCCTCGCTGCGAGAAGTGAAGTTACAGGGAACCAGGCAGAGGGCCTTCTCGGTGGTGGTGCCTGCCCTGTGGAATGCCCTCCCATCAGATGTCAAGGCAATAAGCAACTATTTTACTTTTAAAAGACAACTGAAGGCTGTTTAGGGAAGTTTTTAATGTTTGATTCTGTATTGTTTTTAATATTCGGTTGGAAGCCGCCCAGAGTGGCTGGGGAAACCCAGCCAGATGGGCAGGGTATAAATAATAATAATAATAATAATAATAATAATAATAATAATAATAATAATAATATTAATAATAATAATAATAATAATTATTGACTCAAATTGTTAAAGGCCGTGTAAATTAATACAGGAACCTTCCACCTGGCCTGGGAGCGAAGGGGCAGCCAGTGCAAGCTTTGGAGCACCTGAGTCTGTCCCCATCAACACTCCAGCTGCAGTGTTTTCCACCAGATGGAGCCTCCAGACCACGCATAAAGATGTAGCTATTGTTCAGCAATCCACACTATTCTGGCTGCATCTGCCTCAACAGTCATGATCTAGCTGTTTTCCTCCTGCTGCTGTAAACACACCCTAAAATCAAGGTGATGCCCGAGATTGGGAGGGGAATTCCCTTTTGCATGGTGTGGGCAGGCAGAGGGTGCCAAGTTTGAACTCATCACTAGCAATGCAATTGAGACAAGACCAATGACCTGGGGCTCAGGCGGTGGGGTGGGGGTACGTCTCTCAAGGCAGCTGGCATCTCAGGGATGCACCAGTCTGTGGTGGGACAGTCCTCTCCGCACAATACCTCTTGCAGGATGTCTGTAGGCTTCGCTTTTGCAAACGGCTTAGCAGGACGTGAAGCAGAGTCCTCGTCCTCTGAATCAGAGTCTTGTAGCAGCCTCCTGCTCTGTGCTTGTTCCAGCATAGTTCTGGCAGGGTGACATACAAGCAGGCAGAACACAGGAATGTAGCAGGTTAGCTCATTGTGCCCAAAAATTTCAGATTGCTACTAGCTGCTCTAAGGGAAAGATTTTGTCAAAGGAAACCAGGGTTCAGGGAGTAGGGGTGGAAAGCAATTCTAAATTTTATTATGTAATAAACATGTAAAAATGTAGTCATGCTGCTAGCTAGTTGGCCACAGGCAGGTGGCACGATGAGCTACAGCAGGGCTTCCCAAACTTGGGTCTCAACTCCCATCATCCCTAGTCAGCAGGAGCAGTGGTCTGGGATTATGGGAATCGCAGTCCAAAAGCAGCTGGAGATCCAAGTCTGGGAAACCCTGACCGACAGTGTGACAGGAAGCAGTGGATAGGAAGCCCAGGCAAACTGCAGATGGGCTGCAGCTGTCCACAAACTCCATCGGCTCCTCAGTCTCCCAGCGCCAGGGCCCCTGCCTCCAGGATCCAGTTTGTCTAGCTGACCAGCAACACAACTGGCTGGTGCTACTATCAGCCACCTCCCTCCTCCCGGGCCAGCTCAGGGACCTGATCCTGCTGCTGCTGCCACCCAGCAAATTAGGAAGAAGAGCTGTTCCATCAGGAGGAGGAGCACAGGAAGGAACAAGACTGCCAGAAGAGGTGGCAAGATGGCCGGGGAAGGCCTGAGAAGGTTTAAGCTTTTTGCAGTTCTCCCTGCCCTTCTCGTCTGCAGCTCCAACGTGGGGGCAGGCCTGGCAGGGGAAATGATAAGCGGGGGGGGGGGGGTCAGTTTTATTAAGTTTTTATATATGCTGTAAGCCGTCCAGAGTGACTGGGGAAACCCAGCCAATGGGCAGGGTATAAATAAACATCATCATGCTTCTGGCAAGCTCTAAGGGGAAGAGAGGGTTAGGCAAGCAAAGCAAGCGGGGGTAGCAGCCCCTAGTTAGCAATAAAACATTCACACACACGTTTTGGTGTATGTGAGGCAGCCCTGGCTCTCACTTTGTCTCCTGCTCGTCCTCCTCCAGCTCCCGCTCTTTCTGCTGCTCCTCATAGTCTTTGTACTGCTGCAGCATGGACTCAAAGTCCACGTGGGCCTGGCGCTGGTTCAGCTCCTTCAGCTCCTGGAGGTTCTCCAGAACTTCCATCTCCAGCTTGGAGTCCTTGGTCCTGTTCTCCAAAACCTTCGGGGTAAAGGAGGAACATATGTTTTTGTTACTTTGTTATTCTTACACTCACTCAATTAAACTAACTAGTTTAACCAAATTAACTCAAAGCAACCTATAGAAATTAATGAAGAGGAGCTTAAATGAAAGGGAAGGTTTCCCTCATGGGACTGGTGGAAAATACCTTCATTGGGTTGTTCAGCTCTTCATCCTCTCTCTCTTTCTGCAGGCGCTTCTCCTCTTCCTCCAGTAGCTTCTCAGCCTGGAAGTTCCGCGTGGCCCCGTGCTCCATGGCATAGTCTGTGTTCTCGGGGTCTGTCTGACGGGGACACAGGAAGCAAGAGGGAGCTATTTCAGTGGGAGACCCACAGGCCGAGTTGCTCCTGGCCTGTGCATGACTGCTAGTCAGGGAGCGCACCGTGAGCGCACGGCTGGCCACTGTGAGGACAGCATGCTGGGCTAAGCTGGATCCAGCAGCTGCTGCTTCGTTCCTCGCAGCAGGAGAGGCTCTGGCCTTCAAGCCCTCATCTGTCTGTCCACTGGGGAAAGAAAGATGCTGGGGTCTGACCCAGCAGGACTCTTGTTACGTTCTTACTAAACAAAAAACTTTATTTGCCCAAGCTGTCTTGAGCCATGCTTAGCTAAAGGAACACAAACAATCAAACCCTGCCAATTTATTTAGGATGCATAGCAGGGAGGCAGAATCACAAAGCCAATTCTCTTGGCTCTACAGGTGTCCTTCCACTTACGCGCGATTAACTCACACGCAACTGCATATACAAGCAGTACAGGGAAATAAATAATTTGATTCAAAGCTGGAAATGGCAGGAGAGCGCTGGAGAGTCCATGTGGCTTGCAAGGAGACCCTCCCCAGAGCCCGAAGAGAATGTCAGTGAGGGTGGAGGAAGCCACAAAAAGTCTGGAGACACAGTGGGGCTTTGTTTAAACCGCTCAGCCTCCCTGCCTCCTGCAGGCCCCAGAGCTTCAATTCTAATTATCCACAATTTCTGGATACAGTATTTTTGGTCCAGATTGGAGAGAGAGCAGCAGAGAGGGTGTTTAGAGGGTGTTTGCTTATCTGCAGGAGCCCAGAATGTAACCTCTGCCTATGTGGGGAGATACCTGTAATTACCCTGTGCTAAGGAATGCATGATCAACACACCTCAAGGACAAGGACTTTCTTCTCCATCATGCGCTGGTCACCTCAAGGCTGGGTCACTGCAATGCCACTCAATTTGGGGTTCCCTTGTGCTTGACCCAGAACCTGCAGTTGGTGCGGAATGCTTTCCCACTGACCGGCGTTTCCAATTTGCTATTGCATTGATGCATCAAATGGTGCCTTTCCATTATTTGTTTTTCAGCTGCACTGGGGAAAAAGAAGGATGAAGACAGCTCGTACCTTGAAGGTGATTTCTGCCAGGCAGCGGGTGCATTTGATATAAAACCGGAAGATGGGAAGCCCCAGGTAAGACTCATTCTGGACCGTCTCCTTCCGGGCGTTGAACTTCTTTCCTTTGTAGATGTACTCGCCACAGGTCTTGCACCTAGAGAGTTTAAACAGTTGCCTCTTCTTATATCAATGACTCCCATTGGGGCCTCTGGGTGGCCAGTATGAGAACAAGATGCTAGGATGACTATTACTTAATATTGGGGGCAAAAAAATTAAGAATGCCAGCTTTGGAGGAATAGATAACTAAGACTAGGATATTGTAAATATGGTTAAACATACAAGTATGGTAAGAGTAAAGGAAAGAAGAGAGCCCGGCAATGTTTTCACTGAAAAATGCAGTACTGTGTGTATATTGATGTAATAAGGTACAAGAAAACGTAAATCTGCACAGATTGCTGTGAGTATTATAACCCTGTATTACTTCCCTGTTTAGGAAAGTTTTTAATGTCTGATGTTTTATTGTGTTTTTAATATCCTGTTGGAAGCCGCCCAGAGTGGCTGGGGAGGCCTGGCCAGATGAGTGGGGTATAAGTAATCAATTATTATTATTATTATTATTATTATTATTATTATTATTATTATTATTATTATACCAGAAGCTGTAATCTCAATTCTCAGGTTCACATCTGGTTGTTTATTCTTCGTTATTATATCTCAAATGAAATCTTTTTAGGTTCCACACAACTAAATCATTTCACACAGAAAGCTCTGGCGATGTAACTGAGCCAATAAGGCCCCAAAATTCTCAGGGGCGGGGGAAAGGGTCTTGCGCAACATTCTTCCTTACCGCATGTTGAAAGGTGCCATCAGTCGGACCACATACTGCCTGTCCTTTGGAAGTTTAAGCTTGGGGATCTTAGATGGATCAAAGTCTGGAGGGTAGTATTTCTAGGACACAAGGAAAAAAGATGGGTCAGATGAAAGAGCAGATTCGTTCTCATGCAGGCTTTGGCAGCGCCCAGGAGCTGGTGGTCACAAAACCACATCTGTTTTCCAGTAGCACAAAAACACCTACTAAGCAACTTAGCACAACCTCCATCCCAAATGAGACAGGGCCGGCCAATTCTCTATTCCGCAAGCTTCTCTGGTCAATTTGCTTTTCAAGCTCCTTATTTCTTTGTCTATCCCAATTCCCAGCCCTGGAGAGACTGGCTGAAATTTGCTCCTGTGACGCAGTGAACTTGGGCTCTTTGTTCTCTCTTGCAGCAAGGAGTGGTGAACCTTTTGGGTCTGCTTGAGAAATCTGCTCACCAGTTGACCACGCGGTGTCTTCAAAAGTACCAACACTGGTGTTGGCGGAGCAAGGGAGTTGAGGAAGCCAGATTTCCCTTGCCAACTGGGAGTGCACTTCAAGGTTCCTGGCTGTATATTGAAAACCATCTCTCTACCTGCCTCGCACCTGATGTCACATGTGTTGACATCCGTCTGTCTTGAGAGATCATAGATTGCGCCTCCAGTGGTGAAGTCAAACTGCTGGAGAATCACCGCGCCTGCTGTGGCTGAAGAGTCTGCTGACTTGCAACTGCTGCCTCCCGCATTGTTTTTGCTGCGTCAGCAGCACCCAGGTGATCTCCCCGGGGCACAAGCCTGGGCTGTGGGTCTGGAGGTCCTGGGCAGCCCAGATGACAAGACCCCCTCTCTGCCTGGCTGATGTGGCCCAAAGGAAAGCAGAGCAAGACATTGGGCACCAGCTGGGCTGCAGGAGCTGCTGGAAGGGAGCCCATCTGGGAGAAGGAAAACCCTGGTTCTAAACTTCTGCTGCCTTGTGGAGCATCTTCAGGAGAAGAAAAGGCTCAGGAGTAATCCCTACACAAATTCACAAGTGCCTAAGACACGTGGATTGTGCCTTGTACTCCTCCTTCCAGCAACTCAGAGCACTCCTGACATATGGTTGTCAGGTCTTTAAGCAGAGGCTTGACAACCATATGTCAGGAGTGCTCTGATGGTGTTTCCTGCTTGGCAGGGGGTTGGACTCGATGGCCCTTGTGGTCTCTTCCAACTCTATGATTCTATGATTCTATGATTCTAACTCCTGCAGCCAAGCGTCTTGCTCTGCTCTCCTCTGGACCCAGCCCAGGGCCTCCAGACTCACAGCCTACGCTTTTTCCTTGGAGAGGTCATTTCTGTGCTGGTAACACAGTGCTGATGCCAGGAGCCTAATCTTCCTCAGGGGATAACATGGGGAGGGAGGGAAGGGGGGGGGCAAATCAGTATGCCACTTTGAGCTCCTTGGAGGAAAGGAGTGATGTAAAAGCAGTAATAAATGATATAGGATGGGGGTTGGAAGAACCAGATCTCTTAGGGAAATGAGATGTAAATGCTATAAGGACATAGAGAAAGTGGAGGCTATCTGAATCTGTTTTAGTCTTTTAACTTTTGCACATTTTTTGTGTTTTTTCTGTCAGTTTTACTGCTTTGTTGTTTGTAAACCACTTTGAGGCTTGTTTGTTCTTACAGTCAAGTTGAATATATTTTATAAATAAAATAAAATACAAATGAATAACCCGGCATTGTCTGGCTGGCTCATCAGGGTCTCAAAGAGGGTCTATCCTAAGCTTTGAATTTGGGTTTATGAGCACAGAAAAGCCAGCGAAGTAGCAACCCAGATTCAAATCAATCAATCAATCAAAGCGCCCCAGTCCTGCGAGGTAGTTTCTCTCCCCCACCCCAACCAGGGGCTCCCCATTAACTGACTGCCAGCCCCGCTGTTTCCCAATCCCCCCCACCTCTCCTCTTCATCCCTCCAGCCACACAGGAGCCTTTTATCTACTTGTCTCTCTACCCAATAACACAGAACCATATGCAGTGGTACGCTGGTTCCCAAATGCCTTGGGAAGTGTTCCGGTTTTCGAACGTTTTTTGGAAGCCTAACGTCTGCTGCGGCTGTTGGCTATTGTTTCAGGGGCGCCCGTGCTAATCAGCCTTGGTTTTTGAACATTTTGGAAGTCAAACGGATTTCTGGAATGGATTAAGTTTGGGGCTTTTGTTTTTTGCTATTTATTTTGTGATTTTGTGGCTTTTTCGGTTCATTTGTTTTTGTGACTGTGTGGCACCCAGTTCAGCTCCTCATTGATTGACTGAGTGATTGATTGACTGTGGAAATGGATAAAAGCCCCCCATCCAAACAATGACCGTCATCAGTGCAGGTAAGATTCCCCCCCCCCCATTTTTATCATATACAATGCTGTCTTATTTATTGTACAGTATACTGGTTATTGCTTTCCTTTTATGGATCAATGGGAGAAGGGGAACAGGGGCGGGGAAAGCGCGCCTTGGTTCTGGAACGCTTTGGTTTTGGAATGGACTTCCGGAAGGGATCAAGTTTGAGAACCAAGGGGCCACGGGAATCCCAGAGTTGGAAGGGACCCCCAGGTCCAGCCCCCCCTCTCTCCTGGGGGGCAGACCTCGACCCCCTCCCCCTCCCAGCCCCCCCTCGGGGCCCCGGGATCCCCCCCCCCAGCCAAGCCTCACTTGGGGGTCCCCTCATCTTTTCATCTTCACAACCACCCTGTGAGGGAGACCCCAGAACTGACCGTTGACGTCACAGCCCCCCTCCCCCCTTCCACTCACATTTAACACTTTCCTCTCCGACATCTCGCCGCTTCAGCCTCGCCGGGATCTCTCCGCTCCGCCCCGCCTCTTCCCGCCTGCGATTGGCCGGCGCCCCCGGCGCTTTCCGATTGGCTCCCGGTGTCTGTCTCTTCCTCCTAGAGCGTACAGCGTGCGTGCGTGCGTGAGATGCGTTGTCCTTCGCTTCAAGGCCGTCCGTCCAGGCAACGAGACCCCGCGCATTTTGGTTCCGGGGCGACGGGGAAGGCGCGGTTCTGCGAACATTGTGGGCTCGCTGCCGGAGGAGGAGCGAGTCTTTCAGGCAGGAGAGAATTCGAAGAAGGGGGGGAGAAAAAGAAGAAAAGCGGAGAAGAACATGCACAGAATTTTGGACATGTTTGAGAGACAGTTGCAAGATATAAAAACACTGGTCCCCTGAAATAAATTCTAAGCAAAATTGATGAAGCAGCATACATTTATTTGAGTGATCACAAAAACATACTTGCAAGATGGGTGACCAAGGCAGGCACACCCGAAAATCACCGCAGAAGCTTTTTTGCTCTCTCCGAGGGCAAAATTCCCCTCCTGCCCAGGGGTCACAACCTAGCACGTCCGCCTAGTACAATATTAAACTCCCCGCCTCTGTTCCCCTTCTCCCATTCCTCTGAATCTGGCGACCACCTCTCATATTTGTGATTTTCCTTATTTGGCATTATGTTTTCACCCCTCTACATGTGGTTTTTAGCAATAAAGCCATGTTCTCTATTTCACTGAGGCATATATTTGTTCTTTTTGCTGTTCTTAACTGCAATTTCTGCAAAAGCATATAACACCTATTCTTTTGCTAGCATATTTAACTACAATTTGTTCCACAAGCTATATTAGAACATCCCTAGATAAAAATCTCCCAACCATAATAACCGTATGGCCTTATGACTGTAGCCTTATGAGGCTTTGCCTTCAGGTGGGAAAAATATTGCATAGGGTTGAGCAGATCTGACAATTTCTCAGTTTTTTATTCCCCCTCCCCATAGATGTAGCCAGGATTTTTGTTAGGGATCAGGCCTTTGTTAGTGGGGACAGGCCTTTTGTTGGGGGGGGGGCAGAACCTCAGTTAGCCATGTACCGTATTTTTCGCTCTATAAGACGCACCAGACGACAAGACGCACCTAGTTTTTGGAGGAGGAAAACAAGAAAAAAAATATTCTGAATCTCAGAAGCCAGAACAGCAAGAGGGATCACTGCACAGTGAAAGCAGCGATCCCTCTTGCTGTTCTGGCTTCTGGGATAGTTGTGCAGCCTGCATTCGCTCCATAAGACGCACACACATTCCCCCTTACTTTTTAGGAGGGAAAAAGTGAGTCTTATAGAGCAAAAAATACGGTATTTTTTTTATTGGGGGGCAGCCCATGTGTCCTCCCCCCAATCTTTTAAGATCGGCTCTCCTCACTTCCACATCAGCTGGCAATTTTTAAAATAAAAGTCCTCGTGAAAGTTCATCAGAATCTTAGTGCCTATTTCTCAGAAAACATACATTTGTGTAGGCACTTCCCCTTAATATACTATATATTGTTGCAGGAGACCCCCCCTCTCTCTTCCTTCGTCGTTTCACACTGACACGTGTTGCACAAACACTACACACACACACACACACACCTTCCCCTCCCCTACCCAAGGGACGTCCCTTTAGAGGGCCGTCTCCTATATAGAAATAAGCCTTCCGTAAATAAGGAAGCGCTAGCCTGACAGCCTTTCGCTATAGTGCTCCGCATCGCCCTATCTGTATTATTGGTAGACCGGTCGCCTGAACTCTGGGTCAATCGGCGGCCGCCTCAGCCAATCAGTGTTACCGAACAGCGCCCCTTGCGGCGATCACGCAGGTACTGCAGGTTACGGGCGCTCTTCTCCTTTGCATTTGACAGCTCTCAATACAAAGTTTCCGATCTCAATTGACCGTGACTGATTTAATCAAAATGTAGCAAGCTGCTTCCTGAAGGCGAAAGTGCTTTGAACTTCAAGAACAGTTGTCAGAGCTGCTTCCAGATCCGAGCTCACAGAGGATCACGCTAGCCAGCATTCACTGTATAAAAGTCTTTATTGATTTACAGTTTCCATTTTCAAGCTGTAGCGCGCAACTCTACATCTTATAAGCTAGACCGGCGAAGCTCCGTCTGAGTCTCCGCCTCCTGTACACCAACTTAATACCCTAGCCTTACTCCACCTTTTCCTCCTGACCGTTCTTCTCTGGGTCCCTCTGCCCCCCGTGGTCTCTTCCTTCCGGGACTCTTCTGACGCTGACCCCCCGGACCCTTCTGTCTCCTTGCGGCGGGCTTTAGGACCTGGCTCCCTTTCCGGGCTGCTTACTGTGCTGCCTTCCTGTGCATTTGAACTTGGCGCGCGCGCCCAACCTTCCACTTTCCGTTTGACCGTTTCTTCTCTCTCCAATGGAGGTGTGGCCACTCCTGACTCATGTCCTCCCCCCTGCGGCGAGCCGCCTGATCCCGATGCCTGATGCCCTTCTTCCCCACTGCGCTCTGTTGGGGATGTTGGCCCCGATTTCCAACTGCTGCTCTCTGAACCCCCTTTTGTCCCTTCTTCCTGGGGTGTCCCCCTAAGCTCCCCCCTTGCTCTGGTCACTGGCGCTCCTTTCTGTGAATCTTCCGATTCACTGGAAAGACTCGGAGATCTCGGGTCGTCGTCATCGCTCATCTTTCCTTCGGACTCCTCCCCTTCACTCTCTGTTTCCTCCCTTGCCCTCGCCTCTGCTCCTGAACCCCTGACAACAGTATTCTTCATAAATTCATAAAAAATCAGCCATACCTCGGATTCTCACCGGACCACTTTTATTCTGCTGCATATTACAAGGGCTATCAAAGGGGGGGGGGTGGCCTGATACTAGGCAGCCATAATCCCTTGACCGAGCAGTCACGTACTCTGCGATCCTTCCGAGTTGGCGTGACAACCTTGATAGCCATCGTGATGGGCTCAGACAGAAGGCTATCAGGGATACAATGGACTGCATGTTTTAGTGTATTCCGCACGGACTCCCACAAAGGACTGTGGCCGGATTCCCCTCAGGGGGCAGGAAACTTCGCCCTTTCCCTTTGTTCTTAAATATGACTCATGTGGGGAGGGGAGAGGAGGCTCCGGCCAGGTGTCAGGACACTCGGATTACCTGTGCAGCCCCTCCTCGACTCCTCCTATTTTTTAATATAATCATGATGTAAATATAATGTAATTCTGAGGGTGTAGCTAAGGGGATTAGCAACTAATAAAAGTTGGGGTCTTCTTTTGTTCGGGGCTTCCATCTTGCTTCACATCGTGGGCGGTGGGAGTCCTGTCGCGACAGTCTTCTCTTAATAAAGGACCAAGCCTACTGGCTGCTGTTTTGCTCTGAATTGCTCTGGCTGGTGTCTTTGTTTCGTCCAAGGGAGCCCTCGGATTTCCGGTAACTATATATATATATATATATATATATATATATATATATATATATGCAGGTTTTGGTGTCTTCGGGTGTCTTCCCGTGTAAGAGTCGGGGTGTCTGGGCGACGTTTCGACGAGGTCTCACTCGTCATCTTCAGGCTGGTGCTTTCGACCTCGTCGAAACGTCGCCCAGACACCCCGACTCTTACACGGGAAGACACCCGAAGACACCAAAACCTGCATTCCTGTACCCGTGAAAATCTACGAAAGCATATATATATATATATATATATATATATATATATCAAAGTAGTTGCCCCAAATATAACACACTTTCACCTGTTATCTGCGCTAATACCTGGGGATGCCAGGACTGAACCAGGGACCGTTTGCTCCACCGCTGAGCTACAGCCCCGACCTGCTGTGGTCCTTCCCTGTTTCGGACCCTGAACCTGCCTCTGGCCCACAAAGACTGACAGTCTCCACCCTCCTGGTCCCCAACAGACCACGGCTTGGTAGTCTCTCGGCACCACACCACACCCTGGACTACAACTCCCATCATCCCTACCCGTTGGCCATGCAAGAGGCAAGTTGGAGTCCCCATCCCTGATGTATAGAGATGCTTACAGACCTGTCTCCATTAGGGCCAGGCCTCCCGCTGGGTAGGGCAGGAGGGGGGAACCTTTGGGCCTCGGCTCCAAACAACAGCTGCCATCATCCCTGGCCAGGGGTTGGCAACCTAAGGCCAGGGGGCCAGATCCAGCCCAATCGCCTTCTCAATCTGGCCTGCAGACACTTCAGGAATCAGCGTCACTGTAAAATGTAAAGGTTCATTATTGTTTCACAAGTTGTGTATGTCTTTAAGGGCCAGGGCAAATAACGAGACCCAGCTTTACTGCTGTGAAACATAGCAGGTGCTGCTGAGTTGTGTTAATCAAGCTGTGTCAGCAATTGGGTCTAGTATATAAGGAGCAGCACCTAGCTCCTCTCCCATTACTCTGGGGGATGGGTTGGTGGTTGGGTCTGGTTTGTTGTTGATGTATTTAGTGTATTTTTTTTAAGCTGACCTAACCTCTGTGCATGTGCAGAGTTCATGTCTCAGCAAATCTTTTATACCATTTAAAATGTTGCATCTTTTGGCTAAATTACCTTTTGAATAAAGGAAGGGAAGGGTAAGGAGTAGATTTTAAAAATAGGGTTAGATTTTTTAAAAGAAAAATAAGAAACTTAGCAATTCAAGTATTCACCAAAGCTAGCAATAGAAGTTGGTCAGAGCAAGGGCCAGGGCAAATAACGGGACCCATTCTTGCAGCTGTGAAACATAGCAGGTGCTGCTGAGTTGTGTTCATCAAGCTGTGTCAGCAATTGGGTCTAGTATGTAAAGAGCAGCACCTAGCTCCTCTCCCATTACCCTGGGGGATGGGTTGGTGGGTGGGTCATGTTTGTTGTTGTTATCTTTAGTGTAAAATGAGTTTTTGTTTTTGTTATTAAAACCTTGTTTAAGTTATTTTTGAGTCCCTTTTTAATGCATGGTCTCCCCAGCAAGCTCTCTGCAGCGCTACTAACCTGCAAATAGCCAACATTCTCCACTTGCTCCCCCCCCCCCCCCCGCTCCAGCACCTGGCCACGTGCCATTCTTTGTAAATAGCAAAGTTAGCCATGCTTCAGGCAACTTGCAACTTGGCTGCATTCCTTAGGAGTGAGCATGTCTGTGTTGCACACAAGCTACTTTGATGTGCTTGTCCCAGCCCACCAGCGGCAGAGTCCAAGGAAACAGGGTGAAAAACCCTTTTCAGGCCACAAACCACCTTCTGAGGGAGCCGCCTGTGGTGGGAGGGGCTGGCCACCCAGGGAGAGATTCTCAAGGGACACAGAGAGAGATCTGGAGGGCTGAATTTGGACCCCAGGCTGCAGGCTTCCCAAGGCTGGTCTTGAGGCTATCTGCTTTCCCTGCCTGCTGCTTTCCAGCAGGAAAGCATTCCCTCTCCTTAAATATTGTGGAAAGAATCTGGGGGGGGGGGGAGCAGGCTGGAGAAAAGGATGCTAAGAGCCCACCACCCCCACACATACACTGTTTTTTGCTCCAAATTACACCCCCATTCCAGGAGCTGCTTCCCTGCAGAAGGTGTGGCTCTCTGGAACTGTTTGCTGCACACCTTTTGCGTGTGACATGAAGTTAGGACCAAAGTTCTCACAAGCTCTTGGTGAGTTCGTTAGCCAGCCTTCATGCTGACATGGGGAATAGAGTTGGGACCCAGTGGGTGCAGATCTCCGTTTTTTTTCCAGGAATCCACTTTGAATGAAACATTCTCTGCTTGGAGCTAAAGTTGCAAGACAATGGAGCATGGACGCTAGGGTTTATCCAGGGTTAGTGTTGCTTAGAGTAGACCCACTGAAAGTAAAAGACACGGCTGACTTTGGTCGTGGGTCTCCTCTGAATAAAACTGAGTTGCTGACAAACCATTGACTTCTCCCTGGTGTAAGTTTGGCTGCTCTGCTTGTGGCAAGTGCCATTTTTACTGTCCTGGATATGAGCTTTTAAAATCCTGCGCTCGCTCAGTGGTTTGCTGCTGCATCTGAAAGTGAAATTCTGCTCTGGTCAGCTGCCAGATGCTTAGCTTTCTGCAAACCTGGAATGAGGGTTTTCTGCCCTTCAAACAAAGAAACATGCACTTTAAAAATGATGCACATGTTACTTGCCAGGTCCTTCCAAGTCAGTCCTCTGATGGGATCCTGCCTTCCTTTTTTTAAAAAATAAGATTTTAATAATAGTTTTGAAGGGGCACAGTTAGGGTTACCCCAGAAAGCCTTAAAACTGTTTGTGAATTCCCCCCCCCCCAGCCAGGCCTCACCTCAAGCATTTTTAAAACTGCATTTTCCTCTAAGACAAAAAAAAATAAAATAAAAAATTAGCTAAGCATTCATTCCTCTCTGTAACGAAAAACGCTGTAACAAACCCAGAGCTGAGGACAGTAAAGCTTTTCGCTTCCCAGATCCAAGATAACCTTGTCCTGGTACATTGACTTGCAACATACTTCCGGGAACAGAGCCAGAGAAGGAAAAGCAACATTTCTATGTAAAACCTGTGAAGGGGGAGAGGGAAGAAAGGGTTTGGGGAACAGGATAAAAACCTGATGTAAAATGCTTTTTGCTGCCGCCTGTCTTTTGTGAACTGAATCACACAGGTGCCTCTGCCCCCCCCCCCCCCATGGCAGAATAAAAGGCTCTTTCTCTGGATTTAACCCCTTGGTGTCGTTTGGCTCCTTTTGTCTCTGCTCGGGTGCAACCAATTTTCCTACCCATGGTTTAAAGGGCCTAAAAGGCTACCATTTTAAAAAATACATTAAGATAAAAGAACCTAACCTAAATAAAAACAAAACAGAAAGGGAAAAGAAATCAGTGTCCTTTCTCAAAATCAACCCTTAACTCTTGTCTCACACAAAAAGCAGGCGGCCTTCCCAGCTCGCCCCTGGGGGCTTTCCTTCTCACAATCTTTCACCTTTTTTTAAAAAATAAAAATTTTAAGCTGTTTTATTACCGTAAATTTGCTTTGTAACATAACATTATTATATATATATATATTCTATAAGACAAAGGATACAAAACACAATTCATTCATACTACAGTGCATGACTACATAACATTAATATATATGGTTTCTGAAAAAAGGCTTATATAACAAAATCAATTCAATCAATCATTTTTTTTAAAAAAATAAAAACTTTCTCCCTCCAACCCCCCGTCAGGGTTAGGGTTATATTTGTTTAGTCGTTTAGTCGTGTCCGACTCTTCGTGACCCCATGGACCAGAGCACGCCAGGCACTTCTGTCCTCCACTGCCTCCCGCAGTTTGATCAAACTCATGCTAGTAGATTCAAGAACACCATCCAACCATCTCATTCTCTGTCGTCCCCTTCTCCTTGTGCCCTCCATCTTTCCCAACATCAGGGTCTTTTCCAGGGAGTCCTCTCTTCTCATGAGGTGGCCAAAGTATTGGAGCCTCAGCTTCACGATCTGTCCTTCCAGTGAGCACTCAGGGCTGATTTCCTTCAGAATGGAGAGGTTTGATCTTCTTGCAGTCCATGGGACTCTCAAGAGTCTCCTCCAGCACCATAATTCAAAAGCATCAATTCTTCGGCGATCAGCCTTCTTTATGGTCCAGCTCTCACTTCCATACATCACTACTGGGAAAACCATGGCTTTTACTATACGGACCTTTGTTGGCAAGGTGATGTCTCTGCTTTTTAAGATGTTGTCTAGGTTTGCCATCGCCTTTCTCCCAAGGAGCAGGCGTCTTTTAATTTCGTGACTGCTGTCACCATCTGCACTGATCATGGAGCCCAAGAAAGTAAAATCTCTCACTGCCTCCATTTCTTCCCCATCTATTTGCCAGGAGGTGATGGGCCCAGTGGCCATGATCTTCGTTTTTTTGATGTTGAGCTTCAGACCATATTTTGCGCTCTCCTCTTTCACCCTCATTAAAAGGTTCTTTAATTCCTCTTCACTTTCTGCCATCAAGGTTGTGTCATCTGCATATCTGAGGTTGTTGATATTTCTTCCGGCAATCTTAATTCCGGCTTGGGATTCATCCAGCCCAGCCTTTCGCATGATGAATTCTGCATATAAGTTAAATAAGCAGGGAGACAATATACAGCCTTGCCGTACTCCTTTCCCAATTTGGAACCAATCAGTTGTTCCATATCCAGTTCTAACTGTAGCTTCTTGTCCCACATAGAGATTTCGCAGGAGACAGATGAGGTGATCAGGCATTCCCATTTCTTTAAGAACTTGCCATAGTTTGCTGTGGTCAACACAGTCAAAGGCTTTTGCATAGTCAATGAAGCAGAAGTAGATGTCTTTCTGGAACTCTCTGGCTTTCTCCATAATCCAGCGCATGTTTGCAATTTGGTCTCTGGTTCCTCTGCCTCTTCTAAATCCAGCTTGCACTTCTGGGAGTTCTCGGTCCACATACTGCTTGAGCCTTCCTTGTAGAATTTTAAGCATAACCTTGCTAGCATGTGAAATGAGTGAAATTGTGCGGTAGTTGGAGCATTCTTTGGCACTGCCTTTCTTTGGGATTGGAATGTAGACTGATCTTCTCCAATCCTCTGGCCACTGCTGAGTTTTCCAAACTTGCTGGCATATTGAGTGTAGCACCTTAACAGCATCATCTTTTAAAATTTTAAACAGTTCAGCTGGAATACCATCACTTCCACTGGCCTTGTTATTTGCAGTGCTTTCTAAGGCCCATTTGACTTCACTCTCCAGGATGTCTGGCTCAAGGTCAGCAACCACACTACCTGGGGTGTATGAGACATCCATATCTTTCTGGTATAATTCCTCTGTGTGTTCTTGCCACCTCTTCTTGATGTCTTCTGCTTCAGTTAGATCTTTACCACTTTTGTCCTTTATTATGGTAATCTTTGTACGAAATGTTCCTTTCATATTTCCAATTTTCTTGAACAGATCTCTGGTTCTTCCCATTCTGTTGCTTTCCTCTATTTCTTTGCATTGCTCGTTTAAGAAGGCCTTCTTGTCTCTCCTTGCTGTTCTTTGGAAATCTGCATTCAATTTCCTGTATCTTTCACTATCTCCCTCGCATTTTGCTTGCCTTCTCTCCTCCGCTATTTGTAAGGCCTCGTTGGACAGCCACTTTGCTTTCTTGCATTTCTTTTTCATTGGGATGGTTTTAGTTGCTGCCTCCTGTATAATGTTGCGAGCCTCCATCCATAGTTCTTCAGGCACTCTGTCCAGCAAATCTAAATCCTTAAACCTGTTCCTCACTTCCACTGTGTATTCATAAGGGATTTGGTTTAGATTGTATCTTACCTGTCCAGTGGTTTTTCCTACTTTCTTCAGTTTAAGCTTGAATTTTGCTATAAGGAGCTGATGATCTGAGCCACAGTCAGCTCCAGGTCTTGTTTTTGCTGACTGTATAGAGCTTCTCCATCTTTGGCTGCAGAGAATATAATCAATCTGATTTCGATGTTGCCCATCTGGGGATGTCCATGTGTAGAGTCGTCTCTTGTGTTGTTGGAAAAGCGTGTTTGTGATGACCAGCTTGTTCTCTTGACAGAACTCTATTAGCCTTTGCCCTGCTTCGTTTTGATCTCCAAGGCCAAACTTGCCAGTTGTTCCTTTTATCTCTTGATTCCCTACTTTAGCATTCCAATCCCCTATAATGAGCAGAACATCCTTCTTTGGTGTCACTTCGATAAGGTTTTGTAAGTCTTCATAGAACTGGTCAATTTCAGTTTCTTCAGCACCAGTAGTTGGTGCATAAACTTGGATTACTGTGATGTTAAAAGGTCTGCCTTGGATTCGTATCGAGATCATTCTATCATTTTTGAGACTGCATCCCAGTACAGCTTTCGCCACTCTTTTGTTGACTATGAGGGCCACTCCATTTCTCTTACGGGTTTCTTGCCCACAGTAGTAGATATGGTAGTCATCCGAACTGAATTCACCCATTCCCGTCCATTTTAGCTCACTGATGCCCAGGATGTCAATATTTATTCTTGCCATCTCATTTTTGACCACATCCAACTTACCCAGGTTCATGGTTCTTACATTCCAGGTTCCTATGCAATATTTTTCTTTACAGCATTGGACTTTCCTTTCGCTTCCATGCATATCCACAACTGAGCGTCCTTTCGGCTTTGGCCCAGCCGCTTCATCAGCTCTGGATCTACTTGTACTTGTCCTCCGCTCTTCCCCAGTAGCATGTTGGACACCTTCCGACCTGAGGGGCTCATCTTCCAGTGTCATAACTTTTATATGCCTGTTGTCTTTGTCCATGGAGTTTTCTTGGCAGGGATACTGGAGTGGCTTGCCGATTCCTACTCCAGGTGGATCACGTTTGGTCAAAACTCTCCACTATGACCTGTTCATCTTGTGTGCCCTGCTCGGCGTAGTTCATAGCTTCCCTGAGTTCTTCAAGCCCCTTCGCCACGGCAAGGCAGTGATCCATGAAGGGGGGGTTATATATATATATATATATATATATATATATATATATATATATAGTATATATATATAGGGTTATATACTAGACCCAATTGCTGACACAGCTTGATGAACACAACTCAGCAGCACCTGAAGTAAGGCACAGAAGTAAGAAGGGGGGGGGGACTGAAAGAGACTGAAACAGGGGGGGGGCATTTTCTAAGAAAAGAGGCCAAGAAGTCTTATAGAGACTGATATCAGGACTCAGACAATTGCTGACTATGGAAGCTTCTACCTTTTAATAACAAATTTTCTTAGAAGGAACACCATATTTTCCTAGGCATATGCTTAATGAAATACATAACTGCATTTTAGCTTGAGAGAGCATTGTGCTCAACTAGGCTTTTGCAGCAGAAACATTAGGTTAACTTTGCAGCACCTTCCGAAATAGACTCACAAACTCAAAAGTTGCAGCAAAACATCATCTACCATCAGACCCTCCTCACTTAAGCTATAGAGGGAAGAGGTGGGGTAATCCTCCTTTCAGAACACAAGCACATATACAGGATTTTCCTTTTCTTCCTACCACTTGGAGGAAGACTCTTTGGAGCCTCTCTCAAATAACAAACCTTTGCACACTTCATTCTCATTTTTGTCTTGTTTAAGATTGATAAGGCCCCCAACATGGCTTTCTTAGATTTAAAATTTTGAAGCAAGCTTGCATTTTTTTTTAGATGGCACATTTAAGATAAGCAGCTGCTGGATGTTACCTAAGTACAATTTAAACACAGGAAAAACATTTCTTAAAGACAAATTGAAGGGGACTGTCAAGAGTCCAGGTGGGAAGTAAGCACCCCCCGGGCTTCTTTCCCATCAGGAGTCTGCGGGTTCATTTCGTTTGAATGAGGTCTGACTCGGGAGAGGGGAGCAGTGATTTGTGGAGACCTGTAGCAGCCCGGAGGCAAGAGTCAGAGGCAAGGTAAGCTTCAGAGCTGGAGCAGGTGGCAGACTAGTCAAGGCAAGGGACGCCCTCTCCTGCACCACTTGTCTCCCAGAACCAGGAAGGGACTGACAAGGGAGGAGCAGAGGACGTTTCCTTGCAGGCGCAGTCTCCAGCTGTGTGTGCGCAGTCCCTCAGGGAGACACAAACTGGTGGAGGGAGAGTGTGTTGAATGGTTTCTTGAAATGTAAAGGTTCATCATTGTTCCACCCGATGTGTATGTCTTTAAGGGGCCAGAGCAAGGGCCAGAGCAAAATAACGAGACCCAGCTTTACTGCTGTGAAACATAGCAGGTCCTGCTGAGTTGTGTTCATCAAGCTGTGTCAGCAATTGGGTTTAGTATATAAGGAGCAGCACCTAGCTCCTCTCCCATTACCCTGGGAGATGGGGCTGGTGGTTGGGTCTGGTTTGTATTTAGTTGTTGATGTATTTAGTTGTTGATGTATTTAGTGTAAAAGGAGTTTTTGTTCTTAAAACCTTGTTAAAGTTATTTTTTAGTTCCTTGTCATACATGTATTTAGTGTATTTTTTTAAAGCTGACCTAACCTCTGTGCATGTGCAGAGTTCATGTCTCAGCAAATCTTCTATACCATTTAAAATGTTGCATCTTTGGGCTAAATTACCATTTGAATAAAGGAAGGGAAGGGAAGGGTAAGGAGTAGATTTTAAAAATAGGGTTAGATTTAAAAAAATAAATAAGAAACTCAGCAATTCAAGTATTCACCAAAGCTAGCAATAGAAGTTGGTCAAATTAAATTACTGTTAACTCAGTTCTAAGGGAACATGTTTCCTTCTCATCTGGCCAATATTGTTTTCCTGCAGCCCAAGCAAAGGGAGCACTTCCTTTATTTACAGGGAATTGAGAGCAGGTGTTTATTAAAAAATGTGGGCTATCATTTTGTGTGATTTCCCTCTTGTCATTCATGGAACAATCAGCCACGCCCTTATATATGGGGGGAAATGGCCAGAGTCAGAATTCATAGGATCTTTAACATTCTCAGACATTTCAGCCTTACCATTTGCAGACAAAATTTTCTGCCTTTTATTTACAGGATGGTCAAGGCTCATTCTACTTGACCATATGAATTTTTATGTGCTTAAACACATAATCTTTAAATAATAGACAATATGATAAAAATAATAGACGATATGATAAAAACTGTTATCATTCAAATGCTTGATATTGCCAGCTCTGCTTCAATAACATCACTGTTTCACCTCTCAACTTTTAAACCACAAATTGGGAGAGTTGGAAGGGATCCTGGGGTCATATAGTCCAACCCTCCAAAATATAGGGTTCACAGCAAGATTTGTACTACGAAAGAGACACACACATTTAAGTGCAGATGCATAAGTGGGAAAGGAAAGGAAACACAGCAATGCTCCTATCATGCAAGCACGCACATGTACTAAGCAAAAGAAAAAGAAAAGTACCCAACTTTACACAGAACCCTTTTAGCAGATCTTGCACCTAATTTGAGTGAGAGTTAGACTAAAGAGTGCAAGTTCCTAGTGAAATGATCTTTAAAGTAAGATACAAGTGAACAGTTTTCCTAAGATAGGGAGAGGATCTTTTATAAAGCATAGGGTTAATTTCAATTGCTATAACCACTTACAAATAACAAAACAGCTATAAATTTGATTTATAAGGAATACAAAAGTGAACAATTTTTCCTGGACTTGCATAGGAATAGTAAGCCTAATTAGGATTTTAAAATTACCACACAGGAAAGTGAGATGCAGGGTACCTTTAGCAAAGTTCGTCCCCCTTTCTTTGCAGTTTCCTTTTAAAGGAAGCTTACTTGAGGGTAAATTTACCTGGCACAGAAGTAAGAAGGGGAAAAAACTGAGACTGAAACGGGGGGGGGGGGGCATTTTCTAAGAAAAGAGGCCAAGAAGTCTTATAGAGACTGATATCAGGACTCAGACAATTGCTGACTATGGAAGCTTCTACTTTTTAATAACAAATTTTCTTAGAAGGAACACCATATTTTCCTAGGCATATGCTTAATGAAATACATACACTGCATTTTAGCTTGAGAGAGCATTGTGCTCAACTAGGCTTTTGCAGCAGAAACATTAGGTTAACTTTGCAGCACCTTCCGAAATAGACTCACAAACTCAAAAGTTGCAGCAAAACATCATCTACCATCACAAAGGAGCTTTTGCAGGCAGTACCCCTCCCCCTGGGAAATGCTGTGCCATGTGGCGCAGGATGGAGCACTGTCCATACGGGACAGTTGCTGCTTTCCTGAGAAGAAATTCTGGAGGAGTCCATCATTCCTGTTTCTTGGTTTTTCGACAGCATCTTCCTGGCCAACACCTATTTTAAACTGGCCAGCTTATTTGGGCAGAACCCAGAGTGGTCCATCCTCTGCTTATCTCCCCTCACTGCGATTAAGTGAAGCTACAGGGAGCTATGCAGGGGGCCTTCTCAGCTGTGGCCCCCACCCTGTGGAACCCCCTCCTGTCAGAGGGTGATAGGACATAAAGAACTACCTGACCTTTAGATGCCCATTTCCCATAGGTCCCTCCTGCTTTCCCACTGCCCCCCAAAGGGAAGTTGGAGAGACAGCTGCCAATTCTCTGCAAGGGACAGTCCCTGGCCCAAAAGGGGGGCAGGCGTTCATGTGAGCTGGGCTCTGCCCTGAACACCCAACTCCTTGCCCTTCTTTAGCTGGGTCTGGACAGCACTTGAAATGTGAAAAGAATCTGCTTTCCAATTTATTGGGGAACCTTTTCCAGCCCTCAAAGCAGAATAAATGGTGCAGCTTGCGAAGAGGCCAACAGCTGCTCCCTCCTGCGCTGCTGCACAGGCCTCCTCCGCAGGGCTGGTTTTTGCTTCTTTCCCGGGCAAACACACCAGCCTGCTCCTTTCCACAGGCACCCAGAGAGGGAAGGATGAGGGCCGCTTCACATAATGCTGCGGCCTTTTCACTTAAATGCCCTTTCAACCTTAATTCCTGTTTAACCTTTATAAGAAAAAAAACCCTGCTCCTTTTCCTTTACGGGGTATCCATAGCCTGTATATAGTGGGTTCCCTTTTGGTAGGAGAAAATAACAGAGGCCAGCCATTGAGAAGCAAAGCGGCTAGGAAGCCTGATCTTTGTTGCAATAGAAAAGTACTGTTGCAACAGGACCCCCACTCCCCACACACAGGAGCGAGGAGAGAACTCAGAACAATGGTGTGCATACTCTTATGTAGACATTTGAAGTTGCCTACCCTGTAGCCCAAGGCCACCCCCTGAAACTTTATACATACATCACAGAAGGAGGCGCTCTACAGTAGAAATCCCGTTTGCCAGGATACCTGATAATGGTCACTGATTGCTTTATCTGGGCAGCCTGGCCATTTTTTTGCGATGATTTGTGATGGTTCCTGAATTCAGGTCACAGGCTCACCTATTCATATACAAATATGCCCTTAAGACAGGATTTGTAAGCAAAAGACAATGCAAATACTTTCCCATTTCTTTTCTCCTTCAGAAAAATATTTGGGAGAGTAAAAATGGCTTCAAGGACTGCTCTCCTGTACTATTTCAGACACATGGTTTATATACTTATGTATGTGTTTGCCTCGTACATTTATAACATTTAATTTACATTTGAGACCTTAGAATTCTTATAAGAACCTTAATTCCCCTGGGTATAAGACTCCTGCATTGTGGGCGGTTGGACTAGATGACCTTGCTGGGTCCCTTCCAACTCTAGAATTCTGTGATTCTGTGAGTTTTTTTGCTAGCATCCATCTGTCTCAAGAGATAATAGAATGTGCCTCTGGGGGTGAAAGCAACTGCTGGAGTATCCCACTGTGGCTGCAAAGACCGGTAACTCGTAACTGCTGCCTCCCACCTTGTTTTTGTGGCAACCAAGTGACCTCACCTGCACAGAGGGAAGAATCAGGTACCCCCACCAGCCTCTGGGGAATATAAAGAGCAGCAGAAGGGTGGATGCCATTTGCCCCCCCTCCAAAGCATGGAGAAGAGCCCCCCCCAGGCCACAGCAGGAAAGGGGCAAAAGAGGCCAAGGCCACAGCAGAAGAGCAGTGTGGGAACCACTTTCTCCTCCCAGAGCAGTAACATCTATTATCTTCATCCTCCTGCCCCTATTTCTCCAGAAATGCTTTTTCCTGCTCCTTTCTGAACAGCCTACCTCTCAGCAACTCTGCCATTTTGGGGGGGTCCTGCCCATAGAATGATTCAGTGTCATTAGAAGCAACATGAAGTGCTCAGCCAACCACTAAAAAGAAATGTTGCCCTAGCAATAGGATTGGGTCCTTATTTAGCGCTTTGGACGCCTTGGGAAAGGGAACCTGGGAACGTACTTAACAAGCTTAAAGTGCATTTATTTCAAAGGTGCTTTTCTTTTTTTGATCATCTCTCTACCCCTTGGTTTCATTTCTGTTTTTGCTGTAAGACCAGTTTTTCCCATGCACGCTGTTTAAAATTTTAAACGCCCGGGGATCTTCTTTGCCTTGGGCTTCGCTGGATGTTTGCCTGGAAACCTCATATTTCATATTTTATTCCATTAAATCCAACCCGTTGCTCGATTTTCTCAGAGGTCACTTCAATTAGCAGCCTTCACTCCCGTTCTTCACTTGAAATATGTGCATTTGCTTCTTTTCTAATTATATATTTCGAGCTGCTGCAGCCAGTGCGCTATCAGAGACAATGTCCAGAAGAGCCAGGACCCACACAAGGGCTTTGTGCCTAGTGCCCTCACCCCTTCTTTCGAATCTGGGGGTGATCTATGGCCACAGCAGGCAAAGGCAGTGTTCCCCATGTCCTTGGGGCAACAGGGAGGCTGCATACTCCCATATCAGCCTCTTAATTACCTCGTGTGAGCCGGAGAGATGGTATTGTCGGCCTTCTTCCAATGCGCCCCAGGTGGCCCCCCTAAAGATTGTATTTTTAGGGAAGTGAAAACCCGTGTCCATAACGTAGGCTTGATCATCTCTCTCCTCCTTGGTTTCCTTTCTCTTTTTGCCAAGCCCTTCATCATTCTTTTCTTCCCGTGTGCCATAGACCAGTTTCTTTCCTTGCACTGTGTTTAATATTTTGTGGAATTGCTGTGTTTAAAACAATAAGGATATTGATCACAGCTCCCAATTTTTTAAAATTTTTTCGCAAGTCCACCACATATGGTAGAAACTTCCTTCCTTATTTTTGCACTTCCAGCTCATCTTATTTCCAGTCTTAAAGATTCTTATTAATTTTACAGGAGTGATGTACCATCTGTACATCATTTTTTCCATGTTTTCTCTTAGTGCAACGCAAGCTGTAAACTTCATATCTTTGCTCCAAAGCTTTATCCAACTGTCATATTCCAAATTATATCCTAAATCTATTGCCCATTTCACCATAACTTCCTTTATCTCCTCATCCTTAGCGTCCCATTCTAACAATTGGCTATACATTTTTGATAAGAGTTTTGAATTTCCTTCCAATATTTCTGTCTGAAATCTAGATTTTTTTTGTTCATCCCAATCTTTTTGTCTTCTGTCCACAGAGCATTAATTTGATGAAATTGTAGCCAACTTGTTAATTTGTCTCCTAACTCTTCATATGTTTTGATTTTACAACCTTTTTCTGTTCTAACCAATAAGTCTTTGTATGTCCACCTTTCACCTTCCATGTTTATTTTTTTGGTTGTTATAATATCTATTGGTGACAACCACCAGGGAGTGTTTCTTCCAAGCAGATTTTTGTTTCTTTTCCATACCTCTAACAGTGGTCCTCTGATGATATGATTGGAGAATCCTTTATGTACTTTTGCTTTGCCGTGCCACAAATATACGTGCCATCCGAATCTGGTATTGAAGCCTTCTAGATCTAACAAATCAGTATTTTTTAAGACAATCCATTCTTTAATCCAACAGAGGCATGAGGCCTCATAGTACAATTTTAAATTCGGTACCGCAAATCCTCCTCTTTCTCTTCTGTCAATAAGTAATTTAAATTTAATTCTAGGCCTTTTCCCCTGCCAAATAAATTTAGATAATTTTTTTTTGCCAATCTTTAAATACTGTGGTTCCCCTTATCACCGGAATATTTTGGAACAAAAATAGCAACTTTGGAAGTATATTCATCTTAATTGCGGCCATTCTCCCTGACCATGATAATTTTTTCCTGTTCCATACATCTAAATCCTTTTTGATTTCTTTCCAAATAATTGAATAATTGTCCGCCATTAAATTTATGTTCTTCATGGTTAGCCAACTTCCCAAGTATTTTGACTTTTTTACCGCCTTAATTCCAGTTTCAGCCTCTAACTGGTTTTTCACTGCTCCTTCCATGTTCTTGGTCATCATTTTAGTTTTGGATTTATTTAACTTAAAACCCGATAACTTTCCAAATTCTTCTAACAGCCTACCTCTCAGCAACTCTGCCATTTTGGGGGGTCCTGCCCATAGAATGATTCAGTGTCATTAGAAGCAACATGAAGTGCTCAGCCAACCACTAAAAAGAAATGTTGCCCTAGCAATAGGATTCGGTCCTTATTTGGCGCTTTGGATGCCTTGGGAAAGGGAACCTGGGAACGTACTTAACAAGCTTAAAGTGCATTTATTTCAAAGGTGCTTTTCTTTTTTTGATCATCTCTCTACCCCTTGGTTTCATTTCTGTTTTTGCCGTAAGACCAGTTTTTTCCATGCACGCTGTTTAAAATTTTAAACGCCCGGGGATCTTCTTTGCCTTGGGCTTCGCTGGATGTTTGCCTGGAAACCTCATATTTCATATTTTATTCCATTAAATCCAACCCGTTGCTCGATTTTCACAGAGGTCACTTCAATTAGCAGTCTTCACTCCCGTTCTTCACTTGAAATATGTGCATTTGCTCCTTTTCTAATTATATATTTCGAGCTGCTGCAGCCAGTGCACTATCAGAGACAATGTCCGGAAGAGCCAGGACCATAGCTGTGGCACAGCCTGCCCCTCACCCTATAGGTGAACCACACCCCTCCCACATAGAAGAAAATAAAAAGCCCCCCCCCCCATTTCAGTCCCGCTCCGACATACTTAACCTTTGATGTATCTCCTTCATGTTATATTCATGAAGGTCACTGGAGGGGTTCACCTTGAATCTCCCTGTGGCCCCCAGTGCAAAAGAGTTTTGTGGCCAGATGAGCCAGCCCCTTTCCAGGCCTCTGGTCAGGGCCATCTTCAGGCCGTCCTTTAGGCAGATGGGGTCCACCCCGGGCTAGCTGCTCAAGATGTAGCTCTTTATAGCTACGACAGAAACCCCTTGCCTTCATCCAGGGTCTTCACCGCCTCCATTACCATGGTCATCATGGGCGGGTGATCTAAGCCAACCACTAAAAAGAAATGTTGCCCTAGCAATAGGATTGGGTCCTTATTTGGCGCTTTGGACACCTTGGGAAAGTGCTGTACATATTCCAGCCACTCTGGAAGGGAGGCCAAGGCCATCCCTGCACAGAACTGACGACGCGTGATTTTTTTGGTTCTGCCTACAGACTAAGATGTGGCCTACAGTATCATGGGGTTCTTAACCCCACCTTCCACCTTACTTACTTACTTCCCCTGCAGCTGGTGGGCTGGGACAAGCACATCTCAGTAGCTTGTGTGCAACACGTGAACCTGGGAACGTACTTAACAAGCTTAAAGTGCATTTATTTCAAAGGTGCTTTTCTTTTTTTGATCATCTCTCTCCCCCTTGGTTTCATTTCTGTTTTTGCCATAAGACCAGTGTGCCGTAATGTCCATTAAACTTTATAGAATCATAGAATCATAGAGTTGGAAGAGACCACAAGGGCCATCGAGTCCAACCCCCTGCCAAGCAGGAAACATCATCAGAGCACTCCTGACATATGGTTGTCAAGCCTCTGCTTAAAGACCTCCAAAGTAGGAGACTCCACCACACTCCTTGGCAGCAAATTCCACTGTCAAACAGCTCTTACTGTCAGGAAGTTCTTCCTAATGTTTAGGTGGAATCTTCTTTCTTGTAGTTTGGATCCATTGCTCCGTGTCCGCTTCTCTGGAGCAGCAGAAAACAACCTTTCTCCCTCCTCTATGTGACATCCTTTTATATATTTGAACATGGCTATCATATCACCCCTTAACCAATTAGTTTAATGTTAAGTAATTAGTTAAACTTTAATTAGTTTAATGTTAAGTAAACATCCAGTGCGATTCCAACGCTGTAAATCTTATCTCAGCAGAGAATTTCGTGCAGCGGTTGAAGAAGGCAGGAGAGTCAGTACCTTTCAATGAAGAATCCTGGAGCAAGCACTTTGGAACTCAGGAAAAACTTTATTTACAAAAGAAAAACCCTGGCGATAAAGCACACATGCTTTTATCTCTGGCATAAAGAAAACTTTACTCTAAACTTATATCAGCAAACACGCCCATGGCCACAAACTGAGTCTGCGAGTCAGGTCAAGGGGGGGGGGGGAAACACACGGGTGAACTGACTGTTTATACAAACTAACTCACATTCCTGGATGCTTAATGACTTCCAGCTGCTCAGTGATTAGAGCGACTTGTTACCTCTTAACCCTTTAGTACCAACACGTAAGACCAGTTTTTTCCTTGCACGTTGTTTAAAATTTTAAACGCCCGGGGGTCTTCTTTGCCTTGGGCTTCGCTGGAGGTTTGCCTGAAACCTCATTTCCGGGAGGCAGCCTTGGCTTGCTGGTCTCCAGAGGTAGAGGCTCCTGAGTCTCCCTTGGTGTCCTTGGCTCCACTCCCTGATCCTGTTTTTCGAAAACTGCGAAAAGGGGGCTTAGCCCGAAAACACTTAGTCCGTGAGTGAGGACCACCACCACAGCACTCACAAGCATGGTCAAAGCGGCATCGGTCCCTGCTGCACAACCCATTATTAAACTCCCAACATGTCGATATAGCCACCCTTTGCACTTTGGAGGGGGGTTTACCTGACTTCTCCCCAAAAGCCCTTTTTTCGAAGTTTGGGGCCACTACTTCGGACCAAAGATCATTATCCTGGATGTCCCAACTAAATTCAGTTTGAGCCCCGCAACCTTACCGTAGCCATATATTATTTCCAGCGCCTTTGTTAAACTCTGTTTTGGTTGCTCCGTAGTTACGATTAGATCGTCAGCAAATGGCCTCATTTTGTAACTTCTATTACTCAGCATAATCCGTTTTATATCTTTTTCCTCCCTAATTTGTTTACATAAAACTTCCAATGTTAATATAGAAATTAAGGGGGATAGCGGGCAACCTTGTCTGACCCCTTTACTGATTTCACACTCCTGTGATGAATTTCCATTTCTTATGATTTTAGCTTTTTGTTTTGAGTATATTGCTTCAATCCCTTTTATATACTGCATACCAAAATCCATATAGAATCATAGAAGAATAGAATCATAGAGTTGGAAGAGACCACAAGGGCCATCGAGTCCAACCCCCTGCCAAGCAGGAAACACCATCAGAGCACTCCTGACATATGGTTGTCAAGCCTCTGCTTAAAGACCTCCAAAGGAGGAGACTCCACCACACTCCTTGGCAGCAAATTCCACTGTCAAACAGCTCTTACTGTCAGGAAGTTCTTCCTAATGTTTAGGTGGAATCTTCTTTCTTGTAGTTTGGATCCATTGCTCCGTGTCCGCTTCTCTGGAGCAGCAGAAAACAACCTTTCTCCCTCCTCTATGTGACATCCTTTTATATATTTGAACATGGCTATCATATCACCCCTTAACCTCCTCTTCTCCAGGCTAAACATGCCCAGCTCCCTTAGCCGTTCCTCATAAGGCATCGTTTCCAGGCCTTTGACCATTTTGGTTGCCCTCCTCTGGACACGTTCCAGTTTGTCAGTGTCCTTCTTGAACTGTGGTGCCCAGAACTGGACACAGTACTCCAGGTGAGGTCTGACCAGAGCAGAATACAGTGCCACTATTACTTCCCTTGATCTAGATGCTATACTCCTATTGATGCAGCCCAGAATTGCATTGGCTTTTTTAGCTGCCGCGTCACACTGTTGGCTCATGTCAAGTTTGTGGTCAACCAAGACTCCTAGATCCTTTTCACATGTACTGCTCTCAAGCCAGGTGTCCCCCATCTTGTATTTGTGCCTCTCATTTTTTTTGCCCAAGTGCAATACTTTACATTTCTCCCTGTTAAAATTCATCTTGTTTGTTTTTGCCCAGTTCTCTAATCTGTCAAGGTCGTTTTGAAGTGTGATCCTGTCCTCTGGGGTGTTAGCCACCCCTCCCAATTTGGTGTCATCTGCAAATTTGATCAAGATGCCCTTGAGTCCATCATCCAAGTCGTTGATAAAGATGTTGAATAAGACTGGGCCCAAGACAGAACCCTGTGGCACCCCACTAGTCACTCTTCTCCAGGATGAAGAGGAACCATTGATGAGCACCCTTTGGGTTCGGTCAGCCAGCCAGTTATAAATCCACTGAGTGGTAGCATAGTCAAGACCGCATTTTACCAGCTTCTTTACAAGAATATCATGGGGCACCTTGTCAAATGCCTTGCTGAAATCAAGGTAGGCTACATCCACTGCGTTCCCTTCATCTACCAGGCTTGTAATTCTATCAAAAAACGAGATCAGGTTAGTCTGACATGACTTATTTTTCAGAAATCCATGCTGACTATTGGTGATCACAGCATTCCTTTCTAGGTGCTCACAAACTGTTTGCTTAATGATCTGCTCCAGAATCTTCCCTGGTATTGATGTCAGACTGACTGGGCGGTAATTATTTGGGTCCTCTCTTTTCCCCTTTTTGAAAATAGGGACAACATTTGCCCTCCTCCAGTCTGCCGGGACTTCGCCTGTTCTCCATGAATTCTCAAAGATGACTGCCAGTGGTTCTGAGATCACACCTGCCAGTTCTTTTAATACTCTTGGATGCAGTTCATCTGGCCCTGGAGACTTGAATACATCTAAACTAGCCAAGTATTCTTGTACTATCTCCTTAGTTATTCTGGGCTGTGTTTCCTCTGCTGAATCATTTGCTCCAAATTCTTCAGGTCGGGCATTGTTTTCTTTATTGGAGAAGACTGAGGCAAAGAAGGCATTGAGGAGTTCAGCCCTTTCTGTGTCCCCTGTTTGCATTTCACCATCTTCTCCTCTGAGTGACCCCACTGTTTCTTTGTTCTTCCTTTTGCTACGAACATACCCATAGAAGCCTTTTTTGTTGCTTTTAACCTCTCTAGCAAGCCTGAGTTCATTCTGTGCTTTAGCTTTTCTGACTTTGTGTCTACACGTGCTGGCTATTTGTTTGAATTCCTCTTTGGTGGTTTCCCCCCTTTTCCATTTTTTGTACACATCCTTTTTTAATCTTAACTCAGTTAAAAGTTCTTTAGATAGCCACCCTGGCTTCTTTAGGCACCTTCCATGTTTCCGTCTCACTGGTATTGCCTGACGTTGTGCTTTTAGTATCTCCCTCTTAACAAACTCCCAGCCATCATGAACTCCCTTTCCTTTTAGTATTACTGTCCATGGGATCTCACCCAGCACTTCCCTAAGTTTTATGAAGTCGGCTTTCTTAAAGTCAAGAAATTGAGTCCTAGTATGCTTGGCTGCTCCTTTCCGCTGTATAGTAAACTTCAGAAGAGCATGATCACTCGTGCCTAATGATCCTTCCACTTCTACCCCACTAACCAGGTCATCAACATTGGTTAGGACCAGATCTAAAATGGCTGTTCCTCTTGTTGCTTCTCCCACTTTCTGGACAATGAAGTTGTCTGCAAGGCCAGTGAGGAATCTGTTTGACCTTATGCTCTTGGCTGAGTTTGACGTCCAACAAATATCCGGGTAATTGAAGTCCCCCATTACTACTATCTCCCTTCCTTTTGCATGCTTGGCCATCTGTTCCAGGAAGGCATCATCTATGTCCTCCGTTTGGCTTGGGGATCTATAGTAAACTCCCACAATGAGGTCCCTGTTATTCTTCTCTCCCTTAATTTTGAGCCAAATGCTCTCACTTTGGCTTTGAGGTTCTAAATCTTGGATCTCTTCACAGATATACACATCCCTGACATATAACGCCACTCCTCCTCCTTTCTTGTCTGGTCTGTTTCTCTGAAATAGATTGTATCCCCCCATTATTACATTCCAATCGTGGGACTTATCCCACCAGGTTTCAGTGATGCCTATTATGTCATATTTAGTTTGCTGTACCAAGAGCTCAAGCTCATCTTGTTTATTTCCCATGCTTTGCGCATTAGTGTACAGACATTGAAGTCCATTAATCATTCCCCCGTGTCTCTTATTTAAGGATTTTTTCCTCCCACCATTAGGTCTGCGTGCTGTTTGCTCCATTTGGTCTATGACATTTGGATGATCATCTTCATCAATCGATAGGCTCCTACCTTCAGGAGCACTGTCTCCCTCCCCCACATTAGTCAGTTTAAAGCCCTTCTGATGAGGTTTCTGAGATTTTTGGCAAAAACATTTCTCCCAACCGTTGTGAGGTGCAGCCCATCACTTGCCAGAAGTCCATCTTCAAGAAACTGCAGTCCGTGATCTAAGAATCCAAACCGTTCCTGTTTACACCATTTGCGAAGCCAGCTGTTCACTTCCACTATTTTTTCCTCTCTCCCTGGGCCACGTCGTTCAACTGGGAGGACAGATGAGATGACAATTTGTGCATTTAGTTGCTTCAATTTCCTGCCGAGAGCCTCGTAGTCTCTTTTGATCTTCTGGAGGCTATTCCTTGCAGTGTCGTTGGTTCCCACATGAACCAAGAGGAAGGGGTATTTGTCATTGGGTTTTATGATTCCTTGCAGTCGTTCAGTTACATCTTGGATCTTAGCCCCGGGGAGACAGCACACTTCCCGAGACATCTTGTCAGGCCCACAAATCACTGCTTCTGTTCCCCTCAGTAGGGAATCCCCTATCACCACTACACGTCTCCTCTTAGGTTTGGTCGGGGTTCTTCCATGAGCTGTCCGTTCCAAGGTCGCCTGCACATTCCCTGAGGACTGACTTTGCTGCTCGTCTTCATTTACCTGATCGACAGAAATGAGGGAGAGATCCTCAAATGGAGTCTGCTCTTCGTCTTCCATGCTAGGGGAGAGGACCTCAAAGCGATTGTGTATTTCTAAACAATCAGAACGAACCCTGGGCCTCCTACTTCTTTGAGTCACGTTTCTCCATATATCTGGTTCCTGTGTTGGTGAACTAGCCTCCTTCTCAGGGGAGTCCCCTGTCTCCTCCTTGATGGAGACGGTGTGGTCTGTTGCTTCCAAGAAGAGCTCCAGCTCTCTAATTCTTTGGAGCGTAGCTACACGTTCCTCCAGTTGCTGGACTTTGTCTTTTAAGAGGGCAATCAACATGCAATTGCTGCAGGTAAAGCTGCCTGCAACCTTTGGCAAGATGGCAAACATTGCGCAGGAACCGCAGGCGACAGCAGCTGTTCCCTCCCCCTCCATCTTGAGAATGTGTCGTTGGGGGTGGCTACAGTGGTCCTCCATCATAAAAAGAGTGAAGACAGGACAACTAACTCCCCCCCCACAAAAAAAACTAGGTCTCCCCCAACAAACGTTAGAGACTAGCTCCCCTAAATCTAAATGATGGATCAAACTGCGCGCGCCGCTAGGCGCGCGCCGCTGCCCTGCTAGGTCTGATAAGCTCCTCCCACAGCTAATCACCTTCCTCAACAGAAACCCTGCCCCCTCTGACCTTTGCACAGGGAGAACAGCTAATCAGCCACAAAGAAACACAAACACACAAGAGAAAACCCTTTTTGCTCCTTCTTCAACTGCTTCCCTGCTAGGTCATGGTGTAAAAGACCTTTCATAAATTTCCAGGAGACCCTATCGAAAGCTTTTTCAGCATCTATGGCCATTAAGACTGCCTTCTTTTCTATTCTGAAGTCTAAATACTCTAATAAGTTTATCATGTTCCTAGTGTTCTTATAAATGTGCCTCCCGGGCAAAAAGCCAGCTTGGTCTTTGTGTATCATCATCTGGAAGACTTTTTTTTTATCTTTCAGCTAAAATATTTGCATATAGTTTATAATCGTTATTTAGGAGTGCGAGAGGCCTATAGTTGTTAATAAGTCGATTGTCCGCTCCCTGCAGCAGCGGCAGCATCTGGTCCCGCATCTCTGTCATCTCCCTCTCCTTGGCGTCCAGCACCTTCCGGAACTTCTCTCGCTCACCAGCCATCAGCTCCTCCAGCTCCCGGAACTGGCTGGCCTGCCGGAGAAAGAAGAGCGCTGGCCTGGGACCCAGAGAGAGGAAGCCTCCCGGGTGGAAGGGCACTGTGAAAGGAAAGGGGGGCTAGGGCCAAAGCACCTCCTTTTTTTGAGTCTCCCTTATCTTCTTTTTATGAAGTAATTGGCCACTGATGATCGCCAGTCTCGGAGCTTCGCAGCGTTGAAGAAAGCAGTCGTTTCCGCTGTGCCGCGTCTCCGCCCCACTCACTCTCGGAGCTCTTGCGAGTTTACCGGGAAACAGGGGAGTCGCTAAAAAGGCGTCTGCTGGAATACCTGGTCCTCAGAACGCCCGATCTGAGGTTTTTTTATGGGGAACTGTGTCGCTCTCACAGTCTCCCCCACTTCAAAGTGCAGGAGTTCTTTCAGCCGAAAGACCCCTCGACTGCCATGATCACGTGACCAACAGGTCCTGTTTCCTTGGACTCTGCCGCTGGTGGGCTGGGACAAGCACATCTCAGTAGCTTGTGTGCAAGACGTGTTGTGGCCCAGACACGCTCACTCCTAAGGAATGCGGCCAAGTTGCCTGAAGCATGGCTAACTTTGCCAGCGTGATTTCTCCCTCCGGCCCTTTTAGCCCAGCTGACTCCGCAAGAAAGGCCAAAAGTTCATCGTGGCAGCATGGCTTCCCTCACCTCTTGGCAAGCTCATCAAGTTCTGCTCGCAGCTTGGCCCTCTCTCTGGCCCTCTCATCAAGAACTCTCCGGAAAGGGACACCCCCTAAAGCCCCCCCAACCCTGTGGCATCTGCGTTCTCCACCTCTCCTGCCCCTCTCTTGCAAGCTCTTCCTTCTGCGCTGCTCCAGTTGAAGGAGGAGGGGGCACGGTTGTCCTGTCCCAGCACCCCACTCCGAAGCAGGGGGACCCCCCTAGAGACCCACATCTCTTCTCCGGAGATCCAGGCCTTACGTCCCCCTGACTCTCCAAAGGTGCCAATTTGCCCCCTTCTCTCTTTTTGCCAAACTGATGAATTAAATTAAAAAGAGAACCTCGGAAAGTACTTAACAAGCTTAATATGCATTTATTTCAAAGGTGGTTTTCTTTTTGGATCATCTCTCTCCTCCTTGTCACACATTGAGCCAGATGGGGGGGGGATCCAAAGGGGTGCCCCTGCTGCTCTGTCCCATTCCTTCCTTCCCTTCCTCGCCAGGGGGGTGGCCTTGCTGTGACTCAAGCAGCCCCCCACCCCCAGATTTTTTCAGCCTTCCCTGGGCATTTCTTCCTCCTCTTGCTGGGCTGCTGACCCCTAGAGTTGAACCCAGCCATTTCCCCTTTGATTTCTACCCCAGCACTCCAAGCCCGGACCCTCTCTGGACCGTTTTGGGGGGGTGGTCCCGAGAGCAAGACATAGGCGCATGCTCCTCCTAGGGCGTCCGCACAGTCCTAGGGGAACACCGGCCCTCCCTTCCCAGCCCTTGCCCAAAACTGGGAGGGAGCAAGAGAGGGGAGCCCCCGGGAGCCCCAGAAAAAGCCATGGCAGGTGTGCCAACCCTCCTCTCCCCTGGGGGGCACTTTAAGACCTTGCTTGCCGGCCAGAGAATGTCTGCTCCCTGCCCCTCTCCACCTGCTTGCCCAGGGCCATTGCTGCACCAAAGAGGGGGTTTGGGCATCTGGGCTGGGGGGCAAGAGAGGCTTGATCATCTCTCTCCTCCTTGGTTTCCTTTCTCTTTTTGCCAAGCCCAACGGTGCTTCTGAGCCAAACCCCTCTTCCCGCAGCTTACCTTGTCAGAGCGGTTCTTCAGCTGAACATGGGTTTTTTGGTATGCCTCTGTGTCTCCCATCTCTATAAGCAGAGCTTATTGTATTTAGTCGTAGCTCTGTAAAAGCTTTTCGAAGTTGTGCAAAGGTCAATTCATTAAAGTAAGATATGTGTTCATTGGCCTCTCTAAGTTTAAAATACAATGGGGCACATGTAGAT
This sequence comes from Podarcis vaucheri, assembly GCF_965113315.1. Classification (NCBI taxonomy): domain Eukaryota; kingdom Metazoa; phylum Chordata; class Lepidosauria; order Squamata; family Lacertidae; genus Podarcis; species Podarcis vaucheri. Next base: position 1,230,582 of record NC_138756.1, on the reverse strand, counting down.
GTGCACATAGAGTTTAGATCGTTTTTAGTTGCCACTGCCCTTATGGTTCGTTTAAAGATATTTTTCTGGGAATATAAGGGAAGTTCTTTAATCTCAGTCACTGAGAGGTCATATTTGCCCATCAGTTGGGCAGCGTGATGTACCCAGTTTTTAAGCGGTAATCCATTCGAGAGCTCAATCAGGCATTTTTTGGTAGCCTAGTGTTGTCCATCTGTTGAACTCTAAACCAGTAACAGAGAATTCTTTTATCTACCGTATTTGGCTCTCTATGCTCAACATGTGAGTTTCCAAGCTGACCATGGCAGATTCCACGTCTTTGGGTAAACCTAAAAGTACTCTTAAAAAATATTTCTGTGGGGGTTCCAAACCAGAGACCTTTGAGGTACCCCAAACCTCTGCACCATATAAAACCTGGGCCATTGGTTTTGCTTTATACACAGATAGAGCTGGGTTGACCAAATTTCGACCTTTACAGGCAGCGAATTTCAAAATAGCTTTTGCTGATTTAAAGGCTTGCAATTTAATATTGGATAGCTGTGTATTCCAAGATGCCGTTTCTGAATAAATCAATCCCAGATATTTAAACGTATTTACTTGGTTTATGATGTGTTCATCCAGGTGCCAAACATGCTTTTTAGAACGCTTCCCAAATACAATTACCTGTGTCTTATCATAGTTTATAGATAAAGCATTCCCCGTGCAATATGAACTTAATTTTGCAAGCAGCCGTCTCAGGCCCACCTGGGTTCTAGATACAAGTACTAGGTCATCAGCATACATTAAAACTGAGAGTTTTTGGTCGAGAATTGTGTCAGGGGCAAACTGTAGGCCCTCCAGTTCTTTAACCATGTCATTAATATAAGAATTGAACAGGAAAGGTGCCAAAATGCATCCCTGTTTGACTCCAGTAGTGGTCTTAATTCTAGTGGTGAGATGGCCAGCCAGATCCACCTTTACTTGTATTGATATGTCAGTATATAATGTTTTGATGAGAAATAGTAGACGGGGGTCTATGTTTGTCTTTTCCAATTTTTGCCACAATGCATGTCTTGGGACCGTATTGAAAGCTGACTTTAAATCAATAAAAGCAACATATAATTTTTGCTTCAAATTATGGATGTATTTACATAGCAGAAAGTTCATCACAAAGCACTGGTCCAATGTGGATTTCCCTCTTTGGAAACCTGCCTGGACTTCAGAGATCACCTTATTTGTATCTGCCCATTCTTCTAGTCTCCCAAGAAGGAGCCTGGCATATAGTTTGGAGGCTACAGCTAACAAACTAATGGGTTTATAATTGGCAGGGTTTTTCTTATCACCCTTTTTATATATTGGGGCAATTATATTCAACTTCCACCCTTCAGGTATGCAGCCTGAGCTGTTAATGCTTGCCGTCCGCAGTTTTAGTCTGAGGTAAAAATAGTTCCTCTGGTGTTGACGTTGTTTCTGGAGGCATTAGAGGGTAGAAACGGTTCTGAGTTTTCACCCTATAGCAGTGTTCAATGGGGTCACTCCGTTTGTCAGACACGGGGGGGGGGTCGATTTTTAATTGTTTGGCTCTTGGGGAGGGCAGAGCCTCGTCACAATCCCTTAGGCGTTTGCCTTGGCCCATCGGTATAAGTCTTTTAAAATAGCGATGCTTAAAAGATAATAAAAGGTAGTAGAAACAGAAATACAACTGCATGTGAGCTGGCGGAAAACCAGTAAGACGAAGGCTGCTTCCAAGGCTGCCGGAGAATACTATTATCTGCTCATTAAAGCTGATTTACGATGCAGGCTTTACAGTTATTAGCAATGTGAACTCCTGGCATGGGCTCCAACACCCTGATACAATCTTCAGCAAGAACTCGAAAGGCTGGAAGCCACAACACAGATTTTAGGGAGGATTCGAAATGAGCTCCGGCAAATGCGTCTTACCTCGTCGCCATCTTGAATCTTTTCTTAACACTGCTAGGTGTTCTTGAGCTAGTCACACTTCTCTGAAGTCTCTCCTGTATGAAAACAATTTTGCAAAAATGGGAGACCAGAAATTTTATCTTATAGATCTCCATTGGGATCATGTCTTCTCCTGGAGCTTTATTAGCTAGTTGGCTTGCGATTAGCCTCTTAATCTGATTGGGTGTGACGGTAGGCTTGATCATCTCTCTCCTCCTTGGTTTCCTTTCTCTTTTTGCCAAGCCCTTCATCATTCTTTTCTTCCTGTGTGCCATAGACCAGTTTCTTTCCTCGCACAGTGTTTAATATTTTGTGGAATTGCTGTTTAAAACAATAAGGATATTGATCACACAACGAATTAAAAACTCACTTTTGCTGGAGCGTCTCGTCTCTGCCCTTTTTCCAACCTGGGGGGGGGGTGGAGAAGGGGGCTCTGAAAACTTCTATTTAGGGAATTGCACAGTTTGGGGGCTTGTACACACCTCCCCTCTCCCCATCCTCTGTGCATCCTCTATTCCCCTGGGGAAATCCGTGCTGAATCCAGAGTTGGGAGGAAAAACTCAAGAAGACATCTGCTCCTCTTTAAAAAGGCCCCTTGCTGCATTTCCACACCCCCACCTTGCGGGTGTTTCTTTTTATTATTATTTCTTTTTATTGATTTCCTTTAAACAAAACAACAGCAAAACAAACAAAAGTTAGCAACATAGCATAATATAAATATCCATTACCATCCTTCTTTAGCTATATCATCTTATTGTTATTACCTCTATATACACATGTTGACTTCCCTCCATCCCGGTTTCGGACTACTTAAAATATCTTCTTCTTTTTTGCAGTTTCATTGTTAACGATCTACACATCACAAGATTTATATTAAGCCTGCTGTGATTTTTAAACTTCTAAAATTTCCTTCAATGTATGTTATAAATTTACTCCAATCATTAATAAACTTTGTACCTTTTTGGTGTCTATTTTTTGTGTCATCTTTGCTAATTCCACGTATTCAAATAGTTTTGTTTGCCAATCTTTAACAGTTGGAATGTCTGGAGTCTTCCAATTTTGAGCTATCAGTATCCTGGTGGCCACTGTTGCATATTGGAACAGTGTCTGATCTTCTTTCTTAATTTCATCTCCAATCATTCCCAATAGGAAGGCTTCCAGTTTTTTTAGGAAAAGTGTATTTAATATTTTTTTTTAATTCGTTATATATAAGTTCCCAGAACTTTTTAATTTCTTCACAAATCGACCACAAGGAAACTCAGCCTGGCCTACTTTGCAGGGCTGCTGTTGTGAGGATTAAGGAGGCCTGGGGAAGATGACAAGGGTTTGAATCCCACCGCTCAGCCACAAAGCCCATTGCATGTCTTTGGGGCCAGTCGCTGTTTCTCAGACTGCCCTACCGCACAGGGCTGTTGCAGGGCTTAAATGAAGAGCGGGAGACCTGTGTGCACCACTCTGAGCTCCTGGGAGCAAAAGTCATGGAATGGTAGAGTTGGAGGGCAGCCCCCAAGGGTCAGCTAGCCCCCCCCTCCGCCGCTGCTGCCGCCGTGCAACGAAGCACCCTGGACAGCGTCCAACCTCTGCTTAAAAACCTCCACGGAAGGAGAGTCCTGAACCTCCGAGGGAGACTGTTCCACTCTTGAATAGCTCCTACTTTCAGAAAGTTCTTCCTGATGTTGAGTCAGAATCCCCTTTCTTGTCACTTGAAGCCATGGGTTCGAGTCCTACTCTCCAGACCAGATCTCAAACTGGGGCGGAGTGCTGTTGCGAGAGGCGCCTGGGCAGAGGCCAGGGAGGCCAGAGACCCAGCTGCTCCAGTCATTTTCTGTCACACTTCGCTTCAATTGTTTAAGAACTGCAAAGGGCAATGATTCATGGGCTCTCTGTTCCTGTGCATTCTGAACAACAGGACAGACTGCTAATAATGGCAATGTGTCAGCTATTTTTTCTTCACTGCTTCCTTATGCCATATTTGGAATAGTCAATTTTTGCACTGTGGTCTGAGCCACTTGCGGGCATTGGTCCACCGAAGGTGGCATGGAATTTACATTCGACCCAGACAAATTTTTGGCAAAGGAAGGTGCCAATGGAATTACCTTTGCTGCCAAGGAGTGTGGTGGAGTCTCCTTCTTTGGAGGTCTTTAAGCAGAGGCTTGACAACCATATGTCAGGAGTGCTCTGATGGTGTTTCCTGCTTGGCAGGGGGTTGGACTCGATGGCCCTTGTGGTCTCTTCCAACTCTGATTCTATGATATGATTCTATGATATGACTTCTGAGGAGAGAGGCTGGAAATCTAGAGGCTGGGATGGAGGGAACAAGATTATGGTATTTTTAAAAGCAGCTAGGGGTTGCAACAATGTGGGAACATTCACAGAGAGAGCTGGTGGTTGGAGCAAAGGGTTAGAGAGCTTTCCAACTGCGTCTCTACACAAATGCCAGGGGTGCAAGACTTGTACAGGTGTCTGAGGATGTCTATGGGGTGCATCTCCCAGCTCATTCCATTCCTTAATGTCATAAGTACCCCCCTCTGGAAACCAGGGGCGCAGTCTAGCAATCTCTAACAACAATTTTTCTACTAGGGGTGCTAAATGCTTATCATGCCCTGCCTGAGCTAGCAAAAATAACAAATTATTCCTATGCTTTTCCTGCACTTGTGAAAGCTTGCTTCCCATGATCTCACCTGAAGGGTAATGTCCGGGAATCGTTTTGCAGGAGATGATCTGCCACAACCAAGGGATAGCAGGTTGCTAGCTCCGAGGGGAGTCCAATCCTGGAGGTTTCCTTTTGCTGAAGTCTCCTTTCAGCTTTGCCTCACACGCTGAGCTTTGTTTACAAGCCTCACACGCTTCCCTTTTAGGTTTGCCTCACATGGGGCACCACTTGAGGCATTCACAAAGTAAAGGAAGGATTGAACTCTGATTAATAAGAATACACACAGAGGCTTGAACCAGCAAGACTCTGGGAAGGGGCGTATAATAGTCTCTCTCTGCCTGTCCAGCCCCTGGCCCAATTGTTTTATTCACAGAAGAGCTTTTTACAGAATTTTTGTAAGAACCAATCAGATTCTTCTGAGCATTTCAACAAACCCACGTGGGGACAAGTTAAACTACTAAAACTAATTAAGCATGGGGTAAACAAAGAACACGGACGCGGGTGGCGCTGTGGGCTAAAGCCTCAACGCCTAGGGCTTGCCGATCGAAAGGTCGGCGGTTCGAATCCCCGCGGCGGGGTGCGCTCCCGCTGCTCGGTCCCAGCGCCTGCCCACCTAGCAGTTCGAAAGCACCCCCGGGGGCAAGTAGATAAATAGGTACCGCTTACCAGCGGGAAGGTAAACGGCGTTCCGTGTGCGGCTCTGGCTCGCCAGAGCAGCGTTGTCACGCTGGCCACGTGACCCGGAAGTGTCCCCGGACAGCGCTGGCCCCCGGGCAATAGATGTGAGATGGGCGCACAAACCCCAGAGTCTGTCAAGACTGGCCCGCTCGGGCAGGGGTACCTTTACCTTTACCTTTAAACAAAGAACAGAACTACAAAAGAAGACATTTGGCAACCCCTGAGGTCATAAACAAGCAATATACATGATGAGGAGCATGGCCAGGAGGACAGCGATCATTATCACCTTTATGTGAAACCTGTTTCCTGGCCCTAAGATTAACATCCGAAGATTAACATATTGGAGAGGCTACTTCAAAGAAGCTTGCCCACTATCTTGGATGACCCAGGACGCCTGCCTGGCGAAGCAACTGGGCTGTGTACGGGACTTGTCAAGCGAGAGAGGAAATGGCCAGAGATGCAGAGGCTTGTGGGATTTGATCAGAAATTATTGTCAATGCATCAAACCCAGTCAACACAATGCATTCATCGTGGGCACAATGGCTTGATGCATATTTTATAATTCCACATAGTAATCCCACCTGACCCCACACTCTGGATATTTGCACTCCTACAAAAAGGAGCACAAAGTTCGTGTCCCTCGTGCTTACGAGACCCCCACTCCTGGTATGTCCCACAGAGGAATTTACGGTCTTCAAATAAAAACATCCTCAAGGTCCCAGGCCACAGGGAGGTTAGGCTGGCCTCAAACAAAGCCAGGACTTTTTCGGCTGTGGCTCCGATCTGGTGGAACGCTCTGCCACAAGAGATTAGGGCCCTGCGGGATTTGACATATTTCCGCAAGGCCTGCAAGACAGAGCTGTTCTACCAGCCTGACCCCCTCCTTTGGCAATTTTCTCAGAACTCTTCCCAATGGTTGCCTTCAATTTGATTTGAAGTTTGTTGTTGTTGTTGTTATATTTTCATAGAATCATAGAATCATAGAGTTGGAAGAGACCACAAGGACCATCGAGTCCAACCCCCTGCCAAGCAGGAAACACCATCAGAGCACTCCTGACATATGGTTGTCAAGCCTCTGCTTAAAGACCTCCAAAGGAGGAGACTCCACCACACTCCTTGGCAGCAAATTCCACTGTCAAACAGCTCTTACTGTCAGGAAGTTCTTCCTAATGTTTAGGTGGAATCTTCTTTCTTGTAGTTTGGATCCATTGCTCCGTGTCCGCTTCTCTGGAGCAGCAGAAAACAACCTTTCTCCCTCCTCTATGTGACATCCTTTTATATATTTGAACATGGCTATCATATCACCCCATAACCTCCTCTTCTCCAGGCTAAACATGCCCAGCTCCCTTAGCCGTTCCTCATAAGGCATCGTTTCCAGGCCTTTGACCATTTTGGTTGCCCTCCTCTGGACACGTTCCAGTTTGTCAGTGTCCTTCTTGAATTGTGGTGCCCAGAACTGGACACAGTACTCCAGGTGTGGTCTGACCAGAGCAGAATACAGTGGCACTATTACTTCCCTTGATCTAGATGCTATACTCCTATTGATGCAGCCCAGAATTGCATTGGCTTTTTTAGCTGCCGCGTCACACTGTTGGCTCATGTCAAGTTTGTGGTCAACCAAGACTCCTAGATCCTTTTCACATGTACTGCTCTCAAGCCAGGTGTCACCCATCTTGTATTTGTGCCTCTCATTTTTTTTGCCCAAGTGCAATACTTTACATTTCTCCCTGTTAAAATTCATCTTGTTTATTTTTGCCCAGTTCTCTAATCTGTCAAGGTCGTTTTGAAGTGTGATCCTGTCCTCTGGGGTGTTAGCCACTCCTCCCAGTTTGGTGTCATCTGCAAATTTGATCAGGATGCCCTTGAGTCCATCATCCAAGTCGTTGATAAAGATGTTGAATAAGACCGGGCCCAAGACAGAACCCTGTGGCACCCCACTAGTCACTCTTCTCCAGGATGAAGAGGAACCATTGATGAGCACCCTTTGGGTTCGGTCAGTCAGCCAGTTACAAATCCACTGAGTGGTAGCATAGTCAAGACCGCATTTTACCAGCTTCTTTACAAGAATATCATGGGGCACCTTGTCAAATGCCTTGCTGAAATCAAGGTAGGCTACATCCACTGCGTTCCCTTCATCTACCAGGCTTGTAATTCTGTCAAAAAACGAGATCAGGTTAGTCTGACATGACTTATTTTTCAGAAATCCATGCTGACTATTGGTGATCACAGCATTCCTTTCTAGGTGCTCACAGACTGTTTGCTTAATGATCTGCTCCAGAATCTTCCCTGCTATTGATGTCAGACTGACTGGGCGGTAATTATTTGGGTCCTCTCTTTTCCCCTTTTTGAAAATAGGGACAACATTTGCCCTCCTCCAATGAAATGATTTTAAAATGTTGTCTTATTTTATTGTTGTTAGCCGCCCTGAGCCCGGCTTCAGCTGGGGAGGGTGGGATATAAATAAAAAATTATTATTATTATTATTATTATTATTATTATTATTATTATTATTATTATTATTTTAAAGAGGCAATTTATCAAGGCAGAAGCTTTCATGGGCCAGAGCCCACTTCCTCAGACACTTCCTCTGATGTTCCTACATAAGACATTTGTAAGGTGCCCAGACTCTGCTGGCTTCCCTCGTCATCCTTGGGATGGTGCCCTTGCCTCACACAGAAGGCATGGAGGCTCCAGATCCACTGCCATTCAGCAAAGATTGTGTGTGCATGTGTGTGCTTGAGAGAGAGAAGTGGCATCCAAAAAGGGGGGTGCCATGGGGGTATTCACAGGAATGTCTGTAGCAGGGAATTGCATCAGGAACCCACTTCCTTCCTTCTCTCCTCTCCACACCCACCCACCCCATAGGCAGGGCCTGATCCTTTCACATAGACATTGTTAAGGGAAATCCGAGGGCTCCCTTGGACGAAACAAAGACACCAACCAGAGCAATTCAGAGCAAAACAGAAGCCAGTAGGCTTGGTCCTTTATTAAGAAAGAACTGTCGCGACAGGACTCCCACCGCCCACGAGGTGAAGCAAGATGGAAGCCCAGAACAAAAGAAGACCCCAACTTTTATTAGTTGCTAATCCCTTAAGCTACACCCTCAGAATTACATCATATTTACATCATGATTATATTAAAAATAGGAGGCGTCGAGGAGGGGCTGTGCAGGTAATCCGAGTGTCTTGACACCTGGCCGGAGCCTCCTTTCCCCTCCCCACATGAGTCATGCATAAGAACAAAGGGAAAAGGCGAAGTTTCCTGCCCCCTGAGGGGAATCCGGTCATAGTCCATTGTGAGAGTCCGCGCAGAATACACTGAAACATGCAGTCCATTGTGTCCCTGATAGCCCTCTGTCTGAGCCCATCACGATGGCTATCAAGGTTGTCACGTCCACTCGGGAGGACCGCAGAGTATGTGACTGCTCGGTCAAGGGATTATGGCTGCCTAGTATCAAGCCACCCCCCTTTGATAGCCCTTGTAATATGCAGCAGAATAAAAGTGGTCCGGTGAGAATCCGAGGTATGGTTGATTTTTGGTGAATTTATGAAGAATACTGTTCTTGAAGTTCAAAGCACTTTCGCCTTCAGGAAGCAGCTTGCTACATTTTGATTATATCAGTCACGGTCAATTGAGATCGGAAACTTTGTATTGAGAGCTGTCAAATGCAAAGGAGGAGAGTGCCCGTAACCTGCAGTACCTGCGTGGCAGCCGCAAGGGGCGCTGTTCGGTAACACTGATTGGCTGAGGCGGCCGCCGATTGACCCAGAGTTCAGGCGACCGGTCTACCAATAATACAGATAGGGCGATGCAGAGTGTTATAGCGAAAGGCTGTCAGGCTAGCGCTTCCTTATTTACGGAAGGCTTCTTTCCACATAGGAGACGGCCCTCTAAAGGGACGTTCCTTGGGTAAGGGAGGGGAAGGTGTGTGTGTGTGTGTGTGTGTGTGTGTAGTGTTTGTGCAACACGTGTGGGTGTGAAACGACAGAGAACAAAAGGGGGGGTCTCCTGCAACAGTTCCCCCCTTCGGAGATAAGATTGCGAAGGTAGGGACCGCACAATCCTTCTCTCCGCACAAGTCAGTAAAAGTCAGACATGTCATACCTAGAATCCAGATCTTGCGGGCTTTTCAGGGGTCCCATCTCGATGAGGGTCGACTGGGTCCTCGATGTGGGCGCTGTATAGGCGGCTGGTGATCGCGGGCGAAGAATAGCCGTGCAAGAGCCGCAGGTTTGACAGCATATTGGGAAACAATGGATTGCACAGCAGAAGATATCAATAGAGGCGGTTATGGTGATTAGGACTAGGAGTCCGTTTCCTAAAAGCTGTTTGATCCACGCGGACCCTGGCAGCCAGCTCCACAAATGGGTATCCGACAGCCCTTCATGCTGAATTTCTTTGAGCTCATCCGTTAGTTTGTGGATATTGTTAAGATGTCCAGTGATATTTAGGGTTTGATCGGAGACGTATGTGCAGCACTCGGTTCCGACGAGGGCACATATGCCTCCTGTCGAGGCAAGAACATAATCTAAAGCAAGGCGGTTCTGTATCGAAGTCTGTCGAACCTCAGTTAGTTCGGTGAGGATAGATTGGGTAGCTGCATTCGACTCCTCCATAAAGTTTAGTAGAATGTCCGTTAGTTTGAGGCCATAAGTCTCCCCATTGGCTGCCACATCAGAGAGTTCTGACAAGTCCTTTGCCCTTTTATTGCATCTCCTCCCAGGAGGGAGGGTTTGGGTGATACGGATCCCTGGCAAGATTAGTCCGAGGTAACAGGAGCCACTCAGGAGCTGACCCATACATAGCCACGGTGGCCGCAGATCCAAAACAATCCCTGCAGGCACGAGTCTATGCGGCCAGTGTAGAACGTGCGGAAAAAACACTGGGTAACTGAGGAAGGGTCCCAGGAGTCAGGCAAGCTCATTATACGTTTCCATGCGGACAGTAAGTCAGAGTGGGTGGAGGGGTTGCCTTGATGCCATAGGGTAATTCTACCTTTTAGGGTAATGTCAATGGTGTACTTACATGCGCTCTCGCCGATGACTTTATCACTGCCGCTGAACTTCTGGCAGAGGTCGTCTTTAGTGGGTCCGGTCAGGTAGATGTACTGGTGGGTCAAGTTCACAGCGGTCAGGTTCCAGGATTGGACGTCAGCAGAAAGATGTTGCTGTAGGGAGAGGGGTAGTCCAAGGAATGGTATGCCGCTGTGGAGGTGCGCGGGGGCGTTAGCACAAATCCAGCAATCATCGGTGGTCGTTTGTTTTGCGATCTGAGAGACCAGTTTTACGTATGTGTTGGAGTGCCAGGTAGACAAGGGATCGTTATCGGTGGGGTTTCCAGATATCAACAGTTCCCCCCTTTGTTGAGGTGCCGTGCCAGGTGGGTGAAGGGGGTCCTGCCAGAGTAGGTAGGAGGGGTTGGTTGCTAAACCTCTGCATCTCTGGGGTCCGGTGGTATCCCATTCTGCTGGAGGTGTGGTGGAGTGGTGCCAACCTTCAAGATACGCTCTGCCGTCCCAGGTGGAGGCTACACCGATGTCCCATACACAGCAGTACCTCCGAAGGCAGACTCCTTGCAGGATTGTGTTGCGAGGAGCAGAGTCTACTCTTTGGCAGTAAAATCCATGGATTATGTGGTCTGTTAGATGGTTGCGGTCAGTGTAAACGGATTCACCGCTGCCATTGTCTAGGAGAGTCCAGTTTAACGTTTGTTGTTGGGTTCCATCGGTAAAAAGTATATATGAACCATTGAGACAGTGTGCACGGTTCCAAGGGCCATCTCTGGTGAGGATGAGTTTGCCCAGTGGAGTGTAGGAGGGAGAGCGGATAAAGAGCTCCCAGGCTTGGTGTGTAGTCAGGGCCGGCATAACGGAGTGTCGAAGTAGGACACGAGTTTCAGGTAAGCAGAAGTCAAACTCACCTAAACGGTCTAATGTTCCACTCTTTACCATGTCCACAATTCCAAAATTTATATGTTTGTATTGAATTTGTAATCCAGGGCAGGAGACAGGTGTGGTTGTGGTATGAATGGCAAGAGTCACGGCAGCAATGAGGCTGATGTGCGTATGGCGGTCATATTGGATAAGCGGCTATGGCGTTGTCAAATGGAGGTGTCAGGAAAAGGCTCAGCTGTCAGGTGTGGAGGTGTCAAACTGGAGAAGCGGTGAAGCTGTAAAACGACAGAGCTGTGAAGCGGTGGAGCTGTCAAAGTGGAGAAGTGGTGCAGTAGCTGTCAAACAGCGGAGCTGTCAAGCGGCGGAGCTGTCAGTTGGGGAGGGGCTTGTTTTACGGAATCGAAGAAGAATTGGAGGTCGGTCGGTGTTGTCGGGTGTCGTGACGAGTTCTGAAGACCAGTGTGTCGTTGAGTGCGTTGGATCTGGTCCGGTCTGTTGGGCTTGATTCGTGCCCCGATCTGGTCCGGTCTGTTGGGCTTGATTGGTGCCCCGATCTGGTCCGGTCTGTTGGGCTTGATTGGTGCCCCGATCTGGTCCGGTCTGTTGGGCTCGATTCGTGCCCCGATCTGGTCCGGTCTGTTGGGCTCGATTCGTGCCCCGATCTGGTCCGGTCTGTTCTTCTTCTTCGTTGTCGGTGTCGGCGTCTGATGGTGTGGGTGGGATATTGTAGGGGACGTCGTCTGAAGCCGGTTCGGGCGGTGAAGCAGGTTTACAGCGGGTGTGATGAAGCCAGGCTGTCTTCTCCGCTACCTTAAGTGGGGGTGGTTAAAAGTACCTGGTAGGGACCCTCCCACTTGGGCTGAAGAGGTACCTTGTGGTATGTTTTTGCAAGTATCCAATCCCCCGGTTGGTATGGGTGGATGTTTTCGTCCAGGGGGATATTCTGGCTCGCGGCAGCATATTTGTGGAGAAGAGTGAGCTGCTTCTGGAGCTGGGTTACATAATTGGTTAATTCTGACTCACCCACCTCTAGTTCTGAAATAGGAAATTGGGTATTATATACAGGGGATGGTCTTCCGAACAGTAATTCATAAGGAGATAGTTTAAGGTTTCCTCGGGGGCAAGCTCGTAGGTTATGCAAAACTAGTGGGAGGGCATTAATCCATTTGATACCAGAGTCCTTGCAGAGCTTTCCTAGTTGAGACTTAAGTTGCTGGTTCATCCGCTCAACCTGCCCGGAGGAAGGAGGGTGATATGGTGTGTGTAATTTCCATTTAATCCCTAGGGCACTGGCTATTTGTTGGATTATATCCGATGTGAAATGCGAGCCCCTGTCACTGTCTATGTGTCTGGGTACTCCGAATCGTGGTATGATTTCCTGTAATAGAGTCTTTGCGACTATGTGCGCAGTTGTCTTGCGAGTAGGGAAACATTCCACCCACCCTGTCAACTGATCAATTATGACTAAAGCGTGTTTGTAGCCCTGGCATGGGGGTAGATCTATAAAGTCAACTTGAAGGCTTTCGAACGGGACGAAAGCCCATGGCCTTGCCCCAGGTGGGCACCTGGCGGAATGCTTTGGATTAAAGGTCTGGCAAGTATGACAATTCTTTACGGCAGCCTTGGCGGTGAGAGAGAGGCCAGGGCGTACCAGCACCGTTGCATCGTATCGATAAGTTTGTCTCTACCCCAATGAGTGCGTTGGTGCAGAGTTCTCAAATGTTTAGGTACCCATAATCTGGGCATGATGAGTCTTTTGTCTGGGAAGTACCATACATTGTTGCGCAAGCAGGCTCCTTGTTCCTCCCATCCCTTAATTTCCTCTGGGGTTGCAGTTTTGTACATCTCATTGAAATCTACATCTGATGGAACCTGGGGTCCTTGAAATTCATTGTCTGAAGTGAGGGGCAGTAGGGCCGCTTCTTGTGCTGCGCGGTCAGCACATCGGTTCCCCGTTGACACTGGGTCTCTCCCCCTGGTGTGGGCTTTACAATGGACCACTGTGATAGCTTCAGGGAGGTGTATAGAGTCCATGAGGCGTTTTACTAGGGGAGCGTGTGCAATTTGGGTACCTGCCACCGTCAGGAAGCCTCTCTGCAGCCAGATCTGTCCAGTGGCATGTACCAATCCAAAGCAGTACTTCGAGTCTGTATAAATGGTGATCCTTTGCCATGCCCCTAATTCACAAGCTCTGATCAGGGCAATAAGTTCAGCAGCCTGTGCACTGTATTTTGCGTGGACGGGTCGTGCCTCTAGGGTCTCGCTATCTGTGACTACGGCGTATCCACTTTTCCGTTCCCCTTCCCATCGGTGCTCCCATCGGTGTATAGGATGAGATCGGGGTTCATTAAAGGGAGGTAATCAAGGTCTTCCCGGGGCTTCTCTATTTGGTGGACTATTTGGGAACAGTCATGGTGTGGGGTGCCGTCGTCGGGGAGGGGTAGAAGGGTAGCAGGGTTGAGGGAGTTCACCCTCTTTATGGTGACGTTTGATGGACTGAGGAGTATAGCTTCGTACCTGTTCAGTCGTTGTATTGTGAAGCGTTGACATCCTTGCAAGCTAAGGAGAGTAGCGACGGCATGGGGAACGTTTACGGTTAAGTCATGCCCCAGAACAGTCTCTTGTGCTTTCTCTAGGAGCAGGGCTGCCGCTGCCACAGCCCTAAGACACCCGACGTTCCCCAATACAGTAGTGTCTAATTGAAGGCTGTAATAAGCGACAGGCCTGTTCCTCCCTTGGAAAGGTTGTGTAAGAACACCAGAGGCTACTCCCTTATTTTCATGTACATATAGGGAAAAGGGTAGTCTGTAGTCAGGGAGTCCGAGGGCAGGCGAGATCCTCAGTTCCCTTTTAATAGATTCGAAGGCTTTGAGTGCCTCTGCGGACCATTGTAGTTGGTCTGGGGCATTGTCTTGTGTCATTGCTGTCAGTGGGCGGGTGAACTCTCCATAGCGGGGGATCCATGCTCGGCAGAATCCGCTCATTCCGATAAAGCCTCGGAGCTGCCTTTTAGTTTTTGGTAGGGGTAATTTTGTTATTGCTTCAATTCTGTCCGTTGTTAGGGCGCGAGTGCCCTCCCCGAGGACATGACCAAGATATTTGACTTCCTTCTTACAATATTGTATCTTTTTAGGAGATACCTTGTGTCCTTTATCGGCCAGTATGTTTAGGAGAGCTATAGTGTCACTTTTACAGGATTCTAGGTTACGTGCACAGAGTAAGATGTCATCCACGTACAGCCTCAAGGCAGAGCCTCCTGGCAGGGACACATCTGATAAATCTTGATGTAATATGGATGAGAAAATTGCCGGTGACTCTACATATCCTTGGGGTAAGCGGGTCCACGTTAATTGTCCCGTCTGCCAGGTGAAGGCAAAAAGGAATTGGCTCTCTGGGTCTACGGGGATGCTAAAGAATGCAGAGCATAGATCTATGACGGAGTAGACCACAGTCCCCTCAGGAATAGTGCTTAAGAGATGGTGCGGGTTAGCGACTACAGCGTGTCTAGGAATGACGAAGGAATTGACGAGCCTGAGATCTTGGACCAAGCGCCATTTGGTGGGGTTTGTATTTGGTTTCTTAACGGGAAGAAGAGGGGTGTTACATGGGGAGGCGCATGGGACTAAAACTCCCATCTTGAGGAATTCGTCAATCATTGGGGTCAATCCATCTATTGCTTCTGGTTGGGAGAGGATATTGCTTTGTGCAAGGGAAAGGTAAATCTTTTCTGTAGTTTACCTTCACTGGTGTAGCAGACTTTAGGAGTCTGACAGAGGTAGACTCAGTTCCCCATAGGGAAGGGGAAACGCTATTTAAGAGTTCGGTTGGAAGATCGATGGTGGTGTTGTGGGCTTCTTGCAGAACTCCTTGAAAGCTGAAGATGGATTCATTCGGCATGTGTAAATAAATCCCTTCTTGTCCGCATTGTATGGTGGCGTTTAATTTGCAGAGCAGATCCCTCCCCAAGAGGTTAACGGGGCTAGAAGTTAGTAAGAAAGTGTGTTTGACAGATAGGGGTCCGACGGAAACTTTTGCGGGCTTGGAAAGAGGACAGTTTCGAGGGATTCCATCCAGTCCCATTACAGTTCTGGTTTCTTCCCCGGGGGTTAGATGGCTATTTGTTAGAGTGGAATAGGTGGCTCCGGTATCCAAAAGGCAGGCGTAGGATTGCCCATCGATCTGCATAGTGCAGATCGGATCGGAGGATGATGATTGTAGGATGGGACAAAGGAAAGAGAAGGTGGCGGGATCTGCTTCTAATTGTCAATGTTCCCGGTATTCTTCTATCGCCATCTCATGGGATGGGTTGATGGCGCGGTGTCAGGGAACTGACATCGGAGGAAAGGGAAGTGGTAGGGCTCCCAGAGACTGGGAGAGAGTCAACAGCTAAAGCAGGGACCAGTAGGGGGAGCGTGGGGTCTCTGGAGGAGGATCTCAGTAATGCTGAGAGAGACGCAGCAGCCCAGGCAGGAAGCAGAAGGGGAGAGAAAGGGGTGAGAGACACTTCGAGCGAAAATAGCGGGGAGGTGTCAGAAGCAACTGCAGGGAGACCTATGCTTCGCCGGAAGCTGTCACGTCGTGAGTCCAGGAGACGCGTTTCCGTTAAGGAACTTCTTTGCTGGAAGCGCTTCCGCAGACAGCCACTGTCGGACTCTACAAGTGACTAGAGCAGACATGTCTGAGGAGCTCTGTCACACACAGAGGTTTGTGGGGTCGCACAAACTCTGAAGGGGCACTATTTTAAGCACAAGCAGCTAATCATCCCCTGACAGCAGTCCGACAGTCTCTGTACGCTGCCTGTGCAGGAGAAGGCATCATGAGCGACCCAGCAGGAGCCGGAGCCGCAGGAGGTGGAGCTGGTCCAAGCTTGGAAGACAGATACCGAGCATTGGAGGTCCAACTTGCGCTGCAGACGGCGAGGCTCGAGGAGAGGAGGGCTCAAGATGCAGACAAGAAGGGGAGAACCACTCAGTTCCCCAGAAAGGTACCAGGATTAGTGCAGAAGTTTGGGGGGGACCCCAAGGATTACCATGCCTTTAGGACTGAAATGCAATATGCCCTGAATGTGCAGTTTGATGAGTTCCCTGATGAGGAATCCCGAGTTGCTTTCGTAATTGGGCATCTTGAGAAGGGGGCGCGGGACTGGGTTCGACCCCTGATGGCAACGCACAACGATATCCTGAAGGACGCTATGAAATTCTTTCGTGCAATGGATATCATGTTCTCCAGCGATATTGAGGAGGGGGGAGTGCGCAGACAGCTAATGGCTTGCAAGCAGGGAAGCAGATCTGTCCGTGAGTACTGGACTGAATTTACCATGCTGATTCACAGATTGGGGTGGGATTTATCGGCAGCACCCATTCAGATGCTATTTGAAGAAGGTCTTTCTTCAGCTGTGAAAGACGAGCTGGCCAGGAGCCCCAGGGCGGTGTCTATGGATCAGCTGACCAAATCTGCGCTGACCATTGGAGCGCGCCAGGAGGCAAGAGCCTTGGAGAGGCGGGAAGGGAGAGGGGAACGTTGGAAGGAGTTACGCATTCCAGACATTCCTGAGCCAGCTTTCCCGCCGGCAGAGCCGATGGAAATCGGAACAGCCCGCGCGCGCGCAGTTTCAAAGCCCAGTGAGGGGGCGAAGAAGGAGGGAAAGGGACCCCGGAAATGCTATCTCTGCCAACAGCCAGGCCACTTTGCCAGAGTCTGCCCCCAGAGGAAGGAATGGCAAGGGATGGTGGGAACTGTTGAGGGGGAAGAGCAGGGAGAAACGGAGCAGGTAAAAGCCAACGCCTGGTTGCCAGCAGGGCACTGCAGCCAGGCCAAAGAGCAGTGAAAGTGCCCCTTTCCCAAGTGCCAGTGCCAGAAGCTCCTCGACCTGCTCTAGTGATTGAAGTGTCGCTAGAGTTGCAAAATGGACACCCCCTAAAAATAAAGGCGCTGTTGGACTCAGGCAGCTCCTGCAATTTCATGAGCAAGGAGTTTGCGGCTGAACACCAGATACAGACTATGCCCTTAAGCAACCCCCTGCAGGTGACCACGATCGATGGCAGAGAACTGTTGGGAGGAGGCGTCAGCTTGCAGACCATCCCAATGATAATGAGGGTGGCAAGGCACACAGAACTGATAGCGTTTAATGTGGCCACCTTGGGAGGCGCTCCCATTATTTTGGGAATGAGCTGGCTAGCTCTACATGATCCGCTGGTGGGCTGGCATCAAAGAGTGGTTTCCTTCGGTTCCGCACATTGCTTAGAACACTGCAGGGGGGAAAAGGGGTCAGCAGGGGCCCAAGCCACCCTAGCAGGGACGGAAGTGATGGAGAAGGGGAAGGTGCCATCACAGTATGCTGATCTCAGCGACGTGTTCAGCGAGAAGGAAGCTGACCAACTACCCCCGCATAGGCCCTTTGATTGCCAGATCAATTTACTCCCTGGAGCACAGCTTCCTGTAGGCAGGTTGTATGCCATGTCAGACAGGGAGATGCAGGAGTTGCGAGCGTTCATTGACAAGAACCTGAAGAGAGGCTTCATCAGAGAGTCCAAGGCAGCGGGGGGTAGCCCAGTGTTTTTTGTGGATAAAAAGAACACGGACAAGCCGAGACTGGTATGTGACTTTCGGGCCCTAAATGCAGTGACAGAACCAGTGGCTTTTCCTATGCCCAGGATTGATGATATTTTGACCAGGGTGCGAAAAGGAAAGATTTTTACAAAGCTGGACCTAAGGGGGGCGTACAACCTGATACGTATAAGGAAAGGGGATGAATGGAAGACCACCATGTTCACCCCTTTGGGGGCATTTGAATATCTCGTTATGCCTTTTGGATTACAAGCAGGCTCCGCGTGTTTTCAAGCCTTTATGAACCATGTACTGGGGCCTTTGCTCTACAAGAATTGCGTGGCCTTCTTAGATGACGTGTTGGTGTATTCGGAGAATGAGGAGCAACATGTGAGAGACGTCAGAGAAGTGTTGAGCAGGCTGCATGCCAACAGACTGTGGGTGAAACTGGAGAAGTGTCAGTTTCATACCAAGGAGGTGGAATTCCTGGGGTACCGCTTGTCAGACAAGGGGTTGGCCATGGACCCCGGCAAGGTTCAAGCGGTGCTGGAATGGAAAACCCCCAAGACTAAGAAGGATGTGCAGAGGTTCCTAGGGTTTGGAAACTTT